>NW_022883050.1:0-600000 GCF_011952255.1 Bombus vosnesenskii
CTATGTTTTCCTCACGCACACAGTCATCTATCCACCACGATGGTAGGAGACTTCCTATTCATCCCTTCGAGCAGTAGTGCAGGTCTTCTTCTGCAGGTTTTCTTCTGTATTAGAAAAAGAGCGACAGTCAGTCTAAAAACTAACGCCTAACGCGGCAGTCTACACATAGCGCGAGAGTCGCATACTTCACGAAAATCTTTTGTCGGTTCTCGGTGTTGTCGAACATACATCTTCTCTCCTAAATATATTATAGTGTTAAGTACATTAATACATTAATCTCCATTATAAGAGCCCTGCTCTAGCGTACATATCTATCACATCTTCGTGCGACAAGTTGTTAACTATTTATTTCTCTACGTCAGTGTAATCTAAGTGTTGGAAATAATTTATAATTCAGTGAATCACAGTGTTATACAAACTCAATCACCCCTATTATCTCAACGGAAATCAGGGGATCGATCAATTCGTGGTGTCGATTGATATAATCGTACGACCCCCGTTGACGTCTCTCCTCGCGGTTACGTCTCCCCGCAATTGGTCGGAATTTACACTTGTATTTTCATCTTCTTTAACTTCGACTTTATCCGATCTCCTAGGTCTGCCTCTATGTTTCGCTTCATCAGTTGCTATTACACCCGTTACTGCATTATCATTTTCTACAGATTTATACCTATCGCTATCACTAGCTGTGTTCGTTAAAAGAACTTGCCTTCGTTGACGAACTTATCAGTTGTTTCGTTTTCACTATCTGAAATTGATTTTTGTTTAACACCTCTTTTTTCTTCTTCGGCAAATTTATTTTCTACATTTTCCGATGCCTTTTGTTTATTAATTATTTCAGACTTGTCTTCGATTAATTTCGTCTTTAAAGCGCTTCGCAAAATTTTATTTGTGTTTGATTGTCTGGTTTGATTATAAACAATTTCTTCAAATTTTGGCGAAGTAGCAGGCTTTGCAGCAACATTATAACGACTGCTCCGTTTACTACTATCTAACATAGATGGAGATGGATTCTTGTCATCTTTATTCTCTAAAGACTTCTCTTGTGTATTAGCATCTAAATTTCTCGACATAAGATCTTCTGAAGTTTTTTATTCTGTAGTGTCACACGCATTTTTCGCTGTCATCATTTGGTCTTCTTCTATAAGCAAATGTTCATTATTGTAAGCATTATCTCTTGCTTTTTGTATGGATTCTAATGATATATTTTGTTCAACGTTGTCTATTGATTTTGTATCATTTTCAGCAGTTGATTTACTAACTGCTTCTAATTCCTTCGTTTCAATTTGGTTTTCTTTATTTGTATCGCCGTCCAAAATATTTCTCATTGAAATATTATCCTTCTTGTTATGATCTTTTTCTGCTTCTCCTAAACTTTTACTTTTTTTGTCAAACCATTCTTGTAAATTTTGAGTATCTTGTGACGAAGATGGTGACAAATCATTATACAATACTGCAATATCTTCTTTCCTTCGTTTCACAGACTCTTTCTGGTATTCTGTTGAGCTATTGACATCAAACATTAAGTCATAGCTAGCAGCATCATATCAAGCAGCATAGTGGTTTCCAACGATCCACACTTGTTCTAATTCCTCACTCAACGTCTTTCGTGTCCATTGACGTAGAAAAATTCTTTTATTATAAAAATATTACTTCTAAAATCCCCGCTTTAAGGGACCAAATCACATGGCTAAAATTTTTAATCTTTTTGATAGATAGTCGCTGTTGATACTTAACCGAGTATGGTCATATAGTCGGTTAAATAAAATTTCCATCCTTTCAAATATATATTATATTCGTCAGTGGTAAATGTTATCTGTGTTGGCATAGTGAATAAATATATTGACGTTCCGTGTTTTAATCAGCAGAATCGTAATCAATACGTGTTTTCTATGTGTATAGAGTGTTAAAAACTTACTTGTTATAGCCGTGGGAGATGGTGATCTGTTAGAAAAAATGGATCACAAAATTGATCTGGAGTATAATTTTCAAGGACAACAGTTTTTATTGCGTCATAAAGTTCTCATGACGAGGAAACAGAAGTGTTATAGTCCTTACACGGATATAACATGTTCTTTTGGAAAAAGCTGTTTAAAATTTCATTAATCTTTACTCTGTATTTATTATGTTGTTGAAAGTATGTTTCAAATAACAGTTAATATAAGCATCAAAATAAATAAACAACAATTAATTAGATAATATCGTAATAATATAATATAATGGGTGTAATAATAAATAATAAAGCTTAGAAAATGTGCTCTTGATGAAGCCGGTGAAAATTATCCTTTGTTCCGTGGTATATATAGGGTAAAACGAATGGTAGACCGCAGCATAGTGGTTTCCAACGATCCACACTTGTTCTAATTCCTCACTCAACGTCTTTCGTGTCCATTGACGTAGAAAAAAGTAAGTTATTGTAATATCGGAATATATTAAAGGTGTAATTTTGTCCGATTAATTATAATTTATTAATAATGGATTGAAAATACAGATATTACAGACAGAAAATACAGACAGAGAAACGATGTTTGATTAACAGGAAAACTAAATGCAACGCTCGTATTTACATCAAATAACTTGACAACTATTTGGTAACTCTCTCTCTCTCTCTCTCTCACTAGCAACTCTAACACTCGACAACACTCGCAACTCAATTCTAACGACTCTATGCTTCGACGTCTCGATCAAACTTTGAACCTCGCCAATGCATTCCTGCTCGGTCCTGCACGCACACGCACGCACACACACACGCGCACACGCACACGCGCGCGCACGCACACACGCACACACACTTTTCGGCTCACATACTCTGGCCTCTCGATTGCCACTCCTTGAAATATGAAACCGTACTTCTGTTTTGACGCTGCTTATCTTTTCTCGCGTCACTGTTACTAGGCGCTCTTGGATGTAAACAAACCACAAAAAGACGGCGTACACGGTGTTTTCTAATTTCAGCCGATCTCCAATCAAAGCTATTCTACGATATTACATTATCGTATAATAATAAGCTTTTAATCGTTTAATAATAACTCGTCAAGTAGAAATTCCACGCGAAGCATTGTGAAGAATAATACTTGAAGAAGATCTATGTTCTTACGAGATTGGCTGTGTACAAGAACTTTGTTGGATAGATTGTATCGTTTGACGAAAATTTTATTGTTGAAAGTTAAGAAAGTTGGAAAGAAAACCCACGCTGTCTCGAAGATGTCTTGTTTTTCAGATGCTGTAAATTGACAAATAACTAGATATTAGTATTGACATTATTTGATGTCATATCTGACCTTAAAGTATAAATAAAATCAATCTAGGAATTAATGAAATTTCAAACATTTTTTCTAAGAAAACAGAAGTTTCGTTCTTCCTAATGAGTATCACATGATGCAATAGAAAAATAATTTGACATTGAAAATCGTGTCAGGATCAATTTCGAAGCTATAAAATCGTCTTAAAAAAACGCTGTGATAAAAAATTTTTTGACACCTTGTACAAAGGTGTATATCAACGTAAGTGTACCTGTATGTCTATATTCGAGATTATTTATCTATTCAAGATAGCAAAGTAAAAATACCATATAGAGGATTTAATTAACGTGTATATCTACGTATATATCATTATATGTAACAGTAACATTATGTGCATATGCGTATAATATTGGTTAAATGTTAAATGTTAATATTGGTTAAATGCGTTAAAGTGAAATGTTATTTACCTATTCAAGATAGCAAAGTAAACATATCATATAGAGGATTTACTACTGTTAACACTCGGTATTCTCGTATTCAAAGTATTTAACCAAATAATTTGGGAATCCAGCGGACGAGCTTGTATTTAATATGATTATATTTAATATAACAACTTTACTCAATATACGCGTAGGATTTTAAATGTCATGAGGGTTGCAGCGGACTCAATTTTAATGTACCTCGATATCTTAGCTTCTTATAATATCCTAATAAAATGTTATTTATCGATTACAATTGTCCTGTCGTATTTTATAGTGTTTGCTTTATAAATGTG
Source organism: Bombus vosnesenskii (assembly GCF_011952255.1). Classification (NCBI taxonomy): domain Eukaryota; kingdom Metazoa; phylum Arthropoda; class Insecta; order Hymenoptera; family Apidae; genus Bombus; species Bombus vosnesenskii. The sequence continues at coordinate 4,018 of NW_022883050.1, forward strand.
AACTTTATTCAAAAAGAGTTCATCGATGATTATCCATTACAGGTTGTTAATAAACCTGAATTATGCACAAAGGAATTGCCGTTAATAACTTAAGATTCTCTGCCCGTCGTACAGGGTACATATAGTAATTATTCTCGACGATCGTAACGTTTAAGTCCAATTCGAGCTTATAGTCCCATGCGAGTTAATCAACGACAATAGTTTGAATTTCTATTTGTTCGTTTGTCGTCTGTTTATACCCGGAGCACCTGCTGTAAACCAATACAAAATTTATTAGATCTATAAATAACACATATAAAACTTATTAATTTATAATTAATATAAAATAGGAGAGCACGAAACTTCCTATTTTATGGATATGTTAAATCTTTGTAAAAAAATACCATATCATTAGTATCATTTTAATCGTTCTAAAGGATTTAGCCGCATAAAGCTGTGACCCTTGGAAGAATCGATGTTCACGCGTGACAAATTGAAATTGTGCGAAGGTTCCGGTACGAACATCACAAGCCGAACATCGATACCAGGGGCACAGGCACATGTTCTGGGTTCATTATATATTTATAAAGGGCTGACGATTCAGTGGATGGTCCGGGTAAATTTAAATTGTAAATGAACGCATTGCTGGTTTCAAGTAAAAGCCTGGATAAGAGCGGATATGGTATGAGAGTCTGTCGTGGAAAGGGGAACAGGCCGCTTTTATTTGTAAAGTTTGAATCTCCTCGATATTGAAGATGTTGAAGCTGCAAGTATGTATTTCATTTTAATCCATTCGAGACCGAGATTTAATTGTAAAACGATACCTAGGTGTCGGTACGATCTGAATGTTTAGTTAGAATGATTCTGTGTTTTACTCTCTCCAGGGTATCCTTTTCATACTTTGATTTTAAATCGATGACAATCTTAAATAGTATGCCTCATATTTTTAAAATATAAAATTATATACTATGTTATTCTATAATGTATTATGTACAGTCATATATATATATATATATATATATATATATATATATATATATAATAATTCTATATTGAAAAAAATATGAAATTAACATGATATATACATTACTACATAAGTTATATATAAAATATGTATATTATACCCTTGCCTACTGACTGATATGAATTTCTTTCGGTCTCGAATGCGTTAAAAGAGAGCGCAAAGAAGTCGAAATTACTTATTGTAATTAGTAAAACGACCTGAGAGGCAGACAGATACAAGAAAGAAGGAATATTATATTAGCGGCATTATCATGTTTTTGCTCTCTTTAAGTCTTTCATCGAGACGGACAATCTACTGGTATTAATCGACCAATTTCTCCAAGCTGATAACTTCGAATTGATGTTTATATATAAGAAGTGTTATGTGTTAATCTGTCTAAATGTTTAAAAGGTGTTATAAATTAAATGTTGTTAAACGATACGTAATTGCCTTTTGATCGTAAATTTTACTATCAAGGGGTCTTTTATGTATGCGTAATCATTGTGAATTATAACAATTTATGTGATCGATATTAAAGGTGTTTAAAAGCATATTATTATTATATATTATTATTCTATTCTCCTATATTATTATCCTATATTATTATAGCATTCCTATATTATTATAATATCCAATTACATGTTGATACACAAGATATACAGATTATTATTTATAACGTTTTGGTTTTCTTAATTGAGTCATTCATTTAGTACAAATGATAAGAAATTAGTAATAATTCACAAAAAAAGGATATTGTAGTAGAAATATTATAAAAAAAACATTTTCTGTTTTAGTGTAGAGTTACTCCTTCTTACAGACAGTGTCGTACAAATCTGTACGTCTCTGAGAAAATGTAGGTATCTGAGCCCTTACTTCCTCAACAACTTTTAGATCTGTTAGAAAAAAGAAACATACGAAGTAATAAGTAATGCTTACTAATAAATTCAACAAATACAGAGGAAGATGGCTAAATCGATAAATTAACGAGACTAAAAATTAATTACATCATGGATCTCTCGCTTTTAATTTTAAGCTGTAAATTACCGATATCGGTGACTGCCATATTCTCTTGAGTTTCCAAATCGTAAAGAATCTTTCCCCAGGGATTGGTCAACTGTGTATGCCCCCATGCGACGTAACTTGCTGAAGGAACACGAGCCGGTGATATGCAAGCAACGTATAATTGATTATCATTCGCTCTGGAACGCTGAAGTAATGACCAGTGCAGTGGTCCAGTGGTCATATTGAATGCCGCTGGATATATCAGCATTTGGCAACCTAACCCAGAGAAGCAGGAAATATGAAGCCACCGAATACCAATTAACTTCGTAGTTGCACGGTTCACATTCCATCATTTCTGAATATGCGAGGACAGTCCTCTTATTGTGCTTTTAATTCTTTTATTTGTTTCATTTTTAGCAAATATACTGGTTTTTTAAATTAAGCTTCTTTTTATACAGATATTTAATTTTTTGCTAGTTAAGTATTGATCGATTAAGTTACTGTACCTTTGTTCCGATAAATGCGTGCCATTTCCTCGAATCTAATATCATAGCATATGCCAATACCTATTTTGCAGCCCTTCACATCGAACGTCGTTAGGGAGTTACCAGGACTGAGTGAATCACTCTCTCGAAAAGTAATCTTATTAGGAATGTCGATGTCGAATAGATGTACCTAATAACATAAAAATGTAGTCGCTAATTCTATTGCTGCAACTTTTGTAATTTAATATCAAAGTTACCAACTCCTAAACTTTAATTATTTTTTATTTAATAACTGACAGCGTTTTTATCACTTTCTTTTATTAAAAAATCTTATCATTTAATAATGTTTAAAAAGGAGAAAAAATAAGTATTTTCGTATGTGAAAAATTTATATTACACATTACAACAAAAATGGGCGTTTTCCGTATCATAACGTATTTTATAAACCGTAAATTATAGAATTGGTTATAGTATACGTATGTACATATGTATATTCCTAAATTATTCCTAGATAGAGTCACTTTCTTCACCCCAATATTTTCAAATTCAAAGCCATAAAGGAATATATTACTTACCTTTCGGTGTTTTGCTATCAAAGTTCCATCGGGACCCCAAATAGTACAGGTATTGTACAATTTATCGCCCTCTATTTCAGGTATCGTACCACCAACTACATAGATGTTGTTTTCTTTAGCTGCATTCGATAAAGCAACGCTCGTTTCACCATCAGGAATACTCTCGGCGTATTTTGGAAAGTACTCTGCATTGCAATATTTCAATTAATGAAAAATAACTGTCTTTTGTTCCAACCATAAATTAAATTGAAATTTTTGTCAGTTTTTTATTTTTTAAATTATTAAAATAACTAAGTTTTATATTTCGACTTAATTAAATATGCAATTACTTAGCTAATAGTATATATAATAAATTGTTTCTACAGGTTCAAAATGAAAAATGAATATTTAGAAATATTTAATTACGACAATGCTATTTGTGTTAGCATCAGTGGCTTGTTACTCAACGACTTTGCTAGTACTTTTTGAAACATAAAGTTAGTTTTCAATTAACACTTATACTAGAGGCGGAATTATAAATGCAAAATAATTGATAATACTAATTTATAAGTACCTAATTATTAGTATCTTAAAAAATATATTTATACAAAAATCACGATAATCATGAAAATGGGGAAATCCTATATTCTCGACTCAATTCACAATCTTTATGGAAGTATAAACGGTAAGGTAATTTGTCTACTTTTACTTTTTCTATATAGTTGTTACACACATGGTAAATTATTGAAAAAAAAAACAAATTATTACGTATTCCATATGGTGAATTAAAGCATTCAGGAAGAGCTATAATATCAGCATTGTGCTCTTTTGCGCTAGAAATGTAGGAAACTGCCCGCTCTACATTTTTGCGTTTTACTTCATTTACTTCAAGTTGTACCAACGCCAAGCGAAATGCTAAAATGTTGGAAAAGTTAAATACATTCGGTTATATATTTCCCATACTTTTTATCTATAAATACTTTTTACATAGTGAATACTTACTCGACATCGTTCGCACTACTTGTTTAGCGATGTTTGTAAGTATCATAATGTTGAGGTTATGTATGGTACTACTCAATATCAACATTACGTAAGCAATATGCAGGGACTTTTAATAATTCTTGGTAAAGTTTAGGACATTAATTTTGATGTAATTGTAAACATTATTACATATTATAATCAAATGTAATTTCCAGTTAAGGGCAAGAAAATAAATATACTTTTGTAAAAATACATTTTATTATAAAATGTGTATAAATAAAATTGTACAATTTATCTTGAAAGTAAAATGACCGAATACGTTCCTGGAAAATATTACTGCCTACTAAATGATCGAGATCTTGATCTTTCTCGTCTTTTGTGTTTCTTTCTGTCTGCATAATCTCTGGATTTCTTATCTCTAACTATTTCTCTTTCTTTGTCTTTCTTTTTATGTTTTTTACTTGATCTTTCAGATGAGCAATCGTGTTTTTTATGTTTCTTTGACTTCTTCAATCTTTTTGATTTATAAGAATCACTACTATTAGAATTACTTCTTTCTCTCCGTCTCTTCTTTTCAGAATCACTATCGCCGTCGTCATTAGATTTGGAGCGCCTTTTTCGTCTTTCTGATTTTTTATCCCCCATTTTATCATACTTGTCCTTATTATGCATCGTACTTTTGATTTTCTTTCGTTTATTACTACTCTTGTCACCATCTTCACTGTCTTCGGGTTCAGGGGACATTGATCTTTTTCTATCCGTCTTTTGCTTGAGTCCCTTGGATTCCTTGTCCTTATATTCCTCATACTTTTTTGTATCTGAAATTAACCCCATAAAATACTAAAAGCTAAAACCTCTACATTTATCATATTTCATATAAAAATATAAGGGACCTTTAAAAAATTGCTTACAACAACACACTTACAGGTACTCTTAAATTAGTTTTTCTACATGTCTGATTATGTCTTTATATGTCTATGTCAATTCAAATTTATTTTCTTAAAAGTCCCTTAATGAAAAACTAACTCTTCATACTAACTTAGAACTTTTGAGTTCTTTGAATATTCTGATTTAGTCACTGGCTGTACCATAAATTCATTTACAGATATTATATTTCCACCAAGAGCTAGTTTTATTATGAGCCTTCCTGCATCATCATCGAATCCTTCTATTTGACCATAATTATTACTTTGTTTTCCAGCTATAATTTTCACAAATGTTCCTTTCTCGATTTTAAGTTCTTCCTCTTCTTTTTTGGAATCTGTATTTTTCTTCTGCAATGCTACTTTGTCTGCGCCAAGACCCATACCTTTTGGTCGTAATTCTGGTATGACAGCTGCTACTAATCTGTAATAGTTAGTATAAAAAATTGTGAAATAAAAAATGATGTTCTCTGTTTACTTTCCAATAAGTGATGTATTAAACACATATAATTAATTTAATCTAGAGTAAAATTCATACTTTTCATTTCTACCAATTCCCTTTCCTGGTTGCCATCCCATTCCCCGTAACATTGCTACACCAAAAGCATCAATAGGAATTTTTTCATAATCTTCTAACGTAGACTGAAAAATACAAAACAATATTTATAATATGCAAATGTAATACATCTGTGCTTTGCAGATCTGTATGTTGATAACGTACCTGTTCTTTGCCTCTTAATGATTCATCTTCTACTAAAGGTAAAGTTAAATCATTTGTTTTAGTTTCATGTTCATTCTTTGACTTAAGTTCCTCAATGATTTCTTTAGCCGCTTGCTCTTCTAAAGTAACAACTTTATTTTCACTATCTTCAACTGGCTCTTTCTTTATTGATATTATTGGCGATGTTTTTCCATTAGATAGCTTTGACTCGTTAACACTAGTGTCTTCTACCTTTTCCTTATCTGCCTTCGGAAGGAAAATGTCTGCATCTATTTTATTAACAATTCTATCGTGCCAGGTTTTTGAACCTAGCAATGGAATAATTAAAGGTTCATCTTTTTTTTCTTCCTCACTGAAATAAAAGATTGTTTTCAAATATATGTATTCCGTTATTGGTGATTTTTATAGGTTAGGTTGAGGTTATGTGTTTCTCGATTATAAATTTTACTTTTCGAACTCACCCTATTACTTTAATACCTTTTTCATCAAGACATTCAATGTAATCAACTTTCTTTTCTTCTTGTGGAATAACATTTTTTAACACAGGTTTCCTAATAGATTTCGCAAAACCGAAAGAAATCTTCTTTCCCTCTTCTGCCATTTGTTTGTTATTTTAACACTGACTTATAGATCAATACACATGTATATATTAGACATAAAGATTGATATCACTTGAAACTATGTACATGAATCTAATATCCTACTATACTTTATTAATCTACTCACAATTACTTTCACATTACTAAAATTTTATTCCGACGATATATCAAGCGACTGAATAAGCGATATTAAAGTAAACATATATCAGAGAGGAAATAACAAGAACTGACGCCTATGGTTCTCTATGTTACCGAGCTGGTGCTGCACCATGCGGCCAAGTGCCGACAGCGGCTAGGATATCTTAGAGAGAAACTGAGAGTATTACCTCTTATGGTTCTCTTTGTTATCGGAGTAGTGCTGCACCATGCATCCAAATGCCGAAAGTGACACATGCTAGTATATGCCTGCCTATACGTTTGAATCGGAAAATCGATAATGTGTTCATGTGAAAGTTCATATTTCCCCAGGAGCTGTATTTTGATAGGTTTAAGCTTCTAATAGAGCATTTTAAACGCATAGAGTATACTATGAAGTAGAGTGCGGATCATTTTGTATTCATAGAGAATTTAAATGTATAGAAATGTACAGAATGCTCATGATATGCAAAAATATACAAAATACTCAAAGTAAACCAATCATCAAAAAGTTTAGAAGGTGAAACAAATTTCTTTAATAATACCTAGATTAATTTTTATTTGTTAACAATTTACATTCTACTACGCTTTTAATTCTACCCTAGTTTATGCACCATAGCGCATGACAGCGCTATTATGTCCTTTACAATTTATTCAAGATCATTCTATTTTCAGATCAGATTCTCTATTCCGCTTTTTTTTTGCATCTTGCAAATTATCGTATAGAGATGTAAAACGAAGGCTATTGCTCGTTAAAATTTGGCGTACTTTTGTTTTCATGAAAATATACATATGTTGAATTAAATAAACTAAACTATTGATAATCACATTGAAAGTATATATATATCGCTTAGATTTCACAGGTTATTTCGATATTGAAGTACTTCTTATGTACTAACGAAGAAGATAAAACATACTAATACGAGTATAGTTCAACTGAGCGATTATGATAATGTTAATGCGCATCTCCGAACGTGCAGAGGATAAATGAGCAGATAAGTTGCTCCCATCACTTTCTCCTTTGTTTCATGCAACTGTAACTCATAGAATGTAATGTATAAATGTATATAACTATCCTTAACCGCATTGACGAAATGATGATAGACATAATCACTTGTTTGTCAGTTGAAGATCTTTTCTTTCCTCTTACTACATATTTATGTACTCTTAACTTGTCTTTTTAACAATACTATCGCTCGTTTGTTCTACAGTTTTCAGAATTCTACCTTTTAGCGTTCTACAGACGATCGGAGCGTGAATGTGCCCGTAGCCTGCCTGTTCCTATAAGCTACGTTAAATGATCATCTTCGATTGTGTTGGCTCGTAGATCGTAGAGGAAGTCATTTACCTATCTTTCGGAACAAGAAATACAGTTAAAAACAGCGACCAATTGAGAACGGTAGTTAAGTCTGCGAGTAGAGGGGTGAGCGTGTTTTAGCGGCGACAACAGCACACGGTATGCAGATACGAAGCCGGGGTAAACCGGGAAGCCGTAGTTCACGGACCGTAGTAAGCGTGGTAACTCTGAACAGTCAACGACATTCGAAAGCCGGCCACGCTCTGGAATCCAGGTAAATTTACTTGTTTTTTGTCTTAAATTTTCATTGAAATTTCTCTGCTTATAGATTATTATACGGTTAGAAATTGCATATTTTTGGAGATATCGGGGACTGGTACTTTTAAGCAATTTTGATTTTCATCGCTCATAAATTGAACCGAGAAAATTTCATCAATTTACTTACCGGTTATTAAAAAGTTTTAATGAAATGGGACAAATGGTAATTAGTTGCGGAAACAAGGACAGTTGTGCCAGAGTTACAGTGTGTCCTTTTAATTTCATTTAATTGTACAGCCTTAACGTGCAGATTTTATTTTTATGCAAATGATGAGATATACGATACACTGGACTGGTTTCTCGATAGTTAACGTCTAAATGGTTAAAATAGGGAATGCTATAATAAAATTAATTCAAACATTTGATCAAAAGCCCATAATTTATCTTTCTTAGAAATAGTCTTATACTCTTACATATCTTTTATAAATTTTTCTTATATATATAAATCTAACATTTATCAAATATGTGACAATTTCTACTGCAATCAAACGTCTTATTTACCCTACGTAATGAAGTTAAGTTTAATTAACTTTCCTCAGTATCCTACATCACCAGTCACGCTCTCGATCCCGCTAGCTAAGCAATAAATCATCAAAAGTCGAGTTACAATTACGTTCTTATCCTACTTCAGAGCTCCTCACCTATCCGTTATCCAATTTCCTCTTCGGAATCCCATCGTGAAACCGACAATTATCTACTGTTCACCGGTATGCGTACAGTTGACCGAATCCAGGCAATGAGACAGCTGAGTTGAATGTTAAAAAGTTTGCATATTTTTGTAATTTGAATGGCGTAAGGGAAAATAAGACGTTTGATTCGCCCGAGATCGTTTCATCCTGTACGGCACCAACGTTTCATAAAATATTATATAACGCAATATGGAAAACAGGGTTGAGAATCATAGTGGTGTAAGTTAGGCCATTGCCAGTTTTCATAAAATAATCCTCTGTGTTTATTACCGTAAAAAATAGATTACATCTGTTCAAACCGTGAAAACAGAAATGGCAGAGAATAAAGTTACGACCTAATCAGTTCTGAAACCAAAGGGAAGATATGTTTGAGAGTAAAAATGAATTCAAACATTTGGAATTACGACTTAAACCACTATGACATTGAATTTGTCGTATGAAACCTACGCGTTGGAGAACGTGTCGAGGATGTCCCGAAACGTAGTTACAAATTAAGACAGGTCCGCGAGGCTAACTGTAAAAGAGCGAGCGTAACTGTGCGGAGTGGATGTTAACGGAGAAGATCTTCCTGCCGAAGATTTGTTCCGCTATGTCTAGACGTTCTATCCTTTGTTTCCTCGTTGCATTTTTTTACCTTCATTTTATCGCCACGAACAGTGTTGCTCGTCGTGCTCTTAACCGTGCAACAGTCGGACAAAAACCCGTCCTGCCTCGTATATAGCGTTCTGTTCGACACGGTCCACGAACTTACGGACAGATTTTTCGCGATTAAAAGAACAAGATAAGACAATTTCACGGTGATCTCATTGTTGTATCTGTATACGGAAGTCTCATGGTTGTCGAAGTTTGTGCAGCAATTCTTCTTTCTCTTTCTCTTTTAATTATCGTTTTTGCAGATGAATGATCGTGGTGTAGAACCACGTAGATGATTGATGTTGATGGTGCAGTAATGGGCGGTGATGCCTGAAACCTATATAATACACTTGAGTTGTATCAAGCATATACATCAGCATGTTTTTTCGACTTTGAGTCGGTTTTACGTGTTCTTATGTTATTGTAACGATTAAGTTACCATAAATATAGCAGTTTTCCCAATGGATCCACGCGTCGAGAGAAGCTGAATCACGTAAAACATACATTTCCGTATAATGTTATACAAATAACAGCCTAAGAAGAGTAGACATTTTTTATTACGATCATATATGTATATTGAAAATTAGCGATCGTTGCAACGTTATTAAACATCATCGCAATGAAAAATTTTGACGGTAGATACGAATCGTCTGACGGTACTGGTGCGTTGAACTCTCTGTGGTTGCGCGCGTACGCGTGTCGAGTCGAATTCTAGTTCGATTTCGCGGGAGGATGCTATGGTAAATGTAGTCGAGTGAACAATCGCGCTACCGGATCTACGCGTAGTCCGGAACTCGGCGCATAATGCCGCGGAAACGGCTGGGAAATTATATTTGTTATGGGGAATCGACGACGCGGTCGGGGACACGATTTCATCTGAGCGCGCAGATTTACCGGACGGAACGGTCATTAAACGTCTGTCATGGTGCCTTCATGGTTTCACTAGGGTTTTGGTGAAAGCTTAGGTTGACATTCACGGTTCATTTAGACTGATAATTCGCGGTTTCATCTACTCCCTTTTATTCTCTTTTAAGCCTCCTTTTTCTATGCTTGGCTAGTTCCAGCGAATGTATTTAAAACTATTACAAGTCATTCAGAAGTTACGTTTCATAAATTAAAATACATAGAAGAATGGGGATTACATTCTCTTTTTTATCATTTATCTTCTATTATTAGAACACATATTATTTTTCAAAATTTGTCACTTGTATGTCTCATTTTCCTCTTGTTCGGCATTTCGACATCAGGAAACGAATTTGTATCTTCTACATGAAATCATCTCTTTAATTTCAGATAGACGAATATGCGGCTGCTTCTGTTCCAAATATCTCCGTTACTGTGCCTGTTGACGGAAATCGGCGCGGCGGGGATCGGCAAAGCATGGCAGATCCTGCCATACGCGACCGATTCCTGGAATCACCCATCGTGGCCGCGGCTCGACTCTTCCGCGTTCGAAGTTCGCAGCGTGAGCGGAGTCGGTCATCTCAATCCTTTCGAAGCCGCTCAAAGTAATCTAAAAACCGACCAATCGAAATTCATCGAATCCAACACTGTTGCAATATCCAAACCGCACTCTGTGTTCAACCAGAAATACCTCGATCGATTCGAACCCACGTTCGAAGAGCCCTACGACCGATACGAAAGTCGTGGCGAAACGAATAACGCAGAACACCGGGACAATATATTTAAAACGGGCCTAGCGATGACTGTCCTCCGTCCAGAAGAAGACGAAGATTCGACAAAGGCTACTGCGGATGAAGCAACGGGGGCCGTATCGAGGGTTCGTCGCGATACAGAGAACGAGACGAGGCTGGAACAAATATCGAGCACTAAGAATGTCCGAGAAGTACGTCTTAGCTCCGCAGAAAATTGGTCCTCTCAACCATTGTCTATAGAGTTTCCTCATAGAAGTAGCCTGGACCAGACGATGCACCAAACGGCAGACGGCGAAGAATTAGCGAACGCAAGAGGTTACCATGCTCCAAGAGCCGATTTCGTGACCAGCCAGCACAGGAGGAGTTACGAACAACGAGAAGCACGAGATATGCCAGTTACGAGAGGATACGACGACTACGACGTCCCGTGGTACAGAAGCGCTATCAGGGATCGAGACTACGATCCTTTATCCTACCGCCGTGGGTACAGTTACTATTACCCGGACCGTTACAGGATGGAAAGAGACTACTACATGCGTGTTCCCAACGATTATTCTTATTATTATGATCGGTACAGGGACGAGGACTTGGATCTATATGGTCGTAGCAGACCCACGCCCAAACCCAAAAGGATCATCTATTATGCCACCTTGCCGGAAATAGTGAGAAAACCTGTGGACCTGAGAAATTATCCTAGACCCTATGACGGAACTAGAACGCCAGTTTCTAGGGATGGAAGCTACAAACGTATTCCAGGAAACGTTGACCCTAGTAGATATCGGTATAGAAACCTTTACGATGGTTATGACAACTACTCGAAGAGGTCGAGCTTCGTGGAGAGGCCTTATCCTTATCCCGAAGACGAGGGTCGTCGTAAAGCGACGCTGGAAACTTTTCGAAACAACGATCCGTATGATCAGAATAACGAGAGGAAATTAGCTAATCAGATTTCGATGAGAAACGAGGGCAAATTGCCTTGGCCAGTGCAGATCGCGACAGAAGTGAGCGTGAAGGACGACGAGAGAATCCCTGGAAGGAAGATCTTTGGGGATACTAACGGATACGAGAGATTCCAGAGCGCACAGTTGCAGAAGGCACCGGACGCGACCGGATCGAGCGAGCTACAGAGCGACAATTGATCGCCGAATGAATTCTCTTTTTCACAGTTTAGTAGCGGATTTTTGGAAAGGATTTTGGACACCGTTCGCTTTGATGCATCACTGTCTTTCTCTACTGAATCTTGATAGGCAATTAAATAGGTCTGAATATTCTAAGCAAGCATCGATACTGGATGCTGTTTTAGTCGAAGTTAGACATGGGATAGATCTTTCAAAGTAATTGTATGATCATGCGTATTGTGATTTACGGATTCTCCGTTACTTTTCATACTTATTTATCGTTATTCATACGATCATCGTTCGTGGTGTTTGCTTTAGTACGTACAATTAGCATTTTCAATACAGAATTCTTTTAGGAAGATTTATGTATTGGTTCTTCATTGTCGCGTGTAAGTTTTAAAAGATTAATTTCATGATGACCTAGACCTAAAAGGCCAAAGTAGGTAACACGAGGGTTGGTGATGGTTTCCAGTCGATTTTTATACTACGATATAGACGAAATTTTTAGAAAGGGCGAACTGTATTTATTTGAAAATTATATCGAAAGTAATATTGCATTGTACATTTTGTTTATGAATATACAGCGAAAGGATTTTGAAAAGAACACGTGGAACCCCAAATTTCTCTGATCCTTTGTTACGTCTTTGTTTTCTTCGTTACCTTATTCAATAGAAACTTCGATAGATCTTTAGAGAATTGATTTGTCGCAATTATTCGATTTAATTCGACCATCCACAGATTAATCTGTAACGATTCATCTTTGTTTAACATCATTTAACGGTTTGAACTATTAATTTTTAGCAATAGATTACCGAATTTTTAGTCTTTCCATTAATAAAGCCAGACAATTCATCCGGTGTCATATTCAAAATATTACAGATAGTTTCTTGAGTTTCTCTTTCGCTTGCCTCATTTTCGTTCGAAAACTTTTGCGTTTCACGATCTCCTTGGAGTTCGTAGAGTTTTCTCAAAAATTCCTAATTTCAAGCAACATCTTATCAAGAGTTTTATAATTTAAAAAATAATAATATTTCATTTTATGATTAATCAATTATATTATTGATATAATTGACTAATTAATTTATGGGAAAACCTGTTTGCAACGTACGAAATTTCGGAAATTAAAAAATTAATATCGAAAGTATGTGTAACTGCATTATATGTACCTTGATGGCGTTTAAGTATTCGATATTCTGAGTTTTAGTAACCAGCAGCTTCATTTTCGTTGACTTAATAGTCTCCTCGTATTTAGCTTTCACAACTTCAATCTCCTGTTGCACTGTCTCGCCACATTTTTTCGCACATTGCTTTTCCATCTGACCAACCAGATACAATTTTTATTTACGTAAAAATTACCAAACTACGTAGTACGAATCTTTTCACCTTTCCCTTCATGTCCGCCTTCGATTTTTCATTGTCTGACAGTAATTTATCCTTTTCATCATTTAAAACGGAAATCTAATAGGATAAATTAATTAGCCTTATTAAAGTATTCTAAACTATATTACACATATGCACAAGCTTATCAAAGTATTTTCTTCAGCATTTCTTTCAGAAATACATACCTTTGCTTTTAATTGTGAGTTACTGTTTCGAACATTGCTCACTTCGTTCTCCAAGCTGCTCATTTTAGATACTAATTGATCTTTCTCTTTAGTCAACTCTGTCAGCTGACCCTTGTAACTGTTCAGTAAAAATCCCTTGTTGGCGTTCGCCGACTCCAATCGTACTAATCTAAATTATTTTATTAGTTTATTAAAAACGAAGATAACGCGATTACTAATCAAATTTGTAGCCAATTCGGAATACCAACAACTTCTTTTTCATTAAGCAAATTTCAAATACTTGTTTTTAAGGTGAGCAATGGTCGCCGAATCCTCTTCCACTTTTTTCTTCAGATTTGCCAGCTCTCTGTTCTTACACGCGTCTCGAGAATTCCCCCTATGGTGTTCCTTCCCCGTGGTGTACTGCAACCAGTCCCGCGTGTCATCTATCTTCCTCTTTAAGGAAAGATTTTCGCTTATTAGATTGTTCAAATTCGTTTCGGTTGCCTCCATTTCTTGCTTCAGCTGGTCAAAGCATTCGCTGATCGACTCGTGCTCCTCGCATTTACTTTTTAGCTTCCTCCGAGTCACGGCTAATTCTCGTTTCAATTTGTTCATTCTTGCCACTGTCGTGTGCAGCTGATAAAAGCGAAGCGCGTGACACGAATTCCAATTCGATATCGCTGTCTTCGTTTCTAAAATACTCTGTTACTCTAAATTGATATACCTTCTTACGTAATCTACTCGCAATCCTCTCGTGACACTTTAACTTTCTACGAGATTTAATTTGGTAATTACTACTCCTTCTCTGATCTACTGTACGGGGACCAAAATTTTCCAAAACAGAGGTACAAATACGCACGATGTTTTCTTGCAACATCTCGTTTTCTTTACGTGCTTCTGCTTTCGCGTTTTCTAACAATCTGTGTTGGACAAGAGCTCGATGTAAGCAACACGCTTTTTAATTACGTTATCGTTTATACAAGCAGAACGTTCCGTATGTAACTTTACTTTTTGTACTTTTCTTTCGCGATTGGTTTCGCCTTCAAAGCCACTTCCAGATCTTCTTTCGTTCGACTGAGCTTCGCTTCCAGCTGCGATATGATCGTCTCGTATCTAATGGACAAATTTGAGATTAATCAAATTTAACGAGAAGATACTCGAAGATTAAGAGGCTGAATATTTAAATATTAGAGATCTACCGCTCTTTGATTCTAGCTCCCAGAAATTCACTTTTGTCGTGCAAATACCTTTGTTACACCCTGTATAAGTAGATACGAGTTTGGAGAAAAATTTCATTAATCCACGGCTACGATTAATTTTGGCATATTTTCGCGCGATCGAATTTCCCTTGAATTTCTGGCCGGCTGGAAAAATCGTCAGACTTTTTCGACAAAAAATTAAAAAAAAAAAAAAAAAAAAATGAAGGAAACAGACGGCTTTTATATATTCTCTATAAACTCACTCGGCCTCCTTGTTCGGCGATATTTTCCCCTTTGTCCGCTGCTCGATGCGCCAATTCGATTCAACGTGGATATTTCGTTCCGGCAAAAAAGGAAAATTTACATTAGGTACGCCGGCTGATATTGTGGAAAAGTCGTTGTTTGTTTTCCGTCGAAATTCGAATTGAATAGTCGAGTGGATTTTATGAAAACTCTTATACATTGCAGATGTATTTTTTCTTTTTTCTTTTTCTTTTTTGTTCAACTTGCTAGCCGTGCAAGACGAATACCGTACTACGTGTGTGTATTTAAAAATGGTGAGCCTTTCACATACTTGACAAACGAGTATCAATTGAAAACAGGAATCTTATTTGACTGGATGTATAAACGAAGAGTCTCCGAGAAGCGATCCATATAACAAAAACTGATATAAATTTTGAATGTTTAAATTCTTCAAATTCAATAACACACGATTGGAAGTTCCGACGGATCGTTCGAATTTTTGTTTGAGAATTTTGCAATATTTTAATATACATACTCTTTGCATACCTCAGTCCCTCTGGCGAGGGCTTCCTCGATCAGGCATTGGGGAGCAGAATCCTCGTCGATACACCGAAATGCCGACAGTTTTTTTTCTTTGAAATGAACGCACGACGGGGCGAAATGATTCGCCTCAGTCGATAGTTTATTATCGTAGAGATTTTTCTCGTCCAACTGGATAGCTTCGATGGGAGTTTGTGTACAAATTGTTTTTGTTTCTGTGTCGAATCTTTTATCTAGAAGACGTATAAAAGGCAATACACAATGTACAAATAGTATTTGTAAGATATTATCGGAGGAGCGTTCGAGTTCTGTGCGCTACTGCCACCTGGTGATATTTCCCGATATTATCTACAGCAATGAAATCTGCTATATCGATAAATTCGCACAACTCGAAAAACAAGCATATTGTTCGATAATGTTATTGCATTTTCACATACGATATTTAAATCGGAAAAAACGGGGCAAAGTATCTATAAAAATATTGCCGTAAAAAGCGATATCAAAGATATCTTACTATTGGAATTCTACAATATTAAAGTACTATCGTTCGTATTTAAAATATCAGAGTAGGGTAACAAATAATTCCGATTATACAGCTTTCTTATTAAAAGAATACTTTCACCAACAATATTAAATTACCGAATGTAATCTCATAACTATACAAACACCTCATCGAGAACTCGTTCGTATTCGGCCAGCGAAAATTTCATTTCTCCATTCGTCGAAGGTAATAGGAAATTAGAACCGAAGCGTGTCCGCAAAGGGAAGCTTACGAGATAGCTTACAATCTTTAGAGTCGAATTACTTAAACAAAGGCGTTTCCAGTGGAGATTACTGTTATTGGAGGCGACTCGCCATTCTCGATCGTAGCGAAACCGCCAGTCGACAATGTATAAAGATACAGTTCGAACGGACGTGAAATTTCTACAAAAGTGGGGGTTTCGTATGGGTAATACGACCGGACACGACTATCGGCGAGACAAAACGAACATCCCCTCCATTCCAATCTGCCTGGTCGGACCGTATTATCGGATATTATCGGGCCATATGGAATTTGGGGCCGAAAATAGTCCCGTGCAGGAAATTGCTAACGACTTAAACGTTGGGGCGGTGCGCAAAGACCGTAAGTCCCATGGGCCCAGTTGTGATGGATGGTCCTTGGCCAGTCTGTAATTTGAAGGCGTTATATGTGCACCCTGACGCCGTATACTTTTGCAACAATCTTCCATATGTCCCCGACTGTCCCCTTTAACTGGTCCGTGGTTTCGCAATCGATCACTGCTCGTCATTCGTCGACGCGAACGAGCTCCGACGGAATTTCTCTTAATTCGATCGGTGAGAAATATCGTCGGATCCTAAATTCTCTAGAAATACAAGAATTAAACTTAATTTCGCACTTTGATTTGCACAAGATTTTAAAGATATGGACATATATAAATATATATGTATATATGTATATATTTTTTTTTTATTTTTATTTTGCGAAAAATTAGGTATTTACGTAAATTTCGTTTGCGATAAGATTCCAGCTTGCGATCAGATCTCTCGATATCGAAATCATCGTTCTTTTTTTGCAATTTTACATACGTAAGGCTAAAAGTCGAAAGGAAGAGTAAAGTAAGAAAAAGAGATCGAGAAGTTGTTATTACATTCGCAAGATTAAAGCACGGAAAATTGTAACAGCATGGTCAACGTTCAATAAACTAGTACTAATTAGACGGAAAGGGCTTACACGCGCAGCTTGCACGCGCTAATGAAATTTGTTTGTCAATTAAATGGCGATGCCGGTGAATTTTCCCTATACTTTGCCCCTTGGTCGGCACGCTAATTAATTTCCACGCTCGAGTTCACTTTATTTATGCGCGACAGGCTTCAAAATTGCAGCACGGCCGCTGCTTGTATATTTACGCGGGCAGGTAGACTGCGCAGACCGCAGCGTGCAAAAATAGCTCGCGCGAATTGGGACCGGCGTTTCGCTGACCGAAACACCCGCGTACACTCTGTAAATTGATCCCAGACTGAATTGATAGCTGGAATATTCGGGGCTTTCTTTATTTGAAAACAAGGGAAAAAAATAAAAAAAAAAAGATGAAAAAAATGCGAACAAAATACCTTTCCCGTTGTGTAGCGATCTGGTTTACGCTGTTCGCGCTGTTTCGACGTTGCATGAATATGCATGTAAGGTTAACTCGTTATATTCTTTTTTATTTTACCAGCTTCGCGTAGGCAGGCTGCGTAGTGCCCTAAGGTTTAAGCCAATAATCATTTAATTGTTTAGAATAGCAATGGCGCGTGAAAAATTCCAACATACAGACGTATAGGTTATGTTCGATGATTATCGAATTCGAAGAGTACAATTCTTAATTACAATTTACATCAATTTGGTATCGTCGGTGTAACCGGGCGAGGAACAATCCAAATTAATTGGCGATAATTGCGTACAATCCAAAAAAAAAGAAAAGAAATTGGTAACCTACCTATTTACTACGAATAGTACGCAACTTGACGATGTAACCTCAACGCTTCATAAAATTCTAAACACTCTTACGCTCCAATTCGAAAAATCCTGACAGCCTGCCGGCCCAACAAAACTACCGTAACGTAAAATACTCTTCCATCGACCGAGCCATTTCTAATAAACTATGTATTTCGTTACGAAATCTCATTTCGTTACGGTGTAGACGTAGAGAAGCTCTCCTCCCCCCTCCCCCCTCCCTTCACCCCTCCACTTACCATGCGACCTAGTACCATGAAATTATTGTAGATAATATGTGGATAGTTTGTCCGCGATTAGTCTGTCCAACGGATTATATTCCTCCCCTTTTCATTCCTGTGGTGCCCCGGGGGCAGCAGCGCTGTGATAAATGACCGAATCCTTTAGTGTTTTTTACCCGCGGACCGCTTAGCTGATTCGTTCCCCTCCGCTCCCCGCCTCACCCCGTCCCGGCGTCGCCCGTGCACACGACCCGTCCTTACCCCCTCATCGCCTGTCCCGGAACCTGCGCCGACTGGACGAAGGTCGCCGCCACAATTTCGTCGTAAATCACTGCAAATCGTTGATGTAAAACGGCACGGGTAATTAGATACACTAACCTGCGACGGGGCGCGTTTCTTGCGCGTCAGCGAGCGACGAACAGCCATTCTGCTCCTGGTTCGCGTTCCTCACGATCTTCTGCAACAGACAACGAATAACGCGTGCTTTTATTCCGCGTCCAGAGTCTTAGATAGCCGTTTCTATGTTTCCTTAACGATATTTCTTTTTCAGCAGAAAATCGCTTGAAATTCTCGTCATTTCTGTACGTTTTTACGGCGAGATTGCCTGTAACTGTTTGAAATAATCGAGCTATGAAATATCGGTATTTAACGTTAAGTATTAGGTTGTTTGAAAGGATTCTTTCGTTTTATGAGGAAGTAATAGGCGAACAACATTTTTTGTTTTATGTCATTTTATTGAATTATGTACGATGCATTTTGTGCCGATCGAAGGACGTTCCATTGAATAATATAAAACAAAAAATGTTTCCTTACGAAAGAAAAGAAGCTTTCCGGACAACCTGGTATTAAATATGAACGGCAATCTCTGGTTGCGATGCAACTTCGTTAACACGTATCTCTAGCGGAACGGAGACTCGGATACGCTCGCACAGGCAGCCAAGAAAATCTCCCACGTGGACCACGACGGCTATGGTTAATTTGCTGAGGTTGATCGTTGTTTATTGTGGAATCCTTTTAACCGAGACAATGGGGTAAGAAGTTCCATCGGGAGAAGCAGTTGAATCGCCGATGAAAAAAGAAAATGAGAAGGGAGGACGGAGAGATTTCGTCATTAACGCGACCAAACCCCTAACGACGAGCCTTGTACTTCGTCCAGCCGGGAATCTGCCCTCGGGATCGTTGGAGTTTTAATGCCGCGATGACTCCCTCTGGAATCGATGGCACCGCTCTGTGCCAGTACACGGCTTGGCTCTTGCCTCTTAAACTTCTCCCCGAGAACGTTCATATTTTCATTTGGTGTCATTAACGGATTACGCGTTGTATGTTTTTTTTCTTTTTTCTTTTCGCCAGGGCGTAAAAGGGAAATTGCGTTAAAGTGCGCCTTAACGGGGATGCTTTATTAATCGTAAAAAGAAATGAACGACTTTTTGTACCAGGAGGAGGTTGTGAAATGGTCTTCGGGTTAGGTGAGAATCGAGTGGTTTCGAGATATTAAAATTTTATGCGTTTTACCGATGGCAAGAACGGTTTTAAGCAGTGGCAAAGTGCGTCAGAATTTTCTAACAAATGGCCAGTATATGTAAGTTTCTGAAATATTTGATATCGATGAAATCGTTGCTCGGCACATACGTTTTTCTAAAATAAACGCTACGCTCCCTTCGATAGAAAGAAACACGAATGCACGCGATTTCGATTGCAATGAATTGTCAAGCCAACGTTCGAACATCGACGAACCTCTTAACTATACGGCGACAAGAAAATTCCAGCGGCTCGAATGGTAATAACCTCTTGAGCAAACTAGTTCAACACGGTAGCACAGATGCCTGATTCCGATCAATTAACCATATCCGTATAAAATCGAGTCAGGAATTACTTTAATCGCAGGTGGCATTACGCGATCCTAGAGGGAAGAGGCGCGCAATTGAATTAGATGGTGCGCAATCCGTCAGAGATGCAATGAAATCACTTACAAGCGGCGTAAATGTCGCCGTTAAATTACGTTTAATGCCGTGGCGGACACATCACGAAGTGAAGCCAGCCTAGCCGTAATCGATGAATAAGCGAGCTCGGTGGATTCCGTGGAAAACCGGCAAATGTGATTTTAATGTCAAGCGGCTCGCGAGAGCCCCGTATTTTCCACGGGCGTGTCTCTAACGACCCGGCTCGATGGCCCCCGGCTACTTTTACCATTTTGTTACGTTACGTTAGGTTATGCTACGTTCGCTCGTGGTACATCGACGCTACGTTGCGCATCTATTATGAACGCCATGCGACTGCGGGCCACTTCGAGTGGGAATTGTGAAAGTTGCGTGTATTTGAGAGATTTAAAGTGGTTTTAGGCAGTTTCGGAGAAATGGACTGCGATGGAAATGTTCAGCTGAAGGGGATGCGCGTGATGTATGTAGGTATTCTAATAGCTAGTTTGCCAAGTTACTATTAACTAAGGCACGTCGTGATTCTAGAAAGGTATGTGTATGTAATTGCAAAGTAATTGTATTTTCCGATGTCTGGCAGCATCGCTCACATTTAACGTTACTCTTTTGTTCCTATTGCAGTTCCATGTTGGATAGGACCGTAATCGCTCCTCCAGTTTCAGAATTTTTCCAAGTCCGTTGCTAAGACAAATCGTTTTTCATAGGACATCCGCCGACATCGAATATACGAACAACTCGTTTCGGTCTGTCGGTGATTAATCTCGTCCAAAATACAACGTAGGTGATTTTTTCAAGCGGTGATTTGGCCATCAGCGCGACGATCGCGAGTATGGACCGTGTGGGTCGTGGAGAGCAGGCGGCACAGAGAGAGGAAAACAGCAAGCGCGCGTATCGGTTCCCTCGTTTCATCGAGTTCTCCAATAAGAGTACACCTATAATTTGTAACGTGGCTCGGGTACCGGCCTAATGGAAAAATGCGTTCCGGCCAATTTTACGCGCAGCCGTCAGGCCAGGTTGTTGGCCGGGGCAGCGGGACGAGAAAAAGAAAGAACAAGAGAAATTATACGCGGCAGGGGGAGGGGGAGGGAAGCGAGGGAAACGCGCGACTGTGCGAAAATTGGCCACGAAACGAGTCTGAGATTTAACCCTTCAATGGGTCATCGGTGACCACGTGTAGCTTCTTAAGTTAGAGGATGCGAGTATAGGATGTGAAACCGACCAGATTTTTGTGCCAGATTATAGTATTATGACAATGCATTCTTACGTACAATGCTATAGCAAATTTATAGTTTATAACTTTACAAAGCTACGTATATACGTAATTTACCATTAATAAGTCTCGATATTCAGTGTCACCGTTAAAAATATCTATTATACGCTCAAAATTGCTACGAGTATATTTCACAAATATACGTTTGCAGTGAATATCTTCTGTATACATTTTCAGATTGATTCGAAATAACAATGCAATCGCGACTGTCGTGCTAATTACAACGCTAACGAAATTTCAAAATGTTTCGTATAACACGTACCAGATAAACGCGAAAGCTTGCTATGGCGAGTGTTGAAATACTCTGGCGAGCCACTGTACGTTATATAAAACAAAAAAACAAGAGTTTCGTCCCCGTTTCCAACGCGAATATCCCTTCGTACGAATAAATGTTATTCAATATCCCGCGCGTTCCGCCGACAGATTTTCATTTACGGATCGCGAATCCCGTGTATGGGGATTTAAAACCAAACGCGGGTATCGCTGTATCAGCGTCGGCGGCCGCTCGAAGCGTGTTCCACGGTGTTCATTTCAATTCTCCTCTAATTGAACGCTGTTCAATATTGACGAGTTAAATAATTGTCTTTGGAAAACTGAGCCCGAATAACCGTTAATCATCCCTCTCGTCGACCCGTCGCGTTGCGCACGCGATCCCATAATATGTAATTCGCGTCCTACCGCGAGAAGCGAGGATGAAGGATGAATAAAAAAAAAAAAAAAAAAAACGAAAAACCTCAGCTCGTGTACTTGGCATCAGAGACGCACCGCCAGGAATTGTAAATGGAAAAAATTAAATATTGCACTGGTACATGTGAAACGTCGTTTCTCTGAATTTTGAATTTCGCGCGTCACTATTTGTACATTATACGTTCGTGTTATTCTATATTACGAATTATAGTAAGTGTATAGTAAATTATACTGTAGTAGTAGATATTTCTATATTTAATCGGAATTTGTAAAATGTTGGATAAAATTTCCGGTAAATATACGGTGTCGCCTAATAGATCAATTTACTAAAGTTAAATTTCCCATTTTGAATGTGACAATGACATTCTCTTCAGCGCTTGTGGAACATCGAGCACAATGATTGGAACGTATTGCAGGAGAAAATTACAACTTACTTACGTATTACGAGAACTATCGAAACCGATAAAGTGGAAGAGATCGCCCTTGGTATCGCCATTGGCAAAGTGCAGGAACATCGAACGAGTCGAAGGACAGGAAGAGAGCCACGTATCGCAGTCTCTGGCATCATAAGCGGAGTAACAAGCCATGCATTCTCGGACGTAAAGATGTCTCGGCAGTCGGCTCGGTTATATCTTCATTATAAGACCGGCAGAGTTACGTACTGCCGCGGCAGGCTCGTGGTGCTCAAAATTATGTGCCGCCCGCAGTTATCATTGCCTTCAGGGTCAGCCGCACGAATAATTGCCTTCCACCCATATGATACGCTACGTATATGTCTAACCGAGTTGGATCCGCGTGTACACGATTCTTCGTCCCACGATAATTCTTACAGACCACTCGATTCATTCGCGAGTTAACCTACGCGTATCGAATGGTGGAACAGATTTGTCAGATTTGTCTGGCGATACGACGATACGAAACGAATATTTTTCAAGTATAAATTAATAACATCTTTTTGTACAATTAAGTTTCAAAGCTAATATAATTTCAAACAAATAGACGGTAGCGACCATGGAGCATTGCATACCTATACACAGTCATTCCATAATTATCACAATTTTTCTTTGAATCTATTAGAAGAATCAAAGTCCATTTTGCGCTAAATCCTTCGCCTAATCATTTCACGATTGCGAACGAACGAGAATTTTTTCGATTTCGCCGAGCAAATTCCAACGACGTGGACCATCGTGCATAAAGGAGTCCGCAATCGTGGTGGTTATTCGGTTGGCACGAATCCGCGACATCGTTCGAGGGCACCGAGGCGTGCCAAAGGGTAAAAGGAAGCGGCTACAGACCGGAGAAAGGAAGATCCTTCTTCTTCTTCTTCTTCTTCTTCTTCGTCCTCGTCTTCTTCTTCTGCATCGGGGTGCCTCGAACCGCGTTCGAGAATGCAGATACATAAATTCATGAGCGGAGTAACAACCGGTGACGCCACGCTAGCTTCCGTGCCGCGGCGAGCCGCGTCGCGCGGCAATCGTATTCATGAACCGACACGGTAATTAGGGACACTAGCTCGCCTCGCAACCGGAAGTCGCATCGGGGAATCCTCCCTGCGCGGCCTGGAACACCACCGGAAATACTTATGCATTCCGTTCGTTTCGTAAAGAAAATGCGAGTTGAACATACATCGAATCGCGGCATTCCGCGCGACCGACGCGACGACTACGCCCAAAGTTCGATAAACTCTAGCGCGCCGACTGCGAGCTAACGGACGAAGAACAACGCTCAAGTGGATCCTGAATATTATAGACGACTTAGAAAGTACAGTAAATTTTCTATAGCAATAAACACAGAACTGTATTTTATGAAAGCTAGCAGTGGATCTAACGGATCCAGCATTTTCATCCCTCCGTGCGTATTTTACAAACATCGTGTAAATTACGACTTCAGTGACTGACGGGATACATTTGTCTATGGAATGAACAAATATCTGGCTCGCGACTTTATTACACTTTACGTTTTACTTTGGCTACCATTATTCGTCTTATCGATATTTTAACGACGTTGTCGATAATCGTCGATAAAATAAATTATCGTTAATCATTAGCAACGCCTGAAACTATTACCGCAATATCAATATCGTTTTTCATTTCCGTTTTTAACTTCATCGATCCTTCCACGTTCTGCATCTTGCTACATCGACTCAATCGCGTTGCCCTATCTTTCGAAAATTCAACGTCAAATCGTTTACTAAACACGTTAAAAGTCATTCCGTTTCCTAAAAATCAATTTTTTTTTACTCTACTCTCGAGTTCGCTTCACCCAGGCCACCTATATCTCCACATGTTCCATTAATTTTTCATTTTTTTGCTCGCAAAACGAATTCTTCCCTACTCGGCTGAACGAACGGCGTTACACGACACCGGCAATTACCGTCTAAAGGCGATCGTTGCTTTTCTAGCAATTAAACATCCGAGGCATCCTGCTTATCTACGAATCTCGAATGCAAACGTCGATATTTCATACGGATAGCCTAGTTACAAGCAGGAATCACGTGCAGTCGCGTTCACCGTGATACCAACCGAACGAACGCGACTCTTTACGTCGACGCGCAGCCTGACGATGAACAAAAGAAGCCAGCGCGACTTAACATATTAGCGTTAATTAAGGCAATTATGTCTCCGCGTAGCGAGCATGAGACTGTGTCCGCTCTTCGGCGAGACTCATCCATATTCAACAACCGTTTCCGACTGGAGCTGCGCGCCGACATCGCAACACAAGTCCTCGTTGTCCTCGTGGATCGTCAACGGTGTGTCTTTCGAGGTACTCGTTGACAACCATCGTGGGATTGTCCCGTTCACCTAAGCTATTAAGCCTCGAGGTCGTCTCTAAGGTAATCCGACGTGTTTTACGTAATACTGTCTGATGTTATTGCGATGTTTTCGTGTCTTCGTTTTCGCGATCCTCTTGATGCTTGTACATTGGCAACTTCCAAACGCACAGTCTCTTTCTTAAATCGAACATTTTTTCCCACGAATATCGGTACAACGTTCCGTTTTTGTAACTGTCCTTTGTAAGTTTTGTTTGTCTTAAGAATATTATCAAAATGTAGCAACAAACGTAAAGTATAACGAATTGTCAATTATTTTACGACCTGGAAATGACCAGACTTGATCGAAAAACATCTACAATATTATCCTATCCTACGATCTAACATAATCATCGATTTCTTTTTAACAATTTTCATGGTAATAGCAGTTTCTAATTAAGGGATAACCCAGATAGATATCAGGTAATGTTATCTTTTTATTGCTACTATTACAAATAAAGAAGAACAAGGAGAGAGAGAGAGAGAGAGAGAGAGAGAAAGAGAGAGGGAAAAAGAGGGGCAGAGAATCACGTAGACTGTCGGAGGAAGGATAAAGGGGGAATAAAAGGGAGTTAAAGGGTAAGGGGTAGTCGCGGGCAGCTGCAGCCGTCTATATCCAGGTCGACTGGATATAGACGGAGTCCAAGGGGTGGCTGGCCGGAAGAGGGCGAAGAGGACAAGGGGGTGGCAGGAGGAAAGGAGAAAACCGGGCACGTCTAGGTTTTGCTATGACCAATGGCAGACGGGGACACAGCGCGCCGCCGTTCGTATCGATCCAAGAGACTACGTTGGACTCCGTCGAATACCTCTCTCTCCCGGGTCACCTCATCCGTCCTCCGCGGATCTTCGTTTTCCGCCGCTGCTCCCGTCACCCCGTGCTATCTTACGCTCTCGTTCTTCTACAATTTATAGCGGACTACTCTTGTTTCCATTCTTTTGTATCCACAGATCGACGTCTTTCGATTCTTCTCGCGATTCTCCCTGTTTCATTTTTATTTCATTCTCTCACACAGCTTAGAGTCGTACACTTGCATGCTATAAAATTAGTATCTTCAGGATCTACTAACGAAGAAGGGACGTTAGACGATCGCTCTCGATGAAATATAAGTATCAAACGTGTGCATTAGATTATTTTTAAGAAGATAGATCATTTTTCGCGTAATGTAGATCCTACGTTCTTTTCCGTATGCGCCCTGCAAATTTCACTTGCAAATCGACGAAGTTATCCATTGGAATTGAACACACGGAATTGAACATTTGACAAAATTACAAGAAGAATATGAGATATCAAGCATATGGACGATACACGTCTGAAATATATGGACGAAGAGTCGAAGAATCAGCGGACCACCTAACAAGAAGCACGCCTGCGCGAAAGCCTCTGCTGGATCCAGTTAGGTCCTCCCTGTTCCGCGACACGATGGATCGTGGGACAGAAGCAGGCTGTGACACAGCGGAGGGAAGGAGGAATACCGTGTTCTGTGTCACCAACTGCGCGTTGTCGCCACGCTGGTGACACTCCGCTGGACATGCGTACTCTTCCGACCTATCGTTGCTCGGGTTATTAAAATTTTCGAGCCAATGAACATCCGCGGATCGAACGACAGGGGCTGCGCCCTCCGAGGATCTGCTTCCTTCGTGGTCAAGGAGGGACGAATCCCACGGTTCCTCGTATAAATGAATACGAATCGAGCAACAGTTTATATCTATCTACTATGCTGTCTACCGTAGAAACTGGAGGAATTTTTCTGCAAGAAAGTAATATGGGATATATCCATTTAATTCTTTAACTACATCGTGCTTTTCCTTCCAATAGATACGATTTAAATATTACAGTTGCCACCTCACCGCTGTAAACCCTTCAATTATCTGCAAGAAAAGGAGTGGCGTTAAAAAATAGTCGAGAAGACCGTCCTGACCGAAGAGTTTTGCACGTCACTGTACATACATACATCGAGAAATAGAGCAAGAGATAAAAGAGAGAGAGAGAGAAAGAGAGAGGGACAGAGAGAGAGAGAGAAAGAGAGAGAGGAGGCGGGGTGGCAGAGAACTAGGATGATTTTATGGTCGTGTAAGTCGGGCTAGGGTCGCTGAGTGGCGGTTTTTGTTGCGAGCCACGCTCGACCAGGCCCTGAACCATCCAGCATCTTTCCTCCGCGTGTAACGCCCACTCCATTATCTCGGTGATGATGAGTGCGCGGGCGGGTGGACCTCGTAACACACATCAGCGGAAGGATTACCCTTCGTTCCAGCGTCTCCTTGCCTGCCACCTCATGCCCGTCCCGACAGCTGCCCCTAGCGGCCGCCCCTTCTTACTCCTTTTCTTCCTCCTTCTCCTTCTTCTTCTCCTCCTCCTTCGACTCCTTCTTCTGTGTCGACTAATGGGCAAAATGATTTGCGAGCAAAAAATAAATTGCCCAGGAATTCTTCGATGACGGAACCGACCGGGTATATCGTTGCAATGTTGGCTCCAGCGATCGGAGATGGCGCTTGTAGAAGGATCGACAGCCAGCTGAAAGAACTGCAAGACTTACCTGTTCGCGAGAGGGCGAGTGTGAGAATGTTTGGATAAGTTTTGGAACGTTTCGTGCGAACGAATATCCTCGACCCGCGTCCACGTAAAATAATTTCATCCCATAAAACGATTCTGCGCAGAACGTCATCCGGGACGAGTAATATACTGGCCGAGTCACCGTGGCCGATTTGTCGCTGTTTTCGCGTCCGCGATGCGAATCTGAAAGACACACGCGAGCACGCACGATGCACGAGGGTGGACGCGCGCACGCCTCGTTAATATGCGCGGGGATACGGGTCTGATTACGCGTAAGCTCTCTCAGGTCTGGGCCTATCTGGTCGCATCGGAGCCCGGAGAACTTGATACGGCCGTGCCGGTTATGTATATCCGTGCAGAAGTTCACAAAGACGAGAACCGACGTCTCAATTTTTTCTGCGGAAGATAAGATTGTCCCTGGTCGCTTGTCCCGGACAACCGGACGCTCCACCGCTGGCTAGTCGATCCACTTACCGGCGTCGTCGGTTCGCTGCTCCTACGTGACAACCTTGCAAAACACAGGATCCGGTAACGTAAGGACGGCTGCTGAACATTTACGTAGCATAACGAGGATAGTTCTGGGAGCTTCCTGAATCTACGGGTATTTTATGCGCTTGCCAAGAGAATCACGGAGGATCGTTGACGTAGGAACAGAATTTAGATCAGATATGGATCTTCCGATAACGTAAGGGCAGCTCCTGAACTGTTCTCTGCAAGATGACGCTGAACGTAACAACGTCTGAACTAGACAGTGAGAACTGTCGATCGTTACTCACAGCAATCCTATAATTCGCCACAATTAATGCCATCTCCTTTATCAAGTTTCTCTTTTTGCTGGAAGGAAGAGAGTTTCCACGTTTCCTCTGCCAAGAAGGTAGAAAAAAAAAACAAGACGATTTCAGTCTCGATGAATAATGCACGGGAAGCGAGCGGTGCAGCCACGAGCGACATTATTCCTAGCGTTTCCCGAAGGAAATTAGGGAAGGCGAGGCGCCCCGCGCATCGCGCCACGGCCAGTCACAAATGTAATATTCACGGAATGATACAGCCGTCGACGCGGCGTCCGTTGCTCTTTTTCCTTTTTCCTTAGCGTTTCTCATCTGTGGACGCTTGAATAGAAACCGCGACCCAAATACAGCTGCGGAATTAAATTATGGAAATCCAGAGGGCGTGCAACGTTTCCTGCGATTTTGCCCTCTCATGCAAATAGCTGCTGCGCATGCAGTTGTTTCGGAGTAAAGTTTTCTTATGCCCGACGTGAAAAGAAGCGATAGCTATAACACTGAAACGCGCCTCAACGAAATTGCTCCAGTCAACTCCATCGGAAGTTCTCTCGCTTGCTTAGGCGCAGCTTTAACGTAAAACAATACAGTGACACCGATGACAGTGACATCCCCCTTCGCATGAACTAATTTACAATAGGCGTTCTAATCCGTCATTCGCTGTCACTCGTTTCTCGATACTCCCATACTCAATCTTCCATATTCAAACTCGCAGTAAAATACAGAAAACAGCTTACACACGAGACACGTAAGAAAAGAAGGCACGCGTTAATAAGAAGCAGGAACGAATCCGTTGCGGCGAATCCTATTCGGGCGGTGGTGCTGGCGGCGCATAAATACGTATTAAGGTATAAAAACAGTTTACGGCGCGTATCTTTCGAAGAATCTCATATTTCCATGGTCGGTTCGCCCGGTGTCGAGGGAGAGTGTTGTTCAGAGGCCGAAGCGTACCGAACTCTTGCCTTCATTTTGTCCTAAAGCGACAAGCTTTAATATCCTGGCCCGGGTCGTTTTGCTCGTTGGCCGTGTTGCTTCCATTCTCCTCTCTCTCTCTCTCTCACTTCTGCTCCTCCTAACCATCCCTTTCCTCCCCTTTCCACTTCTCGTCTCGAGCTTCGCTACGAGGTGAAACTTTAATACAATTTCATTTGGTTCGCGCTGACAAACTCTCCCTCCCACCCACTTTTCTTCCCGAGCAACTTCCCTTCGCAGTTGCTTCTTTACTGCCTCCCGAAGGCGGACTATTTATAACCTTAACCCTCGTCGGAGCATCGAGGAAAATGTTCTTTGTTCGCCGGTTGACGGGACACAAGCCGGTAGAAAGGTATCGCGTTATTCCGAGAGGACATTAATAATTTGCTGCTCTATTAGCGCCGCTTTTGTTGAATTTGGTAATTACGTGGGAAAGTTTGGATGGGGATTGCTTGAGCAACGAGTTATTGGTAATTAGGCATTGTTTCGTTGGTTTAGGAAATCGTATTCCGTTGATTCGAGTAATACGTAAAATTAACGGTATTCAGTGGCATTTTAGTAAGAAATTGATTTATTATTCGATATATATTTCATTAATTAAATGTATATTGTTAAATATATATTAGATATATCGCCGAAATACGTGAATACACTCAGACCTATTAGTCAACGATTTTGAAAGGGTGGCCCAGGTTTATCGCTGTTATGGCGCAGAGACGTCGTTTGGAAAATCAGCGTGTCAAGATGGAAAATCGATGCGACGCGATATTAAAATTTGGCCGCTTGCAAGTGGGTTATATTGTTCGCACTCCCAGTTTTCTTCTCATTCCGTCCCTCAAGGGGCCACGGTAGACAGAGGCGAGCCACCCGAGGGTCGGTGGATGTTAAACGCTTTTAAAATTTAACTTTCCGACGAGTTATTCCCGGGCTCGCGAGGAAATCTCGGCGAAAATTTACTTTCTTTCCGTTTCGTCCGACAACGCAACAGATTGCTCGGAGAGATTGCCCTGCCTGCCAAGTTTCGCGCATTCTCCACGTTTAAGCCCCGTCATAGTCTTGGCAACGCGTCATCGATCCGTTAAAAATCCTTGCCAAATACTAATCCTAAATTAAATCGCATTCATCTAACGTTACTCTTGATCCTGTCATTGAAATGAATTATTTGCACTTTATTTCTTACGCTTGTATTCCTATTTCTTTCCGTATTAATTATAAAATAAAACATTTCAATTCGATAAACGGGTTTAACAGCACCAAAGACGTTTCGTAGCTATTTCACGGGACTAATAAGATGCGCGTTAACCTTCTTCTCGCGGGAACGTTCAAATTACGGCTCGTCCGTGTTCGTTCTTCCGCAGGAACACGCAGCTGGACGTCTGTATCTCGGCTTTCAATATATCTCAATTATATCGTAAATAAAATATGACCGGCTAGTTGCGTGCACCCGGTAAATTGGTAGTCGAGGTGTCCGTTAGCGCGAACCTGTTCTCCTCTTCTCCTTTCTTTCTTCTTCCCATTCTTCTAACAGGGCTGGCGAACCATCGCTGGTTTTTGCCCTTAAATCGATTTTTCCATCGATTACGCGTTACGGGGAAACTGTATCCTTTCCGCGAATAACCAGGATTCCGTGTTTTCTGCTCTTCTCCAACTTTCCCCAAGCGAGTTGTGCGCGTTGTCATTAAGAGATGATTGATTAATGACGGGTTATTAACTAAGGATTTTCTTGCCTATGTTCTTCTATTTATCATTCTTTTCTCGAGTATACTGTAATCTCGAGGAAAGGGGAAAGTAACTGTTTGAGAAGTATCAGCATCCTGACGGTTTTTCGACAGATTAGGGTTCAGAGATCAAAGTTAGGCTAAAATTTGCAAAATTAATCGTCGAACCGAATATTTTCTATTCGAACATTTATTTCCAACAGAGAATTACTCAGTCGATGTTGAAGATTTCATAATCAACTTTTTGCTACAGTTTTTAAAACGAGGCTGACGCTCAGTGTCAGAGGAAAACATTTCTATCTATCAATGTTGTGATTGAAAAACTAAGAGGACTGTCTCGCCGGGTAGTAAAATATTTTTATTTCCATCGATAAAAACAGACGTTCCACGGATTATCAAGGAATAATTACAACACGTAGTTCCGTATGCGACAAGAACCGCGTATTACTCGCGAAGAACGCGAGAATGGCGCAGACACCGTGGAGAAAGGTTGGACAAAAAGCTTAGAGAGGAGGACGTGAGGGTCAAAGGAGACTTCGAGGGCCACGCGTTTGCACGGACACCTGGCGTCGAGATCCGTAATAGCTGCATAAATTTCAAGTAATAAACGGCAACACGAACGATGTTCTCGCAGTCGATTGGTCGAACAACAAAAAAAAAAAAAAAGTCAATGGCTAATCGACGTTGTTGAGTGAGTCGTTACGCGGGTCATAAGTTTTCACATGGTTTTCCATTTCATATTCTGAACTTCTTTTTGACCCTGGTTTCCAGTTAATGATAGTTAAAAAACTGATAAGTGTATTATAATCCTTAAGCGAAGTTGCGAATGTTTCACGTGGAATTTGTTAAACGTGAAACGTTCGTTGATCTGTTGGCTGATTAAACATGGAAATGTATGTGTAACAGTAATAACAACAAGATGTACGCCTAAAAAAAAAAGGGACAGTTGCTTCTTCATGATCGATCACGTACAAAACTAGACAGAATTGAGAAGGATCCACTGGTCGAATAGAAAATACAAATAAAAAATCGCATCTTGGAAACATCTTCCGACATAGAACCAAAAATTACCTATTATCTAACATCCTATTATACGTAAAGCAACTTTTCAAAAATCACCAGTGTGCTTCTAATCTGGATCCCACGAGGTTTTGATCGATGCGTTCTGTTAGCGAAAAAGGCACTTCATTAAAAATGTATGAAAGGAGAAGAAGGGGGATCCACGGTGATCCCTTGGCCTAGAGAAGATCCTAGATCTCTGTCGACTACCGACAGCAAGATTTATCCGTGAGTAATTACAGGGTTCGTCCCCGTTAAGGATTGTTATTGGTGCATTTTAATGCGACCCCTGCTGAACGGGGGTGTTATTATTGTTGCGGTTTTGCGGTTGTCCGAGAAAATTAGCGGTTCGTCGGGCGGAACACTCGCGAAAGGGGGCGGACACGCAGACCATCCGAGGGAGATCCATCTGTCACAGCGTAGCCGTTCGCAATTCGTCAGCGCCGCGGAGGTCCGCATTGAAAAGTTTATCCCGGCGAAATTTACATGCCCGTTCCACGCGAACTGATTTCCAACGTTCTTCCCCGTAGTCGAGATGAAAGCGCGTGAACTGGACGCTTTTCTCATGTTGTACGGTTGTCGACGAATTTCGGCTGGTTATATTAGATGCAGAGGCAAGTGTTGCTGACGGCAATGTTTCTATGGAATTGAAGATTTGTACACATCATGCGAATATTACAACTTGTAATGGCAACGAGCAACAACCGAGAAAGATATCCCAGGAAGTTTTTTTTTTTTTTAATGAATTCATCGGTCGCAGTAGAACACATGTCGCGATAAAAATGAGTTCATGTTATTACACGCACATTATTAAATGATTCTTAATTTACAATGCGTTTCGACCACATATTAATTCCTACACCTGCTGATTCGCCAGGGGTTGTTCCGCTTCAGTCCATCCCCGTTTAAAGAGGATGCTCTTGGTCATGCTGAGTCCACCTGCGCTGTGTTTCTAAATTATCATAGAATTATGACTCAGTTCCGAGGGTCACGAGGATCTGATTAAAGTACACGGTGACAAGCATTCGGTATAAAACACGAACTGAATCACCAACGAGACTCGCTACTTACGGCCATACACCAGCCATACAAAAAGACGTACATACGTAATTACGTATCGATAATCACGATCGACTTTTATTTAAGAGATCCATCGAAATCTTGCGAATTAAGTGAAACCTCGGACAAAGTTTGTATTGAATTTTGGACTCTGGTCGGAAATCAGGGGATCACGGTGATCGATAGAACGTAACCGGCGGTTAATTATAGGTCACTCGGTCCCGTCGATATAATAGCTGGGTTCGAAAACGTCGTAAAGACTCGGAATCCGTAGCGTCAACGTTGATTTATGTCCGGGAAATAGGTCGTGCCCGCGAGGCTAGGCCGTCTTCGACGTCTCGGAATAAGAAAACGGCCGGGTCTGCATTAAAAGAGAGCGGTTGGTAGCCGGAAAGTGGAAGACGTGGCGCGCCTCGTGCCGCACGGCCAGACATCATAAACTGTTAATAAATCAGCAGTGTATACCTGTCATAGGGTCCACCAGAGCGAGGGAAGCACGCGTGTGCGCAACGGATGCAAAAAGCCATGAAAGGATAGCCGTATCTGGCCTGCCACGAAGATCGTATCGTTTACGCGAATCCCAAGCGCCGACTCTAATGCACTCTTATGTTAGCTGCAGGTATGTACTAAGATTTATATTACACTACCATTTAACCCTGCAGATGGATTTACCTTTTAACAGTGATCGCGTTAATGTAATAATATAGACTATGGCCCGTAGAAACTTGAAAGAGAAAATAAATTACTAATTAGAATATGCAGTCTCATTTATCATGAAATTGTACGTTCCAATAGATTCCATTATAAGTAACGATCGTGCTATTGCGAGAGTTTAAATTGGAGCAGCTGCACCGATTGATACAGTGACATATACATGCGTCTATACGTGCGTATGTGTTCTTATTTTAATTCTATATTCTCTTTAGCATGTAATAAGATTTACGAGTTGTAAGAGCCGCATTATTATTACCATTCGCAAGATTAACGTCGTCTGTTACAATTTCATAACGATCAATCAACTAATACGTATCGATGTGTGTTAAATTCGATCTACATGACGCGTATCATTACACCGTGACATTACACCGCTTATACGTTTGTAGCGTCGCGTTTTGCATAATAAACCTAACGAAGTTTCCGTATAGGTTATTCGAATATCCTGGAAATATGCAAAACGATGTCAAATATTTTCGCCGATACCATAAGATTGACTTAAGGGGGGAGCTAAGGTTAATTCGTACAAAAATAAGGCATGTCTTTGTGAATTATTTGTGACGACACAGTTAAAATCTCTTTATTAAAATCAATAGTATATTAAAGTATGACATTCGAAGAATATTGTATAAAATTTTCACGGAGAAATATTAAAAAATACGGCAATGGCAGCAATTATTCAGACGTGTCTCGGAAAAGAGTAGAATTGCTCATAACTTGGTGCTGGATTATTCCAGCAAAATTCGCGAAAATTTGCGGCTAATTTTCCCTTCAAAGTGTTCCAAAAAAGTGAAAAATTGAAATTTCGAAAAACCCTCCCAGCGTTACCTGGGGAAGACTGTTACTTAACGAATGAACTTTGAGTTTTTGATTTCAGATGATCCAGTACCAAGTTATCAGGGGCACCGCAATTCTACCTTTTTTCCGAGACACTTCCGAATAATTGCTGCCATTGCCGTATTTTTTAATATTTCTTCGTGAAAATTTTATACAATATTCTTCGAATGTCATACTTTAATGTACTATTGGTTTTAATAAAGAGATTTTAACCGTGTCGTCACAAATAATTCACAAAAACATACCTTATTTTGTACGAATTAACCTTAGCCCCCCCTTAAATTAAGATACGACGAAGAAAAAGGCAGCTGTGCGTGAAAAGATGGAAAGGAAGAAGCGTGTTCGAATTACGATACGGCGAGTCGCGCAGGAATTCGTATTAATCGTAAAAAATTACACGGCAGCGGCAACGGGATGCAACGAATCGGATCGTGGAACGAAACACGTAACCACGCTGTGCTGTTTTCACCGACTCTGCAACGAATTAATTCAGTGGACGCGGGCAAGTCACCCAGTAGATTAGCGCGGCAGAACAGTGGCCATGCGCGTCGTAAATTTTCGTTTTCTCGTCGCGTTATGTATTATGCATTTTCTGTCCACCCGGCAACGGCTGACGGTATTTAGAGCTCTTGACAATTATCTTTCCGCTGGGTAAGAAGCCATGTAATATTCATGGCGTGGATTGTAAAGTGGACGAACGGCTGGCACACAATACCCGTAGATTCCGAGATTGCGCGCTCACCGTGACACTAATACCGGAAAGGAAACGGAGAAAATCGCTCTTAATTGGGACACATCGCGAACCGGCGACCATGCTTTAACTCAACCTGTTTAGGATACACCTGACTCCTTGACACGATTCGTCCTTCGGTCCGTTACGTTCATTGTCACGATTCGTTTATTTCACCCGGTATATTCAACGCGGTTTGCCAGTTACATGTTACAATGGTAGCGATGATAATTGGGCGATAGAGATTAGGTTAAGTTAATAAAACCTGTCTGTCTGTGATATTACTCGAAAATCTTCTAGCTTTCTTCGTGCAAATCTATGTATATCGTATTTCGCTATAACGCATTTCGTGACATGCCGCAATTATTTCTAACACTCTACTATTAATTATGGTACTTGTAAATGTAAATAATACACGAAGATCAATGAGTTCTCAACGAAATTTACAAGGGAGAAAGTTGTTTCACTAGAAATCACTCACGTATAAATAATAATTACAATTCGCTAGTTTTTTGTGTATAACTTAAAACCTCACTCGCATCGTTCCACTTACGCTCACAAACTTACAAAAATGCCAGATATATTCTCTATCAGTATCGTAGCAACATCCCTATCCACTAATTTGCAAAATAAAGCAAAACCTATCAAGGAAAATAATTTTCTTACCTGAACCGTTTTACAAACACACCTAACGCACCTCGGCTGTAGCTTCTAAGCTATTGCTACAAGGCACCCACACTCTTTCCTATATCTCACCATATCTCACGCTTCATACCTAGACATCAACTGCAACCCGAGCCAAAAACTCTGCTCAATCTGCACGTTAATTACGAGTCGATCATGGCCGAGCAGCGTAAAGGCAGAAAATTCCTCCGCGTCGCGAGCGTAAATCCAGGAACTAATTTCGCCGTGGTAAAACGCGAAACGTTGGCTGACACTTCGGGGGGATAGGTAATTCGAGGTGTCGTGAGATGCCAGCGAGAGGTCGAGAATACTTTCACGCCTATCAGTCCTGGCTCTCGTTTCGCAAGCTCGCGTCAGAATTTTGTGGCTTGCGAGCCGAACGCCAGTGTGTCGCGGACTTGACGCTGCCACGCCACAGGGTGCCATCGTTTACGGCAAAGTCACTGCATCGAGAACGAGATCGAGATTCAAGATGGGTGGTATTCTTAGAATATTGCTGACCTATGCAAATTGCAATCGTGTACGTACTTATATCGAACAGTGGTTCGCGAAAGTATGTGAATTGACCGGCGAATATCGAATATTCGGACTTATTAATATATTGGGTTGGCAACTAAGTGATTGCGGATTTTGTCAATACCACCTAATGGCAAAATCCGCAATCACTTAGTTGCCAACCGACCGATAATCGAAGGGAAGTAAGTGAAAACGTGTTCTCCGTACCAAAGTAAGCTTTTTATTTCTAGGACACGTAATTCCTTTTACAAGATAATCGTTGATTTTATTTATAATATAATTACTTAGAACGCAAACGATTATTTTCTCTCAATTTACAAGTGCATTATTATGCCATCTTTTTACCATCAGTAAACTTTCTGTTATGTTAGATACGTGTTCCTGTTGTTCCATATATCGAGGGGCACAATTCGAATCGTAGCTTCTTCAGGACTGTTTCTTCATTTTCTATATCTTCATCGTTGGTCTCGTTCCGTACAACAGCGGCTATATCTGCATCGGTGATGTGCGAATTATTTTCGGATAGTCGTATTTCTACGTTAAGTTCTTCCACTTTCTCACGGTATGAATCAATCGTACAATTTCATTATTCGTTTGTTTCAAATTGTTCTACATCGAAAAGTTCTATATCTTCGTAGATCGAGCCATAACTTAATTATAGCCTGCACCTGAACTTCGTCCCATGCATTGCCACTCGTATACGATAATATCTTTAATGTTAAAGGATTTCAATGCAGTTATGAAATTATCATTTAGCTGCGAAGGAAGATGCAAATCGTAAGATACGTACACAAGAGCGTTTCTTATTAGTAAACAGGAGACTCCGGACAATCGAGATCACCGATAATCCAGACCTCGATTGATCGAGACCTTGGATAATCGCGAACCGGTTAATCGAGGTCCTACGGTATAATGAATAATTCAGTATTCAAATATTTTTCTGGTCTTTGCACGATATATATCCGCACTAATGTTTTCTGGCTTGTATGTATATTTTCACAGGTGTTTCGATACTTTCGCGAGTCACTGCAGATTACATCGCACACATTTCAAATAAAGATAAATATAGAACTGCACGTTTGAACTCCGTACGACAAAGGAAGATTCAATAGATAAAAGTTACAGAACGATATATTGTTCGTCCCTTTCAAGCCAAGTATACAATTTTACTGCAATAAATCTAATAACTTTCAGACGTTTCATCAAACAAATTACCAACAGCACTAACGCGTAATTGCGATATACAGCAAATGCTGTATCAAAACGAATCGATCCGTAACCACGAAACCGTAACATTCCCTCGCTCACAATTTTTCCACCATCCTCTGCACACTCGTTTCACGTTTCCTCTGTAGCAGCTATCGAACAGGGGCATTAATATTTGTCAATTATCCCGGTACCCTCGAATACACGCGATTCATCCAGAAGGTACGCGCTGATCTATTTGGAGTGTGCGACACAGAAAGCAATTATAATTCCCCGTTCGTATCGTCCGCGTTATAATTGGGGCTCCGATAATGGAGGGCCAAAGAAGATTAAGAACAAACCGTTCGCGTGAGCCATTTCGCCGAACAAAGAAAGTCTAACGTGGATGTTGGCGGAAGAAGTAAGAAGAAAAGAGAAAAAGATAGAAAAAGAAATGTGAGAAGAGAAAGAGGATCCCTATCGAGGGAAAAGGAAGGAAAGAGACGAGAGAAAGAATAGGTTGAGGGGGAAGGAGGAGGGGAGAGGGGGGGGGCAAGGAGGGACCCGTAGGTATAGTCTCGATGACTTATGTGGCACTGACGCTATCAGCAAAACGTCTCTAGAGTCCAGCCCGAGCCCTGGAACGGCGCTTCTCGTAAATCATCGAGATCCACCCACACACTGGTATCGTCTCACTCGCCACGGAGCTGGAGCTTCAGCTTCGAGATGCGATATGACAATTAACGAGGTCAAAAGGGAGGACGAAGTTTGTTCACGAGCAACGAGGCGAGCCGCGCTCCCTTATCAATCCTTTCCACGGCAGTTCGAATTTATTAGCAACCGGTGAGAAGTTTCTTCGTAAGTTTTACGATGATCGGTATCCTTTGTCGATTCTGCGAATTAAGGTCGGGGATGGCCGAGATAGTTAGGACGATTGCTGCATGCAGAGCACACGGAACGACCGAGTAGGCAAATGACGGCCGATTAAATTATCGCAATACATTTTACGCCTAATTGTCCAAGCTCCGATGCAAATATGTTTCCTCCATTGGTACTCGATTCCTATCAAGTCCATCATCTTCCAAACTTAAGCTGAACCGGCATAAAGCACCGTGCCACGCAAAAGATCTGACGCAGCGAATGGCATGATTCTAAGAAGTCAGTTTGAAACGTATCTCCGTCCCAGAAAGGGGACATCGCACTGCAGCTATGCGACCAGACGGAAACAAACTGTCGACTATGCGACGCGAAAGAAAAGGACGAGGAAGGAAGGAGAAGAAGCGTGGTCCTTTGATTGTCATCCGGTGGCAGGGTGCACCCGTGGAGATACAAATGACAAAGATACTACTGTGGCCGGGCTACCGCGTTCGCGGTTATCAGGCGGTGTGATCGTCGGGCTACTAGAGACTTCTTTTTTCGGCCGACAGTTGGCTGACTCCTACGCGAAAAAAACGCGGAGGCGGCGTAACATTTTTATTAGGGCAATTCAGCGGGAACCTACGAGTGCTCGTTGACGACGCGATCCTTCTAACTTCCGACCTTATCCGACCAAGCTGCGCCCTGTTGGCTCTTTCGGCTGTCACCGAGATGATTCCGTTTTGTTTTCAGGAATTCAGCGAGTAGACGAAACAAGTTTAATCGAATGAGCTTGTCGCGTGAATTCCAACGGAGCAAGTATTGTCAGCCGAGGGAAGGACAAGAGTAGCAAGGCATGATATCCGATGCAACCGTGTTTAGAGGACGCGTAAGTGCAACTCGTTGGCTCTGGGAAGCGTTGTAGCGTTGCGTACACACCGAGATGTCCTCAGGATAAACAGGCAGGCTTTGTTCTACGCTTATGAATAAAACATTCGATAGTGCATCTCCCAGAGCCATACCGTACGACGCGACGTCGTACGTACACACGCCGCTGCAATCCATTACTTTTACTCGAGTCCTAGCCCTTTTCCATCATCTTCTGTGACATTCCTCTTACCTTCCCACTCGCATCCGTTTTTATTGCCCTCGTCCCGCTATCGTTCGCCTTATTTTCCAATTTAATTGTTCCCAGAGCCAGTTTCTTCTTTGCGGTTAATTATCTTACCGCGTTACAGTGTATTTGTGGGATTGTGGAAATTTAGAATCTCTTACTGCTTTTCTTTCCTTTTTTTTTTTTCTTGAAACTATCGCTCATAATTGTTCGAAGGATCTCGAACGACGATCGACATTTAATCTAGTAAGTATTCATTTTTTCTTTTCGATATCCACCGTAGAAAGGAACAACGACTATCGAACGAATCTCTCCAGTAACCGTAAGAATTTGCACGAAGCACGATTGGCGGAGGCGAAACACGCGCGGAGGCCAGAAAGCTTTTAACGCCGTGCTCTTTCAGAAGCAACGACTATCGTTGGAAAAAAGCAAGAACAAGACAACAAGTTTCGCAACAGAGAGGTAGACTCGAGCAACATCGTTGCTCCTCGAAGCTGGAAGAAAGCGTAGGAGGAGAGTGGAGAGTGTCTCAATGTCTCCCAGGCGGCTGAGCCCGGCAATTTGTGCCTTCATTCGCACAAAGCCCGAACGCCATGGAAAATGCCGGCATAAAAGAGAAGTTAAAACTATGCCGTCGTTCTTATTACCGCCTGGAGCCACCCTGACCTAGCCTCCCTCGTTTCCTCTTCCTCCCGAAGGCTAAAAGAAGCTTCCTCCTTCCACTTCCATCTTCGCCGGTTCGACGCTTCTTCCCTTTTAACCGTCGTTACCTCTCGCTCCAGTTAATGGCGCGAGTATTTTCTTTCCGTTTACTTCGGGCTTGATTAAATAATTTATAAGCCGCCACGGTGGAATGTCGCGTTATGGAGGGGCGGATGCTTCTTTCGCTTCGCCTTTGCTCTGGATTTCCTCTGTGAAACGAAGCGAGGTGGATTGGGCTGCACCGCCGCGACACGACGTATTTCGAAAGAGGAATGGCAGTAACGATTTTTGTCACCAGTTTAGTAATCGGATTAATTATTTTTTTAAAGAAGCTTCGTAACCGTGTCAATAACAAATACAAGATTTTTATAAATAAGCAAGCAAGCAAATAGATATTATTCCAAATCTGAATGGCGAATGCTGGGAATCGGAACGCGATGATAACAATGCGAAAAATCTTTAAGCGTTGTTCGATATCGACGTGAATTTCGGACAGGCGAGTTGTAATACGGGTAACTTCTGGTGTACAGGTTTAACGTAGCCGACAGGGTATCGGGTATTGCAAGCCGGGAGCAGGGAGTGGATTACAC
Source organism: Bombus vosnesenskii (assembly GCF_011952255.1). Classification (NCBI taxonomy): domain Eukaryota; kingdom Metazoa; phylum Arthropoda; class Insecta; order Hymenoptera; family Apidae; genus Bombus; species Bombus vosnesenskii. The sequence goes on from NW_022883050.1 coordinate 45,122, forward strand.
GTGGAAAATTATTCTGGAGAGCGGCGTGTTTCAAACAATGCCCAGTTTCTCGGTACACGATCCAGCGATAGTTGCTGTAACGCCGAAAATCGTAGATCCAGTAACGTAAATAATCGTTAGTTAAACAATAGCCTACTATTGTTGCTTGTTCCAACATTGTTACCATTTTGTTGAAATTACAGGCTACTTTTTATAGACCATATTTTGCGGCGCAAGTGTCGAGTTTTCAAATGTTTGCCTCGGAAGAACATATTTCATGAAATAACAGGGGCTGTTGCGCGATAAGACTGGTAATCAGCTTTTCATTGCTTTCAGGGATCCTGTGCCAAGTAATCGGCTTTCCTCGTTTACAAAGGTGAATTCAACGGACAGGGTGCAAGACATTTTATGAACCCTCGACTATTTTTACTTTATTGCTTTATCACACCAGAAATAAAAAAAAAATATAGATCGCGTTTTTCATCTTTCCTTTTAAAATTCAAACCACTTTCTATCTCGTACATTTCCAAAATATTAAATCGATACGCGAAATATCAGGGACTATCGTCATCTGCTATCCTTAACACATACGTTAAACACAGGAAGGACTGTCAAACCTGATGACAATACGAGCTTGAAAATAACGAAAAATCGATCCAAGATAATACATCGATAATACTCTAATCGAATCAAATCCCCGATTAATAATAGTACGATTCCTGAAAACTTCGACGATCTTTTACACATATCCGCAATTCCAGTTCATCCAGATCATGGATTTTCGAAATAACTGGAAACGAGCCTGTCGACGATAAAACGAAACAGAGAAGCAGAGTAAAATGAGGAGGAGTCAAAGCGACCACGGAAGCTCGAAGTTATTCGAAGGGAGCATTCTTACGGCTGACGCGACTCGAATATGTCGAATATCTAGCGGCGGCGCGCAAAGAAAAATTAAGGGGGTCGCCGAGAACCAGCCACTTTGATTAAAGTATGTCGCGTGGTTTTACGGGTTCCTGTTTGCTAGCGGCCCAGTTCGTTCCTTGCTCGCTTCAACGCACAGCGGGGGATGAAACTTTTCGTTCGGCCTGGAATTTTGGAATTGCAAGCGCGAATGACAAGCGGCGAACCGCGAGGGTTGCTGCGGTCGAGGCTGACCTACCTTTTGATGTTCGTCTCTTCGAACAAATCTTCGTTTATTACGAAACCGAAATCTCTTCGTGGAAGACACGAGAGAAACGAGAAAAAGTATTTTGCCCAAGCGAGGCTAGCGTTGTAACTCAATTTAATTGTGTTTAAGCTTTCCATAAATTCCTAGCTATCGAAATATTCTAAATTTCAATTAATTACGCAGCTATATCTTTAGAACTATGAAAGTAAGAATTGTATCTTTATTCTGTAGCGTCCTTAGATTTCCTGTTCTTGTTTAGGGAAATGTGATCGGGCATTAAATCAACGGTGACATCACGAGACACGTGGGAGTTTTTTCTATAGGCGGCCGCGACAAAGGCTAACGCAACAGAGGCTAATAATTACAGTTTCCTCGTTATTTTCCGCCGCGAATGCGGAGCAGAAAAGCCAGTGAAACTTTCCTTACGCAACGATACGACGAGTCATTGTTCGTGAGTCGCAGCGAAGCAGCAGTGACGCGTTCGTTGGCGAAGTATCGGCTACAATTCGTGTGAATTCGAAGGTAAAATGACGGAGAATGGCAAAAGAAAGTGAATACCTTGCACGTGATGTGAATTTATATTCGCTAGGTATTCGTACGGTAATCGTGTCGTTAATTATCGTTAACTCTCTGCACTGCTGCTGACTGTATCGTTGACTCTGCATTCAAAATATATAGTAATACAGGGTGGTTGGTAACTGGTGGTACAAGCGGAAAGGCGGTGATTCTACGTGAAGAAAGAAGTCGAAAATATAGAATAAAAATTTTTCGTTTGAGGCTTTGTTTTCGAGAAAATCGACTTTGAATTCTCGCTCGGTACGCGTGCACTTTATCGCGTCTCGTTATAAATGATCTCACTGTAGATCGTTGTCTCGATGGAAAAATTAAAAAAAAATTTTTATTCTATATTTTCGACTTCTTTTTTCGCGTAGAATCACCCCCTTTCCGTTCGTACCACCAGTTACCAACCACCCTGTATAGCAATATACCTACAGTATAGGGCAATAAGAACATAGCGAAACTTTTTACATTCTCTAGTTTCTCTTTAACTTTTACGTAGAAAGTAATATGAAATATAATTGTTAAGGTTTGGAGAGAATAAAAAGTTAAGCTTTATTTTCATATTAACTAAGTTTAGCTCTACATGTGGGTTACTCTCTGAAGGGCTAGAAGACACTCACTCGCTTGCTTTTTTCCTTCTAGTCGCTCTTTTGTCTCAGTGGAGACCTGAGTCGTCTCACATACGCTCTAGCAAGGGGATGCACACATGCGTCTGCTCGCTCTTCGCTCCCTCACTCTCACACGTATAATAAAAATGTATTATCTATTTAACAATAACACGTAAGTTTGAAATATTAAGCAAGAAATGTATAGACATCGGCAAACTCGACTGATTCGTATAGAATATTCAATCCGCCGATAGCAAAGGTGTCCAAGCGTACACGCACCTTCATAACGGATTGCTTTCATTATCTGCATTCCCTCGACTCGCCCAAAGGTCGAATCGCATCGATCAAACACGGTTCACAATGTGACTGCGACACGTGACAAAGTACTGACAAAGAATGATCGCGCGAGAAGCCACGTGTGTTCCATTGCTACAACCGCGCGTCACTTCTCAAGACTTTTGCTGCCACGTGTCGTGTTCGTGCACCCTGTCTAATAAACTTTTATCAATCGTTTCATCATTTCATTTATTACAATTCTTTCTATACGCTTTCTATACCCTTTTTTATTTGAAGATGAAAAAGTTCCATCCAGACAGACAGAACAGTTAAAAGCTAAATAAAAGCATTTAAGAATAGAAGAATTCCTCTACGAATGGCAACTCCAACGATCGGAAAGCAATTCGCAGGAACGAATTTTAGGAAAGTCGACGTAGACAAGATGACTGGAAGGAAGGTCAAAGAGCGATGCGGTGTGTTCAGAGTTGAAAAATCGTGCTGCAGGGGATGAGGGTGGGCGCACGATTCCCGCAAATCCGAGAATAACGCACGGTAAATCCCGGCTTCAAACAAGCCGGTGTTTGCAGGTCGCCGAGCAGTCTGTGCCGGAGCTGCTTGAAAATGCTAGAAATGGGCCGTGTGTAAGGCAACGGTTGCGAGGCTCTATGAACCGCTCGGCAACATCAAATATGAAAGCTCGCAATTATATAAAGCTAAGGGCGGTCTCTATCCACACCGGAAATGCAAACCGCGTTTTACACGCCTCTGTATTCTGTGCTCTTCTCCTTCCCTCCCTCGTCCTTCCGGTTGCCTGCCGTTACTTCAAATCGATTTCCAAGCGCAAGCTTTCGTTTTCATTGCTAGGCGAAAGACTTCGAAACTTTTATAATAAGAAACGTACGCACAGGCTACTGCGTCTGATAAATTTTGACTCAATAAATAAATTAAATATCGATTACTTATGTCAAAACGGTAAGGAAAACGGTTTGAATTACCACTTTCTGCGCTGTTCAAATAAAAGAATACTAGGCGAGGTAAAACCCGCCAAGTCGAAGAGTGCGAGCTGGAGTCGGAACCAGGAACTGGATTAAGAAAGCCGAAGATCCACAACAACGGCTACGTTCTTCGTGGTCGTCGTTCGAGGGGAGAAAAGTAAACGCGAGCGTGTCGCCGCTGCGTTTCCAAGCAGCCAGCGTAGATATGTATCCGTGGTGGTTTATGCGCATGCCACGGTGTGTATGAGTGCGCGGCCGTTGTTATATTCAAATTTAGTCACTTGGCTAGTCGGTGATCGTGCGTCGGCGAATATTCCAATAACCCTGGCACCGGCTATATTGCAATTCTATTACCGCGGAATTTCACGACTGGCATAAGTAGCCGCTGCCCGAGAATCTCTTCTATTGGACCCTATTCCCCTTTCGCATGGACAAATTGTTTAGGATTATCGCGAGATGACTTTACGTTCTGCGAAAAGCTTTCGCTCTATCTGCTCTTGTATCTCCCGCTTTTCGCACCCTTTCTTGAATGCTGATCGTATTGCACGTGCAATCTTGTTTTCAAGTAGTAACAGTCGAGATTTGCGAGGACATTTGCGTTTTGTTGTAAGCTGTTGAACCTTCCGATGTACGCATATTGCCTTTCATCGCTTCCCTTTTATCCGTATTATCCAATACGGATAAAATATTAAAATATTATCCGTAAAATTATATCAAAATATCCTTCGGATAGAAACGAAATATCACTTGCCGGCTAGCAGGTTAATCTACGATCTGTCGTTTTGACAGTGATAGATTTTTCTATAAGAGACTAGCATAAAGACGATCTTAGTCTTTTCTATCTGACTAGTTCTTTAATTACTACGTCGAACACCATCGATTCTCGTTTCATCCATACGAAGTATGTCTGATAAACATAAAGCTATATAGTATCGAGTCTCTGATCAATAGCATCTCTTCGTAACAGGCTGGAAAGAGAAGGGTGGGAAGCAAGAATAAAGACTCATCGGTCATCCGAAGAATCAGGTTCTCCTCGATAGCTTGTTATTCTTCGACGAAGAACAATGCAAATTGGCATAGTAATTCGGATCGGAGTTTGTTGGTCGCGCTTCATCGAGCCCATTATTAATACGGCCAATATTTACCGACCGGCTCGAAGGATCTTCGACGCCAGAGATGTTTCTCCTCGTCTTCTGTTTTTCCTAGATATAGCAGCGTCTTCTCTGTTTCGACGGAGGATTCCGTGGCCCGCGGGCGCAATATGACATTTAATTAAGAAACTTGGGCGAGCTCTCCGAGTGATATTTGAGGTAATTAAAAATGTATCCGTCGCGGTTCTTTGAGACAAGCCATTTTCATTGCTGCACAAAGGAGCCTCCCGGGGCTAATCTCTCCGATCCCCACCCTATCGTTTCTCTCTGTGCTCTTTTCTCGTCCACCCACACGCCATGCCGTTCGTTCGTTCGTTCGTTCGTGCCTCGCACGAAATTGCCCGGGAGGTGACCGACGATGGACCAGAGACAGAAACACGCTGGAACGAACCGACTGAGAGAGAAAGAGAGAGATAAATAACGTGAAAAAGAGGGAAAGTGATAGAGGAACGCGGAACGAGGAACCGAGCCAGAGGTTACGTTAGAGAAGGATCGCCAGAGATAGAGCGCGAGGTGCTAGTGCGAGTTAGAGGCGAATGGAGGATCGAGCCAGATCTATGTAAGAGGCTAAAACGATGTAACGCCGAAGTGTTCGCTTAAATCCGTGAAAATAAACGGAAACGTGTCATTTCTTAATTATTCCCACTATTTATATTTGAAGAATTACATCTTTTTTAAGTAATATCGAGTATTCAGTATCGTACAGATTAAAAGTTAAATGTATTCATGGCCGCGATTTCTAACCTGAAAGTCAACTTTCAACAGGACGCTGACGCGAATTTTCGAATGAAGTCGACTGGCACGCAGGTGTGTGCGAAAGCATTCAACAACCGCGGGATCGTTTAATTTTGCAGAAGCTGGAATCTGGCTGCTCACTGGCAAAGGGCGGCATCCCTTCGACCTCCGCTTCTCCTCTTTCTTTCGCAGACTGTTCATAATCCGTGCAAACAAAGCGCGCCGGTACAAAAGACAATACCAAAAAGCAGCACGAGAGACGACAGCTTTAAACGAGATTATTAAACGATCAACAGAGCTTCCGCTCCGCGTTTGTAACCCGTTTTCCCATTCTACCTTCGAAACTCCCTTTTCCAATTCTCTCGTTCCTTCATACAGGTTCTATATGTACATCGTCGTGTCTCTTCTCTCTCCTTCCTCTTTGTACAAATACGTAATTCAAGATACGAAACATTCGATAGTAGATATACATAGGTAAATGCAAATACGAACGTTGCAGGAGGAAAATATGGAAAGTACAATTACGCTCGTTGATCTTTTAATCTTTATACGCTTTAATGTGATTTATTATGTCTCTGCCTTCCGCTCTTCATATAGATATAAATGTGGATATAGAAACACAGTAGATACGAGCCGCTATGAATCAGACGGAACAGCACATAGCTGGTCATCCAACGAAGTAAAACCCAGACGAACTTGCAGCAAGAATCGCAGCCTCGACTCTCTCACCCATCAATCAGCGTTTCCTTCCAACCAACCCACCTCTCTCTTCATTCCTCCCTACAGATTTAATTAATCGCTTAATTATTCCCAGCACAGTAAATTATTCCGACGACGAGACACAGGACACGGGACCCAGACGCTGCATAATACACACATACGGTACACATAGATGCTATATAGGTACTCGACGGCGGGAAATATCCAGGGCAGGGACAGAGACGCGCGTGTCGCGACGCGACGGCCGATGGTAGATACGGGAAAGATGAGCGCGCCGCTTCCGTGGAACCGAGGACGGCCGTATTACGCGCGTTGCACACCGCCACGCCACCTCTCATCTGCATAACACCGGCGGACGCAGCCTCGACATGAATATTTACCGGTCATTTATAAGTGCTGCCACGCCGTTTATCGCGATTCGTCGCAATGTCCCCCTCCGATCGCGGACGAGGCGGACCGCGATCGTTTCATGGATCTCGCGCGTCCCAGACTGTGTACCGGAAGCGCAGTGCACCCCGCTAGAGAGCCGCTCGCGTAACTTACGAACGACGATCGCTGTTGTGCCCCGCCACAGTTTACGCTGCATGGAATCGTATTTTATTGCCGACCGATTCGTTAACTTGGAATCGTCGCCTCTGCGGACGTTTGGGAACTTTGGTTTTGGTTCTTTTGCCTTTCTTCAGTTGCAACGTTTTATTGGTTTTAATTTGATCTCCGAGCTTCCTAGATCCCTCGGTTTTCGTAGATATCTTGCGATCTTTCGGGGGCTTTAAATTTTAAGATCTCGTGCAATTGGTCCCTCTTAGTGTTTCGGGTTATCCCCGTGCTTTTCGAGTCACTTAGTCTTTTGACTTTCTAGAAGTTTGTTCGATCTCCTGGATTTCTTAGATATTGTCAATATTCTAAGTTTCTTGGATAACTCGATTGTGGGCTCCTTTATGCACCGATTCATATATCGTCGTGGAAAATGTTTGAAAGTAGGGCAATTTTGTTACAGGTGAAGATAAATCGCTGAATAATAGAGAGGGAACAAATGACTCGTGCGTAATTAACGATGCATACGCGTGTTAATATAAACTCGATGAACCGCTAAATCGCGAATACCAGATTACGCGTTTATTAATTATTGACTTAACAAGCGCTTTTCCCTTCTGTTAAATGTTACGTCGAGGTGTTGACTCGCTGATAATCGAAACTTGAACGTATCGCATAACGGCGAATAAAAATGCTCGATGTTGAAGAAATAAATAATTATGTCCAACAAAATTAATTTAACAATTTACTTGAACGAACAATGTCCTCTTAAAAAAAAAGCTATGAAACATAATTTGCCAGACTCAATCAACTATACAACATAAATATTACAAAACCATCCCAACAAAAAAAAAAAAAAAAAAGGAAAGGGAAAAGTAAAAGAACGATTAGAAAATCCAAAATCCCAAAACAATTGCATTCTCACCTTTCTCCATCGAATAACCGAAAAACCCGACATTCCCTGGAAACATAACCTGAACACGATGCACGAAGTTCGACGTATCGGCATAAATGGCATCGATAGAAAAAAAGGTCTCGCGCGGCACCAACAACCGCAGGAGTTTTCATCCGGCTGGCGGTGGCTAATTTAATAAAACCGTGGACCCGCCTGCGAGGACCTGTGGAAAGAGAAGGAGAGCCGAACGAGGATAGAACATAGAAGGAGAAATCAAAAGAGGCGGAGAATCCGGGTAACCAGGGGTGGCAACACGGGGGAGAGAGAATTTTTCATATGCTTACTTGCACAGAAATAATGAGCTTGTCCATAAATAAAGAATAGAAGCCGCCTCGCGGCGAATGGGTAATGAAGTCTCTCGTGGATAATTGTTATCGTTGGAAAAGCGTTGCCAGCGTTGCGTTTTCCGCGATGAGGCCAAACGAAACAACTCTCTCCCTTCTTCTCCCCTCTCTTCTCGTCGTCTCTTTGCTTCGCCAAGCTTTCGTAGCGTGTTCGCGTTTCCGAGCGACTGGTATGTAACGAGGGAACTAACCAACACGTTGCCACGAGGCCGCTTTAAACGCGATCGACGATCGATATTCGCGAAAGAATTCTGCGAGTGCAGACCGATTCACGGCCCTCGTTGCGTAACTATTTTCATTTATCGCTAGATAGGGCTCGATTGGATAGTTCGATGGTCTCGAATTCCGTTATAGGAATTTCTACCGATACGCTTGATTATAGAACCAGATTTTGGAATAAGAATTTTTCGCCGTAGGATGTAAACCCACTTCATATACGACACGATATATATATCGCGCGTCTATGCGAAGCTGGCTGGACGAAGGACTGCGAGTTTGATTGGTTATTTTTGGTCGACTCGATAGAATCGTGATAATCACGCGTATTGGAAAGTCTCATATCTGCCTACGAATAAGATTCTGTAGCAACGCGTAACGAACCTGGTGAACTATAGAGGAGACTTTTGCCCTCGCGTCGTTCTGCTAGCCATCTCGTTATCTCTGCACAATACATTGAAAATAAATTCATATATTTTGTCCGGCTTAAACGTATATCGCGTGGATCGCCATCGAAAGCTTTAATCTTCGCTGCGTGCTATATCGATGTCGGTCCGGTCTCTCGAGGAGGACGAGTTGAGCGTGCAAAGGGTGAAAAGAGTGCCGCCGCTGATCCACGCAGAGAACCAGATCGTATCGGGCTAGCTGTCTCTGCTCGGTGTGCTTACTCTGCGCTTACCACTCCGTCTAGCTCCGAGGTATTTGATATTGACTTGCTCGAGCCTCGACTCTGAACTCCCGGGCCGTTGTAGGGAGGAAGAGGAGGAGGAGGTGGAGGAGAGAGAGGATGGAAGTCACCCCCTCCAGCCTTGGAGCGTTTAATTAAAAAGCTCTCTCTCTCTGTGGAGAAGGCTGGTTCCGTAGACTTGTAGCCGCGATATGTGCGGCCGATAGTCGACATCACACATGGGTGATACCGGAAGCTCCGCTACCGAGCTAAGTACACACTGGCCAGCCCTCACAAAGGAAATGGAATCCTTCGCTTTCCGGATGAAATTAACTCGAAACTTTCGACCAACCAACCGGTCCGCTCTGATTATTTTAACCTGGTTCACGGGAATTCAAGGATCACTATGTATACGTATATTGGTATATGTATCGAAATGAAGAAACTATAAAGGTAGGTACAAGGATCTGTGTGATCGCAGATGGTGAAATTTTCCTTGGTAAAAGGTTAGACCAACCGTGGTTTTATATAGAGCGTTTGAGTCGGTACATCGGATTAATCACCAATATCATCTGCCATCTAGCCGAGTGCAAACTATTGATGTAATTAACGAAAAATCCAATCTCAATAATACAGTAATTTTGAAATAAAGGATTTATAGTTGAAAGCGTCGAACAAAAGCTTGGCTAAGTCTTAGCGAACGTTTACCACGGGATTCTTAATGTGGTCGGCTATCTGCGTACGCTTCTTTTCCTGATCGGATTTAATTGCCAATCGACGCACCACGATTAACAGGAATAACGGCATCGCGGAAATTGCTCCTTCTATCCGTGTATGTCGCGTGCAATCGAGGATGAGAACCTGTGAGAGCCAGCGTGTCTCCTGATAATCGTGATTCACGTACACACTCACCAACTATGCGAGCGTAATGTCGCCTCGGTTGCACGCGAATCTCACCTTAACGATTTCCCCGCGGAAAATCATTTCACCGCGCGTGAAGAAATGCCGTCTCGGAACCTGCTGCCAGTTTCCAATCATGCTTGGCGAACGCGCGGATTTAATTCATTCTGTTATCCCTGCATCACACTTACACGCTCTAACTATTTGGAACTGTAACATATATTGAAACGTGTAGATTTCAGCGTCCGATAGCTCGATCAAACGTTTATCGCGTTTTCCGATACGAAAATATTAAAAAGAAATCCGTAATGTTTCGTAGTCAACGAGAAAAAAAAAAACGAAAATATTGAGATATGTATAATTTTGTGTGCTAGACTAGATTAGGTGCGTAGTAGTGACGTTTCGTAGTCAACGAGAAAGAAAAAACGAAAATATTGAGATATGTATAATTTTGTGTGCTAGACTAGATTAGGCGCGTAGTAGTGACACACGTACGTGAATATGAGTGTGTGGACGCATGCGTGTGCGCGGTGTCTCGAAAAACAGATGAATGTAACTGTTTCGTTGGCAGTGTGGCATGGAAGATGGAGAGACAAAGAGAGTGGTGAGACGCGTGCAAATGTGTATCGACGGAGATCCTGGGAATCGTTTATTAAATAAATCTAAAACTATTTTAATATGAATTCTAAGTGTATGCTTAGTGTTCCTTTACTTTTATTTCGGCGATTAAGATCCACCATTCTCAATAGAAAAAGAGACGAATGTCTTGCTTAAACGTGGAAATGGCGAAGAATTTCTGAGATCATTAAAATTTAGGACATGTAAATTTGTGAGGTAAAGAGGGAAGAAAATCGTGGATGGCGTCGCGTGCACAGTCGCGTTAACCCGCGTCTCTTAGCGTGTTCGTGAAGCTAAATGATACACGATGGCGAAACGACGCGAAACAACGCGAGGCTTTCCATCTGTTTCGCCTGTTCCCGCGGCGTACGCGCTCTCCGCCGAGAGAGTACGACGAACCTGGTGTAACTGATGAAATTTAGGAATGAATTATTCATTTAATCGCTCCACGGACAATTTACCTCGCGAACGCTCGCGTCCGCCGTCCGGGCGAGAATCGGTTTGAGAAACGCGGCGAGTTTCTTCGTTCAACCGTCGTGAAACTGTGCCCCCGACGAGTTTTTCCTTTTTATCGTCGCTTCGTATCTCGGTTTTGGCAATTTGAATATTGACATATTTAGATTTAATTATACGTAGGTTATATTGTATCCGAAATTTGGAAGAATTTTATTCGCTTCTAATGAATTGCTAATGAATAACAAATTGAATATATTTGTATAATTTTCTGTATTAGAATCAGTGTTTTAAAATTAAAATTCTTAGGGTAAAAACGAGGGAATTGTTGCTCCTGACAAATTGCTTATTCTTGCTCGTATGTATGTTATACTTCCGTATCGCGATGAATGTAAGGAATGTGGTAATTCTTTCTGCGTTCTTTCCTGCAAGATTTACCAGGAACAAATTTTGTTACGCAATCGTAAAATCTTAACTGCGTAACTGTATGTTAAACCTTGTATATTTAGATAGCCGATAAAGACATTACATCAATAAAAATTATAATTTCCTCGACTCTCAACTTTTCCATCTGATTAATTAATCTTTCAGGAGCTATTTGTGCATCTAGTCTTCTATTAAATTATACAAGCAATTGTATTCTTTAAATTATCAAGAATTTGTTCAAGAAGCGTACGTCAAATACCCGGGGCAATTAAGTTCGCAGAAGTAAATGATACGGTGTAATGATTCGACTGAAATCACGTTTCAATTATCTCTGATTAGAGAAACCGGCGTAAATCTACGTAGGACGCGGAAGAAAGAAGAGAAAGAAAAAAAGAACACGTGCGGGCACGTGTACGCAACGCGTGCATGTGCAACGAGGATCGCAGACGACCAGAACGGCCGGGTCACGCGATGGGAGAAACGTTTTTTCCGTAAATGGGAACCAGACCGACGTGTTACTGCCACTCTAAGGCTCCTGTTCTAATCAGACCGTGGTTTTATTGCAACTTTGCAGAGTATTTCGAACTTCACGAGCCGTTTGCGCCGTGATGCTAAGGTAAACTTTGGAAAAACACTGTTGTAACTCGTTTCTCTTGCGAATTTGTGACGGATCCGCGGTCGTGATCCTCCTTTAATTACTAATTACACGTATCACGGCATCGTGGTTATGTAGCGGCTTTGAAAAATCACATGGTCATCTATCGCGTGGCGATGTAGCTCCTGAAGTAACCAGGTGTCTCATGGAATTTGATTCGATGAGTAAACTGAGCGATATTGTACGGTGGAAGCAGCATATAGGATATTTTTGATTTTTTTCCACAAATTGTGAAAGTATAATCTAGAAAGAAAAGTCGTTGCTCTTTTCTTAAAAGAATCGGTTGTCGATAGCAACATCCAACGGAGACTCGTTGTACATCCGGAATCGGGGGCCACATCTCTGGGAAACGGAAATCCGAGACCGAGAGAGGAGGCAGGCAAGAAAATAAATCGCAATGATCTCCGTACCGTGGCGGCCTCTATGCTTGTAATTGGCTCCGTGAGAGAGCGCGTCCGCGGCGATGATTGTCGCCAACCCGTCGATATACATCGCATGAAAGACACGGATGAGCACGCGCGCAAACTGCACTCGCTGCTACTAAAAGGACCCCAAGCGAGAAACAGAGAGGGCAGGTTTGAAAACGTGCGCCGGTCGAGGCGAAGATATCGCTGACAAGCGACCACCGGGAACCCTCGCGTGCAACTACGTTTCTTCCTCTCTTGATTCTGCTTCTGCACCCTTGCTACGCTCGGTTTCCATCTTCAAAAGGACCATCGAGAACCGATACCTTCTTCTTCTTTCCCGGTACACGCGCTCTTTGGCACGAATCCAAGTCGTCACCGCTAATTTGGTGCCGATACGGACACTCCATGCCTTCTTAGTTCAGGATTCGTGGAAACGTGGCGTAACGACATAAAGTTCTTGTTACTGTCGTTGATTTTCTCATCGATTACAGATCGAGCAATTACTCTTTCGAATAAATCGATGCATCGACCAGGCCATCGATAAACGAATATTAATCGAATCGTACTTCTCAACGTTCTAATTTGAGGCTTGCCAAGTGCTCCAAATAAAATCTAACTTCATCGAAGTTCAGATCGCATTTTCGAACAAGCCTGTCTCTTGCGACACGTCTCACTCGCTTTCCCTTTTACCGCAGGTCTCGCGAAAATCTCACGAGGAAAGCCGACAGGGGAAGAGGAAAAAGGTAACGCAGCGAGTTGCACGTGCGAGTAAGAGCACCGTGAACACGGTGAAATTTCAATCGAGGCGAGCGGTTACACGGCTACGGGACGGCATGAGACACCTTTTTTCACCTCGTCAGCATCGGTGCCATGTACGTAGCGGATGTCGGCGTCGACTTGGGCCAGCGGTACGGGCTGCGGTGTCGCCAAGACGCATTGCGCGTCGCGCTATCGGCAAAAAGGCCGGCTTTCCAATTGAATTTATTCGCCTAACGAGTGTAGATTCCGTCGCGCCGACTATGGCCGGGACAAATGGCGCGCATCGAGCCGCGCCGCGACGTGTAGCCGGAACCAGAGAATTCCGTTACGGAGTGGAAAGCCTAGGGAATTGCCAGTGACAACGTTACGAGCTGAGCAGGATCGAAAGGACTGAGGAGACCGATTCAATTTGCGTTCGTTCCTGTTCAACTGGAATTGGACATCGGTCGCATCTGATTCCCCCTGGTCTGCGCTTGTGTTCATTGGGCTTTGGCATTGCCAGGCTCTGTGCTCTCGCGATTTCAGAACGATCGAACAATCGCCTTAAATGTATTCTTCCTTTCCGCATCGCCAGATATTTTTCGCAAACCTTTGGCAATTTACATCTGCATAGTACTTTTTCCTCGGATCGATTCGTGTCATCGCGATTTAATACTTTGACTGCCACGTTGGTCACATATTTCTTCTGTGACGCCACGGTGATCATTGATGACCGGAGCGCTTGAACTTCTTACAATTGTGAAAATTGTATGAAAATTGACAGTTAGGGCATTTTCAATATAACCGATAAATAGAATATACTTTGAGATAAAAAGTGCCCCATTGAACGATTAAACATTTTTATTAGAACATCAATAAAAAAAGAAAAATGAGAACAAATCTTGCATCTAACGGTGCACTGTGTTTGCATCCATATTTTTGAGGGGTAATCTATGAATATTATCATAAACACAGCTTAGAAAATAATCGTAAATGCTGCTTTATAATCATATACAGGGTGGTTGGTAACTGGTGGTACAAGCGAAAAGGGGGTGATTGTACGCGAAAAAAGAAGTCGAAAATATAGAATAAAAATTTTTTAAATTTTTCCATCGAGACAACGATCTACAGTGAGATCCGTTATAACGAGACGCGATAAAGTGCACGCGTACCGAGCCAAAATTCAAAGTCGATTTTCTCGAAAACAAAGCCTCGAACGAAAAATTTTTATTCTATATTTTCGACTTCTTTTTACGCGTAGAATCGCCCCCTTTTTATTATAATTATTATTATAATATTATTATAAACACACCTTAGAAAATAATCGTAAATGCTGCTTTATAATCATATAACTAAAGTCAGAATGAGCAAATACTGTTTACTAATATCTTCTACAAGTTTCACTAATATATTCTGGACGTTTTGCATACGACAAAATTACGAATACGAATGGTTTGTTGAAATAAACGAAGCCTTGTTATAATATGTCGCTATCGGCTGTTACCAAGACGCCAATAAGAAAAACGGTCCATTGGGGAAGAATGTTGTCTTACATGATCAATTTATTATTACTTTGCCATTATATATTTTGAATAATAAAAATACTCCCGTGGCGGAACATGTGATTTCAGCGTGGCAGTCAAAGTGTCATCATATAACACTCAGATTATATCGTCAGAATTACACATTTGACTCTGTGCCAGTAAATGTCCCAGTATCTTCGTAGCCCAGAGAGGACGTGGTCAAAAGTTTAGAAGAATCGGATCGAAAAACAGAGAAGAAGCGAGACCACGCTTGTCCGGCTGCGCGATCCCGCGATTCACCGTATTCATTGCATCGTTTGCCCAGTCGCAGAGAAAGAGCTGCATTACGTATGGCGATTGCGTCAGGGTGATATCGTCATCGGACAGGGCGAACACGACTTTAGCCTTCTCGGCCGGGGACACAAGCGAGGAGAGCAGAGGTGCGTGTCCCGACACGGCTTGCCCATTAGGTGGACCCGCCGCGCCATCAGATTAGATTCCGTTTCGTTCGCCGTTCGTCCGCAACAATGCCGGTGAACCGCGATGCATCGCCGGAACGGCGACGTTCCGGCTAACACGCTTCCTGGATTCGTGAATCCACGACGTAACTGGCCCGGTTGGGACACGCATCTTCTTGCTCGTGACTCTCAGCTTCCTTTTTCCAGCGTTTTCGTACTAGAAAATATGTTCGTCCTTTCTCGTTTTATTGCTGGATGTTGGATGATGGAACGTAGAGGCAATTGGTATCGGTATCTTTACGATCTGGATCACGTTCGTTTTTCCTTCTCTTCGATCTTTGACTGATGGAAAATCTCGTCGACATCAAGTCGACAGAATTGTTATAATCGTAATACGTAATTGTAAATTGGCGTCGAATTCTTTCAAATGGAAACCATCTATGGGCAAAGCGCAACATTTTCCCTTTCTATTTCTTTCTGAGCTCCAGACGTTTCCTCGTTTCCCGCCATAAATATTGATTACGAGTTGTTACCACAAGGATTGCGATTCCAAGCTTGCATTTCTGGCTGATATAGACATTAAGGAAACTTGTTTCCAGCGATGTGTTACTGGTCTTCACCAAGTTTGTTTTAATCGGCCAAATACGCTAAACATCCGTATTAATGATATAATGAACGCAAATAAGGAAGTTGACTAATTAAGTATAATGGGGATTTAGCTTCCAGCGACCTTGGACAGCCAACTTATTTCGGACAAAAATATAAACTTCCATTTTGATTAGTTGCTATTGGCATAACGACAAAAACAACGATAAAACATCGTGACCAATGTAAAATAATTCAGCGTGTAAAACTCGATGTACTTCAAATCGTATCATCTTCGATTGCGATCTATAGTTTGAGCTATTATTTCCACTACTCAAATTAAAAAATCACTCCTTTACGGCAATTTTTCCTTACCGTAAACTGATAAACACAGATCAGTTCCCACCATAATTACTTCCCCTAACACTTTTGCTATTCACCACTGCACCTAACACGTACCGCGTAACCGGCAAAGTATCACGAAGCATAAAGCACATCGAATCGCGTCGCTAATAGAGTGCACTGATAAACGACACGAATATCGTTGCGGATATCGCGTGTATCGTCGGTGTTAAAAGCTGCGATGCGGCGCTGTTTTCTACCAGTGGGTCGGGCTACGAGCTACGACAAAAGTGGAAACGAGCCGATACGAGACGAAGCCAGCGAAGCGGAAGCGAGGCGAGAATCGTGCGCTTCTCGTGGCTCGTGGCTCGATAAGAAAGCTTGGAGAAAGCATCAACTGGCCGACAAAAGCCTAGCCGGCGATAAGATTAAGCGCGCTCCGGGGCAAAAGAGCATCTTTTAGCCGAGCAACTTTGCGGCCCGACCTCGAAAGCCCGATTACGTAATCGGGAACGATCGATCGCGCCGGGGACCGTTTCTCCTTTCGTCCAACCGCCTTCCAACACGAGTAACAGGACCATGATTTTCCATTTCGAGATATCGACAGTATAATTTCGGAGATGGTTTTTTTACAATATAAATTACTTACATGTCGGCATGTTGAGAAAATTGTGAAAGCGATAGAATCGAACGCGGTCATTGACGCGTGAAATAATAAAAATTCTACGAGTTTCGAAGCTTCTGTCATCGTTTGATATCTTCGCTTGAATTATTATCGTAGATTACGTAACGTGGAAGTAACGAGTCGTCAGAGTAGTTTCCATTTCAACAATAATATACACAAGCTTAGTCACATAAATAACGAAATAAGGAAATAACGAACAGAAGAACAAATTTTCCAGTGTCAAAGAACGAGGCACGGTCTCCTTAAATAACCAACAGCAATCTCTGTGCCATTCATGTGGTTGCTTAAAACGAATTCTACGAAATGGTAGTAATAATTCCTACGAAATTAACCAATCCATCTTGGCCTGTATAATTAACGTCCTTTCTATACTTGTCCTTTGCCATTAACCAACGTAAATCGTGCAAGAACATCGCAAACGTAATCGTGTAATAGGAAGGTATCGCGCAGGCGAACGATTTTCCCGTGATTCTCGTCCTCTCCGTTAGTTAGAAAGTCCAGTGAATTATCGAGCATCCAGAGGCGTGTCCCGATGGAAATTTATTCGACGGCTTCTAACGTGCACAGGACTGCGGCTCCGGCATTAATGTATCTGCCGTGAAATCGGTGTCCTCGGAATCGCGCGACACGCACTCCATGTTGTTGCGACTTTTTTTCGATTCGGCATACCGGTTAGCGGACACGAGATGCGGTTTCTCGCGGGCTATCGGCATCGGTCGGCGCTGATCTTTGACGGTGCGACCGGACGCGATCACGCGCGCGTCTTCTCCGAGAAAAACTCTAATTACGAGGCTCTTGCTCGATCCGCTGGCAAATGTCGCGGATACCTGAGAAGGCAGAGTAATACCTGTCTGTCGCGAAATCGAATGTCACTCGATTCCTGAGGAGATTTCGAGAGGGAGATTGGTAGACTCGTTGAGATTCGTGTGAGCAGAAAAAAGAAAATGGAAAATTTTCGGACTAGAAACTAGTATGCGGTACGTAAGTAATATTATATATTTTGTTTCGAATTCTTTTGAAAAATGGAAAGATTGTTAGATCTGTAATATCTTATACTTTGGACAATGTGTACTAAGCGATGCATCGAGTAATTTAAATATCTCTGAATTTTAGATTTCGCACAAGAAATACTGGAGAATTCTCGGAAAGCCATAAACGAATCGTAATCGCTGGAAGTTGGATAGAAGTTTCTCTCGCAAGTTTCTCGAACGCGACATTCAAGTTCCCTTCGCTTGTACACACGTTAAACGCACGGAACGTCTCGATAAAGATCTCGCGCAGCGTCCAAGCGAAAGGGTAGGGTCATTAAAAAAATCTAATTAGCATCGCGACTCGACGACACTCGTATTACATTATTGCGGACAACACTGCCATGTTATCAAAGCGTTTAAACCCAACAAGCACCTTGAGAACAGCGACAACGAGCAAGCAAACTTCCGAGGAAAAAATAAAAGAGTGAGAAGCACGTCAAGCATATGATCAGACGCGTATAATCACACGAGATTCCGTAAAAAGGAAAAGTCAAGTTCCACGATTATCGATAAAATCGATCAAGACTAGCCACTTACCTTGCCACCGTCCACCATCTCGCCCTCTCCCTGTCGCCGATTCGTCGAGCCTCTTTCGATCGTCCTGAAACATAGTAAACGCGTAAACAGACTATTCTCCCTCGTTACCACTTCGTTGTAACATCGAACGATTCGTAGCCGAATACGTTTTATGATTAACTCGATTTTTCAGAATTTTTCCATTTCGCTCTAACTTTCAATTTTTACTATAACTAATAGTAAACTGTGCAATAATAAACAATATGAATTTTAATCAATAACATCTGCGATCGCGTTAATTTGTCCACTATCCGATCTATAGGGTGGGTCAGCCTGACTTTTGGACGGCACGCACGGTTTTCCTTGTGTCTCGTGCTCCTTTTCTGTCGTTTGAGACGTCGTTCACGAAGAAGAACGGACGACGTTGTTTCTTTTTTCCACGTCATCCAAGGTGGATGAAGGCGGACGCAGAGGAACTCGGTAATAAAGTCGCGTCTCGTTACGCGATGATACGGCTAGCTGACGGGCAGGGCGCCGTGCAATTACCAAGTTGCATAATTGCGCGCCATGGCAACAGAGTGAAAAAGTATATCAGCCCGTGCCCGGTTCCCCGTAATATTACTTTATTAGCGAAATGGGATAATGCCACGGTGTGTGACAAATTGGGAGCAACGCACGCTCGCGCACCAGGCGACGGCCGGAAAAGCGATGAATATTCATGCAGACAGTTGAGAGGAGAGAGGAGTTGGTACGATGGGACCGCTAGAAGCGCGAGCAACGTCGACCAACCGGCACCCTACGTTCGCGCGTCTTTTCCAACGTCGATGATGGCGACTATACATCGCGATTCTTTCGTCGATATGTAGCTCCGAGGGAATTGTGATTGTGATTATCATCTGATTGTAAGTAGCAGTGGCAGCAGCTTCATATCAATGTTTCTTTACTGGAGTTAGTTATTTTAGTTATATTTAAGGGAAAAGGAAGAGAGAGAGAGAGAAGGGAAGATAGATGTAGCATGAAATAATGACGTTGATTAATAACGTGGCAACCAGATGACATAATACGCGTTAAAGATCGCAAGGTAGATCGATGTATATACTAAGTATATTTATTATCATTTTTCACTCGTTAAAGGCACTTGAGACATACAAAACTTTCATTTCTAGTTGGTTCTATGATGGCGTTGAATATGTTTCTTTCGTTATAATTGATAATTGATATTTTCGTGTACCGTTTCTTCGTGTAAAGTGACACTAAGAATTATTAGATTGTTACATATCGATGTCATTGACGTTCAGTGTTAAAAAAAAAAAAACAACGTGTAAATGTAAACTCTCATAAACTGAATCTGGATGAGAAGTATGTTTGATATCAAGTGCAATTATGTTGTTCTTCTTGGATGAAACTTTATCGATAAAAAAGGTAGCACTTGTCGAGGTACGGATGATGAATGGGTGTATGTTTGCCAGTAGTATGCCTGGTTTTTACTTAATGCAATTACATAGAATGAGTTCACATAACGAGGATGTTCAACGTACGTGTACCTTTCATCGTCAATGGAATTTTATAGAAAAAGAAGAAACTTCGCACTTGTAAAGAGTTATAAATAACCGTGCATATGCTCGCCAGTAATTAGTTAAACAGAATAAATGTGCGCACGAGGAATTTTTAACGTGCACGCCGTTCAGAAAACCAGATGCAATTCCTGTGAGATGTATAATTATCAATGGTACTTTATTTTTATTACACTCTTAGTATGTTTCATGGTATATAAAGCCCTGCATTTGCATTAGAAGTTCGCAATATAATAATAATAATTGATAGCTAATAAATTTTACTGCTATCCAATTATGTTCGTTATTATTTCTACCATAATTGAAGCAAATTAAAATATGCTAGTTTAATAAAATACGCTCTGTCAACGCAATTTTTCATTCCTATTTTCACCATAATTTGCATAAATAGTAACGTCTTAACAAAATCAACATTTTCCAATAATAGGTGCAGCTACGTTATACAAAGTATTTGCACATACTCGTACTTACCAATCAGGCGTTTTCTATCAGGTTCTATACATTTCATTTCCATAACATTACATTTTTCTAGTTATACGAAGGTACTATTAACCGTAAATGATACGACATTTAATATAACTGAACCTATTTAACTAGTATGTAAATGCTGTAACAAATACGGTCATTACAAGTATTTATGTAAGTACACAAATATCGAGTCGTGTCGAGGTAACCGTGAGTCCAAGGAGGACCATAAAGAAAGAGTGTACCGTTCTTTTCGCGGTCACAGCACGCCGGTAACAAAAGACGCGTAAAACGACGCGGCCCAGAGATCACGTGGATGCCATGCCGTGGGCCAATTTATTAACGTTAATAATAAAGCTGATTAAAGCTTTTTATTCCACGCTTGTCACGCGTCTCGTTCCTTCCCCTTCCCTCAAGATCGTTGCAACGTTCTTAATTAAAGTAATAAGCTAGGTCAAAGAATTTACCGTGAATCATTACACGCGGTGCACTATGATTACACGTCCCCTCCCCGACTCCTGTGGACGTCGTTATAATCGCGTGAAAAAAAGTATATCTTCAATGTCTTGCTTCGGTAATTATTTATTACAGGTCGCTATTCGCAAATCCTCGTGAGCATACACGTGCAGTCCTCTGCTAGTTATTTTCGTCGTTCACCATGAAAACTCGCGTATCGAAGAGGATGAATATACAGAGGAAATGTTAATTCTGTGGTTATCGCGCGATCTGTACTAATAATGCGAACATTCGACGCGAACATAAAATTGGCTTGTTGTTGTCGAAGATCAGGTATTAGGGAAATTGGAGATCTTTCGAGCCTTATTATATTGCAACGCATAGATATGCTAATAATTTAATAAGTTCAGAAGTGTGGAATTATTTGACGTAGAAGTAGATAAAATTTGTCTCTTCAAGGTGGTCTTCCACTTACAATTTTATCATTTGAAATTCACGTTTCACGAAGAAACGAAGGGACAAATTCGATCGTTGGATGTATTGGATTGGCAAGTAAGTGATCGAGGATTTTGTCATTAAGATTGGCGATCTTCAACGATAGTAAATGGTAAGTTAGGTGGCAATGACAAATCCGCAGTCACTTAGTTGCCAACCCAATATATCGAAACATGATGGCACGTCCGGTAATTGATCCGGAAGCGAGGATCTGTGCACGCGTCATAGCCCGCGAATACAATTGAGCAATTATTTAACACTTAATTATTCGACTGGCTGTTGATTTCATAGGTTACGAGACGCATCGAGAAATCTTGTCTTGCGTTTCTTTCGTTGGTCGCGATGAACGTACACGGCATCTAAACGAAACCACGGTTTCCTCGTTAGTTCCAGCGGGAAATTTGAATGCATCCTCTGTTATTAGTTATTAACAAAGAACATCCAGCTGTTTGAATCGCATGAAGTGACAGAACTCGCTTAATGCAGATTGAACGAAATGTGTTGAGGGGCTTTTTGCATGGCTGCCTTTGAAAATAGGCAATGTTTATTCACTTGCAATGGAATAGCGTATCTTTTATGGTTGGATAATAGTTGTGTAGATAAGCGTGCGCGCGTAATTAATATGTTGCGTAAGAATTCAATGCTATTAATAGAAGTGGTATTAATATAATAATAGGTTATTAGAGCGCGCGTCGACCTATAGCACGGACTGAATTAATATAATCGATCTTTTCGAACGCAGAGCCTATTGGATATGTAGGTCTGTAGGTAAATACACAGGTGGTGAGTGGATTTTCTACTCGAATAACAGATCAATTCATTATTTTTCTTATGAGCCGTTTTTCCATAAGGGTCAATTACACATATATTTGTTGAGAATTGTGGATCTTAATTGCCGAAATAAAAGTAAAGGAACACTAAGGTTACGCTTAGAATTCATATTAAAATAGTTTTAGATTTATTTAATAAACGATTTCCAGGATATGTATCTTCCATATCACGCTGCCAACGGAACAGTTACATTCACTGGTTTTTCGAGGCACCGCTCACACACATACTTCCACACACGCATATTCACATACGTGTGTCACTACTACGCGGCCAATCCAATCTAGCACACAAAATTATACATATCTCAATAATATCATTATGACGTCTCATCGAAAATTATGCGATTTTCGTTTCAGATATAGTGTGATAATTAATTTAAGATTAATTCATGCACAGGATATTTTATACACGGCGTGATGCGCGGCTGTAGCCAGTTCAGTTTACCTTAAACGTTCAAACTAATTCACCGCCGGCTCATAGTATATTACAACATTACTTTGTACCGTAATACAAGTCGATGTTGCCCGATTAACATCCCAGATTACACAGGCAATGCTCCTTACGCCAATGAGCATATACTTAGGCGGTGAGAAACGATCGAGCCTGGAGAAGATAACGGCGACAACATTCGCGACCATACTACGGTACCGATAGTCCACTGCTTTGTCCCTTTGCACCGTACCAACCAATATTCGCCGATTTTGATATTTATATTCTATGTAAAAACCCCGAAAGAAATACGCATCTCATTTGATCATCGAATTAGTTTACTATTAACTTTTCTATTCGAAAGGTACGAGACGTATGCTTGGAATTTTCTTTCGTGGCCAGAAAAGCAGACTCGGTGATAGACGTTGCAATGGATGAAAAAAAAAAAAAGAAATATTTTTCAGACTTTAATGACTTAATAATTCCTACTAATATTACCGTTATTACAAAGTTTCTCTGTCTCTGTAAAGAAACAACGTTTTTATAATTTCCACTTGTCGCCATAAATACACATATCTGTCCTCCGCTTCTAACCGAAGATTCCGCTAGAAAGATTATATGCGCGCGTGCAAGCTGTCGCCCAGGTTCTATCGTTTGACGCGTAATTAAAAGAATACTCGGTGGTGCCAGGCTTCGGCGAATATCCGTTAGTTTACGATCGAGTGGCGCTCAAGGGGCGCGATAAGTCCGCGCGGAAATGTCTACGTGCTAATATTACGATCGCAACAGTTATTCGGAGAATAGGAGTCACCCACGCCTCACCATTTTCCAAGTAATTTTTGTAAGCGTGTACAGGGATTACGCGTTTGCTTGGTCATAGAAACACTTGTCATACGGTGCCGTAGCTCGTCTCTGTTTGAATTTTGTCTTTTATTGCTACGACATACACAGACGACACTGTACGTTGAGTTTAGTTGTAACGAGAGATAAAATCTCATAAGAATGCATTTTTATCTGATTTTTTATGGTAGAGCAAGTTACGCGTAGAATTTTTTTGCTGACTTAGATATTAGTTTCCGTCGTGTCTGTGTAGAACACGTCGAATGGAGAAGTTATTATGAGTGATGGGGTATTTTGTTGGCAGGATAGCGCGAGACACCGTAAATAAGAGATTGGCGCATGAGTTATTCGATTGAGTAGGCGTGGAATGTGTATAATATCGAATACTAGGCGAATAGGAACACATATCGGTCGCGTCTTGTACACCTCGTTCAGAAAATTCTCGGCAAAGCTTTTTCCATTTTCCACATTTTTACAGACCAACATATCAATGAAAGAATCATAAGATCAGGTACGTGCCCATTATTCGTAGAGAAATACTCAAATGTGGAATTTATTTCAATCGCAGAGTAACGCGAAAAATAATCAAAACCATGATCGAGTAATTTTTCCACAACTAGCCGTGAGTCATCCAAAAGCAACTCGTCAACGCGTAATATTTTTCTCAGCAGAATCGACGCTGGTCAAATTCCAAAACACTGTTACCTCTTTCGCATAAACCAGGCGTATTCGAGCGATATGGCCGCCTACGGCCGCGGTTCCGCGCTGTCTCGCCCGTTAGACGTCGCGTCGGTCAGGATCGTTTAATTATTCGAGCCGGCGACGCGGAACCGGCGAATATTTCTCGTGGTCGCCTTTCCAAGCGGACGCGTGAACACAAGCAGGCGTGGGAGATGTTTGCGCGCGCTCGATCGCGTAGATTAAACGTTGTACGAGCCGCCTCTACGTAGATAAGAAGCGCTGATAAGATCGTCAAGCGACGACTCGATCGTGTGGATCGTGGTTCGATCAATTAAGGAAATCACTGCTGGTGGCGCGCATGCAGAAGCGAACGCTCGCCTCGTATTTATGGCTCTGTCCACGGTGGCGGCCATAACCGTCAGTTTGTTTGTTAGAAAACAAGCCGCTGGCTTTCGCACATTGTACGCGCCGCGAGATAATCGGCCGCCCCGTCTCTCCGCCGCCTTGTTATTAATGCGTAATTGAATGTTGCGATTCATTACCCGGACGTTATATTTCAAGCCGGTTGACTCGACCAGGGCTCCACCCGGCTGACCGTCTCGTTTACCATCTGTCCACCGTTTTCTTCTCGATGGAAACGAGAAAGCGGTAATGAGGATTTATATTACAAAGTTAGCACGGCGTTTGAGGTGGAAAAGAGACGGGGCAATTTTTAAGAGGCTTCCGATAGACTCTTTATCATTTTTACGCTTAAGGAAATAACGTAGAAAATGAGGAAGGGATTGAGCCACGATGTAGAAGAATTAGGGTAATGAGTAGAATCTCATTAGTCAGGATTCAGCGAGGGATATAGGCGTACTGATAATGGAAATTTTTTACCGATGGAAAAAATTTCTCATCGTGTTACGTTATTACTGTAGAATCTCATTCGTTGGAAATAATGAAGCCTTTATTTAAATTCCACAGAAAATACAAAAGCCACTTGCTGTTAGTGGAATGAGCTTTTCCTATGTATTAGCGTAGTCTTTATGAGATACTATTCCACGTTCCCATTGCATTCGGCTTCTTACTTCTTAGCCGTTAACCAATGACGCTAAAAGTCTCGAAAACTTTACGTCGATACTTCGTGTTCCAATGCTCCAACCTCGTCCTATTCTCAAATCTTTCGTCTTTGATATACAGTCTGTAAAAATTAGCAAATATTTATCAATGCGTATATGCAACGAACGTTGGTCTCGTGGTATAGCTACGTTTAATTCAGACGAACAGAACATAGTAAGTAGTCACGCAGCATCTAGTCGTTGTCGGTTACGAGATACTCCGGTAATTAACCGGTAATGAGGTATGGTCTAGCATGGCGAGTGGATAAATAAAGTCCTAACGGTCGATGTATATATATATATATATACATATATATATGTATATATGGAGAGCGAAGAACGAAGGGCGAGGAGGAAAGGTCCTAATGGAATATAAATCTTGGAACTGCGCGGGGGTGGAGTACGTACTTACGTCTGTGAGTGCGTGGTCGAGATTCATTTGTAAGGGCGTTTATTGTTCGTCCATTGCGGTTTATACGTGCTTGATGAAGATGTTAGTGAGAATGGAGGAGGAGAAGGGTTGTATTAATGGCGCGAATGTATAGACTCATTAATTCTATGTAATGTTGTCCTCGTTGTATCGCTGTAATATCGTACAGTGCATTTATTTCATTCATTGCAGAAGATTAAGAATATTATTGATCGTTATGGATTAATTTTTGGCGTTTCTATGTGAACCGAATTTTGATAATTATCCATTTGTGAATGTTAAACGTAATCATTTAGCATTTTACCGAACGTAACCATTTACAGTACAGGCATATAGTATTTATAAGATTATAATTTGTCATTAGACAGGCATAAAATAAACTAGCCGGCGATACCAGTTTGCAATTAAGTAGAATAAACATTAAAGTAAAGTATTCTACTTGATTTTCAAAAAGATTCATTATAATTTTAAATGAGGCTTGCCTGTTTTCGGTCTACCTTTCAATAGCTAATTGGGCGTTATTAATAATCAATGGCCGTGAATACCTGAGATACCCCACGAGGCACTTCAACCAAATAAACGTTCTTGAGTATTTTATCTTTTTTTAAAAAAAAAAAAGAAAAAAGAAAGACGCGCCATAAGCCCGAAATAAAGATTGTATTCCTTGGTTTAGTGCATAATTGGAGATTATTAAAATGTCCCTGAATAATGCAAATACCCTATAAGATATTCGAAGTGCTCGATCACGTCGCACATAAATTACAAACATCAAGTTCCATCATAAAGTCTCTAAATTGAATCCGCGTATCAAGCGCTCTCATTAAAGATGATTAACCGAATCGTTAAAGGACATTCGAGGCGGTGGTATGACCCACCACGTACATCCAACGAGCACCGTAGCTCTACACGATACGCTTGTATTATATAGCCGGATAAGTACGCACGCCGCTACCCTATAATCCCTAGATTATAGTCCGGAAGAATCGCCGACTAATACCTGACCATAATCAATATTCAACACGCTTTCCAAATCCTGGTCTTTCCAAATAAATTTTTTTCTTCTACAGTTTTCCTCTGTACGAATCACGTTCGAATAATTATTCCGCATATCTTGTTAGTTTTGGTACCAATAAAGGTTGCCAATAAACGTATTCCATTCGTATTTTAATATTTTATCGTTCTCTTGTACTCTAACTTTCTCGTAACAAAACTCGCGATAAAACTATGCACACAGTTAAGCATGGAATAAACTTGTCGGCTCGTGTACGCAATCCCAGGGCAACGTTCCGCGCCCTCTTCTTCATAATTTCTTCACAGTGCTTCATAACGAAACGCGTCAGCCTGTTTAAAGCCATTTCCAAGCGTTACGACCAATCCCCAAGCTTTTTCCTGCTGGAACGATACCGCCGAGAACTGTTTCCGCGTTCGCTCGTAGACCACCAGCGAGAGGATTATCTCGGAATGGCAACAGTCCTCCTATGCGGCTTTAAGTATCAGCCTATGCAATCCGCTTTGACAACGGTAAATAGCTAGTATACGCTGTGATAACGCGAATCGATATCCCTCGTATATAACAAAACTAGATAGCGAAATGTATATCGAATTAAAATACTGTTACGACAAACAGGATGCAATTTTTCGTTGTTGAGTCAGATGCTCACAGACATCGACCGATCGATACAAGTATTTTTTCAATATTTCTGTAATATCGTGATATAATGTGTTTACAAAGAGTGGACAATAGAGATGTTAATCAGACAGAAGAAGACGATTGTTGTTCAACCTGAACTATTCACAGCCAAACGTACAGAAAACAGCGCAATCCACACTCTCTCGGCAACGCCACTCGCAACCTCTGTCTCCGCTCAACTCGCACTCGGCTCCTCGACTCACACTCTGTTTCTCGACTCGCACTCTGCTTTTCGACTAACGCTCTGGCCGTTGCCGCATTCTGTTGTCTTTTTCCTAGGCCCACCGCACACGTGTTCTGCAGGCGCTCGTGGCCAGGGTCACGTAGGTCTTTTCCACGAAACTATGCACTTGAAAAGACCGATGACACATTGATGGGCCCGACGACGCCCCGGCTCTCGCGACATTTTTCATAGTTCGCCCGATATTTCTTAGGCCTTTCGTCCACGATACTACATTTCTCTATACTGTTCCTTAGGAAATTTCGGTAAAGTTCCAATGATACAAACTAAACTTCTTCGAACGTACGAAATCCCAATTAGGCTACTCTTCCGGCACGAAAGTGAGAAGCATAGCAGCAGCTTTTCTTAGACTGGAAGGCGCGCAACGCGTAAAAGAAGTTGCCATTCTCGTTCGCCACTTTAGTCTCGGCTCATTCGATACCGTACTGTCGTCATCGGCCGGTAATGACCGGCATCGTGCAGCCGAAGCCGGTGAAACCGTGCACGCGTGGATTGATAGTTCTTAGTTACGAACGAGTCCTGTTCCCTCTCACCTCTATGGACGAGCGAGTCGAAGCGCGACGCTCTCTCACGGCCCCAGGATCGACGCGACACTTCGACGGAGGGTCGTAAGTCGTACGTCGTAACAGACCGACGACCAGTTGGTAATCTCTCGCTAATAACCGCTTCGGTCTTTGCACTTTCATGGATCACCGGCCGTAAAGTCAAATGCGTAGATATTTCGTCGCGAACCGGCTGTAATCGTCGCGTTTCTCGTAAATACGTTTCGAAAATTGTCAACTTTCGTTGCAGAGTTTCTGTATGGTTAGCGTTTAGAGATGGCTGACTTTGCAGCGAAGGAACAGTGTTCGTACGATTTGAGTCAGTAAGATATTTGAAAAATAGAATGTACTAAGATGTTTTCAAATTCAAATTATATAATTCGCTTATTTCTCTAGCAAATTGCTCCGATATCGATGATAGTCGATAGATAAATTTTATCTTCCGGAAAGAATTCTTCGCGTAGTCGTTTTCTTTCGTCTTCGGTTCTACTATTTCTAGCGCGAGGAAATCTGCTCTGCGCAGAACGTGACCAAAGGTAGTTTACGCGAGTTCGACGGAGGCTGGAGGCAGGTCGCGCGAACAGGTGGCAATTTGCATCGGATGGAAAAACTGAGGAAGGGTTGAATCAAGGCTCGGTATGCGCGAAATGCCGAGCGTGGCTGCACGCACTGCTCGGAATGTCAGTGGACGGGATTCCTCGTCGACGATTTCCCGCGGATGTTCTCGTAATATCGGTGATTTACAAAGTTTTACTTAAATTACAAAGATTTTAATCGAACTTGTTTCTTCGCGTATAAATAGCAATCAAAGGTTAAGAATAATTTTTCCCCGCGTCTAAACGATTTTTTCATTCTAATGTCAAGGATGCCTGACATATCCATTTGCCAAGCAGTTCGTCTATAAAATCAGTCGTCGTGTTTCCACCTTCCACCTTTATGAGAGAACAACCTGACCTAGCAAGGACAGAGGGCAAAAAAACGCCAAGTCCATTAGCAGCTAGCGATTAGCATCGTTTTAGCGCGGTAGAGCTCTAAAAAACCATCTGTTAATCACAAAAATAATATACGTACGTAGCTCGGTTACAGTACATCAGGTTTCCGAAGAAACAGATGTCCGAACGAAAGCGAGCGAGTGGCTAATTGACTAACGAGGTATTCGCGGCTCGTACACGTCGTCCATCAGCCGTCACCGAGGAAATATCGAGATATCGGCGGGAAGGAATAAAGGGAAAAAGAACGAAGCCACGAGGATAGGAGAAAGACGAAGCGGAGAAAAAAGAAAATGTAGTTTGAAGGAGAGAGGAACGCAAAGATGGGCGATCCTGTTCGAGTAGCGTACGCCGCTAGGTTAGTAGTAGTCCTGTTGGTTTTAGTGTAATCGAGCCGGGCGTCCTTTATCATCGCGAGAAAAAATGGCCATTTAATCACGGCGTTTCCCGACATGGGGTCCATGCGCACCCCTCCAGCGCGCCGCCACGAGAATCATTCTGATATTAATGGAGGACGGTTTGACCGCGTAATATGAGGAATCGTTGGCGCGCGCGTATAATATCACTCGGCCGTGCCAAGCCGCTCGAGGAACACGCATGTTACACGGCCAAGCATGACAAATTAATCGTCTACTTGACCGGCCCCACTCTACCGATACGTTGGATCCTACAGCATCGTTCAGGAATTAGTTCCAGGAATATTGTCCAATATTACAATCGAATTGCGTTGAACATCGGCTACAGTCGATGTATTCGACGAATTATCGACGAATACAAGTGGAAAGATCATATTCGTTAATTGTGGCGCCTCGTGGCTATTTACGTACGCAAGCTTTTTAAAAATCGATCAACGTTTTAAACCAAAGATATAAGTCACGTATTGACCTCACCTTGCAAAAGAAGAAGAAGAAGAGGAAAAAAAAAGGAAAGAACGCCTCGTAGCGAGGCTACACGAAACATAGAACCGATCGCGTTTCTGTCTATACAGGAATCTCATCAAGCAATCAGCAGCAATCACAGTGCCAAATAAAAGAGTACAGTGGAGTGGCGATGTAGTCGACTAGATGGCCGGTACGCGAGCCCGTTACAAAGTCGACAATTATCGAGGAGGAGTGGCCCCGGCCGACCTCTTTGAAAACGGCACGTTGCTCGATGTCCTCTCGGACGTCACGATGGATGCACCCGCGGTATGCCGTGGATGTCACGTGGACTGGACCGCGGCAGGTCTCGCGGAAGGTTAATTTCATCGCGATAAGATCGTAGCAGCGGATTACGCGGCGGAACACGACTCGAACACCTGTAACGAACGTGATTTTCTTACCGAACATTCAGCGTCGAACGGTTCGCGTCCGGTTTTTCCCTGTGTTTAAGAATTACACGATACGGCTGTTTCTCGATATCCATGCGAGCATTAAGCAGGATGAAGAGAGGAACAGCAGGACCGGCGTACTCGCGATTCTTTTTCGACACGCCGCGAAGATTTCAGGTTATACGATCGGGGTTAATGACTGAGGTGTAGTCGAGCGGTCTAGGAATACGGGACCGGTGAGTTCTCTTATCGATTACATCTTGATTAGGGAAAGCAACGGACCGTATGAGACTGTTCAGTGAGTATTGGAAACGTGCGACGATGTACATACTTCGCCTCGAAACGATTTAGATCGTAGAATTTATAGCATCGATGCTAGTGGAATGTGGGAGAAGCTTGCATATTGATTATAACCTTGCCGTACGTCTATACGTTTTAAAACAGTGGTTTTTCTTTTTACGCCGTTTAATACAGCTGTCTTCGTATGCTCGTAAATTTCGACGATTTGTAAATAAGAAGAAGAAATTGGAATTTATTAGTTTATCGAACTCCCTATAGAGGCATCGTACGATATCTATCGCGATATTAACGAAAATTTGGAATTTTCCAAATTTCGTCATCATCTACTCAAATTGCCAAAGGTATCTAAACACTGTACGTCTCACGAGGCTACGTTTCCCGCAGAAATACGTACGTTAAAACGATATGTTAAATGATCAAGTTAAATGATCGGCGGATACTTGGAAAAGGTGGGCGCTCATTGGAAAATCCGACCACCCGTAGCGGATTCGAGTAGGCGCTGCAGCGGTGCTCGGCCGAGCGCGAATAAAATAGTGTGGGAGAGTTGGTGTTCTTTGAAAATCGTCCCTCTGTTCGAGAGAAACACTTTCTCCGGTCGGCGACCGATCGCGAGGACACCGTTTGACCCAGTTCACCGACCACGCTCTTGTTAATAAGCAAATCGAATATATTGCCTTGTATCGTATCGCTGCAACGATCACGCTGTCAGTTATAACAAAACGAACCTAAGACCGATTTATAAAATGCTTTGGAAACCATCGTATTAAATACAAAGCAATTGGAATAAAATGTCGAACGTAACCTGAATACATCAAAGGGTTAATTAAATCGAAGACGAAGGAGAAGATAAGTCCAATGATTGCGCGAAGCTTCGATATTGCTATTTAGCGTTCCTTTTGTCCGCACGGATCGCTGGCTCGAGCAGCCGAGCTGAAAGTGCCAACGATTAATAACCTGATACGCACGCAGCGAGGATCTTTCGTGCTCGCCATTAGTCGCAACCGCAGTCTTATCGCGCCACGGTCTCTCCACGGCTACGGTCACGATTTCGGAGACACTGGTGCGCAACCGACCGTGTAATTTACTGCGAATCAGCGTCAATTTAGCGATACTCTGCTGGATCATCGCCAGCTTCTCTTATCGACTCTCTGTTCGAACAGGCAGTACGGTTAAAGACACGAGAAAAGCAGAGCAGAGCAGGGTCACTCTTAAAGCTACGGTCACCGTGCAAATTAGAAAACTTTTCATGGATCCAGAACTTTGGAACTGATGTCGTTTAACTTATATACTGTGGTGCAAGATTTTTGCTTGATCGATTGGTAAATGTATAATTTTCGCTTATTATTTCTTCGAGCAGCGGGTAAATTAATTTTGTCTTCCAAAATTATTTAGAAATCGTTTTAGACTTATATTCGTGTCTGAAAGATGAAAAAAATAGGAATTGTATCAACAAGTCTTTAGATGTAAGCCAACGAAAGGAAGATACTCTGGTTTAGAATTCAAAACGAAAAAGAAACAAGGATGTTGTCTAATTAGGTATTAAAGCGCATAAGTACGCAGCTTGGTCTATGAACGTTATTGATATTATTCCTTCTCGACGAACGTCACGATGTTTCGTTTGCATGCGATATTGTAAGGATCATATATAGCGCTTCCGTAATATTACTTCAAAGATTACACGCAAGTATACGGAGCAGTAGACTTTTATTAAACCCTTGAGACAGAAATCTCGATCGTCATTGGTCGTAAACATCAAAGCACCGGCGGCGCGGCGCGGCGATGCGAAGCGTGGGGACACGGTTGATATCGTTACGGTGTCCCATACGGAAATTCTGTTTCACTCGACGGAATGCAGACTCATTGGCCGGTGTTATAAAATTAAGCATCGTGTTTCGAGCAATCGAGTTGGCTATCAGCTTCTCGCGAGGGAATGCGAGCTGATTACCTGGAACCTTATGAGTATCCTCGTATAAATATTCGCTGGCTTTTTATCTAACCTTTTAACTGGGAAAGACGACTCAACTCGTCGATTATCTATATTTTGAATTTTATCATTCGCCTATCTACAGAAGTTTTACATGCCTTTTCCATTCATTTTCATATGTAATTTCTACGATATGAGGTACTCGATATAGTAAATTTACTATTTAATGATCAAAACAGCTCTCGATTAAGGAATGGTGTTGCTAGTTCGCTAAGAAGTTTAAAGGATCTACGCCTCTGAAGAAGATCAAGTTTTGAGATCTCGAACGTGGGATTAGGGCAGTAAAGCGTTGCACGCTATGGCACACTGTCTGGGAAAGGATCATTTTCGTTACGTAACCGCAGTGAGTAGGCCTGTGCCAGCTTTTGCACTTCGTCTACGTCACGGACGTGTCGGTCCAGCGTTAGATTATGAACGCCTGCTTTTCCTGACAGCTCTATAGTGATTTGTACGGAGCCCGATGTCACAACGCGAAACATCCAGAACGTTGACAGCGGAAAATTGCCAACAAGACATAAATTATCTTCCGATGATGCTTCTCGACGTAAATTACAACTGGACTGTACATTCGAAAAAAAAAAAAAAAAGAAAAATTCTTAACGACTCGAAGCTTCAATATCACAGAGGGAGTAGATTATTTTGCGCATAAAAATATCGAACTCGCTATGGAAATTTTTCTGATCTACGTATTCGGTGGCTCGCGAAGATATTTGAACGCTTACGCGAGTCATTGTACATGCAGAAATAATTATGATTTGATTTTGTAAACGTAATATGTGCAAACCCCTCTACCTAACATTAATTATCGAAAGGGCGATCTCGAAACAAGCGTTTCTCAAATAAACTCGGTGAATGCTCTCCGTTAATGGCTTCGTTACGAAACTACGATGTTTTGAAACGCACGCAAACGTGTCGCGATTTTGATCGATGTGTCGTTGTCGTCGTCGGCGTCGTTGTCGTCAACGTGATTTCTTGCGCGACCGCTCGCTCCCACTGGCTATTAATAAGTTACTAATGGAATCCCAACTTACGTGGGCGAACCGATAAATTATCTTGGCAAAAGCGTACTCGACAAGTTGCGCCGCATTATGCCACGACAGCTATTCGAACGTTGGACGCAATTAACGCGCGTGTTCAGTGACAATTTCCAGCGGTGCATGGTGCTAGCCGAGTGAGTCATCGATTTCAATTTCCTTGAGAAAGTGTTCTACATGTTTTATGTATGTTTGAAAATTCTGGAGCGCATAATATATATATATATATATATATATATAATCGTACTTTCTTCGCAAAAAATATTTCAAATAGTATCGTACTCGTGTTCGAAGATAATACTCAAAACTGAAGCTTTCTCTTCGCGGTTTAAATAAAAACAAACGGAAATGATGTTTCGGATTGAACGGACGGATTGAAGAAACCAACTGTCTAAGTATTCACAGCCGACAAATCTAATTACGACGGAGCCACGCTGTGAAATCAAGCACCGCTTGTAATTGTCATAATAAGGACGATATTGTTGCCGCGCGTCAATTACGTCGGAACACGCGTAACGCGAGGTGTAATCGGTCGCTGTCATGCAACGTCGATGGTTCACGTAACGCGTCAGCCGTCTTCATTTGATATTTCGCGATTCCCCGTTTTACATGCGACAGCCCCGAACCAGTTAGATTCGCGCGGAAAGAATGTTTGTACGTACTGTCAGTGGTGAGTGACTTGGCCGGTTGCACAACGGTTGTCTGGCAAATAGAAGATTGGGACAGGTACATAGCGCGTTGGAAAAGTTTGTTGTAGTATGATCGTCTGGTAGTGACGCGTTGATGAAGATATGTGCGATGTAATTTTGTAATCTTGGACACGGTTCACGCGTCTACAAGACAGCAAAAGATAGTTTTCATCGTCATAATCAAGGACAAAATGTTTAATCAAACCGCGTAGCCAATACACGTAACCAATACACCAAACGCAGCGGAAGTAAAAAATTCACAAAACATGGACAAACGTCGAACAAATTAACTTACATGTTCGTTGAACGAAGTCAACGTCGAGCGAGCAGTTTATTGTGTATAGAGTACGAGTCAACGAGATCCGGAGCCTTAATCTTCGCGTGGAATCCGTGGAACGTTATTATCTGCGTACAACTTATTAACGTCGGATTCGATCGACTCTACGGGATCATGTAAATCGATGGGACGTGCCATACGCTTTAATGTTTGTTTCGTGCTGACGTATAACTCGAAAGATTGCCGTATATCTGCGCTTTATTAAGATAGCGATGTAACGCGCCTCTCGGTGAGCGCAATGTCGGCTTAAACGCTACGCCGCGAATTCATGGAAATTCTGCAATTTGCGCGTGCGCAACCATAGGCCCCGGGGAATCGTGAGATGTGCGGTGTAAACGCGCAATTTGCCTAGCGAATCTCTGGCAATCTGACTTTCGTCTCGCGTATGATACACCGGCGAGACATCTAAAGTATTTGAAAGTTTATTTTATTCGTTAAATATTTAGCCGATGTGAGCGATAGAAATGTAACTTTCCATTGAATGCAATCTAAGCTCATCTCAGTATCCGTCTACCGAATAAACAGTTTCAGACTCACGACAGTCGACGGTCGAACTAACGACCCAACGAATTCCATCGTTCTTGAAAGCATCTTTTATCAACCGAGATAAGGAAACTATGGGAATAAGAAGAAGAACGAGGACGCGTCGAAATTGACTCGAGCGAAGCGTCTCGACGGTCACTCATCGCGCGGCGTTAGTATCGCGGCGGCGTATCTCGTATACGAGATTAATAGGGAATAAGCGAAGATACAGCGGCACTCGAGTTTGTAATCACGGAATCACCTTCGTCGGTCGACCACCCTCGAGATTTCCGCACGCAAGCAGAACGGAGGCCACCAGGCCCTCGAAGGCTGCCGCGTAAATCCGTGTCGGCTGGGTAAACCGAGATACAATTAGGATTTGCCGGTGAAAAAGAAGCGACCAAGAGTTTCGTTCCGCTAGCGGTGCAGTAGTCCGTGCTCGTCCGTGGTTTTATATCTGATCGTAAGGTTCGCAAGGCGGGGGACATTTTACGACTGGCACTTTGAATCGAGCTGGGCCCCGCAAAAATCGCGATCACGCGTGTTTCTCGGTGTTCCGGCTGGTTTCTCCGATCGATTCGAGATCGATGATGGCGTGAGTTGTGGTTTGGGCGGTTTCTCAGATTTCTAGTTAGTCGAAGGTATTGTTCGTGCTACGACATTCAAGTTAGAGTACTTGGAACGCATGCAACAATAATGCGCAGTAACGATATTTCATTCTCTATGGCAACGGTGATGTGTAGATGATTTTGTTTTCGACTATTCGACGAATAGAGAGGAAAAGATATTAATTTGTGGAACTGTCGATTAAAAAATATGACAACCGTTCGTACGATCTTCTCTGTGCATCGTGACAAGCTTTGACATCCATATGGCGACGTCATGGCGTGCGCGGAGCTACATAGTTGCGGTTGATCCGCTAACAATGCTGGCTCTGTCTCACGCACGTGAATTCGTGGAATCGCCGACAACGGGACGAACGCCTGTCCCTTCGGGGAGAACACGAGCGAAATGCCTGAACGCGTCATGGAATGGATTCGCGAAATCCCGATCTCTCCTGGCACATGTGTCACAAATATGCACAGCCAGATTAAATTAGTCACTTGAGGAAATTACAAGATATTGAAGAGGCTAGGATTGCAGCACATTGAGATCATGGAAGTGTAGTGTTCCTTCCTACCAGTCTCTAGCCTAAAGTCTCTCGTCTCCTTTTTCAACATTTAAACCTTTGACACCTGATAGGTATACGACTTCGCTATGCTTAAACATCTGTATATTCTCATTCGTACTTTCACTGACCACACGCAGTCTAAGTACCTGTCATAAATCGTTCGAAAATAGAATACTGTCAAACTAACTGCCTTCAACGACTCTTAAGAAATTCGTCATCGCTAATACACATCTCAACGTGTTTAATTTAAGGCAATGATGTAATGGGTATAACCTCCTAGCGTACCGTATCTTCTAAAATTTTTTAAATACGCTACATAAATTTTGTCAATGTACATCTAGTATTTCTCAATACCCATGAATGACTAGATTCTCCAATTTCTAGCTCGATTCTCTAATTAGTACCTCGCCAATCTCTCAGACAGATCACGCGTGAGAAAGTATTTTCTGCTAAAAACGATTTAACCACTCAAATAATTCAGCTGAAGGTACAGCGGCAGCGAGACGATCGCGCGAATTCCAACGCGGTTGGTTTCGTGCTCGGTGCTCGTTACTCTCTCCCCGTTAGCTGGCCCCTGTATAACCGCGCCTAAATCCTGTAAACGCGAGCGTTACACAGCCGTGAGCCGATATTACGGATCGCTGCGATCCTGCGAGCGCTACCGGTTCGTTCTGCATCGTTGCGTCCCCCGGGAAAGCTTTATTCCCGAAATTCAACTACTTTCTACCGTAGCCGATTGTCGTTCCATCTGCCCGTATCCTACATTTCACATAGATCGATCAACGTATCGTAGACAAGAGCAGTATCTTTTTTAAAAAAGAACTAAAGTAGCTACGCTTTCAAGCTACTAGCTTACAGTTTGTAATTTTTATTTTCAATTTTATCTTCAATTGCGTTTACAATCTGAGATTTCGATCTTTCAATAATCATGCCGATTACTTGCAATTAACCCCTCTCAAGCATTCGATACCAATTTACCGAATCATCTTATATAATCCACCACCAAATCTAAACGATTTGGGTCAATATATGACGGTCCATTACGTTCAACCCACTTGGACCTCATCAGGCATATCCACGTTACCGCCAACCACTTCACATCCACGTTTCCTTACATTTCCTTCTTCCATTTCTTTTTCCTATCCGAGAGCGCCCCTCCCACTGCCAGCTCCCCTTTCCTAAGCTCACACTCTCTCCTTTCTCTATGCAGCGTCGCATCGGAGAGCAATGCGCTCTCGCGACGACGTTGTCCGGAGCGGCGCGGCGAGGTGCGCAGCTCTCCGTGTTGTGCACGCGCGCGTAGGTCGCCGCTCTTCTCGGCCGATGACGTGTTCGCCGCGCGTTTCGCGGAATGCCACGAGCAGGCCTGATTGTAACGGAGCTAGGACCGCGGGCCACTCTCGTCAGAGCGCGCCGGTGTGCGAGAGCGTGTACAGTGCACGTACGCGCGAGCAGCCCGCCGCGTGGGCGTTTGGCTCGGGCAGGTGGATGCCTGGCCCGCGGCGCTAACGCACCATCGCATCGGCCGCACACGACCGCGCCACCACCACCTTCTTCCTCTCGCTCTACGTTTTAGTTAGTCCAACGATCTTACAGCTGGATTTTTTCGTTATTTGGTTGTCGTTTGGTGAGATTAGGTTTTCTGAAGGTTGTCTGAATTTATAAAAAGATTTCTCATGCATCGAGTTTACGGCATTTAACCACGAAATTCACCTTGGTCGTTGCTACGTCACTCGCAGCAAGTCTTCCACGATTGAGACACATATTCGTAAATTGTACCGCATGACACGCGATAAAAGCAATTCCAGCGCGGACGATACGTGGCTACGTTTTCTCATAAGGGCACGCCTTACAATCTCAAATCTCGTGCGAATAATCCAAGAAACCAAGTCATGAAAGCCTCAAAACCGCGATATTCGTCTGTATACATACGTATATAGTTCTAAGCCGGCTTACTAACAATTAACTATCGGCAGATCGTGACAGGGACATAGGCCGAACACGAGGGCAGCCGTAGGAGATTTTCTTTGACCGATGAAATAAATGAATAGTCTCGCGAGCATTGCGCCTTTGTTTGTGTTCATCGTGGTCAGCAGCTTGGGAGCATGTGCGGTGATTGCCGTAACCATCGGGCACGCCTGCCTGACTGGCTGACTGCTCGCCAGACTTGGCCACTCGCTCGCCTGTCTCCTCTCTTTCTCTCTCTCTCTCTCTCTTTCTTTCACTACCCCCGCTATACCGGTGCACGCCAGTGCACCGAATGCACTTTACTGCACGTTGCGCCGCCAACTCGGCCTCTGCCGATGTATCACCTATCTACCTGCGCGACCGTACGCAACTGCCCCCCTCTACGCCCTTTTTCATCCTCCTCTTCTTCTTCTTGTTTTTCTCTTCTCTTTTGCCGCTTCGTCCTCCGTTTCCTCCCGGTGAACCGCTCCTCTGTGCACCTCGACAGCTCGTTTTGCTCTCGTTTCTCGCGTAGCTGCTGGCCCTTCGCTCCGATTCATTCGCCGTGTACCTCTCTTTTCGATTCTACTCGTGGATATATTGGATTCTTCTGTTTGTTTCTCCGTGGATGCTTCCTCCTTGCCTCTCTTTCTCGTCTTATTATAGTTTTACCCGCACCATGTTTACTTTCCCCTGCGTCCCATCTGCATTTATCCCGCTCTCCGAAGGCCCCCATACGTAGCCGTTTGCGCAGTAGATTTTGAAATTTTATTTAATATTACGAGATAGATAACTGCTACAGATCCTCGTATCGACGTAACAGGTCAACGAAGAAATACAGGGCTTCGCTGAATCGAAATGAATATGACAATCGTACGAGTTCTCGTCTCGATACAGCGGTATAAGTAGATTGTTCTTTCGTGCACCAGACGCCTGGTCTATAATCCCTATACTTTCTAAATACGTACGTTCTTCTGGATATTACCACTTTTTAAACCATATCTCTGGAAACCTTTTATCGAACACTCTTTCCTTCCTTCAAAATTACCACATTCCTGTGTCTTATTACCCTTCTAAATCATTGGTCTTCGTTTTCTTCTGTTTTCTAAAACGCGCTTTGAAACGCGCCTTCCTATCTTCTTTCCTTCGCCTTTTTGCAGTCTATCAACTTTTTGCTTCTTACGATCCTCCTCCTTCCAATTCTACATTTCCAACTCGCATTCGAAATCTCACAAATCCCTCTTGTTACTTCCTCTACACTTCCTCCAAATTTTAAAAACTTCGTACGTCTCTTCTTCAATTTTTCACGCTCGCTTTCTCACCCTCTCGCGCGCTCTAACCCACTCACTCGGCTCTCTCCAGGATCTCCTCTCTCTTATCCAGTATCTTCCGCGCTCTCCCTCGCTCTTCATGAGCGTGCATGTCACCCTTCCCTCTGCCCCTCGCCGCGGTGCAACTCCGGATCCGACCACGTTCTTCCAACGCGCTTATCTACAAGCACGGGCGAAGTGACTCACTCGGTGAGTGGTACGAGCACTTGTCGCGAGCAGCCGCGACGCGGATGCCGATTCCCTGGGTCCGATTCCGCGCTCGAAAGGTTCTCGGCCGTATGTCGCCTGCGCAGCGGTTGCGTAAGCCGATTTTACGAGCGAGTTGTGCCGTACCTGCACGCAGGTGGACACGGACATGCAAAAGCGCGCGACCCTCCCGCCGTGAGAACTTTCTGTACCGATTTTCGTCTCACCGGATGTCTAACTAGGTAATGCTTCCTCTATCGATTAATAGAAATCGCGATATTCAGCGTCCAGGAATTTTTATATAGAGTCGTTTATTTGGCGTATTAACGCACGAGTAATTTATGGCTTCTTTGCGTAACGGATGAAGATTCTGAGGCTAGATATATACATTTTGGACAGAAGAATGACATGGAACGGCACATCGTAGATAAATCCAAACAACTTAAATCAAATTTAAACAAATTCTACTGGCTCATTGGCAGACGTTCCAACTTAAGCGTGCAGAGTAAAATAATGCTATATAAAACTATATTAAAACCTGTTTGGACCTATGGGATCCGACTATGGGGAACAGTATGTAATTCCAACATAGAAATTTTTCGACGATTCCAATCGAAAACTCTAAGATCCTTAATAGGTGCACCTTGGTATGTTACCAACGAAATAATACATCGTGACCTTAAGATACCTACAATTAAAGAAGAAATATCCAAATTCCCACTAAACCCACTAAAAACCCACTAGTTACTCAATTACTTGACACGTCGAATCAGATCCGCTGGCTAAAAAGACATTGGATTCAGCTAGAATCAACGTTTATTATTCACGTTATAGTACCACGCCAGAATAATTATTTATACTATAACAATAATATAATAATTACTTAAATAATTAGTTATAATTCTCAATGAGAATTGATTGTAAAATTCTTCCAAATAAGAAAAAAGATATACAGGGTGGTTGGTAACTGGTGGTACAAGCGGAAAGGGGGTGATTCTACGCGAAAAAAGAAGTCGAAAATATAGAATAAAAATTTTTCATTTGAGGCTTTGTTTTCGAGAAAATCGACTTTGAATTTTCGCTCGGTACGC
Organism: Bombus vosnesenskii; assembly: GCF_011952255.1. Classification (NCBI taxonomy): domain Eukaryota; kingdom Metazoa; phylum Arthropoda; class Insecta; order Hymenoptera; family Apidae; genus Bombus; species Bombus vosnesenskii. Next base: position 86,032 of record NW_022883050.1, read on the forward strand.
GTGCACTTTATCACGTTTCGTTATAACGGATCTCACTGTAGATCGTTGTCTCGATGGAAAAATTAAAAAAAAATTTTTATTTTATATTTTCAACTTCTTTTTTCGCGTAGAATCACCCCCTTTTCGCTTGTACTACCAGTTACCAACCACTCTGTATATAAAGAGAGAGATTATTAAACAAAGTTTAGTTGACGAACATGTATTTAGGCCAGTATGCATTTTTCCAGCGACAGATGAAATTTTTATGTCGACTTGCGTATTTGCGAACGTAACGTTTGCCCTAGTTATAGGTGAGAAGTATTGGGTTGGCAATTAAGTGATCGCGAATTTTGTCATTTAATGGTATTGACAAAATCCGCGATCATTTACTTGCCAATAAAATCTCATAAATACGCAGTGTTTTACACGGAGTCGTTTGTTTGGTACAATTAAGTTTCGTTTGGTGTAATTATGTTAGTAATTTGATACTTCCGTCGGTGATAAGTGTTGATTACCGTGTTCGGTCGTGCTAAGATTTTTACGGCGCTTTTCTCGGCGAACGATCGGTCAACATACTGTTCGTATCAAATTTAACGTACGAATAAAGTCAGTGAAATGTATGCCATTAGGAAAGCAGTATGTATATGATAGACGTTAGTTTCTAGTGAACTATCCAATAACGAGTTATCAACATCGATAACTAACAGGTTGCCATACACCTGCGATTCTCACTCTATATATTATAAAGATTCTTGTTCGGATCATTCCTAAATGTCTTACTTAATGAAGCGTAGCTTTAACCTTGGAAAATTTGAATACAAGTTATAAGTTACGAAGGTTTCTTCTCGAAGCTTGCAACGTTCGGATGAGTATGTTTCGTATGAAGTTGCAATACGAAGTGGATGAAATATAACTTTACGGTGCACACGTTACACGGGTTGAAGTGTACTGCGTAGAATATTTATTGGATTTTGAGAACGTAGAAAGTGGTAATCGGAATAGTTGCATACTGAATAGCACGTTCGCGTACGCTACACGGCAGAAACTTTATACCGTGCTGCTATAAGTGACAAGTCAGAAATGCTTGATTTACGCTGGATTCGGTGTGAAGGCGGACCTTTTTTTCAGGTTAAATATATAGTGAATGGTTTGACCACTTATACCAGCCAAGTTCTCGCTGCATCTTTATTCTTAATATACCCACCATTTGTATGACAAATTACAAAGAGTATCGTGTAGATCGTAGCAACTTAATTTCCACATGGAAGATCCAATACGAGGAAATTAAGGTTTCTAGGATAGCAACGTATTTCTTGCGTGAATCATTGCGCGTCTTTCTGTACAGATGTTGTGAGATTGTGTCACTAGTACGATTCATACAAACTAAGATTCAACCCCTAAGAACTTCAATTTCGTGTATCTTTATAATAAATACCAGACAATATGACGAATGAAAACGCTTTGATAAACAATTTGTATTTATTTGAAAATGTATAAAAATACGAAGAAACGAAAAGTGGCAATACAACGAAGGAAAAGTCTTAACGTCGTCAATTCGATCGTTCGTTCGAAGCGAGATTCGCCCAGACCAGTTGAAAATTCCATCAACTAAGTTTAACAATGTACGATGAAAATCGGAACTCAAGCCAAAGCAGCAATGTACCCCAGCCATTTCTCATAAATCACACACATTAGCCGGTCGACAAAGAATCGAGAGAGACACTCCCAATCCGAAATATCACCGGTAACTACAACTTCGTATAATCGATAACTCTCTCGAATTTCCTTTATGCTTACCTCCCATTGTGAACGACGACGCACAGGTAATGCGGCAAGAAATTTACGAGCGACATTTTTCCCGGTTCTTATGATAACCACAGAGCCCTGGACGGCCCCGACCAGATTATATTCCTCGAGACGCTGATATTTCCTCTTACGCTGGCGCGTATTCCGCGTGGGAGTGTGAGATCGGATCTCGTTCAATTTCGTCGAGAGTTAATAGCCACACGACTTCACGTAACGGCACGGTGTCCGCGTTTTTCCGCCGCGTTGCATTTACTTAGGCCTGGTGCGCACGCGTGCAAGCGCACAATGGCGCATTGAAACGCGCGAACGCCCGATTACTCGATTACCAGCCTCGATACGGCGCCCTCTCGACCGATTGAAAATTTCCATCGCTTCGGCAACACGGCTCTTAATGGACCGCACCATCTACACGATTTTTCGCCAGATCGCCGTACTGTGATTCCACGGCCGCGCCTCTCAGTTTCGCCGCGAGTCTGTTTACAAACGGGCAAAAAATCGAAATGAAATAGTGGATTAGCGTGAAATGCTGAACGTTAGCGAGGGAACAATTAATAAGCCGGAGAACGTGGGAATGGGCGGGTGCAATTGTGACGTTGAGTGTTAATTCGTTTCGGTAGAGAAGGATGGATCGACTGCGGCTGAAGCTGTGTTATCCGAGCCTCTGCGGTTATGTAGGGATGAGGCTGCTTATGCAGGTTTGTTTGCTCTTACAGTCTGCTCTTGCGCTACGCGTACTTTGTTGCTTCATACTGACAAATTGAAAGATCCTCAAAAGAAGTACGTGCAACGATAGTCGTTGATATCTAGTGATCCGTTCAAGTAGGAATTGGAAAAATATAGTGCAACGCATTCGCAATCTTCCCCTTCTTTTGCATAGTGTTCGTTCTATGCTTTGTTTTAAAGGCAACAGTATATATGTCGAGTTAGCATTGGGGTTAGGGGCGTTTAACGAACCTTCAGTTGGATTAACCATTTTTTTTTTAGTATACAATACAGATGATAGTTAATGGTAGAAATATGATTATTGCAGAATAAAGTTCACTAGCAATAAACAATTTCACTACACAATAATAAGTTCTCACTAAAGACTCGTATTATAATAACAATGATTACTTAGTCACTAAGTGCATATAGTAATAAATTCCCAAGGTGATTATATGACTATTACAAAATTAACCGTGACGATTAGACACTCGAGATGCTAATGACAGTAATCTTAGGTTCAATAACGAATACACGGCGAACAGGATAACAAATGCGTTTACTTGTCAAAAATCTAAGTGGAACTGAACTCCTGTACTTTCTGTGTACCCCTCTGTACCCTTTGGGTCAACTATATTTTTAAGGAGAGCTATACAACTACGTCATACCTCTTTTAGGTAAAAACGTCCATCCCGCGATGGTGGCTACGTTTAGCGACCAGATGTGTCACTTCGAGGCCAAGCCTACTGTCATAAATCTCGGGCAAACATACTCGGATTAAATCATAAACAACTACTTCTGAACTTTATTATTTAAGTACATCTATAATAAAAAGTCTGGACTAAAGTATTGGGAATTTTCCCGATGTTCTTTCATCTCCGACATATATAGGGTGATTGGTAACTGGTGGTACAAGCGGAAAGGGGGTGATCCTACGCGAAAAAAGAAGTCGAAAATATAGAATAAAAATTTTTTTAATTTTTCCATCGAGACAACGATCTACAGTGAGATCCATTATAACGAGACGTGATAAAGTGCACGCGTACCGAGCGAAAATTCAAAGTCGATTTTCTCGAAAACAAAGCCTCGAACGAAAAATTTTTATTCTATATTTTCGACTTCTTTTTTCGCGTAGAATCACCCCCTTTCCGCTTGTACCACCAGTTACCAACCACCCTGTAGATACACGCACTTTGCGTAGAATGTAAGTAGATACTAATAGATATACGTACGAGAAAACAGTCAAAGCGCGAGTAATGTGTGATGATTGTGAGGAGAGACGTCAACCGTGACGTCATTCGAAATGACTCGGGGAAACGACCTTGATTAATTAATTCAGTTTGAACGTACGTTAGGATATAAAAGAGGTAAAGTAGATTGAAAGATTGCAAAAGAGTGGCGCGTGACGTCGTTCTTACGTTAGACAAGTGAAAAGCCTTGAATAGACAATTGGATTGAAATATACCATAGCGTATTCATAGTAAAATTTGACATTTAAATGTTACCGCGGAGGAACGTTTCGACGTTTCGCCGACACTTTCTACGATTGTATTTGTTATAGATACAATTATACTCGTAGAATTGTTTGACTTGCGTCGATATTCAAATAGAAGCAAGTGAAATGAGATGAAACCACGGCAAATTCATCATACCAGCTGCTTCTCTATAATTAAGTACAGCAATGTAACCTTTCGACCCGGTTTCGAGGTTCTGAAATCCCTGCGCTTCGCGGGTTGCGGCACCCGTTAATTAGCTAATAATTAATAACGATTTAACGAACGTACATGAACCTGAAGAATAACACGAGTAACATAAGTCGATATAATGTGTGTAATTCGACACATATTTTGTACTATAAACAAACTTATTGTAATATCATTTATTTCATCGATTAATTAGTAAGGCGATCAATTAACAGATTAAATAGGATAATTATCTGATATTGGAATAGATTTTTTACCATGTGGTATATTTCATTCTTTTCTTCACTTCCGAATCCGTGATCATACCTCAAGTGGAGAATTCTGTAAAACAGGAAGCAGCTATCACGCGTGCTTCCGTGGCTATCTTAAGCTGTTTAATTGCGACGAACATCAATCATCGTACCGTTAATCCAACGTTGAATAAAGTGCACTATGCATCCATAATGCGCCGTTAATCAGCCGTTTACATGTATCTATCGTTCTTTTCAGCAAAGGATGATAAAATCGACGAGTTTTGGGAAAACTTGAAAGCTTAAAAAAAAAAGAAGGGAGTATGTCTTCGTATGTGATTTCAGAAAGGAAATTAGGGAAATTGAAGAAAACAGCGATAGACCTATGCCGTTCGCACCTCGATCAATTAACGCAGCCGATCGAGAAATCAATCACGATTGTCGAATCGCGAGATATCCAATCGATCGATAACATTAATCACCAGCCGGTTCCTTTTTCTTCGTCGCGTTTCAGTTTGTGATAGTAATCTCTTGCTCGCAGCAGGATGCTGCTTATACGCGATAATCCAGCGGGAACTGAACCACGCGACTAACAAACCATTTATTTGAAAATTAATTACAACATTATGACAAATTTTCGTTCTCATTCGCGGATTAAGATGGTAAGTCCAATTAATCGAATAATCCGGCGAACAATCACGCGGCCAATTAAAGTAAGACGATAAGGTCGCGTATTACTCGAATCGGCCGGTTAATTGCTAATTGAATCAGTTCTTTGATCTCGAGCCCATAGGCAGCGTTCGTCATCGTGTTGCGATTAATCATCGGCTTAGAAAAAGTACTGTACTCTTCCATTATGGAGTAATTCCGCATCGGTTACTCTTAAACACGACGAATGTGGGATAACATTAGGAAAAAGAACGTTGATGATGCCGTGGCTGCGTGAGATAGAAAGTTTCCAACGAGAAATTTACTTATTTACGATCTTAGTATGTGTATGAAGGGAAAGAGAGTATGCAGGTGTAAGTACTTACAGGATAATTGCTTTTCGATCGTGATTGACGTTAAATGTACCGGGTAATCGCAAATTGGTGCGAAATTTACGGGATCGTTTATGGAAAGTCGTAACGAACGCGGATCATTCTTTGCTACTTTTCTAATTAGCCCGATTTTCATCGCAGAGAAATAACACGTTCAACATTTCCGACCATCGTCGTATTCCTTCCTCCCTGAATCGTTCATCGTGCAAGCAACTCCGAAATCTCGGAAATCTCCGCGTGGTCGATCCGAGGCGAGAACGAAGCGAGTAGAGATCGGTTCTCTCACGATGCTGGTAGAACGATCGTATGCGAGCGTTCACGATTTTGCGCCCGCGAGATCGCCAACCACGATGGCAATTAGCCGATAGCTCGGTCCGTCGACGAGGAGGCGGAGAAAGGGAGATAGAGAAAGGGTAGGAAAATGAGAGAGAGGATGATCAATGATAATGATTCCTTCGAACGTGATCGACACGGTCGGCGGATCGGCCACGTGTGCCGCGGATATAGAGAAAAAGAGAGAAAGGGAGAAGTTACGTTTCACCGCTTCGATTCTGTCTCGTGGTTGAAACGATGTTTCTCCACCTTCTCCTTGATCCACAGTGCGAAGTCTTGCCAGATGATTCTGCTCCTCGGTTATTTCCATATCGATCGAAAGCAAGCCGCAAGGTCTCTAGAAAATCGAAACCTCGCAAAGTGTCTTTATTCGAGCGAATGAGAAATCTGCGACCAAGTCAGTCGTAACGACACAGTTGGTCACTATGTGAGCCAGTCACGGTCGTATCTAATAATCGGTGTCACCTCGCCAGTTTCACATGCATTGAAATATCGTCGTTGGCAGCGTGTGCGGCTGCGCTCAGAGATTACCGACGTGAGTCACTCGCACGAGAACGCGAACATTGCGAAGTAAACCGATTACGCGTTATTTATCGACGCTCGAGTTATTAGAATCGTATCAGACACGACGAAAGTAAGGTTTATGAAACAATAAAGTGCATGGTTTGTTGGTTTTTCTTCTTCTCTTCTTTTTCAGTCTTTTTTTTTTCCTGCGATCAGGATTAGCGGAATTTATAAGACACATTGGCTGAGTGAAATGCAATCGGGAAACTGGAAACGTTAATAACGTTGAAGTACAGTGGAAGAAACGATAACGAGGGAACGTATCGAACCTACGCGTCGTAGTTTTAGCGAAATTTCATTTGCTTCTTTGTGCAGCTTCGTTTCGCGCGAGTTGTTGGAATTCATACGATATATCGAATTTATAGCGTTTATTGGAATATAACACATCTGGATAACCGAAGGGTGGCAAAGCGAGTGTTTCGACTCTTCGTGGAATCGTCACGTAACGACGCAACGCGACGTTGCGAAATGTCACCGGAAGAATTCGATTTTCAGCTTTCACCGGCGTCGGTGACATTTCGGTGGACGCTCATTAAGGGGCCGGCGTTCCTCGTCGATTAGTCTCGGCCTCGATCGATCGAATCACGTGTCCCCGTCGCGAAGCAAATCGTTCGAACGTGCGGATAGATCCGCGACCGCAGCCCCGCCGTGATCTCCTCGACGATAAACGCTGAAAGTCAATTGCCACGAATCGATTATCCGGCTCCTGTCCGCTTCGACGCTCGCGCTTGTACTTGTACGACGAAAGTGTCGCGTTCGAAAGTTGCTGCACGAACAGAGTGTCGAACTTTTTGCGATTAACCCGTTGCCCTTTTTAACTTCATTTTAATCGTTTAACGTCACTCGAGTCTATCGAATTTACATTTTGATCGTGAAATGAACGATACTTCATAGTATCGTAGCAAACTATTTTTCTGTTTTCGAAATTATAGAATTTCTGTTTGCCTCCTCGATTCATGTAACGCACTTCTGCAATGTATCCATCAGTGGAATTGATTTCTTCTACTTTAACAAAACTTTTGACGAATCGATGCTTCGTTGATTCGTAGCTTTGTTCCTCTCTTATTCGCTCGAAGAACGCATTTCCGCTTTTACGCCGTGCAAGAAACTTTACAGTTTACGTCTCGAAGCTACGCTTCTTCTTGACGGTGGTAAGAGTCATCGATAGTAATTTATTCGACGCGATGATTCACTTGTCACCTGGAGCGAACTTCAGTCAACGCTCAAACACTCAAACCTCGAATATCCTCGAACGACAGATCAAGGGACGGACCGGTCGCGCGATAAATTATACTGGATCGATCCGATCTGCCTCGATGATTTACGTAAATCTTCTGGGCGTTGCGTCGCGTCCTTCCGATCCGATTTAATCGATTCTGCCATTCACTGGATTAATGCACAATGAGATTCGATCAAAGTCGTACGATTAAACGCACGCCAGCGTCTCGTGCGTTCGCATTAATAACAATTTTTCGAGATACGAAAATCACTCCACTTTTGTTCATATTTTACGCGTGGATTTTTAACGAATTTACGCTGTCGAAAGATTCAGCAAGACTTCACGTAAGTAATATCCTTCTACGAGGATAACGCAGTATATTGGAAAGAAAACTTCTCATTGTCAATGTTTCTTTTATCAGTTGACTACTATTATTGGGTTGGCAACTAAGTGATTGCGGATTTTGTCATTAGGTGGTATTGACAAAATCCGCAATCACTTAGTTGCCAACGCAATACTACTACTACCACACACCTTCCTTTCAACAACTCGCCAGCTTCCTTTCAACGATATAGTTCAATCTCGAGGTAAAGGATGCTCATTGTAAAACATTGTTTCGACGATTTGGTAATCTAGCTTCTACATAACAACGCAGGAGTATCTCTCGTTATTGAACAGACATTTCCATTTTCTCTTTTTCTTCCCATCTTATTATCCAGCGTTTACGAGTTAGCCAGTACGCACGATAACCTGCCAGCTTCGTGTCGGTTAATACGTCGCCAGCAGCAAGTTAGGCTGTCGAGCAATGTTGCGATAGGAAGTTGAAGAGGTGTTGGGAAAACAGGGTGTTTCTGCGTTGGAATAGATAAAGGGGGAGGATAATGGGAAAGGAAGAATAGAACAAGTCGAAGATGCGAGGGAACAACGAGGAAGCTTGAAATAAACGTACACTCTGGCCGAGTAATGAAGTGAATGGCGGAGCGACGCAGACGGAAGTCCAGAGTGATGATTGATAGTAAAATAAGAGGAAATGTGCGTGACATTTGGCAGATTACAAAAGAGAGAAAACGTATGATAGTATATAAAATAAAGGAGAAAATCAACGATATAATATTAACATTTGTATAGAAAAATATAGGTCAAATGTAATGAATTTTTCTCTTTCTTGCGTTATTAAGTTTCGAGATCAATTTGTACGTTTCAAACATCTAACGTGTTTAGAAACGACGCTTTATCGATTCAAAAACCCTATCGAGAAATTTGTCTTATCATAATCTAACTAGCTTTCCCCTTTTTATTATATACCCACGTGGTATACCAAAATAAAGAAAAGAGAAAAAACTGAGAGAAAAGAAAACGTTGCACGAATAATAAAAGTCGAGAAGATCAGCAACAGGGTCCAGTAGAAAAAGACGAATAAAAGCCGACCGAAAGAGTAAAGAAACGAAGACGAACAACACGAGACGGGGATGTCCTAATAGATTATTAATTTACACGTCGGAGATACTCTGTAAGAAGGCGGAGTGCGCTGGTAGCGGCACACCTGTCCCAAACCTGTCCCGCTTGATTATCTTGCATTATGCAAAACGCGTTTTTTATCGTGCTGCAACCCCTTAATAAACGGTTGTCCGGTTAACGGTTGACATAATACGTCGGCTATTAGCAGCGGTGATCGGGCCGTTTCACTTCCGACGACTATTCATCCCTTCCACGTCCGTCTTCGTGTCCCGACACGTTTTATCGTTCGTTAGACGATCGTCTGCTTATCACACGTGAATTCAAGTTCTGTAGAAAATTGAACCATTCGACAATTTCGACGTTCGGAGTGACAAAAGCAAGGGAATTAATTTTTTTAATTTTCCAGTTGTACTTTTTCATTCTCAAGTCAATTGATTCGACTCGTTCGAGCTCGAAGACGCTACGAAAGAATCGTCATCGATATGCGTCATTTCTACGTTCAGTTCTATACTGTAAATGGCCTCATTTACGAAACCTTTCCAGTTCTCTTTTCGATTGAAAACGAGCGCAATAACGAGACATAAGAAATTCGAGTATCACAGCTGAGGTTGATGCAAGGAAGGTAGTTGCGTGTACGCAGTTTTCACACGTAAATCTACGCCTCAGGATCGGTAACGATCCGATAAAAAGTGTGCTCACCTCGAAAAGCAATCTCGACGGTACTCTTGAAGGAAATGCGTGGCGCGTTAATCGCGAATCTGCCGATGACGTCGCTATATCAGGTGGTGGTGAAAAAAGGACGAGCATCGTGGCAGTGCGGCACGTAGTTCTATCTACCTGTTCCTACGCGGCTCGCACGCCCACCTGGGTAAGCGTTGAATTTATCGCGTTATTAATCTGCGAGCTGGAGTGGCGCGCACGCCTCACGACGGACGACGACGGATTTACGCGCGATGCGCGACGCACGATGCGCATACGTTGATACGTCCGTTTACAGTCCGCGGGACAGCCCCTTCCTTCGCTTTGGTCAAAGTCGCACGCGATCAAGTTGTCAGGAAAATCGCCTGTCGAGGATAGATCGCGTTGACGAGTGAAAACGAACCGAAGAATAGAATATCGAAGGCTATCGTTCCGTTTCATTGATTCTATCGGCGTCATTAATTATTCGGGATAAGACAATGTTTAATGACGAGACGTAGCGAAGAACCGCGCTGTTATTTAATGGAATATTAACCTTGATGAATGATGGGAAATAAACGATAAACTATGTTTGAACAATGGGCGTGCGTATAAGTAGGTAAACTAAGAGTACGTTGGAAAAAGAATATTGGAAAGTTCAATGAATTTAATGATAACTTTCACAGTGCGAGTGATTCATATGTTACGTGTTACTTTTACAACATCGATTCGCTTGAATCAACTTTTGACTGACTTTTTGAAAGTAGGTGACAATATAGAATTTGTAGGTGAGAAAAATATGGACGCCTGAGAGTTTCTAAACTATACTCTTGGAAAGTAATTCGTGTAAAAGAAATACGATTATCTGCCATAATTCCGAGAATTTATTCGACTGTTTCATTTGTACGAGTAATGATTTCGTAAAAAATCGGATCTATTAATAATCTAAGCAAGTTGGTACACGCTATGTTTCTACTTTCTATTCCAAATATTAAGACATGAAAAAAATCGAACGGTTTCGATAAGTCTAGATTTCGATGTCTGTTTCGATACTTGCATTCTAATTTATAGTGACCCCTTGCATCCACAATCGTTTGCAAGTTAATTGATTCGCCACAGCGGAAATCTACTAGAAATCTTTCACTTTACGTATCACTGCTTCGACTAACAAATTTCTCCTCTACAAACGCTACGTTCCGACCACTTACCATCGACGATAATAATATCCAAAACGTCGTGTCGGACTGATAACGGTAATTAAGTTCATTATTCATTGGAGAGCGTTTACGTTCTACGACAACATAGGTAATGCAACAACGAATGCGTTACACGTAACGTACAAGGATAAAATATCTGGATTTATATTCCATACGGATTGTTAAATTTAATTAAAAATTAAAAATTAAGATTCGAGATATTTTTAATTCGATTTAAAATGAGAATTAAATTCCTTAAATATTCGAACCGGTTGGACGACGATGAATTGTATAATTATATATAGCTACGAATACGTAATCTTCTGATTTGAAATTATAGTTTCTAATTAACCTGTTAATTTATCTTCTAATTAATGTAAAAATTAATTTCACATCTAAGAAGTAAATTTCCATCAGCAATTCGATCTGCACACTTTCTATCGTTGACTTCCTCGATGAACGAGGATCGAGCAGCGGTGATCGCGTACACGAAATGGCCAATAAGTCAACGTTCCATGTTGCAGATCCATGAAAGGAGCCTCAAAGACGCCTAAATCGGCGTCGAGCCAATTTCCCTGAGCCTCGCGAGAAATCGCATTTCCCGACAGTTCCTTTCCGATCCGTAGCCGATACGCCACGGCGACGATCGTGAGAGCGAGCAGAAGCTGCCGCATCGCGATCGTAGATTCGTAGAATCGATGGATCAGGTTATTTGTACGTGGATATTAGAATCTTCGGTCGTAGCAGAGTGCGGTATCGTTAGCAGTGCACAAGTAAATTTTGCGGAAGTGATCGTTGTCGGCGGGAAGTATCGATTACTCGACATATCGAAGCTCTGCAACAGCCTCTTAGCGTGATACTTCCTCGCAATATCTTTTTCCCTGCTTTATTATTTTCTTTCTTTTCTTATTACATTTGCTATCGTATTTTTCTCTACTATCATTGGTCTCAGCCCGTACAGTAATAATACTAGCAATAACATCGCAAGTGTGCGAATGAGAGTTTGTCCGACTAATAATCTCATCCCTTGGAAAGACTTGCACAACGTGCAAGACCGTTTATGGACCGATATTTTCACGTAGCTTTACATCTTTATATTTCCAATTGCGCAGAGGTTAAGGATAGATATAACCAAAAGGTACCGATAGAATACCATTACTTGGCGTTTCGATTTAAGCTGCTGGCTATAGCCCATCGCTCACGACGATCAGCGCGACACGCCGGCGAGAGTTCACGACGAAACGAAGCGTATCGGAGCCTAGCTCGGCTCCGTTCCACCGCGGCGAATGGGCTACATGCAGGTATCCGGCAAGAAGGCAGTCGCGGCCAGAGGCGATTAAAGAAAGCGACACGCCGCATATGTCACAGCGTTCACACGCCCCGGCGCTGCACCGACACCGACACCCACCGCGCCTCACAGCTCCGCCGCGCCGATAGGCAGGTTCGGTGTGTATACGGCAGCAGCCAGACCGTTTTCACGTTACCTCGAACGCGTTCGCCCGTTCCTCTGTATCGTCGGCTCGTGACTGTGCACCGGCCCTCCGAGATGCAGGTAGCTCTCTCGCGTACCTGACCCCGTGAATGCGATCGCGAACGCGCGTCCGTTCCGCTCGGACGCAGTCCGCACGTACACCGCTCTCCGCGGCTCTGTTCCTTATTATTGACCGGCCTCTCGCGCCCACGGACACGCTGCACGACTATCCGCAACCGGCCGGTAATTGATTGCGCGCGAGCCCTCGACCGTTCAACCGCGATCGTCCACTGCCTCTTCGATTCGTGTTCTCCACGGTTTGTTCTTTCCTTCTTCTCGAGGAATGGGTGGGGACGGATCGCAGGTGATGAATCGCTCGATGGGATATGTTTAGGTTTGATAAGGCGAGCAAGCAAAAGCAGTTGAGATGACCGGTTCGGTTTGGCGTCGATGGCAATTATTCTTTTCAGTTGAACTATGTTCTCTTCCATTCGAAAGCTACGCACGTTTCACAGGCTCGTTTACTACATCGAACGTATTACGAGGCAATTTGGAAACCGAGTTACTTTCATGCGATTCTCGTAGTTCCGTAACAGCTGTACGAAAGTAACTCCATTGCCTAATTTCTTCCAAATCAGTCGATTTTTCCTACGTCGTCGATAACGTCGTCCTTTACGTTCGCTCAACTGCGATTCGTAGACCACATTCCATGAAATCGCCTCGATATCCACTGGTACGTACGTAGAATTCCACGGTACAATGAGAAAGATATTCGATGGAGCGGAGGCATGAAAGCGCGGAACGAAGAAGGTAGGCGCAGGTCATCGAGTGAGCGCGGGCAAAAGGAACATCTCGTGCACGTTCCGCGCCACATAGAGGCGCGTCGCGGGCAAAAATGAGTGGGGGGACACGAAGTACGAAGGAACAGGTCAGAGGAATAGAACGCAACGAAAAGGAACGAACGTCCGGGAGAAGAGAAAGACGGATCAGAGGCAGCGCGGTCATAGCGACCGTAAAATAAACAAGCTGGTAATAAACCGGCAGCGATGTCCAACGTTGTAAATTACCCCGCCACGGAGAGACCTAACGCGGCACGGAGCCAGTCGCGTTTTATGGACCGCCCTGCACAATTCCCGGATCTGCGATGATGGCTCAATACAAGCTGGACACGCGGTGTGTTCTATCGCGGCGAGTGTCGCTTCTTGGAATCAACGATATCGCTGTTCTTGCCATTGTGCGCTGCAAACCTCTACGATTGTTTAGGAAGATCGTTAAGCGTATTTGAGCAACAGTGCTGAAAGGGGTTAAGGTTCGAATACTTTCGTATTCGCGTAGATCGTTGTTCGATTATCGATGGTCGTTGTAAGGTAGATTTTTGATTTATGAAGTGGATGTAGGAAATACGTAGTACGTACGGAGTAGGTTCGTAAGATAATGTAGCAAATGCAAGGATAATCGTGTTAAACCTATTTATTTTCCATAATATTTAAGCCAGAGCTGTATTTACCAGGGAATTTAACAAAAAAAGTTTGCAAATCGTGGAAAGCGGTAAACGAGCAACGCCACGAAATAAATACCTAAAGATTCATTTTCATGTAACAGCACGGTGAAACGTTTTTTTGACGAATATATTTAGTTAGCAATTATAAGACCATTAACGTGCATGATCTAAGAGTTGCGCGCGGTACTATATTTAAATCGATTTATCTCGCATCCAAGAAAATCAGAGTAGAATTTTTGATGGCCTCGAGACACGAAAGGATGGAACGCGTTAACGGGAACATTCAGCGAGCCTAGGTCAATGTCGATCGACCTCTCGCTCAGGCGCAGTTTCTTTGCCAAATACGAAGGTCGATCGATCGAGGATGTAGTGGATGACGTAGATCATCCTCGATCTTCGTCGTTGCAAAAGGTCAACGCGTGTATCTGGTCGTTCTCTTCGGCAGAAGAGAGCGGCGAACGTTGTTCGAATACTTTTCAGCATCAACTTCGTAATATATTATTGGTATATAAAATATATTTTTTTTTTTTCGTATCTTGTAAATTACAAAATGGAATGAATTTCTTGGATCGGCCGCATCACGACGTTCATCCATTCTACGAAAATACCCAACTATCGTCGATCGATTCCACACCGCTTTAATTCGCCGAGAATGTTGTCAAGTGACTTTTACCCGTTTTTCTCGTATACGTGGTGGCTCGATTCGACTCTCCGGATGGCCTTGGGAACGCGACAAAACGCAAAACCGCGACGCGAAGCGACGCGTCGATTTATGTTCCACTCGTTTTAATATGAAACGCGAACAACACGAACGCTTCGAAGAAGATAAGCGCTTATCAAAGGCAAGCTCTATAAATGACAGTAATTATGCCACTAAAAGGAGAAGCAGATCGCTTAACTGCCACTTAACATTTTTAGAACTCGTATGATTGTAAAAAAATGCGATTCTTAATTTATTCCATTACCGCGTACACGAGTTTTATCGGTACGTTCGATTTCCGTTTACATTACCATAGAATTAGATTTCGATCGAATTAAGTTAAGATCAAGTTCCAGTTAAGACAGAATTAGGCATTAGGTTACGAATTAGAGTTCTTAAAGTTACGAAATAGCCATGAAGCGCCGTATGACCCGCAGAGGAGGCGCGAAAAAATGTATCCAGTGGTTTGTACGGTGCTTCGCACGGTGTCTTTGTCGCGAAACCGTCTAACGATAAACTACCATTCCGTTTGTGGAAAGCACGCGATCGCTGGTACTCGCACGACGGTTCCCGCGGTCTCAGAAAACGTAAAGCGAGCGAACGATCGTCCGTGATCGTTTCGCAATGAAACGGAGACGGTGCACCGATGCACTGGTTACTACGTTCCGTACGGTCTCGCGTACCAGCGTGGCCGTGGTACGCGGTCCCGCGTACGAGTCCGCGTCTCGCCGATATCGCGCTGACACGCACCACTGATAGTATCTTTAATTACCGCCACTTCGACGAGGGGTCTCTGACTCGACTCGACCAACGATAGACCTGTTGGGATTGAACCTTGACGAGTCGATACGACACTCGTCAGAGCTGCGTGTTACACGTTTAACCGAACGATTTTAACTCTAAGTCTTAAAACTCGGACAGATTGCTTGTCCTCGACGACGGAAATTCATTCGAAATGTGATATCGTTCGATTTTTGCGTTTCGTTTTAGCGACAAGTCTCTTCGGTTGGTTATCGAACCGGTGTCGAAAAATAGTCTCAGTCTGTTATACACTTGCCTCGACCCTTAGTCAGCGAAGCTCTGCAAATTCGACACGCGTCTAACTCAACAACCTCTTGAACTTTTCCAAATAATATATTCGAGACTTCCTCATTGCGATTCAGGGCAACTCGCCACAGTCCATTTAGCCGGGTTTCCAAAGGCAGATCTCAGAACACTGCCAAGCATCCAAAGCTCGGTTTCGTCTAGGAAACGAGCGTTTCCTCCGGCGAGGCGCGGTCGAACGTGGCCTCGCGATCCTCCACTCGTTCAACGTCCGAAAGACACGCCCGGTATTGCTTTCAATTAGCAACAGCTGGAGATCGGTATCCGGTACCATCGCAGCCAGCGACAGCGGCGAGCTTGCCGCGTAAAAGTTCGCCGATAAAGCGCGCCGCGGTCCGCGCGGGAACTTAATAATGGTAATTACAAGCCAGTCATGGAAATTTATGATGTTACTCGGTCGAATGCTCGCGTATGGAAATGCGCGAGAAGATTCCCGGCAAAAATTCAGCCGCTGCTTTTTCCTCCATACCATCCTCCTTCCGTCCTTTCGTCTCTTTTCTTCGAGAAGCGCATACCTATCTGTACACCAATGGCAATGACTATTCGTTCGAATAATTGGGAATTCGCGACCAGACACGCCTTGGCGTTCGCGGAAATCGTTCAGCCAGAGCATCGAGAAACGCGTGCGCGCGTAAGAGGAAACAGGATGCGTTTTGTTGCTTCGTTTGTCTCTTAATTCTAAGGGAATGCTCGTATTTGCACATACGGAGCAATTAGTGGTCAAAGATAGCAATATTGCGCGCGATGAAAGATTGGTCGCGTTTGATGTTTCAGCGATAAATTCCTGGCAATCGGCCAACCCGCGTCTGGCCATTGAATTGACAGGAACTCGCGAGTAATTTGTTTCGCGAGACGTTCCGGCGAAAGAACAGTATTTGTTACGGTGAAAACGATTTTGAAATTTGTGATTTTTCTTTCACGCGTTTTCCGATTTATTGCAGCAGTGTAGGACGAAGCGGCTGTTCATAAATTGCTCGTCACTTTTTTACGATATTAAAATCTTATCTTGTATTTTCCCTCGACAAACGTACCATTTAATTTCCGAACAAATATGTATTCTTAATTGGCGTGCTCGTTCTGGCGTAAGTTGCCGTGTTTTTTCTACCATTATATCGATATTACTCACCGCAGCACTAAGAACGCGTGACTCACGTTACAGAAAAAGTGACTTTAATACGTTTTTGCGCTACCATTCGAAGAGCTTGCATAACATGTTTATACTGAATTGTTCGCGCCTGCTTTAACCCAACAAACCATATCCACTATCTTATCGTAAACTAGTTTCCGATTGTTTCGTGTACTTTACGACTCTGTCTCGTTACTTTTGTCAGCTGCCTGGCACATTCTCAGAATCCTTGGTATCACCTGTTTAATACACCATTTACGCCTTTACTTTCGTTCGATATACCATTTCTACACTTTCAAGAATACCATTTCTAATACGAGATACCAGTCCTGAAATACCATTTTCTATCACCACCGCCACTTCCAATCAACCTAAAAATACACATCTATCCATTTCTCTGGATCCCCGAATACTCGTTGAATACCAGCAGCGAGCTAGCGCGAGCACCATAAGCTAGGAAGCCTCAGAATTATGCGAGCGTCGCGAGCGTATCGTCTCCTCTCACGCGGAGCTTCGCGGCGGGGTCAAGGAACACGGCGCGGCGCGGCGCGGCGTGTCGACCGATCTCATTTTTCGTTGGCGCGCAACGAAACGCGCGCGTATCGGACAGCGGTTCGCAACGACCCTCGGCGCGGGCCTGGCATCGCGGCTTGGCCGATGTTAAATGGCCACCGCGGCGCGCCAGGACGCAAACTAATGCTCGCGTCCAGCTCGTACATAGCGGCGCGACTGCTACCGCTCCGGCGAGTGCCGGATTCCGCGGGCCACCGCGTAATGAATCCACTTTGCGCCGTGCCGCGTTTCCTCCGACTTTTTCGCTTCGTCTCTCCCCCTGTCCCTCTCACGCTCTTTCTTTCTCTACGTGGCAGCCACGAACGGCACTTAATGAAATGTCACAGGTGTCCTACCGATCGCCGAGCTAAATGTCGCCGGCTTCTCATACCCCGCCTCGGCGAGCCAAGCGATTTCGACTTTACGCGGAATGCCGCGAAGATGACGCCGTAGATACCGCGCGACCGGTACCCTGCTCTCTCTTCCGAACCCGCGATCCTGGAATCTTATCTTCTACGGAGACGCTCACTGAGACTCTTGCTGTATGGGAGAGGAGGAGCTCGATAGAAGCTGTTTTTTTTTTTTTTTTTTTCGAAAGGTTTAAGTTTAGAAGTTGAGACACAAGCGTTTTGTGTTACGTTTCATTAAAAGCTAGTAGAGTTGCTCGTCGGTTTCTCCGTAATATGGCGTTAATTTTTTCAATCTTCGGTCGGTTCGTCGACTGTCTAGAAATTGTTGAACTTTTTCGATTACACGCTCTTACGATATCCGTTAAAAGGAGGTGTAACTCCTTCATAACGCTGCATACCGGACTAGCTTAGGTAATTTCGATCGTATCAATAGACTTTGCTCAACTGCGAACCACGTTAGCGTAATCGTCGACATTTTTCACGTAACCTCCTTTAAGGTATCCATGTTAGCTCGTATGAAATTGAAAAGTCGTAGCTTACGATCAATGCTCGTACTTTTGTACTTTATTTCGTGTATATCCGACACCAAAGGGCTTGTGTCCGTTAAACGAATAAATAAATATGTTACAGGATTTTCAGCGAACCGTGATAACGTCATTCTAAAATTTGTACAATAGAGACGGAGACTGAACTGTGAACTCGATTTAACCCTGGCGTACTGGCACGCACCAGGCTATCGATAACCTCGAAGACGCTTCGTGATTTCGCATTTAAGAACCAGAAGACGCAGACATCCGACAGTCCTGTATATCTCGCGTCCTTTCAACGTATCGAACGGATCGAAGGATCACGATACGCGCAACAAGTATGCGGTAACTGATACGTTCAACAACCTCTCCAATCACCGGCTCATCACCAATCATCACCGGTGCGAGGGAAAAAATACAGCACTGACAAGTCCGTAGAAAGCGCGCGATAGAAGAGTTGCGCAAAGAGGATGCCGGTATATTCAGTAGGCGCGTAAAGAGCAGCTACGTACGTCGTGTTTCACCCGACGAACGAGGTCTCGAAAGGTACGGAAAGCGACGATCTAATTCCTATTTCGCGGGCTGCTCTCTCGAGGCACAGCGATGAGTTATGATCCGCATACTTACTCGCCATCTCCTTGTTCGCGGTTCTGTACACCGATTCCGGTCGCTACCTCTCGCCGCGTCGATCTATCGGTCGATCGATCGATCCTACAGGCTGTAAAGCAACGACAGACTTCTCGTAGCAGGGGCACGTCGCGTCGTTGCTTTTTCTCGTCCATCTTCGTGGACCCGTTGGCGAGAAACGTCGGCCCATCCGTCAGCGATCATTACGCGGCTCGCAGATTTCAATGTCCTTGTTAAACGGGATTGCCTGGCGCGGTGACCTACGACACGCAGCCAGCCGACGAGAAGATAGATGGCGGCGCACGATTTCGCCGAGCGTTCCGCTTAGCGCGCAACGGACTCGTTACGATTTGTTGTAAGCCGAGGCCGGAGAACGGTGTCGCGCAGGAAACCTACGCCAGGGAAACGTGACGTCTCTATCCTGGTTAGTCTTCTCGGATTTCTTTCCGCTTTCCAGCCGAAGGGTAGGTATGTGGATACTGTTAGACGCGGCGCTGCTAGTTGTACTGTTACGGAGCAATGGGAATTTTGTGCTCGTCGCTGGTACGCGAGAGTCGGAAGATTGTCAAAGTATACGCGCAAGATACTTTAGATTCCCGTTATTCTTAATTAGAATTGTAGGATTTTATTTATATTTATTTAGAATGGATTAAACGGGAAACGATGGTTATTTAACGTGAACTAAATACAGTAATGTGCTACAACTAAGACAAGTAAAGACTTCGTCATCACGGTTCCAACGCTCTCTCATAACGCTGATCACATTCTCTGACTTCTCAACTCACGACTGACTGTTAATTCGTCTTTCTCCCTTAAGCATCCCTTTGTCTTTTCTCATAGTCCCACCACGTACGTGTTCCGCAACCGCCCGTCGCCTTTTTCCCGCGTAATTATTCGACCGAAGGACCGACGACACATTGACGGGCCTGTCATCGCTTTGGCTTTCTCGAGACATTGTTTATGGTTCACCCGATATTAGGCCATTTGTCCACGATACTACGGAATAGAATCAGTTTGAAAGTTAATTAACCATGGGAAAATTGCATACAAAAAGCTGATATTTCGCTAAGTTGTAGCGACGTTGGCGCGGTGGAAAATCTAGCAAGGTCTCGTTACGTACATCGCAATGATTGCGACAGGCTCGTAAAAAGTTTTCACGACTCGTGACTTAATCGCTTTAATTGCTAAGTAATACTTAATCAAATAATCTACGTTGAATTGTTGGAAAGCAGCGCAGTTGGCGTAATTCTATAGAAACGGGCAAGAAACTTGGATGCGAAACCGATTACCGATTAAATGAAACGTTTGTCTTTTGATTAATATCAGCCGTTGCTATTTACGAAACGATCGTTTTGCTTCGTTTTACTATTATTTAGACAAGGAAAGTATTACGCAAGTCTGCTCGATCCTTCATCCGTAATATTTCCTATCCTGTACTAATTAAAGCACGAGCAAAGGTCTGCGTCTAAAAGATTCAGATACAATCGGTTTCAGAACGACATACCAGAGAGGCGAAGCCCATGGAATTATCAATGAACGTAGCAATTTAACTTTCATGCGGATGATGCTCGTTGCTTTTGATTTACTTAACGTGTTCCGTTTAGCAAGAACAAGTTGGTCTCCCCGGCCTAACGGGCCACCTTCGGATACGTACAAGGTAGGTATTCCAAGTGACGCATACGGAAATGTTCTTTACAAATGGTCTTAAGCAAGTTGTAAACTCGTAAAGCGCATAAATTCGAGAGATACGTGAAACAAGCAACGAAGTTCCTCTAGCTCGAGTCCACATTTGAGACGTATTTCACTCTATGCTTCTAAACTTTAAACAAAGTTCGAATTTTCTTCTTCGGAGCCAACGATGAAAACTATTGCTCGAATTCTCAGGATTTTTTTTTCATCGAGATTGTATCGATCGGGATTATTCTAGTCGGACGGAAGAAGAAGAAGACTTGGAGAAGAAGACGCGACAGTTGGAATCTCTCGATGGTTTTTGATCGCATCGTTGCCTCGCAGACGCAGCACGTGTCCTTAAAATGGAAACACCGGCTCGAATTCTCTGGAATCGACTGGGAGTTAATCCGAGCGCAGCTATGCGAGTTGCACGCGCATAATCGCGTTCTCGTTGCTTGTCACGGGGCCCGCTACGTTTCCGTGAGCGCGATTTACGCCGCGAGCGTGGTCGTCGGCCGGAGTCGGGATAAGCGGCGTTTTATGGGGCCCAGTGCACCGCTCGCTCCGTGGCAGAAGGGACGCACTTTGTTCCGCGGCTGCGAACGTATCCCCAGGCTCCGTATCCACCCACGAGGAAGCACTCGGAGAAATCGGAGAGGGAGAGATAGCTGGTCGCGAGAGGAAGCCACCTCGAGGAACATTCAGACGAGTACGACGCTATAGGGTGTCGCTGTGACCAATGGACCCGCGTCCTTTTCATTTTCATATCGCACAATCTGAACATTTTCCTGGACGAAAGAACGCGAATTCAACAGACGCGAATGAAGGAACAGAGATAAATCGCGAAGCTTGAGAGATTTGGTAATTAGGAAGTTTATTTCAGCCAAACAGAAGGTAAACCGACCACCAACGGCGCACAGGGTGATCGTTCGATTTCTGAGAAGGCACGCATTAGTCTGGTACGAAAATTGAGAATTCTTGGGCAAGAGGAATCAATGAATTCATCGTCCGAGTGATTCGTTCGATACTCTGTCAGGAATGATAAACGATCCAAAAATCCTAAAAACAACTGAAAGCCCGTTTGCTCCATCCCTATATTCGTTCTAACTAACTTTGTCCTGTTTCATCAACAGGGAATCACCAACTTCCGTTTCATCGGACACCCTGTATGAGACGACAGAGCGAAAGACAGCCGCAGAGGAGCAGCTAGGCGCGAGAAGGAGTGACGGAGGGAGACAGAAAGGGAGAGACTCGGCAGGTGAGGTGTCACGAGGCGCGCGAGTAATATATCGTTGCTCGGCCCATCGTAGGTGGGTGTGCTCGTCCCGTGGTGCTCGGTCCCGGGACCGGGTATCTCACCCGTGCCCCTGGCGCTAAGAGGAAGAAGGCTAATGCCGGTATAAACGCGCCCGATCACTTTTTTCCCCGGGCCCTCTCGAACCCGTCTTTTCTCTCTTCCGCCCTTTTCGACGTTCTTTCTCTTTCCGCGAGATTGCCATTAGCAAATGCCAACGTGAAACGCGCACGCCCGCGCTCACCTGCCTGCCACCACACCTCGGCCACGTTCTTCTCTCTTTGCTACGCGTATCGTAGGGCCTTCGGACGATTCACCAACCACTGATTATAGAGGAAATAAAGAACAACTTGGAAGATGGTACGGATACGTCTGGTTCGGGCATATGAAATGTCGCGTATTTTATTCTGTCGCCGACTGCGAACGTTTGCGTTCCGTGTATCGTAAAACACGCGTATCGTACGATACACGACCAGACTCTCTTCTTAAGAATTATATTAGCGTCTAATTATCGAAAGTTACGTGGCAGAACATCGGCGTAAATCTATAAAACTCATTGAAAATCCTGCTGTGTCCGGAAAACTGGACGAACAAGGACAAATAAGTCACGTCACTACGAACATTTGTAGCGAATAACCGAGAACGAGTTTCGAGTATCGGAGACACGTGGACCGCTGCCTCGAAAATAACATAGAATATGTGGAAACGAATAGCACGCACGAAACAGACGTTCCGAACGAGTCAATTTCTAAGGATACTACGAAACAACGGCGGTGTATTTTTAGCGACACGAAAGAAGCATCGTTGGAGAAGAATTGCTCGAGGGGCGGGGCTGCTTTCTAATTCACTGCGGTGTAATTTGTGCGGTGCCGACTAATTGGCGGCGTTTCGCGATTTATGCTGTGACACCACTCGTAACATCTGCCCCCGCTGCAGAATGGCGTCGTATTCCTCCGATGCCCCGAAGGAGCCGCGTGGTCCTGGCCAATCATACATATTAATGGAACTCACGGGCCAACGCCGAGCCCTGAAACCGTTCGCGGAATCGATTCGAGCCGGTCGAATCGAGACGCCGACATGAGATAAACCTCCACCCTGGTTAATCCTATGGAAGTCTTCGAGCTTTGTTCTTTATGCGTCTCCGTCTGCTAACGCTTCGTTCCCCTGCACTTTGTTAAAGCTAGTTTTTGTATTCTGCAGTCGATTTGAACTACGATCGAAGAGATCTTTAAGCAGAAGAGTGCATTTCTTTTTACATTTGAACGAGCTTTTTTGTACGAACAAAGATACAACTAGAACAGAGTAAAAAGGAAGTCAGTATGAATTTGAAGCGGTTCACACGCTTCATGTTGTTCCAGTCTCGTGTTACGGAACGAATACGTTGAATGATATAACCGGAAACAAGAGACACCCAGATAATCGTCGTATAAATCGGCAACGCTTGCGATATCGAAGTTAAAATCTCGTTCCCACAGGCTCACGGTGTCATGCAAAGCACGCAAACGTTCGTTTGGGCGTGGTGACACTCTGTTTCGGCCTTTCCAATATCTCAAACGTTATTCCGTGGCATTTGTGCGCCGATAGAAACGCGACCTTAGGGAAACAAACTCCGTGGCTACATCCCATGCTCTCTCGTACAATCGCACGAATAATTTTCAAAAGGAAATGGATACCTCGAATATGCATAAGCGTCCGCGGTCAAGCGACGAATAAGAGTGACGAATATTGTATATAGAAAATACCGCGATATTTCCTTCGTCTGAAAGGGATTTCGATCGAGAATATCGGATTTATCGAGCTCACGAACGAACGAACCGTTGGTTGCTTGGTAACGTTTCAATTATAGAAACATACAGAACCGCCTTATCAGATTGACCTTATGTACAATTAAATTAGAAGGGTAATTGCGTCGGCTGGAAGGCTCGAGGCGGAAAAACGATGGATTTATGAAGTATCAATGGGTCGTTGTTTTTTTAGAAGATCGGTTGTAAATTCAATTATGGCGAGGCATTCGGATTCTTACTCACGTGCAAGTTTCCGCACGTTGTATTCCGTGATCCTTCTACGTGGATTATTAAAATAATTACGAACACAGGATATAAGCTATTTTTTTGTCTCGCGCTCTTTGGCTAATATTTTATCCTTTCTCTAATTATCATCGAAACGAACACGTGCACCTTGTATCTCGACGAATGGATAAACTACCTTGTTTATCGTGATATCAGGAATCTGTCATGTCTGAAATGATATTTTGATGTTAACATGGTTGTAAGAACAAATCCAATGCCTAATTATACGTACTTGATACGATGTAAATTAGACACGTTTAAATCTTGAATGAAACAATGTATCTGCGTATATATGTGATTCGATTCATATTCATTGGCAATTAAATCAAGATTTATCTAGTCGGCGTGAACAGATCGGAGTAATTAAACAAACCAATTGTGAAACACAGAGGAACGCAACGATATTTCAGAAAAATGTTAAGCAAAGTTCACCCGCTCAACGTTAGACGCAACGATTTAATCAACACAGATATACACATCTCTTTTTTCAACCATACAGTTTCCACTTTATCTAAATTATCTACCTCATAGCTCTCCTATGAATCATTCACCGAAAGAAAAACTTGGAAATCAGAAAACAAGTAGCTACAAAAATTTCAATGATTCTGGCCATCAATCAACTCGCACAGCTTATACCATGCAATCTTATCTTTCGACCACTATCCGATCTTCTTCTCCAACTACTCTCACTTCCATCTAAATCTAAGGCATCTCCTGCACGGTTGACCTGAATCCTGCCACCGAAACAAAAAGTTCGAAACAAGAATATAGTTAAACACAAAAAGCTTCAATGACTTTAGTCGTTAATTAACCTAGAAAAAGTACACGCTCCGACCGAATCTTTTCTTCCAACCATTCTGTCTGCTCTTTTATCCGAGCCATCTTTCAAACAGTTCACCTGCATCCTTTAACACCGTTGTATCGCTAAACGTGGCCAATTAACCGATCCATCGTTCTATCGCGGGTTAATTACCAACCACGGTGCGCGTCGAACCGTTTTCGAAAAAAATTATTCGCCTGGCAGAGTAGACGGAAAAGGGGAGAGTGAAAGCTGGTGCGCGTTTTCCCGATCTTTCCATAAATCGAACCGAGTAAATGGGTAGAACTCTCACTGAGCGAGGTGTAGCTCGACGGACAATTAACCATCCGGCCGATTATTATCGATCTGTGCATACGGTGGCCAGACGCGGTGAAAGTCGGTCTCGTGACCTCTTCGACCCGAGTACGCAGGGCTCCATGCAGAGCTGCGATGCGTGCGGAACGAATTCGATGCTCGAGCGAGCAGAATCGGAATTTTTCCTCTCCACTGTGCAACTTATTAGCGGCTTTCACGGTGATCATAGAGTCGATTATTATATACACGTAATGAATAAAAACTACACTCGGATACACCAGTGGTACTAATTTATCGCTGAATAATCTCCATTCCTCGCAATACGATCAATCGATAAAACTTCCTCACGGATCGATCCTTTGAGCGCATAATTGGCGCGTGTTACTGCTGAAGGAAATCTTCTATGTCATTTTACCGTGGTAAGCGTGCAACGAAGACCAAGACGACATCGAGTAAGTACCGGGTGTCTGGGTGTGGCCGGATGGACGATCTTCGTAAATCGATCGTGACCCCTGACGATTTCCACGCACCACCTCGAACTCTCTATTCTGGTGCACAGATACACGCGCGCAGATGTACACACGCTCATAATGCACGTATTAATAATAGTTGGAGCTCGTGCAGCGTCGTCGAATTATCGAGGGAAACATAATTGATGCGGGGCAAAAACGCTGGAATCGAGCCGCTTTCCTTCGTGTGCCAGCCGCGATTCCTTAATTGCCTCAATTAAAAAGCACGCGACCGCTTTTTACTCGTTAAACGACCTACCTACCGACCAACCGGTTAAATCGCCGAAAAAAAGGCAAGGAAAAAAGGGGAGAGAGAAAAAAGAGGGCACAAAGAATTACTGGAAAAAAAGAAGAGGACCGATCACCACGGCCCGTGCGTGCAATTAACACGATCTTCCTAACCGTGATTTCAACGGCTCGACCGGGTAAAAACGTGAAAAAATCGAGCTGTGTTTCGCGTTGGCGAACGAGCAAGGGCAGAAAGAAAGGGGGAGAAAAAGAAATGCGTAAAGGACGGCGGAACCCGTGCACGCGCGCGACCGGTTCAAATAATCGAGATTCCACGCTGATTAATTCAAGCCGGAAGACGCGCGTTCCATCGAGGATCGAGCGGTGGAGAACCGTTGTCGGTCTGCCTCCACGGACGTCTTCATCGCGTAGCAGCCGACGGCTCGCGGTGATCCATGATGGTAGAGAGGGTACCATCCAAAGGAGAAGGGATTAAAGGATGAGAGGAAAAAGAGGGGTGAAGAGGTGTAGGAGGGTGGAAGAAGGGAGCAGCAGGTCGGAATTAGAAGTCTCTACGCGGCCGTCCACGGTTCTTGTTAACATATTTTTCGTCCCCGCCGCTGGCGGAGGAACAACTCACTCGCGCGGCCCCAGAGATGGTGCACGCGAGTCCCGGTCACGCACGGTCACGCACGGTCACGCACTCGCCCGATATGTAGCCCATACATCAAGCTACGCTCGCCGAGTGTGTGTTGTCTTACTTATGCACGTCTGAGTATGCGTGTGTACAGCTATGTGCGTGGAAGAGGACCGCGAAAACTAATTTCCGCCGGGAGGACTGGAGCAACGATGCGGCGTTGTGATCGCGAACGCCCACAGGCGCTTGTATTCGTATGGGTGGGAAGAGGAAGCTTTAACCCCGCCGCTAGGCTAAACTGACCAAAAAACGGTATTTTAGTGTTTCTACTTGTTTTTCAAGCAAAAGAATATCGTTGTATTTGTTTTTACGAATAACAGACAACTGTTCTGTCTGGTCGACAACTGTTACGCGTTATATGAGACATTTTGAAATTTCATTAGCACTGTAACGAGACACGGCTGACATAGTACAATACTAATGATTAATCGTGATCGAAGAGTCTCGTTTAATTACAAACTCGTTGAAATAATAGAATTTATCACGCTTTTCACAATAAAGTTTCAAATTAATCGGGCGAAACTTTGGTAACGAAATCGTGTACCATATCTCTCAATTACCATAGAAATCGATTTATTGTATCGGAAGGTAAATCGATCTCGATCGACAAGTAACACGTTCGTGGAATTAGCGCGACATTGCGAAACTTAGAAATTCGTCAGGCTGATTTAACGCGGTTTACCGATTTAAGAAGATACGATGCGATTAATCGGTCGTATAACCGCGAACATTATCGAAAGTTCGACGCAATCATTGGAAACGATTCTTCATAGGAAATCTTCGTAGAAAAATTCTACGGAAATTTTTCAGGATTCCCTACGGACTTTTACTTTCTTCGACTAAGGAAACACGTCGTCTTTCTCTTTCTCCGTGAAAAGTCTGAAGCGTCAAACATCGAACACATGATCCCTGGTACTCGTCGATGCGTTTGCTCGTTTATGCACGCCGTTAGTCAACGTGCATAATTTTCCCAATATCCATCGCTCACGAAGTCACAATACCTTTCGATCAAGCGATCCACTCGTAGACACGATCATTCGAAACGAATCTAACTTAGCCAACTTAACCGATCTAACCGTTCGATTTAAGTATTTACGATTCATAAATCGTCCACGAACGATCTAATTTACACGGTGATATATCGTTAGTGCATTCGACGCTGTGCAAGACATGACGCGACTCGATCCACGACAATTTGCCGTTTAATTAACGCGCATAGCAAAGGCTGGCTCGTAAAATTCGGCTTGCGCAAACCTGCACGAAGAATTAGTCGAGCACGTCCAATTAATTAATCCGTGGAAAAATTCTCTCGCATTTTTTCTCCGCTCTCGTCATCACAATATCATCCATCTTTCTTTTATCAATGGCGACCATTCGTGAAAGTATTTCGAGATCGACGGCGTTGCTTGCGAAAACAGCTGTGGCTGCTCAGAACCGTGAAATTCCGCTCGATCCGCGCTGTGACTAACGCTAGCTCGATTAATATAAATCGTTACATGTTACGACCGCCTAATTGCATCCAGAGGATCGGACGCTGGCGGAACCTGCTCGCGTTGCCGTTCTCGTTCCTCTGACTCACCGATCCTGGTTCGCTTGATTCACATTCGAGATAAGTCCTCCTAATGTGACTATCGCTCTTTCTTTCTTTTTTCTCTTCTTTTTTCTTTTTGAACTGATCGGTGTCGCGTTTTGTTGGCTTGCCAACTAAGTGATTGCGGATTTTGTCACTAAATGGCAGTATATATATGACAATATATAGTTACGTAAGGCAAAGGAGGCACACGTTAAATGCTACGTCGAGGTTTTGCGACAATCGACTAGAAATAATAACATCGAAGCGGTTACGAGGAGCCAGCTTTACATTCGTGTAATTTGCACAATTACGCAATTAGATAACAATTTGAATACTATAGCCGCGGTCTTATTACTGCAAATCCCCGGATCGGTAGGTAACCTAAGCTCGTATTATATTTTTCCTCGATATTGTTATTTTTCTTTTATCCGTGTTCCGCGATTTTTTTATAGATACGTCAGATATTTCGCAGGAGTTTGAATTGCGCGTGTTGTATTCTTTAAACACGGATCCAACTATTCCGCTAGCAATTGGTAACTGATGTTAATTCGCGACAGATTAACGACCGTACTTTCGAATCTCGACTACGTTTCCACATAGTTTCGATGATCCTACGGCTGACAGAATTTATGGATTTCTGTATGCATAAGAATGTTGAAGCAAGAGCCATGTAGATCGTAAGGTTAACTAGAAGCCTGGAGTGAAAATTCGAGTGAGCTGCGCTATCATTAGAAATTCAAATGTCGCTTGCAGAAGACTTTCAATGAACTGACTTATGACTAGGCGACGGATCCTTCAACTAAACGTTCTCCATTTAGAATAATTATCACGGATAGCGTGTCGCCTATAAATATTGGATTTTAGAATGTCTTACACCTAAACCGCTAACTTCTCCGTAATTAATTTCCAAAAAAAAAAAAAAAAAAAACAACACCACTGACAGGAAATTCAATATCTGTATAAATACGCAGCTGATTGAAAATCTTCGAGAGCTAACCTAACGTACAATTTTAATTAATATCATTTATAAACTCGTTTCATAAATTTCTGTTAGAAAGTGACGCGTTTCGATTTCCGCAATGTAGAAGGCGGCAACGATACAAAATGAATTTTTGTTGCACGAAGCGAACGGTCGCTGTGGCAAATAAGGTTTGTCACATGCGGTTAACTCGGAAATTAACACACGCCATTCTGCGACCGGCCGTTTCGTAATACCGCAATTAGGATCGTTTGTGTGTTTTTAGTGCGAACTGTATACTCTGTCGGTGGTATTAAGTTTAAGGATAAATATCGAACTGGAATTTAACCGAGCTCCAGCATTTAAATAAATACAGAACGTAATAGGCGAAACTCAGCTGTACTCGAGTTAACGTTTAAAATTCTCGAATGGCAAAATTTCTTTGTCCGTTAATTTCTTGCACGATCTTTCATTTATGCGATAAACTTTCGCTGCGAGATACGCGGTAAATCTCAAACGTAATGACATAACGCGATTCGGTAAACGAAAAATGAAAATGTCGCAAATAAATGAAAAAGAAGTTTCACATCGCGATAACACGAGCGTATTCTCAAACGACGTTGTACCAGATCGAACTGAAAACAAATCCACTCGTTAAAGTAGAACATTGAGACGTTGCACCAGATCTCCGTATCATAGCGTTACTTCCGACACTTTCAGCTTTGCTACATTTTCCACGCGGATCTGCCGTGCCGGTGCGGTGGTATGTCAGCGCGAACGCTTTACGGAGCTCGCTCGGTGAAATAAGAAGATATCGCGCAGGATGTAAGCGGCGGCCGCGTGCATAAGAAATTACGGCTGCCCGCCACTTTCTCGGTTTGCTGTCCGCTGGCTTCGAGCGTGAGAAAGGTAACGATGACCGTCCACGCTCACGCTCGCGTTCGCCACTACGATTAACAACCAAGATTTTTCGCGATCGACTGCTCTTAACGCTCGCTCCATCGAGATTCTGCAAGTCATTCGCTGAATACGAATACTTTGTTCCTGATGGAACTCTTCGAATGGATTGCATCGTCGAAAACGCGTGTTCTTGTCTTTACGTAGCTGTGCCATTGTCTTTCTTTTGTCCGATTCGCAAGACATTGAAGTTTCTGTGTTTTCTGACGAGCACGTTGTTAAATAGGTTACAGTGTGTTGTGCATTTCTGCGTTGCACATACTATGCAAAATTGCTTCTTCGTCGTAAAAACGCTGGGGAACGTGTCGCGATTTTATAGAAAGGAAAACACGCGAAACATTGTCTTGTCACAGTTGGTTGGTTGTTGAAAAAATTGTATTTCGCTATTAGTAATTTCTTTTAACATTTGATTAGCGAAAAGCAAGAACGATCGATGCTTAGTTCTTTCCTTGTAAATCGTCAGGTTTGCTGTTTTGAAAGTAAGAAACGCTGTCTGAGAATTTTGCGTAAGAAATAGAAAAATATTAGGCCAGTTTGACTATTACCACGATCGTATAACAATTATAGATATATCTGTATAAATATATGTCTATCGAAACTCGTTTTTACAAATGCAAACTTGCATACTTTTAGAAAAAAAGGAAAAAAGACAAAAGATTAATATCGATAATGCTGCATAATGAATGCGTATTAGTTTCAACGGATCAGTTTGCATTAGTTTTAGTAGAAAGCCAAGAAAATATTTACGATTATTACTATCATTTATTCAGCAATTGAAATTTCACGAAAACTTTTATTTCTCCACTTCTTTTCAGCCGACGATCATTTCCACTGCAGCGTGGAAACGTGCGCAAGAATGACCACTGGCATTCCAGCATTTTCGCAAAAATCTAACCACATTGCTAACGTCTCAACTAATCGTATTATCGGCTTCGTTCAATTTTATCAGGGCAACGTGGATTTTTGCTTCGAGATCATTTAAACACTGTCATTTAAACACTGTCGTTTAAAGGCACGAGAAAAATTAGAAGCAAATTAGAGCATAGTGATATGGAATCACATACTCGACTCAGATATTATCGCTGTTCGAATAATCTTTAAATGTCTGATCATAATCGTACCGTGACCAAACCTTCCGCAAACGAAACCTTCCGATATTAAGTTCCACTTAAGCGGTTCGTTTGAGGTACTTAATCATACGGAACTAATTCGTACTCTGTCCTCCAAATCGTGACGCGTAAATACATTCCGTAAAGAAAAAAGTCATCTGCGTGATTCTTATCGTGTGGAGACAGGAAAAAGGTGGCAGAAAAAACTTCGAAATCAATTATACGTTCGCAGAACTCGCGTTATTGATATCCCGTATGTACTCTCAAAGGGAAAGAAAGGAATTACTCAAATTACAGAAATTAGATAGACTTATAAAGATTACGAGAGACAAGGAGATAGATAACTAGAGATGGATATCTTAGAGATAATTGGAGATAATTGATAACATTTTGAAAAATAAAGAAACTCGTATAGATTTCAATGTAGCAATAGAATATGGAACACTGTCGTGAGTAATGTTTTCAGGAAATGGCTATCAAATAAGAAAGTAGCTAACGATTTGAACTGTTATTAGAGTAAATTTCATAATTAATTTCCTGACTGCTATGAGATTACTCTACATACATAATCCATATTATTAGTCAATAATCGTGCTGCATATCTTCCTTATTGATTTAATTATAGCACTATCAAGTTGTTTTTATATAGCCCGACCCATTAGCCGTACTAATTAACAACGAGATATTAATTCGTAATAAATAAAATATTGTAAAAACTTCAACCACTGCGCAACATTGTTACAAGCCTTATTACAATTACCTTCGTATTCGTTTATTCCCAATTTAACTCTTTAAAGTCCAAAGATCCTCTTTAAAATCGTCAAAATGCCGCAACGTAAGACATTACAATTGAAACATACGAATACAACGATAATATACAACACGCGCGATAGAGTACAAGAAGAATGGTCAGCGTGGACAATTTTCCATAACAGGTTCCGTTCAACACTCATCTCCATGAAATAAAAATGTACAATAGGTTCCCATCGCCAATCCCATCAGGATATCAAAACCCTATATAATAAATTCATCGATTTCAATTTTGCCCAGCTAGACACCTTCCAGTTATTGTACATTGGAATACCAAAACCAGACACCGTCGAGCGCGTTTCGTGTCTCAAACGAAAAGCGAGTAAGTAAGTAAGTAGGTACTTACATACTCGGTGTCGATTACTGGGACAGTGCGAAGAAAATAGCTGGTTAGAAGGGGGCTATAAAATGGTCGGTAAAACGGCCGCAGCTCGGCATGCTGGCGCGTACAAATGCCCGTGGAACATGATATCTATTTCATAACACCCACAAAGCGTCCCCCGTACGAACGCAATCGCCGTTACGTAATCCGGCCTTAAAGACCGTCGCCATAGCTTGGCTCGGCTCTGCTCGACTATAGACCGGCGTTCGAACGAAGGAAAGATCGTCGTCGAGCGTAACAGCGCTGCCAACTGTTCTAATTTCTCGCCGATATATTAACGCGGTGGCCGTTAAGGCGACAGAACGGGACAGATCGAAAGCGACGACGTTCTCTCCAAGCAAGACAATGGCCGCTGATCTATGCGACCGGTTCTTTGCCACGATCTTGAAAAATGACCGGCCGACGCGCGCCTGCTTCTCCTGACGAGCCATTCAGCGGTATAATGAGGCGGATGATGCGACTAGGAAACGCGGGCACCAGCTGCGGACAGCCGGTTTCGAAACGAAAGGCAAGGATGACGCGAGTGAGCACGAGTTGGGAGCGGTACTTTATGTTGCACCGTGCAGTTTCATCGAAGAAAGAAGTTGCGAAAGTGATTCGTGCATTTGGGGCGAAAGTGTAAGTTTTGCTACAGCAGAGTGTATAGACGAGGAATATAATTGGTTATTGCGTAAGTTCATCGACGAGACAAATAACGGTAAATTCCAAGGTAAATTCAAAAAATAGCATCCGTAACACGATCATTCCTGTGTACGTTTCAATTTATGGAGTTGATCAACGCGGTTTTCGAACGTCTCATACGTACAGCATTTTTACAAATATTTTTAAGCAAGCAAATTCTACAGCTCGCCGACACGGAATAGCTGTTAGGAAGAAGCGATGTTGACTCGACATCAGACCAAATACGCAGTGTACTTGGTAGAAATCTTTCGATTTCCTCCTTAAAGAATTTTCAAACAATAAACGCAACGCGGTAGGTGGGGCGATAAATCGCCGCAGCTGCGCGTAGCATCCGACTCCCCTAAATGGGATAACGATCGAAAAGCGAGGAAGATCACGGCGTTAACCCTTAACGCGCACCCCCTTGAAAACACATCGAGCCACGGAACCTTTTGTCGCCATGGCTCGCTGCTACCATTTGCGGCCTCTTCGATCGGATCTACGCTCCGTTCTTACATCTTACGGCACCATCCTCGCACGGACTCTTCGCAATTGGATGCAACGTTCGCCACTGTTCTGTCAGAGCGTGACTCGTGCGCGTGCGCGCGAGAAATCGAGATCGAGCCAAGGAAGGGCGATTATTTGTACGCGACGAAGAAATTGAACGACCGTTTGTACGAGAAAGCTGCTGGAGAAGGGAAGAAAGATGAATACAGGTGGATGAAGCACGTTGGAAGGGGAAATGAAGGAAAGTGTACAGGCCGTTTCAATGATAGCGTACGCTCGGGAGATGACAATTGAGACAGCAAAGGGGTAAGAACAGCGTCCCCCCACACTTATACCTGTGTTATTGCTATATGATCCTGTTTCGGTTAATACTATCGTAATTGTTGAGGTTATTCGATGTGTAAACAGAGAGAACTCGTGGATAAATTGTAAGGCAGAAAATATATTTAAATAGAAGCGTAATTATAAGTAAGAATACAATTTGAGCTGGTCCAGATCCGCACGCTAGCTGTGTTACCCAATAACCGACAACCCCGAAGCCAACGTCGCCTGTCTACTGTTTATGGTCTGTCTTCGTCGCAGTCTTTTGTCTACACGCTGTCGATGGCTTCAGTGCTTGAGAAAACTAAAAAGACCAGATGTAGAGTTTTCTTCGAAGTGGTAACCACTTCAACAATAATTGCATCGAATTTATGAGAAACAAGCGATGAAACCCACGTTCCTTTCGAGTATTTTCATCCGGACAACGAGTACATCTTCCATTGCAGCTACGGAAGAAAAAAACAGCAATCAACGCAACATAGTAAATCAAAAAAGTTGCTCACGACCAGCCACGATGAAGCAAAGGACCTTGAGCGATCAATTCATCGCGAGTGCTGATTACCAACTAACCTTCGCCGAAAGAATTATGCGAGCAACCCACACAGAAGATACACGGAGGAGACAAGCGCCAAGAAGGGGTCCAGATGGCAAGATAGAGGGCGCTGGCGAGCAAGCCACAACCAGAGATCTCCGCACTCGTAAATTCGCTGGTTCGTTTGAGAACGCGCCGCTATACGGTAACTCAATATTGGAACGCCTTAACTATCGAGTCTGGATTTTGCGCGAGACTTTTCTGCGCCGTAATTCCGCGCGATGTATTAAACCAGCCCGAAGCGAGCCACGCGTTTCTCCGTGTCCGGCTATCTTTAATGAGGCCGGCTTCTGGCGTGGGTGAACGTCTCAGGCCGAAGAGAAAGAGAGCCGACGATTAATAGTAGACCGAGGACGATATAGAGAAGCAGAGCGACGATACCCTAGAGAAACAACACCGTACGCCGATATTGATCGCCTGTTATCGACATCTTCGCTGTCCGATCTGCGCTTTCCTGCGCCTACCGGCCACTCGATTTCGCGTCTCCGCCTGTCGCACCACCGAACCAACCACAAGTCGGCGTTCGACGGTTGAGTTTTCCAATCCTCCCGAGTTAAATTGAATGTCGACTTTGATCATCGAGAACAGCCACCGCTACGGCCATTTCGTTCGTTACAAATTACAGATTGCGTTACATTACGGAGATTCTAACGCATTGAAGAAAAACATTACAATTTCTTTACATTCGATAGGATCTGGGTGGAAGAAACAGCGACGAAAAGATATTAAACGAATTCTTGGAACTGTCTTTCGCATAGTCGCAATGTTGAAAAACGCAACTGGATAATGTAAATTGATTGGAAAAGGTTGCGAATGAAATATTGCCTTAACGCAACGTTGATCCCCAAGGGATTAATAGCTTGCAGCAACGTGGCAAAGAAACCCTTACAATCTACTCCGAGCACAAACCACATTAGTTTGTAATGTCCAACTACCAAGTTCTTTGAGAATCCCCAGGTCCAATTTACACCACCATACAAGACCAAAGGAGAAACACAGCGTCCACTTGCCAGTGGATCTTCGTGCAAGGCGAACAAAACGCGGTAGGACGGAAAAGCAACGGGAAGGTTGGTCGAGCAACTTGTCCTGGAGGTATAATGCGCGTTGCACGTGTCCCCGGCTGTGGCAAAGAGGATATCAACGCGGAAGCGGCGAGCACCGCGACGAGAATCACGGTTGTTCTTTGCAGTTTCTCTTCGAGCACAGAGTGGTGTTCCCCCTTGTGCTCGCAGCAGCTCGCTTCTGCGACCTGTTACGCGGCCTGATGGTTTTGTTTCGAAGCAGGGACACACGCTTGCCACCATACTCTCGCCGAGACATTGATTCATCCTGCTCCTCCGTGTGTCCACCGTTAGCCGGCGCGATTGTACCCCGTTGTGTGCTCAGCACACGTTCCTCTCTGTATAGGATGCTTCAAACGTAGCCACAAAGGGCCAACATTGCGTTCACGCGACATTTCACCTTCAAAATTCTCAGGTTTTATCATTTTTAAGCTCTCGAACTTGTACATTTTCAGGTTTCGCAATCGCGTTGCGCTTGTGCACCTTCTAATTACGTTGAATAATCTTCACGAACGACGTAAAAACGTAAGTTCTTCGAATTACGAAAAGACCATCTTGCAATTTTTCTCGCTTAATTCGTCATTGAGGCAAACGTATGTGCATTTAATTGCCTCGTGGATCGTCCTGTACAGGGTGGTCCAATTTAATGGGTCGATCGCAACCCCTTGGCCGGAGGTATCGATTATACGGATCGTTTTTCTGATTCCGCGTCGGTAATCTCCGAAATTTCAGCTTCCTGCGAATAGCACTGGGAACCACGTTGTCTTTTAATGAGACACCGATGCCTGCTATTATCGGCCAGATCGATTGGGCGTGACTGGACGCACCAAAAGGTAATTGCCGGTTCACCATTCCCCCTTATCGTTAGAACAACTGAAACAACTCGATACCGATCATCGTTCCGAGGGTAGAGTGTTTCGATGGGATGGATAGCGAGTCGCGTTCTCGTTTTTTCAATTTCGCCTCAGCTGCCGCTTATGATCACATCGTTCCACGATATTTTCACTCTCCGAAACGGGCTATCATCGAACAAAATTAATTAGTTATTAATCAAATGGATGGTACCATTTTATATTCGAGGTTCAAACACGAATTACGTTCGAAGGAAATCCTACAGATCGAAATCTACCGTTAAATGTTCTTCCAAACACAAATTCATTCAAAGTTCCCGCCGCTCGCGTCGATTTAACGCGATTGC
Organism: Bombus vosnesenskii; assembly: GCF_011952255.1. Classification (NCBI taxonomy): domain Eukaryota; kingdom Metazoa; phylum Arthropoda; class Insecta; order Hymenoptera; family Apidae; genus Bombus; species Bombus vosnesenskii. Next base: position 122,668 of record NW_022883050.1, read on the forward strand.
GCGGTCCCATCGTTTTGACTCGCGCTGTAGGTGGCTGTATATAGGTGTATAGTTAGATAGTTAGCCGTGGCACGTATCGTCTGCGCTCTCCGGCCACGACCGATGATTATCTCCGCGCTCGGTTTCAGCCACAAAGCACGGCAGTCCCACGCACGCCTTGTCGAGTTATTAATCGCCACATAATTCTACAATTACAAAGGTTAATCCGGCGTTTTCACGCTCGGAGCGCGTCGTGGGTGCTGTGACAGCTCCACGACAAACGACACTAGGGTGGGGGTGCGGGCGTCAAGTAGTGAGGGAAAGAGAGCGGACCGTACACAGTCTGGTTGTCAGGCCAATCCGTGTCACCTTACTTTCGATCCTCACCTTTGCCTCTGTGGACCAGGAATTTCGCGTTCTGCATGGAAACGCTCGCGTGATATACCGCCGCTCAACAGCTAATGAAAAGAGCCTTGATTTGTGTGCTACGTGGCATTTGATTGGCTGACGAGAGAGTGAAAACGCGTGATTAATATTCACATTGCTCTGGGGAAAAGTAAAAAGCAAATAACTGTCGTTGCTGGTCTATGTATTGCTAAGATTAGGTCAGATCGCGAGAAATTGTTTGACAGATTATTTCGAGTAAAAAGTGTTACACGAATTTTTATTATACGGCGGAAACTGCGTAAATAAGGAATCGAAACGTTAAAAACACGACCTCGTAATTCAAACATTATCCACGTGAAAACGTGTATTTGTCGGAAGTCGTGTATTCGATTTCAAAGCAAACAGCCCCAATTTTCATGGAAAATATATATTACACAGTTGTTTAACGTTCCGTTATCAACAAGACCTTTTATTCTACCCTTGTACATCAATGAACAAAAATGGCTTGGAATCTGGGATTCAAGCTGCTTCCGTAAAACACGCAGAAACATAAATACGACTACATCAATCGCTGTAACTACTTAATGTGTGACTTCACGACCTTGCTATATCGATTCTACCTATAATTAGACGCGAATGTGCTGATCCGCGATCAAACGGTTACCACAAACTCGTCTCACAAATCATCCCGGAATCATCTCCCATAATGCAGCGAATATAAAAAAGGAAATCTGCTAACTTTTCTACAGCTTGTAACCCAGCGAAATATTCGAAAACCTCGAGCAATCCACGTCGTCGAGAAAGAAAGATCGTTCTCGACGAGCTCGCGTCGATTCGACCGGTCGAATCGTTGAAAAGTCGCGGCGAGATGATTAATCGCGACGGTTATCCGGGAATCCGGTTGTATCGTGGCCTTATCTCGAGTTTCCTGCGCGTAACGCTTGCCATTTGCGCGGCAGCCGCCGGCTAATAAGAAAAGGTGGTAAAAGGGTAGGATAGTTCCGCGCTCGCGCGCATTGTCTCGTAATAAACGAGAGGAATTCAAGCGTTTACGTTTGTCCCGATCGTTCCTTTCCCGATCCCGTTGTTGCGCCGCATTCCTCTCGAAAAGTCAATTCCCGAGAGAGCGAGCGAGCGCGTGCTGCGTGAGAATGCGCCAATTTTTGTCGCGATTCCATAGTAAATCATTATTCGCTCATTCGACAAAAATCGTAGCTCCGATGCTGAGAACTGGGCGCAGCGATCTGCACAACATTGGAAATCGCGTCGACTTTTTCGACCTCCGATGAGATTTTTGCTCCATACGTATTAGATAGGCGGATATCGATTAATACGAAGAGCTAGTCAGAAGTTTGACCTTGATAAGATAATATCTCGGGCTTTTTGCGTAATAAATTACTAAGTAATTATATTAGCGAATTGAAAGGTGATAAGTTGCAGAGTACAGACTCACGTTGAACAGTTTTTCGATTTTATTTTAATCCATAAAATGTTGACTGATTCGTCTTCAACCACTGCCAAACACCTTCGAGAGCTTCCATTTCATCGACGAGAACGTCCAGCGTCAATTTCCTTCTCTCTATCGCTTTCTTAATTCGTTCAGCATACAGTGTAATATTACTACCAATATAACTGTGATCCCATAATCTCGCGATGCTTCAAAAGGAAATCTCAAGTACGCCAAATTACTCGAACCAGCAACAACCGGAGATCATGATGGTACCGTGGGCGAGCCAGCGTCCCTTTTTCAGCCACGTTTGTGTCCCCAGTGCCACGTAACAAATGAGGCCGCTTTCAACCGCGTATTACGCATTGGTCGCGGTGAATTAGGCGCAGAAGCGACGCGCCACAATGTCACCGGGCCGTGCGCGACCGCTAGCTTCTTGGGAGGCGAGTCGCCGCGAGAATCGATTCGACTCGCTTCTTATCGGACCTTGCTAATACGCCCGGTAACTGCGTCTCGTTCCGGCGACCATGGGGACCGTCGTTCGATGCGTTTAACGCGGCTGTTCCTTCGCTCTTCTGTAATTCCTACAACGACGGCTACTAGCGAGGACATTTTGGTCACGGGATAGCTTTGTTTTACGTGATTTTATTAATTGACTGTTCACTAAGCTCGTAGAAAACTAATGGCTGCCTTCGCGTCAAGATTCGACATAGATACAGCACAATTGAAATAAAACTAAGTAACTAAGAGTGGTTGGAAGAAGTAAGAAGTTTGCCAACGAAGAAGACAGGTGCAGCAGAATGAAAAAGAAGAGCCAAACGCAAGTTTTAAGATTTCGGTTCCTGGAACATCAAGAGATCGGTATCGACGTTTCTTCGTCACATTCGAAAATCAATCTTTCAGTCATCTACTCTGAGTAGGTACTTAATGATCTCAGCAGCGCAGAAATGACACCTGCGAAGATCGCGGCTGATCAGGAAACTCGAGAAACTCGAAATAACGTACAGGTGCAACGTGTCCGCTGCTTCTTGTCGTTTAATTTCAATTAACTCGACAACGGTCAGGACGCGGTCGTCATGACGGCTTAGCTGAAACGTCCAACCTTCAAACTGTGTCTCGTCACTGCGCAATTAGCAAGTTGACGTCTGCCTAGAACGTGAGAGCGGTTTTCAAAGAGATAATTGGAGACAGAATGATATTATCGAGGCGTTACATGCACTTCACATGTCATAGATCAGGATTTCCGTAGCGCTGCATAAAGTATAGTTCTCTTGATTTACAATAGCACCTCGACTGCCTACGTTCCATCAAATGAACACCAAACAATATTCTAAACGACGACGATTAAATCGCAACTGGTATTAAATTCGCGCGTTAATGAAAATTATCCTCGTGAATCAATTCGAAATTGCAAATCAGCTCGTTTTAAAACTAATCGGACACAATCTCTGCCACTTCTCCCACAATAGAAGTTTGCCAGTACCTTGTTAATTCCACATCTCCGGTCTCAAGCAACATTCAAAATCAGCCATCAAACGAGCATCAAACGCGACGATTAAATCGCATTAAACATACGCTAAACACATCCTTTAACGAAAACTACGTCTATGATTTAATTGGAAATCGTAAATCAGCTCGTATTCCAAAAGTAACCCCGTACAATCTCCAACATTTTCCACAATAAAAACTCGGCAGTGGCTCGTTAATTCAACATTTCTCGTCCGCAACAACATTCAATTAACGCGGCTCTCCTGTAATTTGCGCCATAAGCCAGGTCTCAAGCTGAAACGCAGAATCGCGTCAGAAAATGAATACCCGGTCAGGTTTCCTTGGTTCAGGAGGGAGTGGTGAACGGAATGGAAATTTATCGTGACTCGCTCGAGGGGCACCGGGCGGGTTCACCTCGCTCGGTTGCATAACGTTCCACGGAATTCTGATGCCGGACGACGACGAGCAACACCACGACAAACACGGAGACGACCTTAACCTTTCTCGCGGCCGTTCGGGGACATTTGTCCCTCGTGGCTCTTTTCGATTTGATCGATGGGCTCGCTCGCAATTCCATTTGTCCTCCCGTCCACGATTTACCGTGAGTCCAGCCACGTTGTTGCCGTGCTGATTTAGAGTACTCGCGTTGCCACGAATGAACGCACCAAATTTTCGGTTTGCGTTCGGGTATGATTGATGGCTGGTTTTTGCGCACCACGTGCAAGTTAATTCGCGGGAAACAGCTTACGATTGGACTCGATGGATGAAACAAGTTTATTCACGACTTGACCTTGTTTTCGAATTATAGACACGTTTTTTTACCCACGTCGTCCGTTCTTCAAGGATGAATGTTTCAATTTTTTATCCAACCACCTATTCTTCTAGTTTAAGTATATTCCATTCAATTTGCATCCGCGAGAGTCGAAGGAAAAAAGATTAAGGGTAATTAAGAGTGATAATTTATAATACAACATAACGAAAGAAAAAGTGTTCACGTACGTGTCTACTGGACGAAGAGAAACAACCGTAGCCTTGAAAAGTTTCATGTAGTTCTATTGATTTTATCTTTCTCTCGCTAGAATAATGCAAAATTAATTAACTTACCCAACATAGTAGCACAGAAAATTCAAATAAACGCAACCGGTTGTTATCATTCCGCATATGGTGCTCACCTTTCTACCTTCTAACTACTTGGAAGCTCTCAGAACATACCGAAATACGACGACAACGATGGTTTAACGTGTAACGTAGCATCGTGCGGGTCGTAACGAGCAAAGGAACACGACCAAACATTGTCATACGGCAGGCTGTCACACTCGCATCTAATCTCCGAACGTTGCTAAGAATTTTCTTTTATCGCCCAACAGAGATCTATAAACAGCGAGAATAAAACCATAAGTATCACCGCCTCTAGAACACGTTATTCTCATCGAGTGGAAATTTTATCGATGGTCTTCCATCGATCCTCTTCGCTTCCTGGGAGTCTTGCAACACCAATGCTCGATACGTTCATTATACGCCAGTAAATTAAGACGGTGGTATACAAAGAAAGAAAAATATGTCGGGCAATGAGAGTTTATCAGCTGGAGGGGAAAGAACAGGCCTCCCATTACGCGTACCCTTGCACGCGCATAATTAACTCACGACTAAGAGAGAGACAGAGATTGCCATCCTACGGTAATTACCATCGGTGCCATTATCGCAGATTATCCGCGCGTCCGGATTCTTACGTAATCCTACCGTTACTACCGATAAACCTGATAATTGCCACGCAAACAGGCATTTTTTGCTCGGTTTTAACGAGTTCACCATGGTGAACCCCATTTTTTGAACTTAATTTCCCCTGAGTTCGCGAACTAAATTACGTATTTGGTTATAACGTTTCTGAGAGCCAAACATCGTCGTTTCATCAACATGGATCGTGTACAGTGGACAGTGGATTGTACTGTCGACAAATAAAGTACAGCATTTTGTCTTCAACAAAGACAGTACACTTCATTCAACGGTGGTGCAATCGCAGCGACTATATCGTCAAATAATTTGGCTTCGTTAACAAATTCCTTTATTCGACTAATAGTAAGAACCTTGTTGTCTTATCAAACAATCAGTTACTTCTGCAACTAGATTTATCGACCGTCAACACTTTTCTCACACCTATTAGTAAACCTATCAATAATACAGTGGAGCTCTCTCTTTCTTTCTCTCTGAGAAACTCGAAGAAACGATCGCACCACGTACCATTAGGAAACCCAAGTCTTTACACCTGCGTCCTTTTAACACGCCAAACAGTTTACTATCTAGTTACTTACTGTTACATGTCATAGATCAACGTACATATATACCACTTCTAACCAGTCGAGATTACCGCACAGATATCCAACAATGTAACACCAAGAATAGTATAGGGTATTTCATGTTTGGGTTAGGTTTAAAACGACTGAAGATAGCGAAACGTTTTGCAAGAGAAAGTTGAATGATATGCAATGGTGAATCGCGTGGCAGTTCAGAAGCTTCAAATCTTCGTAATATAATGTTAGATTGTCCGAAAAGTATCTTTCGTTTCATAAGGTGATAATAGATGAACAACAGTTTCTGTTTTATATTATTTTATTGAATTAGGTATGATCCATTTCGTTATATTTCGTTATATTATTAAAACAAAAAACATTGTGCGTCTATTATTTCCTTATAAAACGAAGAAGACTTTTCGGACAATCTAATATAAACGTACATCGATCAATTATGAGTTTTGTTTGCAATTGACATTTTTTATTATTTCCCCTTTGCCTGCTTCTAAGTTAATTCTTCGCTATAGAATTATTCCTCCGATTTTACATATCAATTCTCGCTTCCCGATAACTTCCAACACTCGGAAAAATGCCGACGTTGCTACAAAATTCTCAGATCAACACCACAATACCGTAAAATCAATTATTGTACAATTCTCTTTCACACGAGCGAGTGTAATTCCACTTTCGGCGAGTTAAAGATTTTCACGCTTCGCGGTTTATGAATACTCGCGGTACATAACAAGCAGGCTGACTTTTGTTCGCCTGAATGGTAGGGATTACATGGAGCACGGTTCGCGGAAAGGGCGAAGCGATTAATAACTCGAACGAATTACGCGCACGCTCTCACCGAAAATCGTGGCACCGATGATTCCAATCCCTCGCGGGGATCCAGCAAAATTTTTTCTCAGCCGATACAAGCCAGTGCGCACCGCCAGACACACTTTGGCACGTAACTTTCGACCGATCGCGGGTACTCATTAATCACCGTTCCACGTCGACACGTAGCGTTTATTAAGTACCACAGTGCGCGCCCAAGTGTTAATCAGTGAGAACTGCCAGTTTAATTTTCTACACGACATGCGTGCCCGTAATAAGCTTCGACTTTGTTCTATTATAACGGGACCCCCTTTTACCCGGTAGACACCTGCCACTTTCGTTAGACGTAAATACTACCCCGAAAGAAAGTTTCTGCGTCTAGTTGATTTTTGCCTTTTCCCCTTGCTTTCTTCTTACACTTTTTACTCCGTCTTCCTTTCCGAGGATATCGTTTGCTTCGACAAGCGCGAAACCATTATGAATTCCATAAGTGGTAGATGGGAAGATAGAGGAGTGACTGGCGTTTTAGGATTCGCGTAGGAAATCGCTGGAAAAATGGAGCTTTTTTTTGTCGAATGATAGAGTCGATGATTATTATTCTACGGGTTAGGAAAGTTCGCTCGTCTAACAAAGAACAATGTTTTAGCGACTTTTTACGTTTGTCTTAATTTCCTGCAAGCATCTTAATACTCGTACAACGTTGCGTTATCGATAGATCAGTGGAACAGTACGACTAAGGCGAAGCAATTTAAAAAATGTTTGCAAGAGCCTCACGACAATCCTTTCGCCTGTAAAATCACGCTACAAGTAACAGCAAAGGACACGACACCGTGTCGCAGGAGAGAATAAAAAATTTCTACTCGAACGTGATACGACGGCGACATAAAACGGCGAACGGCGGCGCGGCTCCTCCCGCGTCTCGTTTTTCCTTGGCCGCGGCTTATCGCGATAGAATATGGAAATGTCCTGGGAGACGTGGGTGCGCTGCAACGAGGATTAACGTCGAAGATAATTTTCCTCGCGCACCGCGGCTGTTACGTAAAACGCGGACGGATATCGCGTTCCCTGTTAGCCTTTCCATCAACCTCCCGCTTTCGAATTAACATTTTATCGAACGACACGTACATTTTTCCTTCTATAACCGTCTATTACAATCTATAGTTTCGCCAACTTTTTCTCGCAAAGTTTTTCGTCATTCATATACCCGCTACTATTTATGAATATTTTATCATTTTGTCAACACGCTATGCAAACCTTTGCATTCTTCGTACAACCAAAAAAAAAAAAAAAGAAAAAAATAAAAATGATTTAGAATTTATGCGAAGTGCAACTACCCTGCATCGAGTGATTCAACGAGACCAGATAAGACAGTGGCCCGACTATGCACAATTCGTTTATCGATACAACCTGCTCGCAGCGAGAAAAAATGGAACAAGAAGAAGAAATACGTAGAAGATGGGAGAGAGGTTGATCGGTGAGACGATTCCATGATTAAGAGGAGGATCATCGGGCCGCATTTTGCGTGCTCAAGCATGCGTAAGTCCGAGGGCAAAATACGGTTATGCCGGCCAGCTGTGTCATCGTCGGCCAATGATGGAGAATCGAGGTCTCGCGCTGATCTTGGAGAATCGCAGCAGTGACTCATACCGGTAGCTAGGTTTTCCGGTTATCTGGGTTCTGGTTGCGGATTATGGGAGTGTCGGGAGAAAGGCTGTAATTGACTATGATTATGTTATGCCGAGTTAGGAGCGGCCAGAGGAAAGCTTTCCTTGCTACGCGAAGTTTCGTTGCTTGGGCATTTTTAGGCTGTAAATGTCAACCGTCAAATAATATCCGTCATATCTTCTGAAGTACATTATTTGTAGAAAATATCAGGGTTAAAAGAAATGCTGAAAGAGTTAGAAACTCCAGATAGGAAACACGTACCGACCGATAGTCCAACCGACTCGTCTAACGGGTCGTTTAATTATGTATCAGTATCGACGGAATCGATAAAATCTCACGGGACATCGACCTCTCGTTTGAATATCGCTGTTCCATTCTCGAATTTCTTCGGAATTGCACGAATCGCACGTGCACGGTAAATCATGTCAGCGATCAAGCGACATCGGACGATCGTGCTTAGACGCTACCGGTTCAATTATATCCGGACAATTAAACGTGGCCGTGGCGAATTAACTGGGAAGTGCGGAATTTCGTGGTTGTTAGCCCCCCATGGTGGGATTTACAACGTTGACTCAGCATAGAGAATCGAATCGTGGTCGTTCGATCAGTCCAGCGTGATCACTAGCCTCCCGTGGCATCTACTCGAGTATCGGTGGATAACGTTAGGACATTGGTAAAATGGAGAATCGGTATTTCCTTTCCCACGAACGTCGATTTTCACACGATCTTCCGTTGAATCTTCGAGTTCTTCTGGTTCACTGGATATGGTACTATGCGCGACCGAGGGCGTTCACCCGTCACATGCGTTCAGGGCTTGGAGATTAGACTCGTCAGATTTTCTAAACTTACAAGTCTGGATAAGACTAAATGCTATGGCCTTCTAGAGGAACTTCAGGTAGATTTCCAGCTAACGTAAAATTAAAACGAAACGTTTAAACACTTGTAATAGTACGATCTCCTAATACCGCCAATTCACAATCTCCAATTTGGGATGTTTAACAATTTGACGGCCACGTTGGTCATATATGATCGGCCACGTCATATCAGGCTTCTCCTGTGACGCTACGCTGGTCATTGCTGCATCGAACGGTGCACTGTGTTAAAACACTGTGGGGTCCCTGAACGAAACATGTGATTTCGGCTCAGAGACAGTAATAGGATAGGCTAAACATCATGCATGCCACAGTCATCGAAACAATAACCAAATAGTAACGGAATAGCAGCTTCTGACATACACCAGACAACAACCCCTTCAGAGGGACTAAAACCTCAGTATAAAAATCCTCCAAAATTAGCGCTCGAGATCAGTCTTGTAACATTTTGAATCAGTCTGTTGTAACACTTTGAACCGTCACTCTGTTGGATTTGTATAGTAAATTCTATTACTATATACAAAGTTCAATTTCTTCACCTTATTTGTGAAACATTCGAATTGCGACGCGACGAGATCACCGGTGATCTATCATTTTCGTAATTTCTTGCGTTTCCTACCGTCAAAGTGTTAATCACGAGCACGAGCGACAAAAAATACACAAACTCCCCGAAGCGTCTATCAAACCCGCGTAAGATGTTAATGCCAAAGCAACCGTCTGACCTACGCAACCATCCAAAAAAAAAAAATACAGTTCCCAATAGATGTTTAATCAGTATCGCTAAGTAAATCTGCTCGAAACTAGAGCAACACGCATCGATCTCTGAGAACCACGCCACTGAGAAAACAAAAGTTAGAAAAAAGGCTATCAGTACCGCGAATGCTATTTATCATGACGAATCCATCTCGCATCGATCTCAATTAACGGGGACGTATCGACACGCGGCGATCGACGAACGGTGAATTAACCAGAAGAGAGCTCGCATCGGAGGGGGAGCTGTATCGCGTGACATTCGAAATCGTATGGCCAACTATGTAGAAAGCGTACGCGGGCTACGGGAATAGAGGCAAAGAGGGGGAAGAAAAGCGAGCGGCGCGGTGGAAAGCGAGCGGATCGCGATCGCGATCGAGAACGCGCTCGTTAGAGAGGCTGGCGGCTCGTTATACGACCGCATCTGCATCAAATCCGGCAATTAAACGCGGCGATCGCGTTTACGCCGAGATAAATACCGGTCATTTCGCGAGACGGGACCGAGGCAGAGACTTATGGCTTGATGGAGATTACGCGGAGACAGTGCAAAGTAGATGCGGCGGAGGAATATATCCGCGACCCGCGGAGACGAGGAGAGACCGCTCCCTGGACCGCTATCGAACGCGAATCTTCCACTGTACTATGGTCGACGACCTCTTATCTCGCTTCGTCGTGGACAAATGTTCGCCGCTTGTAAATCTTCGTCAATTCGTGGATTCCCAAGTGGCACTGGATGTCGCGTTGAATTAACTAATTAAACGACGGATCTTTTTGATAAAACTCGTCCTATTTTTAACGTATTATATATATATATTTTTACAAGATCAGAAGAGATAATCGATAGAAAGAAACATTCACATGTAGCACAAGAAACATTCGGTGTTCAAGAGATTAACTACTACAATTTATTATGTTATTTTTATAAGATTATGCGAAACCATCGTATCGTATCATATCGTTTGAAACCATCTGTAACAATATAGATTGAAATATTTTATCGTCGCTTTACAGAAGCTTCTTGTTGTCCCAAGGAACGTGAAACAAAGTTCTACGGAAAGCAACGTCGATGGATAGTGCGATGCAGCGGCAGCAAAGAAACAAGAGGGTTTCGGCGCGACGTGTCTTCCATCGAATTACCATACCGACCGGATTATCTCTCGAGCGCCAGACATCTCCATTGGCAGGACCCACGAATAATCCGATAAGCGAATTAAGATTAGCGGCTTCTGATGAACCGCTAAGTGACTATCGACGTTCGCGTATCGACCGACTTTGGTGACATACAGCCGAGTGGCGTCGTCGTTGAAATCGATCGTTTTCTGCACGCAAATGCTTTTTGGTAGCTCGGCGTTATAATCGAGATCGTTATAGTCGTACCGTATCTCCACGATGACGCGTGATATTCTTCTTGCTATCGTTGCATCGATGATTCGTTCGTTCAACCACGATTATTTCACATCGATGAAATTTTTGTCCCAGATAAAAGATGTTTCGTTTCCTTCTTCTTTCCTTTGAAATTTTAATTTCGATAATGTAACGATCATGGATATTCACGATGAACAGGGAACTATACGTGACGATGAAACCTCCGTTTCCGTCGACGAAGATGTAGAAGATAAAACGCGAAAATTACAATTTTATTGGACCTTCGAGACAATCAACGTGCATTCAATGATATGCGAGATTACAGCAGTAATTTGATGAAGGTTAAACGAGATCAATGAGTTAAGAAGAGGAATTCAGAAGTCGTTACAACCGTGCGATTGAATTATTCCATTTGTGCAAGGTTTTCGCGTATATTGAAGAGCGTTGGAAAGCGTAACTTTCTTAGTTAACTAATCAACTGAGAAGATACTGACAAATATAAACATCTCACTCTTACACGCAGCTACAAAGTATCTGTACTCTCGTCGCTCCACGTCAAAAATCTATTCTTATTTTTCTTTCGCTATACAAACATCGACACGTGCTCTCTTCTTCCACTTTGATCACGACCCTTTGCAAAATCTCATTCTACCAATTGAACTATCGATCTTTCATCGATGACACCCAACAACTTTCTAAATTCTGTCATCAATTCGTTCGAAATCGAACGGGTCTCAACTAGCATCTGTTCGCGGATCCACTTTAGAACATCGAAGTGTCAGGTTCCCACGAGCAGCATCGCGAAATTCACGAACATCGATCGTGTCGCCGGTTTTATGGACCCTGTACAGGAGCGAGCAGCAGGTTATACGTTTACGACGTCGCTGGAAAATCGGCCGTAAACGCGACTGCCGTAAACATTGTCGACTGGTTGCTCTCTCACGTTCCGGGCCATTGAGGTCCGGACAGCGAAAGAAAGGGAGTCACACGGCCGCCTGAAAGGATACTTTCTCCGTTGCTCGTCGACGTTTCGTCGAACGACGCTCGCGCGATAGATCGTTAACACGAGACTGTGTTGAAACTCTTAAAAAAGCGACGGTTTCGATAAACCTCCTTTTCATTTCAAGTTTTCATTTTTTTCGGAGATTTTCTTCGCCACAGTGTTCGAACGTTTGCTCCGGGAGTGTCGTCGGTTTTTGAACATGTCTTTCGAAACAATGAGATTCCTTTTGGAAGAATAGAAATCGTTACTTCGAACATTGCATCCGATCATTCTTTACAGCTCGTTATTTGCAACGAAATATTTGTTGCCAAATGCTGAGTTCGAAATATTTAAAAGATCGTTTTCTTTCTCGATCGCATTTCGACAACGTCGATCGATCATCCAATAAATTTCTTCGATAGGTGCTTAATCGATTATTCCAGTAATCGCGGTTTCTCCATGTGACGCAAGCGGCGCGAACCGAATGATCGACTCGATCGAAATACGGCCGAGAAGATCGAGGCTAAAGGGTATCTTCGAAGACGTTACGACCGAGGAAAAAAGCAGCTGACCAGGTACAGCTAGTGGGAATTATTAAATTGTATTCGCGCGGTTGAATCGAAGAGGTCACGAAGCGGCGCGATCGACGACGAGCGCTAGTCACGAGACAGGACGATTCGCTCGAGCGATTTTGACGTCGCCATTGTTTCAAGCCTGCGATAGACAATACGAGAAATAATAAAAATGCTACTTTTGATAGCGTATTGAAACCATGCGTTTTATAAATTACGCCATCTTTTAACCACAGAATATACAGCGTATCATTAACTTCGTATCTACATGTGTATTTCAATTCTGCTGCATAAAACATCGTTTTAAAAGAGCGAGTCTAATAGCGAGGTAACTTTACTCGTAAGTAGGATTTTTATGCATCTGTGAGAAATTTAATTGCCTGTCAAAGCGTTTACGTACGTTCGAATACCTGAACGTGTTAATCATCGCCGACTATCGGCAAACTGACAATAACGAGACGAAATGGTGCGACGATCGCAAGAATGTCGATCGGATAATGGCTGTCAAAGCGCACGTAATGGCGGTACTGGTCGCGATCGTGCGTAAAATTGGCGTGACCAACGGTCGTAGAGCTTTCCTTTGTCTGAGCTTGCTGCTTTCTGTTCCTGGGTATCCTGACGTGTTTCGAGGACGGTGTGTTAATGGAGAGGAACGTTCTGACACGTTTGAAGGGTATTATACGATACTGTTGCTTTCTAGCGAATACGGTGTGAACGTAATTGGCCGGTTTAGTGCTTTCTTCTGGCAATCGGTTGTTCGCGGTGTGTTAACGATTCAATTGGAACTTGCTTGTATTCTTTAACGCAGCGCACAGATTAATGCAAGTCACATTATCTTTATACACGAGTTTTTCAGCCTCGTAGCGAATTGTATTTCGAATTCCTTCGCGAAATTGTACGGGTCTAACAGTCCTCGTTCGTCCAAAAGTAATTTATGTGGACGAAATGTCACGAGATCGTCGCACTTGGTCAAGCGACTGGGACACGGGGAGAACAGGTCCCGAAGCGAGTGTCACGAAGTCACGTAAAAGGAAGTGACCGAACGACAGTGACACGGAAAACAATCGGTGCAGGAGTAGAGGGTTTCGTGATGAAATGACATACTTGCTTTCTACAGAATGGCAGGGTCATCTCTCGGTGCAGAGACACGGCAGTTGCCAATTGTGAACAATCGCTGCACGATTTCATCGTTTCGTTCCGCAGGAGAGACACAAAAGCTGCCAACCGATCGATCTATCTGATACTTTTCAAAAGCTGATGCTAGAATTCAGCAACATCTACGAAGTCTTTCTCACGCGTCATATCAGAAATCAAAAAGATCTGTGAATCCCCTGAAACCCTCTGAAACCATCGTCGGGAACAAAGAGGAATAACAGAAACGGTATCCTTTCTCGGCCCACAAATATCAAAACCACGAACCACGAAGAACAAGAGCCGCGCAAACAGCGACGAAACTCGAGAACGCTTCGGTTTCGATTCTGTCATTACCGCGAATCGCATGGAAACGATGGCGCTGAAGACTCATCCGTCGCGCGGTCGATTCAAACGTCCAGATACAAGTCTCTCATTTTCCCTCTCTCTCTTTCTCTCCGTCAATTGGAAAATAGAGTCGACCCTGAATTATTCGCCAGGACGATCCTCCCTTGTCGCCTCTTTCTCTCGCGTGGCTTTATCGGTCGGAGAAATCGACGTAGACTCACCGCTAAATTACCGGCTGGCAGCGTGTACGCGAGCGTGATAGACGCGGCAACACCTAACGCCAGTCACGATGCCAACGCCACGTGTAAAAACGACCATTGTCGGGAGGGAAAAGAGAGACTCGTACGTCGGTCGAGCGAGGTACATTCGAGGGACGTTTCGGATCACGGACGATTCGATGGGGGCAACGCGGCTAACGGATTGTCCTACGAGCACCATGGACGTGTCCGATCGTTTCTGTACCCTGACCTGTCCTACTAGCCTTCTGCCGCAAAACGCCTTTATGGTACATTGTTCACGGGGAACCAGGATCGCGATAACGGGAAGCTTTGACATTTCGCCGCGTTAGATCTGGTACTTAAACACCAAGTTGTCGTGGAATAGCTCTATCGAGCGAAATTCAGGTTTCTAATACGCGTGTCTAAGCAGATTCGAGAAAACATTTCAGCCTCTACCGCTTTAGAGTTTTGTACAGTATCTCAGTACAGTCGCATTATTTGTAGCGGCACATGGGCTAGAGGACGATTCAAATCATGTTGTCGTTTTGCCTCGGAGTAGCAATATCATTAGGATATACACAATGTATTAATAAATAAACTCCGGGCAAATCGTATCCTTTACCGTGAAAGGACCTTAAAGAATCTTAAGAGCCTTAAAGAGCCTTAAAGATATCAGGGAACAACATCGAAAGGAACAAAATTAAATCGACTTTTACGTACTTGATCTCATCGCTAAGAGGTATCAGTCGATATGGCCTTTCTCCTTCGTGTGTCGTTGGAAAATAAAAATGTCACAGGGGAACACAAAGGAAAGTAATCAACTGCATGGTCACTTACCCAGTACCTTAATTCCCAACTGTGTCTGAGACGATCGACGAGCATCCCTCGGAGGTAGCTCGCGCGGGTCAAGGCGAACCGCGTGCACGCGCGTGCACACGCAATGGCGCGAGAACACAGGTGGATGTTAACGAGCCCTGGGAAATTTTTCACCTTTCCCCACCATCTTCCTCTCCTTTTCTTCCTCTTCTTCTTCTTCCACTTGTTCCTCGTGTAAGAACTAGTTTCATCGGTGTAATCCTTTTGCTTTACTTTTGTAATCGCGCGCTACGCAAATCGATCTATAGATACGGAGCGTAGTCGTTTTCTGATCGAGATACGGACATGGGAACCGGTGCTATACTCGCTGAACCTGCGATAGGAATGCGGGAGAAGCGAGTCGATGCGAAGTTGCATCGGATTAAGCGCGTTGCGGTGACAGTGTCTTATGATCAAGTTTGGCGCGGAAAAGCTAGGAAAAAGAATTGAAGAATGCTGGAAGAGAAATAGCGCGAGTTGAAACTCGAACGTTTTTGTTGGATTTCGATTGGAGATTTAGCCTAAGTTGCAAGTAATGCGTTCTGTTCGTAAGTATCAGGATACTTATAGAAGAATGAGGTAAACTCGAATAGTTATTAAGAAATCACAAAGTTTTGTATGAGATCAGCAGGTGCCTTAAGAGTATTATTGAAACGTTATGTGTACGATTGCTAAATAGTGAAACGTGGTTTTACGTCGAATGTATTCGCAACGCGAATGCTGGAACAAGAATGTCGTGTAGTGCGTATTGTATGCATATCGCGGTTCAATGCTATTTATCGATCCCGTTCCGCTATATTTTCTCTAAGCTATACTGGTTTCTGCAAAGTTGTTCTTGCTGTAGACGATCTTGCCAAGATTTTTTATACCACCAGCGACTTCATGTTCCACAATTATACGAATTCCTTAAAATCTTTCTCACTTGTTTTCGATACATGCCGACAGAAATGCTTAGAATATTCGTCACGAGTAGAACACCTTGTATAGATGGACAATACATACGAGACACGATACCATGGTATCGTCGAGAGGTTAAATCCGAAGAAATAACATTTGGTAAAACGACAGGAAAATGTGTTCCGGATGTCTACGCCAGTGGATGGTTTGCCCGTGGTCGGTCAGAATGTTCACGGAGAGGAGAGGATTTCACGCGGGGACGCGTACACCTCCTACACGGCGCGGCGTACACCGTGCCGTATAGCAGCCGCTTGACAGCTGTCACCTTGGCCGAGGGGCGACAAGACACGGCGAGGCGAGTCGCGGTGATTCATGCGCCACGGGGGGGCACGAGGATCCGGCGACCTCCTGTCAAGGATTCCTTCGTCGCATACCATGCGCCGGAGGTGACATCGCGGCCGACTGATTTAATCGCGGACACCGTGTAGTTGCGGGTCTGTATCGTGCACGCCGTGGAATTCGAGTCGCCGATTTCCACACGACTCTTTCTTTCCTTTCTAGCTTCGGTTTATACGTCTGCGACTCTTAGACAGTTCACTTTCAGCTGATACGATCATGAGAGAATAGAAGATAATTTATATCGTAACGCTGATGTTTGATCATCAGCAGATTATCCGACTTCATAAATAACTGTATTTAGACGATTAACATTTTCTATTAATCGAAATCCCGATATCCGTCGCCATTTGAAATTAACCAAATCTTAAAAATCCTAACCGATCCAAACTTTTTCGACTCGACAGAGCACCGATCGCTCGGTTTACCATCGTAGGTCGAGATCTCCCGATGACTCGAATCCAGTGCACACCGTGACTCGACAGACAAGGCGTTAAAATCGCCTGAACGATCGACTCGACCGCTACAGGACCGAGAAAGAGCGCGAGCGAACAAAAATGGCGGTCCTTGCAGTTACCGGAGGTGAGAACGTGACCCCAGCGCACGATGCTCGGGGTCGACAGCTCGCGACGTGCGTTTTTCCTCACTTGCTCTCTCGTACGCTAGCTAATGGAATTACTCAAACGCAATGACACAGCGATTACATAATTGCGGCCCTCTCGTTGACTCCGCGCACCAGCAGCACCATTACTCTCTTCTCTCTCTGTCCTTCTTCCTCCTTCTTCTTTCGTGTTCTTCCGTGTTTCCTCTTTCTGTTTCGCGCGTGAAGCTCGGAGAGATTGGTCGATTATTCTCCGGAGACAAATGACATAGTCGACGAGGAGTAACGAGCGGCAACGAGACTTGTCAAACGTGTCGTTTGCCAGAGCGATCGCTCGGTTAGGGGTCTTAGGAGAGGCAGCGCGGTAGTGACTCGTTGGATTTCCTGGAATCGGTTGGAAATCGGAAACAGGAAGTTGCTTTAACGACGATGACTCGCGTTACGGCTGACGGACGTACGTACCGAGCGATTGTCCGATTATTTTTTATTCCAAACAGATACCAGTATCGTTTCTGACAATCTGTCAGCGACAACGATAATAATAATAATTTGAACGATAATAATCTACGCAAACGAAAAGAATCGCTTGTTTCCGTTGTCGCGAAACTGAAGCTCGGCAACCGGTCTGGAAATCTGTTTGTCAGGAAGAGAGATCCGCAGACGGTAGCTCAGAGGCCAGCGACGTAATAAGGTCGATAAGTCGAAGACTCGACACGAGTATCTCGCGAAAGAGGCCGACACCGAGAGCCGATCGTCTGAGGTGAACGAGGTCCGGGCGTATCTCACCGCGGGGACACCAGAAAGCCGTGAGCCGTTATTCTCGGCCGTATGGACAGGTCGGCGTTAATCACGCCACGTGGACGCCCGTCCCGAATCGTCGATACATCAATGTCCATTAAATCCCCTTGAATAGGTGCGACACGATTTATATAGTTCGTTGCCGATCGTGGAACCTCGTAAATTGAACGCATGTGAATTTTAATCTACATCTACATGGGAGATATAAAGTAGCAAATTCCGAGAAAGTCTAGAAAGCATCTGGTCTTTAAGGCACCAAAATTTTCCAGAAAACGATTTGCCATAACCCTTGTTATTCCATCTCTCGTCCCCTCGCTCCGCTTTGCTTTTCATTAAAACCTCGGATCCGTTTAAAACGATTGATACGTCGACGGTCTGCGCTAATCTCCAACGAGAAGCCTTCACAGCCGAAAACAAGAGGAAAAAAGAGGAAGAACAAGAAAAAGAAGATCCCTTTAGGAATTTCTGCTCGGTCGTAAGTATCGCAGTTACCGTTTCACCCTTTCCACAGGACCATACGGTAAAATAAAAACGGCGCAGTCGAGCCGAGACCCCTCGAACGTTCTCCCCAGGGTGCCGCGAGCGTAAAGCTTTATGCTCGCGTTTCCATCATACCGGCAGCGCCGATTACGACGTATCGTCCGTTAAAAATGCATGCAATTAGCCGGCGCCGCTTCTTAGCGCGCCAAACCCTTCCTTCTTTCTATGGTCGGGTGACAAAATTACGATCTACCGGGTGTCGTTAATATCAGCGTCCTGGAAATACCAACGTTGCTTACGGAGAAAGAAATTGCACGGAGAGAAGCAGAGGGGTTGAAAGAGGGCGAAAACGATGATCTGTGAGACAGGGATGAGTCGAACGCGATTTCAGCCGAGTTACGATCGGGGGTTGCACGACTGTTTCGAATCGATCGACAGCCGGCAAACTTCTAACCTTGGTGTCTGGCGGTTCCACGTTAGACGATTACCATCTGAATCAAAGGTATCTATAAATAGATAGAATTAGGTGAAACGATTTTAGGAAAGACTCGTGGTCGTGAGTAGTGGAAATCGAAGAAGATGTTTCAGGAACGATCGAATGTTTCTACTTTGTTCTGCTCTGGTTTACGAGAGCAAATCTAAAATTTCATTGCAATTTTAAAGTTCGCCGTCGTTATAAAAACACGTACAATTAAATTTTGATGAAATTAATCGCAAGCTGAATTATAGTTTCAATCTTTATTTCTTTTCGACTGTTTCTAAATTAACTATTAACTCGTTCAATTTAATTTCAAGGTTCCGGATTTTACTTTTGTATAGACCAAAGTTTGCGTAAAACTTGTTTACGGATAGCGAATATACGTGTCACGTATATTTTACGCAACTGTAGAGTGGTACGTTCCGAGGCTCTATGAGATAACAATTATTCAACACGAGAAAAGAAATAAAAGAATACATAAGAGATATCCTCTTTTGTTACATAAATTCCAAAAGTTGTGTATTGTATAACACTTGTACCAAACGCGTATCATTGCGTGACCTGATAAAGCCGCGATCTCGCGTATCAGCGCTCGTGCGTGTTTTCGTTACGTGAGATATCTCAATGTCAAACGTGCCTGATGAGAGCGAGGATCTCTTTAAAAAGAAGCCTCATCGCCAAGATCGACACAGTTCGACACCGAAGAACAATCAGAAGAAATGCATCTGAAGAAAATATTCGCACTGTTCGTTGCGGGCCTGGCAGTAGCCCAGGCTGTCCCAACGTCGAAGACCGAAGAAACTTTGGAAAAGGAGATCCTGAAGTTGGAAGAAGAAGTGAAGGACCTGGAGAGATCTAAGAAGTCGGTGCTATATTTAAATCAGCCTCCGACGCTCTTCCCAACTCAAACCTACAGTATCCAGGTACCTGGGCAATCATCGATGCAGACCCTAAGTATCCAACAGCCTGAATCTGTTCAAACCTTGAGCATTCAAGCCAATGGTCAACCAGGTCAGCTCCTCAACATTCAATCAGCGCCACAGGTTGCCGAAACCATTAACATTCAATCTAATGGTCAACCAGCTCAGCTTCTTAACATCCAATCGGTGCCACAGGCTGTTGAAACCGTAAGCATTCAAGCTAATGGCCAGCAAACTCAACTTTTCAATATCCAACCGGCACCACAAACTGTTGAAACGCTCAGCATTCAACAACCTGCTCAAACTTTCAGTATCCAAGCCAATGGACTACCAAACCAGCTCCTTAATATCCAATCCGTACCGCAAGCTGTCGAAACTCTCAGCATCCAACAACCAGTTCAAACCTTGAGTATCCAAGCCAATGGTCAGCCAACCAAACTTTTCAATATTCAGCCCGTCCCACAAACTGTCGAAACTCTTAGTATTCAATCCAATGGCCAACCAGCTCAGCTCCTCAATATTCAATCGGGACCACAAACTGTCGAAACTCTCAGCATCCAGTCCAATCCTCAACAGCCTGCAGTCCTCAATATCCAATCTGGAGCGCAATCTGTCGAAACTCTCAGCATCCAGCCAGCAGGACAGCCTGTTCAAACTCTGAGCTTTATCCAGGGACAACCTAGCGCCACCGTGATCGCTCAGCCGAGTTCGTCATTCACGGAGATCATTCAATCGGCTCAACCTGTGCCGGCGCAAACCAACGTGAACATCGTTCAACAACCTTCGGTTTCGGTCAAGGAATCTGTGGTGGTGTCAAACGATCCAGTCGTCGAAACAATCACCCGGGAAGTTGTCAAGCCCGTGGCGGAAGAAATCATCGTTTCGCCAGTGCAAAATGAAGTAGTCATGGACGTTGCTTCGGTGGTACCAACTTACAGAGAGCAGGTGGTCGTTTCGCCATCCAACTCTTTTTTCATGATGTCGGATCCGGAGATGCTTTCCTACGTGAATGTACCTCAAATGCAGTTCTACAACCCAAGAGTTCTGACAGCAGTGAGGCCTGCGAACCTGGTGATAGAGGAACCAATGCGCGTAGTAAAGGAGAGCGTGGTCGACACCATGCAAAGCAGAATGTTGGGCGGCCGTGTGACCGAGTCAGTGGTCTCGCGCGTATTCTAAAATGTAGGTTCACGTGATTCGAGAAATAATCCAACGATTTAACACTCGCACTGACGCGACCCGTACATATCGTAGACTTTTTGATTTAGAGACGCGAAATATACGAGAAATACGTCGGAATAATGTAAACGATGTTCGTGCCAGTGTTAATGACCACTTTTTGTATTCCACGAGCAAAGATATAATTGCTGATCATTAATTGTAATTCATCGTTTTGGTTGACAGGTGTAATACAGCAACTATGGGATCAGGGGTTAGACATCATAATAGACGTAATTGATAGAATAATATACATGTTATATATTACTAAGATGCAAATAAATAACACGTGAATGTATGCCTATGTTTGTCTTTCAATATCATTCCACTGAAACAGCTAATATTCAATTTCACCTATCAATTTCATTTTCATTGTCTAATTCAATTCACTAGTTGAAAATCGGGACGACAGATTAAAGAAGTAAAGATCGACCGCAAAAGAAGAAGACACGCAAGAAATCATGCCGTCGTGGGTACCGCACGGTTCATGTCGATTTCATTGGCCTGTACGACATCTCCGAACATTATAAGAGGTCTTAATCGGAATTCAAATCGAGTTCGGCCGGTTTGAGTCTCGATATCGATCTGACCTCACTTCGCTCGAGATCGGCGTGTGCTTGCGCGACAAGACCGAAACGGATGACGAGCGACTTCACAATAGCCCCGAGTCGGGAAGATTTACGATAACGTCGATCGAGCCGCGAGTCGTTCATTCATCATGGAGGAGACAGCGCGCGACTGTCAAAATCGGCCTGCCGCCACCATCGCCAACGACGTCGCAAGCCTTGTCGTGTCGATGTCGCTGAACGGCGCGACGACCGAATCTTCTCGATCCTGTTCTCTCGTCGCGACTTCGTCATTCATCTCGATCGTGAGCGACCGCTTTTTAAACGCTTTGTACCGACCGTTCGCGCTAGCGAACGACTCGAGTCGAGAGATCGTCTAGAAAAATAAAGTCGATACGGGTTTGTTGCTTTTAAATTCTACGGTACGTTGAATTTTGTCCGATTTGTAGTCTATTTTTAAACTCGCAGACATTCTCGTCTGTAAAATGGTGACAGAAACGAAGATGAAATTATTCCTCTTCGGCTGGTTTAGCCAGAACCAGATCATCGATACGTAAGTGATAAATAACGCATTAATCATTTATCAACGATTTGTTTGAAGTCTGTAATATTTCACGGCTAAAAAAAGTAAAACAGAGAGGAGAAAAAAAAAAGTAGCGTAACACCGCTACAACTTTCTCCTCGAGCAAAACGCAAGGCCCTCGTGGATTCTCTTACGAACATCCTGTCACAATTTAACCGTGCAGGCGACCGGTTGACCAACACCGTCGGACTAGCCGAACTTTCCCTTTTATATCGCGATAAAAAAAACGAACGCAACGTCGCGTTAAGAAGCGCGAGGAGTATGTAATTCGCGCCGCGTGCAACGCAGATCCGCACGAACGAGAAGGGTAATTAATGTGGAATGGTGTTTTTATTGTTGAATCGATCTTATCGCGAGATCCGTCGTTTAATTCGATACAGTTTCCAAAGCGCATTCCAAGAGGTAGAATACATTAAATCAAGGGAAAGTCGAAAGAAATACGCTTGTCGATATCGGAATCGACAAGATCATAAATTAAAGCATCGGAGGAAGTCCAAGGTAGCTTTAATTCCAAGGTCAAAGATATGCCTTTTAGCATACTGATATATGTTTTTTTGCAATTTAATATCGTGATCGACATCGAGTCGAGTTCAACGACCATGACGTCACAAACCGGTTTCCATTATTTTGTAATCTTAGAAAATTTGTTCGCAGTTACCGACGATAATAAAAGAACACGTTATTATGGCACGTACTAAAACTGTTATATGTAGTTTTCTGTTCAGAACGGTATTATTCGGCCAATTGTTTTCTTATTTTTCTTTTTGCATACGTGACTACCGTCGAAAACGTGGAAACGTTAAGACGAGGAACACAAATATTTATCTCGAAATTTCGAAATCTGTTTCGCGTGTCTTTCGACGAACAAAGATACTTGGAACGTTCGTTGTTCATAGTCACGATGACTATAGAAAGCGATACCGCGGAGAATCGAATCGAATTTATCGATTGTTAGACGAGTTAACCGCTTGGAAAACGGTTTTCGCGATTGGAGCGTGCGTCCGCGGTCCCGCGTTCGCTAATTAACTTTGCTATGCTTTGTTTTTTCGCTGACGGTGTACGGCCGTTCGAATCGGATCTTGCCAACGAAAAGAAAGTTTTGCTTGTAAAGCAATTTATGCAACCGCTGGATAAACTCGATGCATAATCGCTGCTACTGATCTACGCGTTTCTGTAACTCGAAGACGCAGCTGTTTTCTTCGCGATCTTAAAGGGTAAAACTGGAAAATCGTGGTCAGGAACCATCTCGACGCGGTAATCCAACGATCGTCGTGATTTCTATGGGACATTGAACGGAGCAAGAATGCAGGGAAGAAGATCCATTGCACGCCGATTAAGATCCTGCTATGGCGATCGCCGCGTGCTCCATCTGCAAGAAATCGACGCGCGATCTATCCTCTTCTTGCTGTCGTTTTTCCTTCGCACGTTGCGACGCGACTGTGACACAAAGGAAGAGGTTGAGCCACGCTGAACGACGCAGCAAGCGAAACGGTTATTGAGAATATTCGTAAGAAGGATATGCTGCGAGGAGAATACTTATACACGTAATCGTACAAATATCAAGTGATTTGAAGGTATGGAAGGATAAGAGGAAAGGGGGCAAAAAAGAGCAAAGAAAGATTCGTTTCTAGTTTCTAACAAAGTGCGTTAGAAAGAAAGGGCTGCAGCTTCGTGTCATAAAATGGACACGCATCGTTGCACTTGCGAAAGAAACACGATCCTAAAGAGCCAGTCCTCCGTGAACCATTCACCTTTTTTTCCCCAGCATTTTCTTTCACTCGCAATCAGACAAGAGATATGGCTCGTTCTACTTGAGTCGAATCTTCCTGCGAGCTCGCGAGATTAAAAAATGCCAACGTTGAAGCGTGCACACGCGTCCCGTTACATTCGTTATTAGTTTCGTTGTAATGCGTTTTCTTGCGCGACGTCTAATGCGACAATACCTTCCTTCTGCCTCCTCGGCTTATTGGCGCGGTACATGTATACCGTTACGAAAAGATGCCTGTGTCATCTAATTTCTGCGCGTAACGCGTGACTAAGGTGCGGATCAACGTCTGAGCGAACTTCCTGCCAGTATTAATCGATGTGCAGTCTGCCAGATATAATGGGATTGTCGGGTAGATACTACCTCAGATTACCGATAGTTCGATCGAAAAAAACGAAAACAGAGAGAAAATAATGGGATAACTGATCGCAAAAACCTAGTTTCGGAATAAAACTTTGAAAAGATCGTCCGGTAAAACATATTTACGTCGTGTTGTCTTTACCGATTACGGGGAAAGCTAGTGTTTCCAGGATTATAATAAAAACAATTATAATAAAACGAACCGCTTTAAAAATAGATTTCTTGCCTGCTTCCGATCGATTCTCTACGCAATAACGTTGTCTATGTGCGAAGCAGCGGACACAAGCAATCGAAGAAGCATCAGCAAGCAGGCAAAGGAACCGAAGAACGCCTCGTACAGCTAATGCATGCATGGAAGCCGATATGCGGCAGCATTGACAGTTTTTGCCTGGTGTCATTATGACCGGCGACGGCACAAAAGACGGTCGTCGGGTAGCCAAGCCATCCGTAACGAACGCCTCCCGAAAGAAGTCTGCCTACCGGGGGCAGAAAAGGAGCGGGACGAGGACGATGATGAGGAGGAACAGGCGGAACAGGGAGCCGACCGTGGGACGCCGTCCCTCTTATCATCGCCGGCCAATCGGTCCGAGGCGACACACCGTGTCTCTTTGCTCGCTTTGTCCCATGCACGCTCCGGCAAATTAATACGGGGAATGCCGGCAAGGACGATCGACCGCGCCAGAAGCCGATCGTGCGTGTCCGCTTCGCTGCGCGCCGCTCCATTGCTCCACCGATGGGATTAAACGATGAGAAAACTGCATAGAATACGGAGACTCGATCGGTTTAGAGGTAGCGAGAGATTTGCAATCGAGAGTCGAATGTGTTAAAATAGAAACATATCTGTGATAACGAGGCTAATCTAACGTGTGCGTACAACACGAAACTATCACCAAGCTAAACCACGAGGATCTTTGCCTCGTCATTCCGCGATTCAACGTTCCGTGGCATTTTCAAGCACCTCGTTTCATCCTCCAAACGTATATTCATTTCTAACAAATCGATGTACTTTGACAGTCGAGTAAACACCTCGGAAATCAGAACGAGATGAAAGGAAAGAGACAGAGATCGAAGATAAAGAAAGATGCAAAGGGAATGGAAACCACTAAAGAGGTGCACGTGCACGTTGGTACACGTTGTCGCTCGGTCTGCCTGAAATCGGTCGATCTTCGTTCGGCCGCCAGATCGATTTCGTCGGATGCCAACAACTTTTTTATCCGTCCGCAGGATCCATCGAGGGAAAGAACTTAATCTAGACTCTGAGGTCGATTTCATCCATAACCGGGGAAAAACGCGTACGATCGTATATACCTGCGGTTACAAAGTAGGCCTTCGATATTAGTTATTCGATTTCGAGGTATTCCGCCGCTCGTTCGTTCGCGGAGGAAAGGCTGTATATTTGGCGCATTGAGAATCGTAGTAACACGAGTTAATATTCTGAGAATTTGAGTCGGCCATTCGGTTTCATAGTCCACTCAATCGCAAGTTATATCGCGAGTTACCAGTTACAATCTAACTCTACACACGCTCATCTGTAATTCTGATTTAACAAAGCTAGATTTTCTTCGTAGCGAGATTTACATCGAATGCTGAACTTTCCCAGGCAGAATTTTTAAATATTAATCACGTATAGATAACATATTTCAAAAATTGTTCTACATCGACGTAATAGAAAACGGTCGATACGTATTTTGTCGCGTACGTCCGCAGATAAATCGCGAGACATCGGATTAACAAACCGACTCTTCCTTGAACGATCGGCGAGTCGATCGGCCGTCAAGAGGATCGATAGAAGACGAGTCTGGTCGATCTGCCGCGAACAACGCAAAAAGATAGTACATATTTGCAAATGATTGCTGCCGCTCGAAAGACGAGAGACAACCGGTGCCCGATAGGTTGGCAGTCTGCAATCAATTTGCAGAAGCGCGGCCACGCCGATGCGAGATCGCGGATCCGGCGGATTTGCGGCGTGACTGACGATGCGTGACGCCGCGGAAGACCGCAACAGAGAGGGGCGCCGCCAATCGCCTATGTACGCTCCACTTTGCCGGTGTGCATCGTAGGCAAAGGCGAAAAGCTCGCATGCCATCCGCGCGTCCTCTCGCCCCTCTTCTCGCGTCGTCGCTTGTTCATGCATGCTTATCTTTTCCATGGGATCAAAGGACCGCGCGCGTATCGTGCCGTGTTTCCAGTCTTGAAACGTAATCCGTTCCGTGGATTGGTTTCGGCTGTTTCGTGCTCGCGTTCGAAATCAAATGGTCGTTCACGATTCACGATCCCGCTGATCGTCTGTCAACCGTGTAACGCGCGATCATCGTTTCGATACACGAAACCATTTTACATCCTTTTCGGGTAAAGTTGGAAAATAGTTGTAAAAAAACAAATTTCGACCTGTTTAACGATAGTATCTGTCCTTTAGTTTTTCATTCTTACAAAATCATACGATTTCCCTTATGTAAATTAATTTCTCCAATCACCCAATGCGTAAAACTTTGTATAACAGTGAATGCTCTTTTTCCACGTGAAATATGGAACAAATAGAGCGGAATTTTTTACAATCATTCTTTCACGTCTACAAAAATAAAATTGAGCTTTCGATAGCTCGGCCTCGACGAAACGAACTCGTCGAGTTTGAATAACGCAGGATTTCAAGCGTTAAATTCGCGAGTATCATCGACACCCCGATGAGGAAGTGCGACGAAACCGCGACATCGTTGCCGGTGTGACGAGGGTGTTCGTAGCAGCGCAAGCCGACACGGCGTCGTGAGAAACCAACGAAGCAACCTGGTTGTTAGTCGGACCCTCCGCCGCGCCGCCCCGTTTACCAAGGCATAATCGTTTATCGGAGTCATGCGAGGCGACGGAGAGCCGGCTGGCAGTTTCCAAGTTTCGCTTCGGTTAACTGCCGTCCGCGAGGCGAGGGAACGCACACGCGGGTCAAGGAGGAAGCCGGATCGCGTTATAGCGTTTTGCAACCAAGTAACACCTTCGACGTCGCGTGATACCGGTAATTACTGAAAAATAGCCCGCCGGCCTGTTCCCGCTTTTAGCCCAACCCGACAAAACGGCCCCGGCCAATTGCTCGTTACCAGCTATCGTGCGCGTAAACGTCCTACCCTTTTCGAAAGTCGCCCGCTCGCAGTCCTCTGCAGGACTTCAGGATCGGCTAGCGTGCTCCTCTCCGACGCGAAACGGGTGTCTCATGGGGTTAACCGGCGTACGGAGGTTAATCGTCTTTTGGAATTCTTCGGCAGCCAGGCGTTTAGCTTTTCTTCTTTTATATTTTGTGGCAGCCATTGCTGCTAAGTGGAGGAGCTCTTGTAGAAAAGGAAAATTGTTGCGAGCATCAAAATTGGACAATTTTGGTTTTCTATTGGAAAACGTTCTACGTATTAATGATTATTTCGTAGCGTAGAATTTAAGTGGAATTTCCCTTTCTAAATATTTATTAACAACGCGAGAAGATGGCGTCGCGATGTCGTCTACGTAGAGGAAGATATTAGTGCGAATAAACAGCAGTTAATTGTTTCCTGGCTTTTGTCTATGTCATCTATCCAAATTAAGATTTCCTTGCAACTAAGATGTGACACGTGCAGGCTTTTGTACAGACACGCTTCCCTTTTGAAGGGTTTGAAGGGTTTGAAGGATTTGAAGGGTCATGAGTTTGTCTCTTGGCACTTACAGTGTCTTCTAGAAGCATTCTATCGTATGTTACGAGACATTATTAGTGTTTAATCTAATAACGAAGGAATCGTTGCAATTGCAAAACGTCGCTGCATGCTACGAGCAGTTCGTTGTTACTTTACACGTATCTCGTATCACCTTTATTCAGCCAGCTGTCCCGATTAAATCAAATCAGAGGCAATATCAACCGTAAATTCCTCGTCCATTACGCTCCATCGTCACTGTCTTATAAAGTGTTCACGCTATCGCAAACATTACAAAGGGCCGTGTCCCGAGCCATCGATCCTGCCACCGATATATCTGCTATAAAGTCGTTACAAAATCATTACGACACGGAGCGGCGCCATATCGATACAATCCGCGGACTCTGGAGATACCGATCTGTCCGATGATTCGATCTCCAGTACTACGTACTTGACTTCTACCCACGATACCGAGTAAACCGCGACTCCGATTCCGTCGCGACTCTATGCAAATTATCGTTCGATGTTATTACACTTCTAGACGTCGTGACGATTAAAATAATTTTATTTTAGTGATCGCGGTAGAAAGTTATTGGTGACCAAATGGGACATCTTAAGCCGTACTTTTACATCTGTAAGAACGCACGAAATTTTACCGTTTAAAATTCTAAAAAAACGTTTAGTTCGTCATTTAGGTCCCTGTCACAGTATCGTACCATTATCTTTTTCCGTATGGTATACGCATACAGTCACGTACATATTTACTTGCAAGCAGTATCGGTTGCAGGATAACTCGAACGAGAACAGGTTCGCCAGCCGCAGGTTTCGCCGTTTATGCTCGAGCCCGCGATTTTTCATATTCGATTAATCGACGCGGCCCGAACGTCAGCCGAAACGTTTAATCGCCGGCCGCGAGCCGCTGTGTAACTTTATTAACCTGCGGGACCTCGATCGCTTGTGCCGCATCGCCGACGCGGTTATCTCCCGTTTTCTCCGGGATTGATATGCCAATTAAGCGGTACCTCGAGGCTGAGACCGCGGCTACCACGTGTGCGTGCCCTTCGCCGATCTGGCCGCGTCACTCTTCTTCGCCTCGATCGAACATCCATCGACAATCGAAAGGAAACGTTGCTTTATGTCGAGGCGCCGATTTTTATGGTGCTCGATTAATAGGCGTATTATTGCGGCAATTTTTTTTATTCGATAACATTACTTTGAGCGTGATCGCGATCGCATGTTACGAAGCAGATTAATTCAGCGATAGAACGTGTTACGAACGAATCTTAAAAAATCTCGCGTCTTGGGCAATTTGAAACGATTAGCTTGATCGGATTTGACTAGTTTCTTTCTTTTTTTTTTTTTTTTTTTTTTTTTGTAATAGCTGGAACATTGTTGAGAGAATGCTTAAAATAAATCGTTCCA
The DNA here is from genome assembly GCF_011952255.1 of Bombus vosnesenskii. Taxonomy (NCBI): domain Eukaryota; kingdom Metazoa; phylum Arthropoda; class Insecta; order Hymenoptera; family Apidae; genus Bombus; species Bombus vosnesenskii. Next base: position 151,962 of record NW_022883050.1, read on the forward strand.
CTTATCAAACTTGTACTTTCTAGTAAAGCTCTGGTATAACACACAACAGAGAGAACAGCTGTATGGCGTGACCAAAGTTACCGGCACTCGTAACGATAAGCTACAAAGTACACGGACTTACGAAGCATTTAAAGACGCTTGGCATTTAATTTTAAGGCTCGTTTTCCGCGGGATTTCTCTATCACGAAACGGCATAAAAGTGGAAAGGAGATGGAGCGCAATCTCGCGCGGAAATCACGCTCGGTCGTTTAATTTTCGAGAGCTTTTCGAACGCGATCCGACGATTTCTCGGTCACGAAAGCGGTCGCAATTTTATCGGGATCGTGTCGTCGGGGCCGACTAATCTTCGAAACAATTCTTAAGGCGCTTGACTCGACCGCTCTCGTGTTCGGTCACGGAACAAAGCCTGAACCGGTTCCGCCGAATGGGATCGCGCGTCATTCGAGTACTTCATTTTCCAGACTGTGTTTCTTCTCGAGCGTGATGTATACCTGCTCGGTCACGAAACACCGAGAAAATCGCACGGCCAATTTTTATCGATACTTTCGTTTCGACAGGGAACGCCGGCTATTCAATTTACGTAAGAGGAAATTATTAAACTCGAGTTACACAGATAACCACATCTTCGTTTCCATGTATTTAACGTACGTGTATGTATATATTAATCTAAAATATTCGTGATGTGCGAATTCTAAATGATTATAATACGCACTCTTAAATACGTAATCATACCATTGTTTTCGATGTTTAGCTCAGACGCGCGTGACTTTTCGGTATCCAAACGATACACAGTAACACGTAATGCACTCGAACGATGTATATTTAGATTCAATTTCATCGCTGGGACACTCGACGATATATCAAAAATTATTCTTCGATTTGAGCAGACGTCGCTACAATTCCATCGATAGACGTTTAATTGGTATATATTGCGTTGGAAACTAAGCGATTGCGGATTTTGTCAATACCACCTAATGACAAAATCCGCAATCACTTAATTCCCAACCTAATACAAAAGCGTCGTGTTTGACAGTCAGCGATCGGTTACTCGATGAGTCAGCGAAAAGAAACTAGTGGCGCTGACACCGCGCAACCGAGAAAACCGCGATCGCATATTTATTCGCTCGAAACGACCTCTTGAACAATCTTCGAAACTTACACCCGCTGAGCCACCCTGTATCGCTTACCACTTCGCTATGGTTAGCATACTTACTCTCCTCTCGCAAGAAACGCTTCCTGGCAGAGTTGTTGGCGACCGGACGCGAGGGGAGGGTAACCAGGCTCCTTTAGAATTCGCGCGTGAGCAGCGAGCGAGGCAGAGAAAAATATCCAAGATGAAATCGGCGAGGGTCAAAATGCATGACAAATAACGCGGCTTGTCCACCGCGGAATGAAACAAAACCCCGGCAAAGAGCTGGACGCCGCTTTGTTCCCATTGTGGGCCCGGTGTCACTTCAAGGTAACGTTGCATTCGGTTCCCCGGCCGCGGTGTCGGGTCGCCATCAGATGACGCTTGATAAAGGAACGACAAATTGGTACCACCCGAACGACTGCTGCTCTTCGCGGAAGATCCGACCGCGATAACGTTCGTGTCGATAAACACGCTACACGACCACGTCTCCCGCGATTTCATGCGCCGCCGTGCACACAATTTTCGTACCTGTTTCCGGTACGTTTGAAAAATCGCCGGTTTTTGTACGATCAACGCTCTCCCGAACGCGGACTAACACACGGAATGTTTCAAAAATTGCGCCATCCTTCTACCAACTGAAGCTTCGCGGATGGATGTTGCTTCCAGAGAAGACTGTACGCGGATGTTGGCAGACTGAGATCGTCGTACGTAACAGATTTTAGGTGGTAAACGTTGTTATAAATGATTCTTTGAATTACTATGTCGAATGGAACCGATCCACGCCGACGTAACCGAAACGGATCAAGATATCGAGAGAGCTGGCAGAAACCGTCGGAATGCTAATGGATTCAGAAAGGAAGGACACGTAAAAACTCGGATGGAAGTTGCCGCGAGACGAAAAACAAGTCTCCCTGCCGATATCATCGGAGTCGAGTATCCACAAAGCTACATTGTTTCTTAGAAACAAGTCACCGGGTGCGGTGGATCACGGTTGGCCGATTACAGATCTCGATCCGATGAACACACCGGGTCCACCTTGCGTCTCGTAAACGTTCGCTGACAAGGGACGAGGCAAGAGAAAAAATTTTCTACGCGGCAGAGGAATCTTCCGGTTGAATTAATCGTCGACCCGCTTAGTAGCGGCCAAATTTTATTCTTGCTCGCGGCGAAGCGTAACCGCGATCGTTGCTGACCAACGACTCGAATGACATCGACGATTATTAAATCGAGATAACCGGATTTTTACGCTGACCCAAGTATACGTTCGATCAGGGATAGTAGAGATCGAGTTTGCAGGAATACGCGCGCCGTGACAAGAGAGGACGCGAGCGCGTTGTAGCCGCGATGTTGGTTCAATCATGGGCTACAAGCGCGATCGGCTGGTCCTCTTGGTCCGGGTCCAGTGGCGTAATCCTCCGTCACGTTCTTCGATCATCGTTCAGGCGAATTTACACGTTTCGCTTTGATCGAACAATACGCTCGATTCGACGAGATTCAATGTTGATTCAACATCGACAAATGCTTTGTCATCCCCACGCTGCGTCTCAAGCTTCTCGTGTACCAATACGGCGAGGAAAAAGTGTTATATCTTAACGCTTGCAATTGCAGGATACAACTTTGCTTAAAGGGTGCAGGTTTTAGAGTTTTTCTAACACGGGATTGTCGTTATTTTGGATTGTGACGCTTGCAAAGTTCAAGCGCGATATCCTGCTCTATATTTCTATTATAAGGCGGAAGTCGCGTGCATCGAAGCCTAGCGGTCCATGGAAGAACACGCGCGGTGGAAGAGACCTTCCGGCGAGAATCGCGCGCTCTTCGAGCCTCTCTCGCTGAATAATGAACCGTCTTCTCGGGTGCTTTACGCGGTCGACCAACCGGTCCCGTTTCCGTAAATTATAACCATTAGCGGCACTTGCGTTTCGCGGCCGCGCGTCCCGGTAATTTTCGTGAAATTAAACGCACCGAATCAATTACTCGTTCGCGCTACGCCGGGCAATCGAGGACGGACGATGACCAGACGCGCGCGATGGGAAATGGCGCGCCGCTGTCACCGTGGCGTGCATCTGCGTTTGTCAAGAGTCAAGAGTATCAAGTCGAACGGGCATGGTCACGAAACACCGCCATAAAAGTGTAATTTGCCCGGCGATTTCGGCACGACACAATGTGCTCTTGGTGGTTGAACGATACGTAAGAGGATAATTGGACGCAAAAGGTGAACTCGAGCGCTCCGGAAACCGGTTCCTCGTGATTTCCGTTTAGCTATGACTTATCGATGCCCTTTTCCCGTGTCTTCTCCATTCAATTCCACGATCCTTTACTCTTGGTTCCCTCTTCCTTCAACACTTTTTCTCAACCGAATTTTGAAACCGATGACAAATTTCTTTATAAATCTGCCCTAGATAAACTTTCAAATAATTCTTAGTGTGAATTTAACGCTCGATTACGATTAAAATACAACGAAAAATGGTAATTTCGTAGAAAGAAACCTTCTAAGGATCAGAATATTTGCGACGACGCAACAGTGTATCGAAAATAGCGTCGCCATGGGTCCAATAATTCAGGGTAAGTTTCGTCAGTGGGGGTGCTTGTGACAGAAAATTCGTCCCGGGATGCGGTGTTCGTCCTTAGAAGGCGTTTTGTTCCTTGACCCGCGTCCCAGCTCATCCGTCACGCTTGTCGGCTTTCGCGACACGCGTATCCACGCCGCACGATACCGACCCGCTGTGTCCCGGGACAAATTTATAAATTTGACAAGGAAACGTACGAAACGAGAATAGAAAGAGCTACGGATCGTTCGAGGACATCTCCGACTATGGCATCTCGGATGAATAAATCGAAACCGGATCCTTGATTCGTAGATCGACAGATCTTTTGGCTGTCATTCTACGAATAGATTCTTAAGGACAATACGTGCAATTATTCATATTCGAAATGGCGTAAAAAGTTCTTGGAAATGAATGTTTGAAGGATAAGAACCACGTATTTCCATATCTTGTACCATGACAGCAGATACATATTTTGAAGATAATGCTCGAAGAAACAGCGATCCAACGAGGCAATCGTTGAATCAATTTTCTACTTCTTTCTATAGCGAAAAATGTGATCAAACACAATGCGACAGGTTTAATAAAGGTTCGGCATACGAACGAAGTCGAAATGATAAAATAAGAAGGAAGTGAGTTCGGTCAGCTGTCGCCTATTGCGAATCGATAAGCAAGTAGAAATAGAAGAAACAAAACGAGTCGTTTCTTCGATAGATCTTTCGAACTTCGATAGTTGCGATCGATTGCCTTCCGGCTTGGGTGCACGTCAAAAATCATCCGACAAACTTGCACCAATGACTATGTTGTTCTTGCCCTTGCGATAATTTGTATCGTTTATAGCGTTGCACCGTGACAAGAGGATAATTGCGGAATATTTGATTTTAATCGACACAGGTGCGCGCAAAAGGAACAAATACGTTTACTTAAGAGCAATAAAGTCGTTTGGTCGCTTGATCCGTCTAAATGGCAACGAGCACAACCTCTTGATTTTTGTACGTAATATGTTCGTTTCTATTAAAGACGTGAACTCATTTTCAAAATTGCTTTCGAGTTTCATAAGATGTAATTTTCGTTCGATGTTTTTTATATCTGCTAAGAAAACACCAAAGAAACTGATCGCACGTATATGAAATTTGTATATGTGTATCTTTATAGGTTTCCTTACACATATACACATATCGCACGCAATACTCAACACGTGTGTGTTATTAGGTTGTCCGAGAAGTTTCTTTCGTTTCATAAGATGATAATAGATGAACAACAATTTCTCTTTTATATTGAATTACGTATGATCCGTTTCGTTCTATTTCTATTATTACGTTCGTGTGTAAATTAATATAAAAGAAAAAACATTGTGCATTTTCTATTATTTCCTTATAAATCGGAAGAAACATTTTGGACAACCTAATAAATAAAAATCACATTATATCGATATTATCCTGCTGACAAGCATGTGTGCAGCTCAAACTACATTATATTCGTATCGACATGGAGGAATCGCATCAAACGAATACCACGATTCGTCCGATCATTCCCGAATAAAAATTCTGCTGACACTTTCGAACGATCGCTACGAGATAGCCACGTGTACGAAGACGCGTCATTTGTTCCCTTCGAGCGACGACCGATAAGACGGACGCGTAATCCGCGAGAAGCATGGCGATCATTCGATTTGACCTGGATTTATGCGATCGCGATCGTGCCTTCTTTCGTGGCAAACTTCCACGCGTCTCAGTCACCGGCTTCGTTCGTTTCAGGTGCATCAGCTGACCTTGCAACGCGCCAATCAACGTTCCTGGTCGCTTCACTGGCCACGCTTGATGTATCGCCGCGTATGCCTTGGTGTCTCGCGATACGCTTCCGTGGAACCAGCATCATTGATTGCGCGAATTTTTTCTCACCTTTATATACGGTGTCTTGTAAGTTTCTATATGGTCGATGAGATTGATACGTCGAGGTCGATAGTGTACGATAAATGTTGCGATATTCGAAGAAACAAATGTTACAAATGACTTTTTACAGCGTCTCTCGTAATCTTTTTATTTGTTTCGTCAAATTCTATCTTGGTCAGACCGAGAAAACACCTGACGTTACATCCGCGTGTGCGTATTGGAAATCTCGACAGAATTAAAGGTAAAAAGAAGGCTATCTGCAATTCGTTCGTTTGATCACGATTTCACCTTCTTCGCACGCACTCGCAAAATCCGTGAAACGGATACTCCAGATATCTCTTCGTGGCGAGACGAACGTCCGCAGATCGCGAACCGTGACTTTCTCGCGCGTTATTCGAAGCGGAGCCGAGACGCGTGCAGCTGGCCGATCTCCTTTCACGCGCGTCTCGGCCGGAGACGGACGTTTTCCATTTTGCATCGCCCGCAGGACGCTCACCTTCCTTCGCAACTTCGCTGCGTCGTCCGCGTGATGGCCTTCCGCCTTCTCTCTGCATAATCTCTCTGGCAGTGAGAGTAAACCCGCAGCAATGGATCGTACTTTGTTCCAGAGATATCGAGAAATTTTCAATCGAACTTCAAATTCCGACACGTGGATTTTAGATTTTTAAACGTACGACGAATAACGAGAATTTAAAGAGGGCTAAAGTATACGAAACGTTGGGAAAAAATATTCTGTATTTAATTTTTAGCACAAGGTGTACAGGATGACTCTAGATTACCGCCGAAGCTCGCGTGGTCTATAATTTTGAGACCGAAAATAACAGAATAAAACCTGATTCGCGTAAAGAAAGATCATTTATTTCGACATATCCCAGCATCGAACGAAAGTTCAACAATTTCCCTGGCTCTTCAATCTTTTCTCAATTATCGTTTCAGCGAATCTCTTTCAACTCGTCGTTACTTCGGTGAACGTGCTTTCTGTCATTTTGTAGATTGGTTTAACCTTGGAGATCTGGAAGGGATATGTCAAACGGATATCGTATATGAGGAACCGCTCGCACGGTTTTACGTCGGAGGACGTTTCGTGGAAGAACGTTGGAAATTGGACATTAGGTGGGGTTAAGCGACTTCTTATTCATGAGTGTCCTCCGGCTGGTTTGAAGCTCAAGTTTCGAATTCTCTTATTACATACGTCGTTAACTTGTTTTTATGCTGCTTTGCCACCTGCGACAGAAAACGAACTACTCGTGGAAGACAAATTTTGTTAACGACTATTTCAGATATTCGTAGAAAGTCTGCGATTCTGGCGAGTACTTCTCTAACGTTTCTTTTCTATAAAATACTTCTGACAATCTGCATTATACTTAGACCCGTTCACCGACTGTTTACTTTCAACGAAAAGCCTAAGAAATCCCCGCCGAACAAGGAAACCCAAAGAAATTACCAAAGCATTTGCCAACAAAATTATCGGAGGACGACTCGTAATCCATCGTCTCCGACGCGAGTCAGAACGTAGATACGTACGAGAAAGTGACGACACACGCACCTCGATCGAAACGCGATCCTTGCGGCGTGGATGGCCGCGATCCTCTTCGCGTGATATCTTTCACTCCCATTGCCGTTCCTCCCACGTGGCGGTGAATTTTGCGGTGTAAAATGTCCAGGAGGCGGGCGAAGGAAACCGAGCGGCGGAGCCATTAGACTCGCAGCCAGAAAATTCCACTCGCCGCGGCCTACGCGGAAACGATCCTCGCACGGCCGATGATTTATAGACGGTGGCTCGTTATCGTGAAAGCAGAGGAGCCGTGGCGGCATCGGTTGCAGCAGCGGCAGCAACAGCAGCCGCGGATCGCGCTCGAGACGTTCGGCATTCCGAGCTAGATTACTTTGTACTTTGTGCTTTCGCAACCTCTTCCTCGGCCGACTCGGCGGCGTTCACCTGCTCTCCGTGGCAGCGGAGGCCGAATCAATTCCTGCCATCGAGGACAGTTTTAATTTTCCTACATTGTCTTAGAGTCCGCATTGCGCCGCTGCTGCTTCATCGATCATTGTCGTTCGGCTTTTCTATTCTCCGTTCTTTTTTTGCATTCCACCTTTTTCTTTTTTTTTCAAACGAGCTGGTTTGTAGCATGATTTATTCTCGAGCTTGGCACTCGTTCGCTCCCACGAAGTTCCAAAGAGATTATACGGGGTGTATCGTGACGTGTTAGGGCGATTTCAGTAGTGGACGACCAGAAGTCGTATAGTAACGACGCGAAGTTTCTCACGAAACAAGAAGATTTTTAACGTTTGGAAAAGACTTGGCGTAGAATTGAATTTTCTACGATAGAGAAACACGATTGGATGGAAGATTCAAGCTGTCGTTATCGCGCGTCTAATTCTACGGTGATTCCTATTATTTCATTTAACGACCAATCGCCGTCATAAACACAGGACGAACAGCTACCGATAAATCACCGACGCTATCAAACTGAAAAATTGCAAGCTATTCGAATAAAATTGATTTCCAATCCATGTCCAATTACCCGCATCAGACCTTTCAACGCATTAGACAAACTACCCACTCCATTACATCCAATTACATTGGTTTAAACGCGGCGTGTTCGGCCATTCCCTGAGCCACGGCGAGCCGTTTTCGCGTGGTCATAAATCGATCACGATAAAGAGAGCGTCGTTCTCGTTGGTGGTCCAAAATCGCCCGAAACGAGACCGGCGCCCTGCAAGAAGAAAGTTTCCGCCGTTATTACAGTGTTCATCGCGCTATCGCGCGATTATCTCGCGACGAAAGGTCGGATGTATCTCGATTGATCGGCCGCCACGTGATTTCGATCTCGAAACGCCGTTCCATGGGATCCTGACTTACGGTTAAACCATGCGAAATTCGCTCATGGATCATGAGAATTTACGATGGTATGCAAAACGTGACAATTGAATATTATTAAAAGTATCGGTGTTACCAAAGTATATATATTGCTGAGAAAAATTACCGTGTTTGGTAGAGCAAATTGCTCGACCCACGGACATTTTTTATGAATTACGAAACCGAAGGGATGGTATGACAGAAAGGGAAGCCAATCAGCGATAGTCAATTGGCTGCAGCACGTTATTTTGCCCGTGTCGTAGCCGATGTTATTTTTCTCATATTTCGCTTCGATAAAATAAAGTTAAGATTATTTCGACTTGCAGGTAATATCGTCAGATAAAAAGCGTATCATCCAAGCGTATCATCATAAAGGAGTTTTAGAGTCGCGTTTTAGTTAACGCGTTAATTTATAGACAATTAAAATCCGACAGTAGCTTTACTTTTCATACAAGTAAACGCGAAGAGAATTTATTACGAACGAATGTCTCGCTTTGATCGCGAAGATCGAGGGGGACGATCGTTCTCCAAAAATCGCCCGCGAAAGACTAGCTTTATCGATTGTACCAGGATACCTACTTAGCCGCCCAAGGACAATGGCCGTGCTACCTCCGCAGTGAAACGCTATACACGATTATTTCGAGCGATATATCGCCCCCGCGAGGCTGGCTGCTGGCAACACGGTAAAAGGACCTTTCGGGAGATCGAGATAGAGCTTATTGTCCCGGAACGACGCCGGGGCAGGTGTGTACGCTTAACAAATCGGCCGTCGTCTTGGCGAGACCAAGTACGACTTTCTTGCACCTCCTTTTCTCCTTGTCTCTTTCTCGGTTTACTTGGCGATTTTCCTCGATCTCGAGCGATAAATCACGGCTTGAACACATGGACACGGATGGTACGAACGTACGAACGTCGTTAGCGAGTGAATCGTCGTCTTACAAAAGTATGACGAGAAATTTCTGTAGTAAGATGGTTGATATTCTCGCGATCGATAATATTTCCTGTAATTCTTGGAAGCGGCTTATATAATGGTCCTTAAGGGCGGGGGGAGGTTAATTCGTACAAAAATAAGGCATGTTTTTTGTGAATTATTTGTGACGACACAGTTAAAATCTCTTTATTAAAACCAATAGTACATTAAAGTATGACATTCGAAGAATATTGTATAAAATTTTCACGGAGAAATATTAAAAAGTACGCCAATGGCAGTAATTATTCGGACGTGTCTCGGAAAAAAGTAGAATTGCTCATAACTTGGTGCTGGATCATCTGAAATCAAAAAATCAAAGTTCATTCGTTAGGTAACAGTTTTCCCCGGGTAACGCTGGGAGGGTTTTTCGAAATTTCAATTTTTCTCTTTTTTGGAACACTTTGAAGGGAAAATTAGCCGCAAATTTTCGCAGAATCGGCTAATTTATGCCTTCAAAGTGTTCCAAAAAAGAGAAAAATTGAAATTTCGAAAAACCCTCCCAGCGTTACCCGGGGAAAACTGTTACCTAACGAATGAACTTTGATTTTTTTATTTCAGATGATCCAGCCTCAAGTTATCAGGGGCACCGCAATTCTACCTTTTTTTCCGAGACACGTCCGAATAATTGCTGCCATTGTCGTACTTTTTAATATTTCTCCGTGACAATTTTATACAATATTCTTCGGATGCCATACTTTAACGTACTATTGATTTTAATAAAGAAATTTTAACTGTGTCGTCACGAATAATTCACAAAAACATGCCTTATTTTGTACGAATTAACCTTACCCCCCCCCCTCTCCTTAAGCGATTGAAATATATTGCGAATTAGTTATTCTATCGCCAATTGTTCCCAGAAGCTAGTATATACTTACCATTATATTATAAGAATCTAGCAATGGAAGAGAAAATTACATGTTTTATTATAATTTCATTTCGTGTTCAATAATGAAACGTTAAGTTCAGACAAGATATACGTAGATCGTCAAAGACACAGCGCATATACCGTTCGATGAAATGGCAATTCTATAAGAATATAGAGGAAGCATTGTATGAAAATGAAATTATTTCCATTTCCGCTCTGAACTGTACGAGCAATCCGCCGATGTCGGCAAGAATGTTCATTCATTTCGATTGAGCCGCGCGATCAGTTCGCGATATTCACAGGGATACGATGAAGATTTCAGCAAACCGGCAAAAAGAAGTTCGCGAAGCGTAATCAAATACTCCGAATCGTGAATGCGCTCAGCTGACGAAGGTCAACGCAACCGATCAATTAAGAGCGTGGCTGTTAATTAGCGGGGGAACCGGTTAATTGATACCATTCCGTAGTAAATCGCGATCGAATTAATTCCTCGGTATTCGCGGGCTTAATTGGCCGACGACGAATTAATCCTGCTCCATCGCGACGGTTCGAACGGGACTCGGTTTTTCCAGATTTTAATTGGTTCCCGCGAAGGGGACGAGAGGGGACAGAGAGAAGGAAGAAGAAGATGCTCGCTCATACTGCCGTATCGTTCAGCAGATATGAAATTTCATATCGTATCGCGTTAATAATGTCTTCATGAATTTTCATCGTGATTATTTTTCTCTTAATGGATCCTTCGATCGAACGCGGCGTTAAGAAATTCTCGCGAACGAGAGTTACGTAGCAGGAATTCCTTAATATTCTAAGACATCGTGTAACTCGAAAGTCAGGGTTTAACGATCGAAATTTCTTAAAAATTCTGTGGAAAAGTTCGACGTTTCCTTATTATCGATTTGCTGATGTATTATAGCGCGTGTAATCGTAAATCACGTTTCCAACGTACCTTTTCATACCGCTATTCTATTTATGGTAATATTCGGTCGTTACGTTTAACGTACCTTAGTTCTACGTTTTAATGGAAAAGCACGTGAGATATCTTATTCATGGATACGAGAGGGTCAGTAACTGCGGTGTTACGTGTGTTTATTGAGTAAACATTTACACGCAGAGTACCTAATAGATACAGCGAGTCCAAAAACCATCGCGAGGCAAAAGATTGTTACGTAGACTGGTCTGTGACTCGGCTGTTATCAAATCATAAAATATTCTACAAAGTATACCACTATACTTGTGTATCTAACGGGCTCGCTTAGGTTCGTGACTTTCTAATCGTTTTGCACCTATCTACTCCTTTGCTCTATTCTTATCTATGTTGTCGTAGAACCTATCTACGTTCTACTAGACGCCTATCACCGTGCTAATCTGAGTTCTACTTTCAATGCTAATTGGAACTTTACATTGGGAGAAACGTGATGAATCTCTGTCAGGTCTGCTACGAATAAACGATGCGACATTGTTACAATTTCGTACACCCGAACACAGCGAGTAAAGAAATTTCGACAGAACTTTGTAAAACGTTCGATTCTTATACGCAGCTGGATCAACCACCGTACACCTTTACGCTTCTACATCATCGTACGAAACAAAATAACGGAGAGCTGAGGCTTTCTGATAGAAACATTCGGTTTTTAAACGGCTAAATCGACTGTTGCATAGCCTCGTGCATTTATATTAGCACAAGAGACAAAAGAATGTTATAAATCTTTCATGAAACCGATGAAAGAATGTCGGATTACACGAGATTAAGCGATTCCCATTTCCGAGTGCTTGGTTTCTCGCGCGACCGCGCGTGTAACATCCGCGCGTTAGTATGCGTAACGAGGACGAGACAGGTACAGGAAAGCAAGATTCTTCCAGGGTTATAGACCCTCTGGATTACATCGTTCGTAGACTCCGATGACTACGTGGCCGCCAGTCGGAATCGCTGCTACAAAGCACGACCGCTTAAAATTACAATGTCCCCTCTCGTGTTGGCGATTATTTTTACGTTCACACGATTTCGCGGTGTCGTGCAACCGCGGATTTATTAGTACGAAGATGTTACGCCAGATACTACTAGATATTTTATGCGTCAGGGTGAAGGGGTTAATTTCGCAAAAAGGGTAAGCGATATTCTATCGCCAAACAAAATACCAGAGGATGTTTCAATGCGTTACAAGGAAAATGTACCGTTATAGTCCGACAACTTGGAATTTTACAATCTTCCACATTTTTCTAACGTTTCAACCATGTTCCATCCACTGTACGAGCCAATCGGAACGCTCGTTCGTCCAAAAGCTTCGTCCTTCCAGCTTCCGTCCTTCGAACCTATTCACACTGGTAACGGTCGACCGTTAGCGGACCTTGAACACCCGGGATCTACCAGAGCGACTCTCGCGTAATTTACCCGGCGAACGCCGCCGGCGTCGTTCTCGTTAGTTCACCGATCTTGAGAATTAAAGGGGAGAAAGGAGCACCGGGAGAGAAAGAGAAGAGAACGTGAAAGTAAGAGGATCACCAGCTCCGCTACCGTTCTACGATCCGACCAACACACAGCCAACCTACCTCACGCCAGACGGAGAACGATCGATCGATGAATCACGATCGAGGTCGCGAACAACTTCGAACGCGTCGTCGACTTTGCATACGCGGCTTGCATGTCGCCTCTCAATGGTAACTACGTGCTTATTTCTCCTCTGAATGATGCCCACGTCCATTTCGATCCGGTTCCATGTCGTTCGTTCATGTACATATCCTAAACTCGCGATCGGGTGTTCGTACGATTTAACGTAAAGTCCAGAACGAAACTTGATGCAGCAGTTTGGCTAGTAGTTTTAGGAACGAAAAGACTTTGAGCTTTTTTAAAGCTGTATGAAGAGATTTAACTAAAAAATCTCTGAATGGAAAGATAAAAGAGAAATTTTCAATAGTAGAATGCAACCAATGACATTCGTAATCGATGCTGATATAAAAAATAAGAGAAGAGATCATGGAAGCTGGAGGTTACGATCCAAAAATTCCAGGATAATTCAGTTTGCGAAGATAAAACCCGAACGCGTACTTCTTGCCCGGGGAGAGGCAAAAGAAGAAAAGTTTGTTTCGCTGGAACGTGGTATTCGCTCTGTACGTAGCGTCGGTATGATCATCCTCCTTTGAGGGTTATGCAAATTCTGCGGTCCCTTGTCGCCTCAACGGACGGCGATAAAAGCGCCGATCATCGCTCATTTTCTTCGTACGGGCGACATCGACGGATCGACCGGTTCGCGAAGATAGCCGTTGCCACGATGATCGCGTATCGAATGCCTCGATGGCGTTTCGTCGTCAATCGCTTGTTACCTTCATCGGCTAATGTGTCTCGTATCTGCGTCATTGACGCGGAAGAATTCCGAACGGACGTGAGATTTTGTTTTTAGTTTTCTTTGGTACTTCGTGAGACCTGAACATGCATCATTATGCGCGGTAGGCTTGTTTGCTTGACGGTGTGACAAGCATAAGCAAAGAAAAGAATTTTAATTGGGAGTTTCGATAAAATGTGGAAGAAGTTTGTCGGGTAATAAGGTAGCCGACTTTCTCAAGGAAGATGCCGAAAATTAACATGTAAGATCTCTATATGAAAGCATTAGTCTACCTGAAGATTGACAACCATATGTCGTATTGACTCATCTTCGTAATTTCATAGAAATCCACCCCAAGAGCCACGCGTTTGAAGGCGACCACTCGTCGAGAAACAGCCTTCGACCCACGCGTTATCTGTTTCCTCGAATCTGAAAATCGAACTGCTGTGGCAAGTGAAGTGGCAGCTCGGTTGGCGACTTTAATTGGAGGTTCGGCAGCTCGGCTGAAAGAAACGCGAAACGTGTGCCGAGTGAAGATACCGGCGGACGTATGCCCCGTTACCTTTGTCACCGGCTGTCCATCCGCTTCCCTCTCGTTTAGCGTCCGCCACCGGCACAGTGCCACCGAGACTCTGCTAATTGGACGGCAGAAATTCGCCGCGAGAACCAAGCCTGACGAGTAAAAAGTACGCGTGATTGCGACATGGCTTCGGTGCAAGCTTGGCAAACGCGTTCACTGCTTATCGAATTTCTTTTCTCAATGTCTGCACCCAGTATTTGCTGTGCCAGTCATCGGTGCTTTAATTCTTCATGTCTCTCGCACAACGGTGAGAATATTTCCAAACTAATGGCTATTTATTTTTTTCGATCAATAACAATCATCGAAATGGTCGTTCTTTTCGAAGGAAACAGAAGAAACGAATTCTCGAGATAGTATCATCATCGAAACATGGATGATCGCGCTCGGAGGATCGAGGTAACAGAGCGGCAACCATCCACGTGGACGTCCGAGTCAACGGTCGTTAAATTTAATGGGCCCGCTCGTTAATTCCATATACCGACGGTTTCGCGTACGCAATAACAAATTACGCAAACGACCCGCTTCGCTTGGTTCGTTCGCCTCTACTCTCTCGTGGACGTTCGCGAGCATTTTCATAATATCGTTACCCGGTCCGGGGGAACGAGCGTCGTCAATTAAGCGTACGCCGCTTGAAACTCGACCGACCGGCCGAATTTCGCCGACCAAGGGATTAATTTCGACGCATGATTCGCGATAACGTTAGCGTAAGCGCTCGCGCGCGCGCCTCTCGCATCGATTTAAAGATATATCGGGCCGTGTCGATGCATCAACATCGCGGAATATCCCAGAGGTGATAATGTAGATAGGACGACCGGTCCTCTGGCTAATTTGCGACTTTGCCACGTGCATAAATTAATTGTCGCATTATGGCACCTATAAACACGGTATTTACAGCTTTGGTTAGAGGACGTTGTTCGAAGGAACATCGGCCACCATAATTAAAGTACGTAGGCTCACGAGAGTATTCCAACACTTGTAGATATCTTTTACGAGTACATTATGCATGTTATACGAAACGGTTTGAAATTTCATTAGCACCGTTACGAGACCAGTTATCACCAGCGTATCGGTCAAATTTGAAACAAGTCTGAATAGAGAAAAATTAAATGATACGCATCGATGACAAAATGAAAAATCCACCCTATCGTATAGTCAGAGGTGAATGTATTAGGTTGTCGCAAAAGTTTCTTTCGTTTTCTATCGCAACAAGATGAATCGTACATAATTCAATAAAATAATATAAAACAAAAAACGTTGTGCGTCTATTATTTCCTTGTAAAACGAAAGAAACTTTTCCGACAACCTAATACATGTCTATCTATATTCATCTGCTTTCGATCAAATAAAACAATAAAAAAGAAAGTACAGAAGCAAATTAAAAGATTTAATATTATAAAACTACCTAGCTGAACTTATATCTGTATCAAACTCGATCATCGATCTAAACTGAAATTTACCCGAAATTCAAGAACGCTGAATAATTCAACGTTGCTGTTGAACAAGCCAATGAAACAATATTCGCCCAATACTCTGTACGATCCTTTTACCTAGAAACTGCGGCGAGAAAGGAGCTCGGCTTCTCTGTCGTAACGTTGTCACAGAGATCTCCGACAATTACTTAACCCTTGCTCCCCGAGCGGGATTCCTAGATCGACAACGCGAACGGCCAATGTCAAAGGTCGTCGAATAATTGTCTGTCACGACGCGTCCGAAACGGCACGGTTTCGTCACCGTCGACGATTCCTCCGGCTTTCAATGCCTGTTCTACCTCTCGGCCTCCGTGTATCGTACAACGGATCGCGAGTTGCTCTGCGATTTAAGGAGCGTCGCTTTGTCGAGTCGTGACGACGATCGGTTCGATCCCTGGTTGCGACAACCGTTCACAGTCGGTGCAAAAATACGACCGACTCGTTACGTCGATCGCGTCGTTCCCCTCCTAACGATCCTCCATCCAATACCGTTTCGATCGAAAGTGCACAGTCGTTTCTTTCGTTTGAATCTTTGGATCGCGCAGAGGAAGCTTCGATATCCTTGACGTTTTGGATAAGTTCGAACGTAGATTTTGGAAGACGAAATATAAAGGACCAACTTGGTGTAATTTTGTCAAGCGAATTCTGGAAAAAAAAGCAGGTACGTTTGATATCGACGATCGTTTGTTCCAAGCGTAACCATAAACGGGAAATGTTGAAATGAAAACGCAACAGCCGATAAATCTGAGAAAACGAGTGCCATTATCACGTTCGGCACGAGCCGATTCAGCTTTCCAATTTTTCCCCTCGTCTATGACAGAGAATCTCTTTTCCTAACCGGCATTTTCAGCCGGTCGATCGGGCAAGCCTCGTTACGAGCTTCGACTAGCCGTAATCAATTTCATGCATTGATTAATACGAAGTAAATGAATACCTGGGAATCGTTGCGGGGCTTTCGATGGCGCGAGCTCGCGAACCGAGAGATGATTTATCCGGCGTGGGTCGAGGGCTGGCCGGTCGGCGCGCGTAATTATCATACGACAGCCGATTAAAATTGCGGCCGTGCTCGCGTTCAACATCAATTTCAAGCTAATTACATGCATTTTCGTGTCTAGGAGCGACCGGGACAGTGGAAAAATCGGTCGCTACGTGCTCGACCACTGCACTGCTCGAGATCGGTCTACCAACGTTCCTTACCGGATAGATCAGTGTTTCCCAACCGTGATAGACGAACGTTGTTGTGCCAATCACATACATTCTACGTTGGATCATGATCGAGCGACTGAACCGATAGCTATGAGAACTTATCATTCGCAAATTTTAATGGATTTGAAACTTTACATTGTCCAAAGGTAGAACCGGAGAAACGAGTACCTTTTTTATTACCATTTTTACTCTTTGCAAACTTGAAACTATTTATTCAAAAAATGGTGCACTTTAAAGAAATAAATTTCACTCACCGAAACGGCGCGAACGTCTGACTACCAACCCCGGAAGGCAGCTTCTTCGTACCTCTTCCAGTCTTCAGCTCGCAACCCCGCAACTTCTTTCGAAAACTATGCTTCGCGCGAATCCATGGAACGCTGAAAGATATCCTGGGAAAATTTGATCGGTATTTCTTATCGTACGACACATCTGGAATTTTCTCTTCGCTCCTCCCCGCTGATATAACCAAACTATTAGTCTCTTTAATTTTACTTTCACAGTGGACTTCTCTGTTTATAATTACTCCCTGTCTTCGATCCATCTTTCTTTCCTTCGATTCTGTCTTTTCATTACTATTTTCGTTAACATCGATGGCCTTTTTGCTATTCACAGCCACAACTTTTGTCTCACTTTTGCAATCTGGATTGCATAGATCCTCGTGAAACTTTTCTTCGCGCTCAGTCACCTTCTGCGAAGTATCTTCTTCGTTGGAAAAAGAAGTGTTGGAGATGAAACACTTTCTCTTCTCCAGCACGAAGTCGATCGCCGTGGAGAAGATATCTCTTTCAGAATTCGACACGGACGATTTCGACAGTTCCAAGCGTGGCACCGACACTACGCCACTCACGGTGGTGTCGGGATCTTCTCGCATTGAGCTAATGTCGTCCAAGTTGTACTCGATTTTATCCTCGGTATCGTTGTAATTCCCCGTTTTGGACGATCTGTCGCTTCGAGAGATATCGGCCACGATCTCCTTCTTTCGTTCAGAGGTCGAAACGCTTGAAGAATTTCGAAGGGTGAACTCGTGCAGATTCGTAGCGACATCCTCCAGCTCGGCCACGCGTTTCTGAAGAGCAGCGATTCGACGGTCTTGCGCTTGCAGCAGGTACAAGGCTTTCTGGGCTCGTTGCTCCTCGTTCAACGCGTTCCTGAAATAATTGCAACGCTGTGATTTCGAACATTCTGTTCCTCTACAAGTCTGCAAATTCAATTAACAATTTCTTTGCACTCTGTTCCCAAACAACAATCGCTCGTCTACCGATCCGCAAAAGCTGTTATCGATATCCAACGTACATAATCTTTGCCGGAACAAGATTCATCCAACGTTCGAAATAAAAAGCAGCGATAGTTTAATCGGTGGTGAATAAAATCGGTCGAGGGGTGATCCGTGGTCAGGATTAAAGCGTAGAGCGGGAGCTTTTTACAAGAGTAGCGTCAATTAATATCCTACGAGGCCATTATTAACGTTCGTGGAAAGCGTCGGCGATGCTGTGCGGCGGCGAGTTCCCGACGACTTAAAGTGCTTAAGGAAACCGAAATAAATTACGCCACGGAGAGAGGTGCATATTTAATTCGAGCAATTAATGCCGTCTTGTAAAACACGCCGCTGGGGTGGCTGTTGCCTGTAGTCCTCCCTCTTTCCTGGCAGTAATGAGCCCGATAAATCAACCGGCTCTGCACTCGAAACTTCGCGGATAAACTTTCGGCTCCTGCAGTTTCTTCTTCCTTGCTACTAAACCGTGTTATTCCCGGTAGCGTTGGCAAAGTGGCTTTAGTTCCTGATAAATGCCCACGAATACTGTCATAAATGCCACTAGTACTGCCCTATCCCTATCTATTACTTCTCTCCACGGTCTTCTATATTTTACTACGCGTTATCTCGCAGCTACACATACACAGTCTCGCGAAGGTATTCGAAAATCTGCAGATACTTTTTACGAATATGTTGCGTGTGTTGTTGAAGACGTATGAAATTTCGTTAACAGTGTTGTGAGTTCGGATTATCACGATTGTATCGATCAAGTTTGAAATAAATTGAAGACATTAGGTCGTCTGCAAAGTTTCTTTCGTTTTATAAGGGAATAATGGATTCACAACATTTTTTATATTATTTTATCGAATTACGTATGACCCATTTTGTAGATAAACATCACAACGTTTGACAGATTAGGTTTCATGTTTGTATAAAGACGTGTCTGTAAAAGAAAGACACTTTTCGGACAACCTGAGACATATGTATAGGTAATTCTGAAGCATGAAAACAATTAGTCTGATTAAGCGATCTCCGCTGTCTCTAACTCTAAGGGACAATTTCCAGGTTTATTTCGTCAATGAATCTTTTCTCACCTTTTTGGATGCATCGCGCGATCCCGAGGTATCGGAATTAATAACGACCTCGTTCGAAGCTAATCGGCTATTTAATACAGCACTTTCTATGAAATCTAATTAAGAGGGGCCATCGGTTGGTAATCGCGTGCCACAAATCACCACGTCGCCCCCGCGGCTGAAAGACGCTGTTGTATCGCGCGAATTCTCGTCCCGTAATCCCGAGGCTTGTCTGCCCGCCCTCACGGATCTCCATGGCGATTAATTAGGCATAAAAATCTGGTCGTTTGCGAGAAAAAAAATGCCGCAGATTGCTCCACTTAATCCCCGGGCAGCCGCCTTCTGCGCTGGGGATGACGCCTCCTGACGTTCCGCTGGAAATTCATTAAAGCGATATCCCATTTATTCCGAACGACCCCTCCCACCCCGCTGCCAACCCTCTAACCGACCGAAATAACAAACGTCTAATCCGTTAATCAAATCGCCGTCGACCCTCGGAATTGCTCTTCCCTTCATTTTTCCCTTTTTTTCTTTCCATTGTTTCACGAAGACAGTAATAGTAGGAATATACCATTTTTGAAGATCCGATCGTGATCTTTTTCTTTTAATCTTATTATAATTTTATTATACATATTGATTTCTATACCTACCGATCGATACAGTTTCACATCGACGAATAAATTATCGCAGCGTTTTAAAAATTAAAAAAGGATGAACAACATCACGAAGAAACTGCCAGATTAGCCCACATTAAACAGATTAAGAAATACGTTGCTCGAAAGAAAAAACATCTCTTGAAATATGTAACGACCGCTAAGAGCGAGCAAACTATAAGGCGTTTAACCGAAGCGCGAGTTATCCCAAAGACTCGGTCCGGCAGTTAATGGGACGGGTACAAAAGGAAGCCGTTTCCGTAGCTACGAGCTCGTAATATGGCTTATTAAAATTACACGGCCGCCGGTAGAGGATGGTCCGGGTCTCGACCGCATCCCGTCTAGGGACAGACCGCGACAGAGCCAAGACAGCTCGTGATCAGGGGCGGCCGACACCGAGTCCCCGAGTCCATTCCACGGGATGATGTTGCTTTACACTAGAATCCATCCAATGACTCAACCACCGAGGATTCCTCTTCGTCGACCGCGAGGAGACGACCTTCCCGGTCGCCTCGTTGTCCTGGATTAATGTTATTGCCTTCCAGACTATGCTTTTCCCCGTGAAACTTGACATTCGTTTTCGATAGAAACGACAGTATATTTTGTAAGAAATCGAAGGTTTGGAAAAAGGAATTATACCGCTCTTCCCGTTTTCTTAAACGTAATTAAGATTTGGACAAAATTTTGACGAATCGAAGATGAAGTCCGACCTACCTTTGGTCGTTGTTGGAGAAATTAGTCTGACCACGCGAAATTTGCGAAGAGTAGTTGACTTGGTCGTGACCTTTAACTGCGACACTGACATGTGATTTAATGTGATTTAATCGCAGGAATACTAACAGCTTTGCGAAATTGCACGGGGAATAGGGTTTCAAGGGTAGTTTGGATAGTTGGTGGCTGGAATATTGAACGGGGTGACAGTAGACGGTTTTAGGGATGGAGATTGGTGAACCTTACGAGAATAGGGGTGATTTTGTCGATGAGTAAGGGGTAAATGAAAGTTTAGTTACACAACGAAAGACGAGTTTAGGGAGCCAGTGAATTTCTCGTCTCCCAGAAATATGTGGAATATTATTATTGCTATAAAAATCTCCAATTGTATACTATATATTATACATACTCGTACAATAAAACATCAATCGTGTGTTTAGAAAGCTGCGATTTTCTCCGTAACTTCCATCGGTATATGTATGTTTTCGATAATGACAATGATCACTTTGCAACGATATTCTACAACAAACTACAACATTTCATGCTAATTTTCGAATAAATTTTCAAGAAGATATAACGGTACGTAACGAGCGTATCATTACACACATCGTTTTACGTGGATAAAAGACAAAGTTGCACTTAAACGCACCCTGCTGTATCATTTAACGTTATCCTATGTCGAAAACTAAAGAAAAACGACATAACCTGCCCCAATTATATGTCACCTGTGTCTTCGCAATCAAGAAGCTATCATCAGTTCGACGTGCGTGTGCTTAGCATCCTTGAATTGCTCCTATTTATCGACAATTGACAAACCAACACGACTAAAAACACGATTCTAATCGCTCGCTATCACAGGTATGATGTCCATAAATTTGCCCATTTCACGGGAAATGCGGCCGGAACGAATAAATCACGGCGCGGTCGCGTCTTTTTGTTCGGCGGATAAAGAGTGACTCTCTAATAAAACCGGTTCGCCAATTTTTTCCCGGCGTTTAATTCGTTTCCTGGTTACGGTTCATAAAATGCCACCGCAGACATAAACGATTCCCTTTTTCCTTTCCTTTTTCCTTCTTGTCGTTTCGAACGAGAGCTCTTCGCGGCGTCGCAGCGGTTAAAGGATCTACGATGAATTTATTAAGGGATGAAAAATTTATTTCTAAATTTTCGCTACGATTTTACTTTTTCCTACACTTGTACAGCTTTGCCTAACAAGTTTACTGCTAGACGAAGTTTAAGAAGTGGCCGAACGCTTCAACTTATTAAATACTTTACGGTGTATTTGATATTTTACATCGCCACCGTGTCTATAATTAGAAGTATCGCGTATACTTTATGAATATTTACGATCGTTTATTTAATTGAAACACTGCAATTAATTGCGATATCGTCGGTGCGTTTGTGCGACCGATTGCAATGCTCCTGTAACGCTGCACGCTATTATTATTTCAATATTGTGTCATAAAATATTTTTATTTCGTCTCTGTGGATCCATAAAATTAGCCACAGCGTGTCATGGCGATTCGTGTGATTCGACGAATCGCTTGATTAAATAGCATTTCGCGGAACGCGGATGCGGCACGCCGATACCGGAAGAAAAATCGCCGCTACGACATCCGCGCGCGTACCATTGCCAGGCCACCGATATTAATTACGATAATTGCCTGCGAGATGATAAATGATCGGTCGTGGCGGGCATCTATTGAACTGGCCACCGTTCCTGTTACAGCGCGCGACAACGATCTTCGGTCGTGCCGTAATTAAAGTCGGCTAATGAAGAGTCCAGCTGGCGGATCGCGGGCCGATCGAAAACTCCTTCTGATTTTAATACGTCCTTGGCTTCGTTCGATTATCGACCGGCTGCGTGACATTATTTATCGATGATCATCGTAACCCGCCGCGTTGAATAATATCGCTTCACCGCCGATTTACGATTGTGTCATTGCTTGTGCAAGTACTAAACGCGATCGCCTCTGATAAAGCGGTATCATATCGTAAATTTGAATCGATGAGTTATTCGATCTTCGAGAAGCGCACTTCGTGGTTGTATGGTTAAAGAAGCGAAGTACTAATTACTTCGATTGGTTCTTGGACTTTATCGTCCGTGGGAATAGGTTTGGGTCACCTTGTTGTAGTTATTGGTCTATGTAACCAGACTACCATATTTTTAGGTAACTTTATTTCCACGAAATGACTTCTCCTCCACCAACTTAAATTCATATGCGATGTTTTCTATTTCGGAAACACGTTATTTTTTAACGCGAGTCAGGAAACATTCGCACGAGACAATTTCTACAGGGAAACAAGTGATGCGAATTTTTTCATCATCCCATGACTATCTTTTTCCACTGCCTCGATTCGTCCGAACGTCTAGTCGTATCCATGCTTATTGGAGAGACTGAAACGACGAGTCCGATAGCTAGAACGTCCTTCCTTGGTTGAAAATAAAAGCGTGTCGAAAAGCGGCCGTTCCATTAGTCGTTCGCCGTGAACCGATGTCGATCCCAGGCAGAAGAACTGTCCGGTCGCGGTGAGTCGGCTAATCTTCCGATTCACACGAGGCAAGGACGTGGAACGGCCTCTTGAAAGGTACCCCGAGACAGCGACGCGGATCATCCTTCTTGCCACCGCATTTACAATCGTTAGCGAGCCTCCTCGGGAATCGTTTAGCGTAATTACGCCTCTTGTCACGCCGCGGCGCGGCCGACGACCGATGCCTGACCGCCTTATTTTTTGATACGCCACGCCATCTACTTGATGGATATGGATACTGGATGGCCGGTGATCTTCTGCGACGAATTACGGGCGACCCTCCAGTCAAACGATTAACGCTTTGATACTTTTGTGTCCGACTTTTATATCGACTCGGAGCTGCTCCGTTGAAAAATGTCCGGACAAAAAACTGTGGTTTTTCTATAAAATGAAAAAAATGGTGCAGCTGATTCTTACGGAACATTCGGAGATTGGTTTGAGCAAGTTAAAGACGTTTTATCGCGGAAAGTTGAGAGTACGCATTTGCGTAGAAATATGATTTTTCTGAAAAGCGAGGGAGACGAAAAAAGCGATGTTGATCTGATGATTCCAGAAGATTATTCTAATCTAAGAAAATGGAATTTTGATACAAATAATTGCATCGTTCAAAAGATAATCCACTAGCTGTTTTATTACGAATGTTTTCGAGTCCTCATCTTCGCGCGTTTCCTACAATTTCCTTGGTACGTAGCCGATTTCTTCCAACGATCGTAAACACGAATTGCAACGAGAACAATCGGATGCCTCCGACCATCGTGCATCACGCTATAACATACCGGACATAATCGTCGGTTAATTCGTTGACCAGCGGACAAAGGACGTGTCCGAGATCGATACAAAGTCACTGTTTCGCAATGGCGCGACGAAAACCGATCCCTCGCCTGGCCGATTTTACCCTGCCGTTTTTGCCATTGGCTTTTAAGTTCGCTGCGATTTCTTTTCGCCATGTCGCAGACGGCTATTATGCGGCTGATAATAGCGGTTGGCAAGTTAAATACAGCAGGGACGCGTTTTTGTGTGAAGCCGACGAGAAACTTCTTACGAATGGTGATATCGCGCGAAGATGGAGAGACTCGAAGGGACGTGGTCGAGTTTTTTCGAGCGTTCTGGATATTGGTAACTCATAGAGGAATGTACGAATGATCAGAATGGGGAAAATATAATTCTGAAAAACTGACGGAAGCTCTACAACCTATCGGAACAATCGAACGAGATAATTACTTGGAAGTTGAACGTCCTACGAAGACCCCAGAGGATGTCTATCGTTGGCGAGGTTGGCGTGCGAGCGTATTAAACGGACAGATCAAACGACAAGACAAGAAGACTCCTCCGACTACGAGAAGGAGTATCATCGATCGACGTGTATTTCATCGGCGGTAATTACATAACGTCACCGGGATAGAAAGTATCGAGAGAGCCTGTTCTTTCTTCCCTAGAGAGAGTATGAGGGAAGAGGAGGGCCGGTCCCAGTCCCGGTCGACCCGTTCCTTTTACAGGGCTGCCCCCTTAACGATCTCTCGCGCGATACCGCCTAATGACTAGCGCGCCCGCTCGCGCTCACGCGGCCATCTTCCCGTGTCCCGATACGGCATTCGAAGAAAAGCACCGAGCATCCGTCAGAGACTTCTCTGTGCCAGAAATCGAGCTGCAAGTCACGCCGAGAGAAGGGTGAGAGAAGAGCTTCCGAGATCGCTGCCATATACACTTCGTTCGTGTGTTTGCCCTTTTCTCTTCCTTTATCGAACAGCAGTCCTGGCTCTCTTCTTTCCATCTCACGACGGCGTCGTGCCACCTCGAGCGGCTGCTTCTTTTAGGCCATCACTACCGAAGAAGCGCCGAGGAATCCACTTTATTGACAGGTTCACGGCTCCCGAAGATATTCTTCTGCTAAGGTATACGCGGCACGTATTTCCTTTCTTCGTAGCGTGGTTTCCTTCGCTACCGACTCGCGACCCACCACCTCCTACCCTGCCATTGAACCTCGAAATAGAAGGCTGAAAGGGTTCGCCGGATGACTGAGTCTATTTTTGAGATCGGTTAACCGAGTTGGGTCGTTCGAGAGATTAATGGATCTTTGAGAAATCGGTTTGGTTTGGACTTGCTGAAAGATTGGTCGAAAAGGTTGGAGTAAGTTGTTTGAAAATGAGTGACACTCAACGCCTTCTTCACCTCAAGCCACATTTTCGTCGCTGGTGCGTCTACGCGAGTACATATCTTGGAATCTTTCCAGCAAATGTCAACGTTATCGATCCCTAACAAATCCTAAGATGCGATAAATTACAAGCAATCTTTACCGTAGACTCTAGACTACCATGGACCGCCGACTGTCCACTCGATCCATAAACAGTCAATTGCTATCGACTTTCATATTCGATATAATCAACGATCGAACGCGACTAACCGACTCAACACGTGCCTGGAACAAGCCGCGGCCGTACATCCTACGTGACCAGACGTGGAAGGAGCCGCGACGGATGAGAACCCGAACGACGACACCGAAGAACGAAGAAGCGGAAACGGTCTACCGGAGAAGAGAGGGTATACGGCTGGCCATTAACACCTCTCGGACAAATCACTCGATTTTCTCGGACGATTTTCCCGCAGCACGTCCGGCAAATAAGAAAACACGATGTATCACCCGTGGGACACGAACGAAGGCGAAAGGCGGAGAGGGAGGTGGTTTACTGCTTGCCGGTAATGACGAAACAGATGGCCTCCTGCGGGACAAGGAAGCACGGCAAAGGAGTTGTACGTGTGTCCCGCAGGAAGAGGGGTCAGACTCGAGGAAGCTTGATGAAGTGCCGCCATTATCGGTACAGGACAAAACCCACTTCTGCCTGGACGTTCAGCGACTTTATTACCCGCGAACACACGCTTCCATCGGTCCTATACCATGGCCCGAACTGTCATTCTCCGCTTGAACTACGAGCTTAACGAGCTTACCCACTATCAAGCCCTCCGCTTCCAGACAACATCGCAAACATCGCTACCGCTCGAATCCCTATACGTCTTCGGTACCTTCCTTCTCTTTGTGTTTCAAGCAAGTTAGAAATCGTCTGGTGGAAAATCTTGGTTACGCCATTTCGAACTTATAACAAATGTTAGCCCTTTGCACTTCGAATTTTATTTCAATTTCGTTACCAGCAGCTCCCAACGCTTTTAAGTGTTTCATTTGAAATTTATTTCAACCAAAAAATAAGACAATTTAAATAAACAAAGGAAGAAAGAAATTCACTTAAATACCAGTTTTATTCACACTATTGCTGTATTTTGTCATTTTTACGTGTATGATATATCTTGAAACAATTTCCAGGATGCAATCCTGCTTTTCTTTCGCACGTTTTGCAGAAAAAGGTGCACATGTCGAATGAGACTCGACAAAGGAGCTCCTAAGATAAAAATTGATATCGAGTCACACGTAGGAGTGCAAAGGGTCAAAGGTGGTTCCACTGAACGTTATTAACATAAGGAATAATCGATTGTTCAGATACTTTGAGATGTCCTTGAAATAACGAACCGTCGATCGCTGCGTATCGCTGCATCGACGAGCATCGCTAGTCGATGTTCCGATTTAAGGTCTCTCTATATTCTTATATCTATGTCAAGGTCCGATAAACCGTTGCACGCTCTCATCCTTGTCCAACACATTAACCGCGTAATTATTCGCGGAACCAGTTGCGCGTAATTGCACCATAGGAAATAACCATCGAACGTCTGCCGAATGCAAAGTATTAATTCCAGTGAAAATGTCAATAATCCTCGATACTCTGCAGTTCGTAATTTATGCTATCTGAGGTGATGCGGCTAATTTATCGCGCGAAATTGCAGATGACCTAGGTAGAAGTTACTCGATGTCGACGTACATGGAATACGTAAGTATCGCGGCCGCTTGCACCGATGATCAACCGTATGGACATTTCTTCCCTCTTCGATCAACGGGTCAAGTAGTCACCTGGAATTTTGCGCCCTTGCAAGGCTGCACGTTGTGAAAAGAATGTAGAAACAAAAATCAACTGAAGAAAAGATATTACAACGATCGTACGACGAGAAATTCGCAAGGTGACAAGTACGTAAAAATCGAGATGACTTGGCATGGCAGCTAAATAGATCTAATTCAGCTGGTACACGGTAGTTTTTGCGACTAAATAATCACGCGGCAAACTTGTTGGTATTCGCTTCAATTAGTCACGCGATATTAAGCTGCTGGATGGAAGCGAGGAGCTTCTTTTCAACGGCTATGGAACGCTCGCACCAACTTATCAGTCATGTAACGAACATTTTACCTAGCTGGTTATGTGGCGGAACAGCCTGTTTGACCGCTTTCGAATCGATTATAGCATTTTCTAAATCTAAATTGACGCATAAATCCATTTTTGCCATGGGAAAATGTTCCTACTTGACACGTCCATGCCATCGCGTATACGCCATTGGCTAGTTAACGTTTCAAAGGGGAAAAATAAATTTCAAGGAGAACCGAATTCTCGATCCAATTGGCCGCGATATCGTTTTCATTTCACTTCGTATCGAGCACACGTTGCTTTCTCGAGTAACGAGTAATTAACGAGCTGGCACGAAGACACTGAGAGCAGCTGCGTCAACGAAGAAGAAACAGCTTGCCGCGACCGATAACCGCACGGTACGTTAAGGAGGAAAAGGGAAACGAACCAACTTCCGTCGAGCCGTTTCAAATTTATTGCTCTACTCTACCTAGTTCGACGGAACGCCGCCAACAGCAAGGTCTCCCTCAGATAATTACGTAATCAGAATTGTATTCGACTCGTTATTGCCCCATAAGTAGGCCTTAATTTATACGCGGCGCGCACTTATAATATTCCGTCGGCGAGTCTCATTACGACTTTCTCTGTTCGTCGAGGCGCGCGGCGTGTTCCCGCGTGCGCGATTTATCGCATTGCCGCCCGAATGAAATCCATTACAGATGGATATACGATCGTGTTTGTATGAGTATATAGGCAGAAATATAAACGCGAATCACCGTTTCGCGATGTTCCCCTGACGCGGCTATGCAGCGATGGGCGCAAGTAGCTCACGCGTAACTTTGGACATACTGCGTTTAAATGATTTGTAAGTATTAGCTCATTTCGTAAGTAATGCAGTTCCTCTTCAGATGTATATCAAATTATATTATACTATATCGTATTAAGAGCATGAATTAAATGTTGCATAGGGAGGGATCGTTTAAAAGTAAATTCTAGCAGTTTTAATGAGAACTTAACTTCTATATATTTTAGATAGAAATATATCTTAGATATACATATTCAGTTTAGTTTACATCGTATATTAGGTTGTCCGAAAAGTTTCTTTCGTTTTATAAGCAAATAAAGAGGCACAATGTTTTTTGTTTTATATTAGTTTATCGAATTATGCACGAACATAATAACAGAGATAGAACGAAATGGATCATACCTAATTCAATAAAACAATATAAAACAGAAATTGTTCATCTATTATCACCTCATGAAACGAAAGAAACTTTTTGGACAACCTAATATATATACCTGTCCGTCTAATTTTGGTACTATAATCGAAGCTTACTATAGTTATAGATTACAATTGTCAGGAAGATGGAAGTAGGTAAGTAAAAAACATACAACATATCGTCACATTCTGAAGCATTTTCAGAAGCGTAGAAATGGAGAAGGTTGCCGGATCTTATGGGCATTAATTATCAGGCTCGAACGAGAGAAACGGATCGGATCGGACCGTTAAGGGTTAAATGTAGATCGATTGGTGTCCGCCACTCACCGTTATCCGTCAGCCAAATAAAACAGGATCACCAAGCGCGGAGAGAAAGAGACAGAGGGGCAAACGAGAGGCTACTAAATTGGATCGAAGGCGCGTGGCGCACATGCCCGGTCGTGCATAACCACCGGGGCAAAAAGTATCCGCGATCTTGTACGAACGTCCGCAAAGTATCATTCGTTCCTGCATCACCGAAGACGTCGTAGCTTGCGGTTGACTCGTACGCTCAACGATTTTATTCGATTTCTGTGTAAACGAGAACGTTCCGATTTCGAAACGCTATTGCCGCGCGATTTAACGTACGTGAGTTTTAGTCGATGTTTATGAGAAGATCGTAAGTAAATCGTAAACCGTTCCCGCATATATAAATATCTTTTTCCGATCTTATGTTTCAGTCAAAAGTCTACCTACATTGCCGCAGTCGAAAGCGAATTTTTCCATCAACGTCGTCGTAAAACGGAGTCTACAGACGCTGGAGATGGGAAAGCAACCGTCGCCAGGGTAAAAGACAACGATCACGGAGAATTCCGACACGGAGACAGGCATGAGGCCTGCGTCCAGGTTCGCGTGTAACGAGCAACAACAAACGAGATCGTCGCACCGAAAAACTTTATGAACGGTTTATGAGCGCAATAATCCGCTCGCGAGTAACACAATACAGGCTAATTATAGAGGACGAGGTCCAGGCTGGCCGACAGGCATTAACGTACGCGTTAAACTCACGGCCACGACAGCCTGGGTGGCTTCCCTATTTTCGTCTTTTTTTCCTTCGTTTCTTCCACCTCTCTTTTTCTCTTCCTCTCTGTCCCACCGACGGTTACCTCGCACTTTGATCATCGGCGACGCTAATGCGTCTCTGTTATTTCAGTCCTTATCCCTGTCAGCTAGATCCCGGCGAAACGCGCGGCACCAACTTTTTCGATTCGTGTAAACCGATCTCGAACGTCGCGCACCGGGAAACGACCTATTACCGAACGAAAATTCACCTCTGATGACAGAATTTTATCATTTTATGGACTCGTCACGCGAGACTCGCTGTGGCGTCTATTTAACGCCGATCTTGCGACGATTCGCAAGCTGGAAAAAGTTACTGTTTTCTTAGAGAAGATGACTTTTCGCGGTTCTTTCTGATGGACGTGACGCGTTATTTCTCAACGACGCTCGTGCACCATATATTATTTCGTACAAATCGATCCTCCGCTTTTCGAATTAATGGACGACGAGTAAATTGCGCGATTTTCGTTAAAACTTCTTTTGGTTGATCGTTTAACCCTCAACTTTAACCGAGACACGGACTGGGAAATTTAATTACGATATCGCGAAATGATATTGCTCGGTCTCGCACGCATGCGAGCGAATGGCAATAGCTGGTAATTGATACATCCAGCCGGGCATTAATTATTCCCGAGCGAAACGAATCTGCTGTTCCAAGACAGAAACGACCAATCCGGTACTTTTATAACTCGTGATATGCGTGTTCGAACACGGTAAAACGGTCAAAGTACATATAACATTTTGTTTCTATTGCTCGTCTTCGTTCGTCGCTTTTCATTTTGTGCAGCTTTCGAGGTGAGGGAGAGATCGATTGGAGAGGGGTAGGCAGGTTGCAAGTTGCCTGGCAAAAAATGAAAACGATTTGCGGTCGGCATTACGGTTGAAATCGAGTTTCGAGCCGAGTTTTTCTCGGAACCTCCTTCGTTCGACCGCAAATCGCTTCAATTTTTCCGCGTCGCGCGATGCGTTTCGCGAAACGAACATTAATACTCGAATCCGCCGCTGCAATCGTCTCGACCGCTATGTAAAATGGCTCTATCCAACCCTCTTGGAAAATTCCCCGAACGTTCCACAGCCGCTACGTCATTTTTCATAACGTCGTTCATTTCGATAACGTCGCATGAACGCGAGTGCAACACTATCTTCGATCAAACGTTGTTAAATAGCTTTGAACGTTGTTCCTCGATTCCTTCAAATCTGCGAAGTTTGCTCGTACAAGAGTTCCAATTAGAAAGGGAGCGATTTTCCGATATAGGATTGAAAAATTGTATCTTCTTTTTTAAGATATCGTCTTGAAAGGAAGCGAATAAAGAACAAGTAAGTGTTCGATGCTAATTTATTAATTGCGACGAAATGGGAGACGAACGTTCGAAGGATTTAATTATAATCCAGTGGTCGGTGAAGGTAGAGACAAGGTCGAATTCTTTCGATGACCTTTGGCTTCGTGGAAGGAGCCCCGGTGATTCAATTTATTTTCGAGTTTTTCTGCGCTCCAACGTATTAACATTCGTCTCGCGGAGACGGTATCAATTACAGTGACTGATCGAGGGAGGTGGAGAAACAAAAATCCGTCCCTTCTGCCGGAGTGCTCGCTTGGTTTGCAAATCGGAGACAAGGTCGCGTAGAATATACGCTCGCGAGAAGCTTTCCTCGATACCGTGATACAGTAAGTTTATTCATCGAGCGAGATTTGTTTCTAAATCGAGTTAAAACAAAGACTCGATCCTGAAAGTAATCGACATCATAATACACGTGTATCATATATAACACACAACCACGTGAAAAAAAAGCTATGCAGCAAGTGATTAAGTTCGTACATAACAAGTTTCAGTAACACGGCCAATCGCACGCAGCGAATAATGCGAACGAATGCAAACGAACTACGAAAGCGAGTAATTACTCTTTCGTGCGTAGGTTTTACGGCACGGAGAAACTTACAACTTACAACCAGTTATAAACATTACGTATTATGTATTAGAACAGACAAATGACGAATGTCAGACACAACCTTCTAAGTCAACACTACACACTCCATTATGCGATTTATACGAGGTGGAGAAGTCGGCGGATTTTCTCATAACCGATACATTCTTACGCGTGTAGTGGAGCTCTGAGTAAATGTCAATGCTGTCAGTTGATTATACAGATACGTATCTACGGATACTTAGAGATCTTTCAGCAGATATTGCGTACAAATGTTTTCAGATAACGGAATACCGAATACGTTTGTTAAAAATATCACACAATAGCGTAGGGTATTTGCAGAACCACTACCCTTTGTTCCTGTTTGCGTTATGGTATTTTGATTGATTGAATTTTAGATATATCGTTGTTTTGTATTTTTATGGTAATATAGAAAGTGAATCTTTCGGAATCGTTGAATGAAAAGCGAAGGTGAAGTTATACTTTCTTCCACTCTGCGAATTACGTAATTGGTAACCAGCAAATAGCTAAATCGAACAAATAGCTCTCGTAGGTCGTGTATTTCTTAAATATTGCTCGCGTGTACTAAGTACCGGTACAAGTACTAAAGCGTAAAATTTTATATCCGTCACGTTCGTGTTGCTCGACGATAAACGTTACATCTAAGAGCATTACATTAAACCAACGCGGAATTACACGATTGTACATAACGCTAGGCACTTAAAATGGTTTTTTAAACTTTAAACGAACACCTAACAAATCTGCCTCTGACCGCGATAAGTACGAACGTCCGCGTCCTCGGAACGATAATGGAGAACGAGTCGATCGCGTGAGACAAGCGAGATTACCTCGAGTAATCGCACGTGAAGGAGCCAGCGATCCGACGTTGGAAGGCGGGTCGTCGGTGAAACTACAAAAACCATCACCCTTGTCGTGGGTGACGGGGCGATTTCGACGACCCTCGTTTTGTAAACTAGGCGCGAGGGAATTTCCAGCTAAAAAGCGGGTGATTAATGATCCTCTTGCCTCTAAAAAGGTCGTCGCGTCCCTCCGGCTGTCCCCCTGCCTCTTCCGCCGTGACCGTGCCAGTTCCTTAGGGCTGCCAGGACTAGTAATTGATTCCGGATTACTTGTCGCCGACAAGAAACACGACCATCGCGAGATCACTCTTGACATCGCGTCACGGTGTAATCTGTACGCGTTCCCCGTCACGCACAGGAATTATTCCACATCGGACACTCCTTTGCTCTGCGTCTTCCTATCTCTGTATAGCGTTTTATGTGGAGATTATCTCGAATCGAGATGTAATTTTTGATGATACGGTTCTTTTGCAAGGTTTGTTAACCCGCCGCAAGACAGGACGAGCTACCTTCTTCTTGCGGAATTAGGTAGATATATTTAGAGGGTGTTGCACCTAAAAATGTCGCCAGGAAGTTTCAGCATTTTCTTCGAAGCGTACGAAGATTGTGGTGATCTGTATCTCGAAGAGAGCGTGTAATCCGAGTCGTAAAGGAGAAATAGTCTAAATCGTCTAACATCTATTCGACTTCCCTCGCAGCATCCATCCACCTGCACCAAATCCAAGCAACAAGCACGATCGCGCAAAAACGTGAATATGTTGGCGCGATCAACAGCTCGTCACGTTCAACTGGTCTTCCACTTCCTGCCTCGCGATGTCATTAAAAGCATCGTGAATATTTCACGTTGCAATGCTAGACGACTTACCCTGCACACCACGCTCCCCTTATTACACACGCCATACTCATTTCAGCGAAGATAGAATCAAAAAGAAGGCTCGGTCACGCTTCACGCTCGTGTCAAATCGCAAACGTGAACGAATCGTGGATAGCTCGGGACAAGAAGCGCGCGTTCCGTGGCGCGACGCGCGCTGGCAAGAAGAAACGAAGACGAAGATGCGAACGCGCGACTCGCGAGAGCCGCGACTACTTACATTGTATCGTAGCAAAAACAGCCGAGAGGATCGACCGTTAGCCTGATCGCCGAGGTGGTTTTTCGTGGGGCCAGGAAACGGTTCGAGGTGACGAGGGTAATATTTCAAAGCTCGTTGAGTGCTCGGGCGAGGAGCGTGCACGCGGAATGCCGGCAGTAATTTGAACAAACGTACGACAACGTCTCATTTGTCAGGCGCGTGTGACGCGACCGACACCGGGGCCCTAACGCGCCAGAAATACCGCCGATGGACACTTTTTCTCCCCTTCCACGATCGTTGCTTCTCTCCTTCGTTCCATCCTGCTGTCTCGTGGTTCGCGCGCTCGAGGAATTCGATCGTAATGAGCTTCGCGATGTCAAAGGGTTCTTGTCCCCCGCCTGGAACTAGTCGCGATCACACGACGGTAGGATGATTGAACGACCAGGGACTTTATTCTGGGTAACTATCCTAAAGGTCGTATCTACGAACTCACGTATCCACGTGTTCATACAGAAATCCGTTTATTTGCACGAAAGTTTAGGTAATGCTCGATCAAACGATTTTCTGCTCGTTGACTCTAATTACGACTAGACCGCAGACTTTTACGCAAATTCATATTTTCAGGGGTATAATTAAAAAAGGTAGAGTCTTGGCAGGAAGATTATC
Organism: Bombus vosnesenskii; assembly: GCF_011952255.1. Lineage (NCBI taxonomy): Eukaryota > Metazoa > Arthropoda > Insecta > Hymenoptera > Apidae > Bombus > Bombus vosnesenskii. The sequence goes on from NW_022883050.1 coordinate 186,070, forward strand.
TGCTGTTAAGTACTACAGAAAGCACTACACTGTGTATGTTGTACGTATTTTCTCATATTACGTGCGTTCTGCAATTTTAACGGACCTAACTTTCATGCGAAATCTCGATGTTCCATTCGCTCTATCAATAAAGCAAAAATCTTCAGCGTTATAAAAAACCTTCAAACTATCCCCAGCAACGTCCCGAACGTTCATCACAAAGTATCGAGAGTTCTCGCTCGCAAAGCGGGTCGACTCCAAGAGTAAACTCGATGTTGACCCGATGGCGTACAGTCAAAGCGTCCAGCCAGAATTTTTACTTTGAAATCGCGCTGGTACATAACGGATAGGCGAGCGTGTTCGCGATGAGAGGCAGATTGGCCGGTGTTTGCGATGAGCAAACGCTGCTAATTAAAATCCCTTCTCGGTCGGTAATCAACGAATGCCTTTGGGCTACGAGCGTGGTCAACGATCCTCGACCCTTCAACCCCTTTTTCTCGAGAAACCAAAGAATCAACTGAACTCGATCGGCCTCGCAGAACTACATAGATACATTCTTCTCTTACCTGAAGATGCAGCTCTCGATCTTCCTCGCGAGGCTCCTTGGTGAGCATTCCGCGGGGCTGCGCGAGTGAGGGTCGTCGGGCATCGTCTGCAAACAGAGATTGCGAAATTGGAAATATCTTTTCATTTGTTCGTTTAGTAATTAACGCGTTACAAGAAAGAGTTACGTCGATGGCGATGATAAAAGGAAAGCTGTCAGTAATGTGCCTAGAACTTATTTGACGAATATTTTTAAGTCTTCTACTATACGGTTAACCTTTTGATACCTTCACGAGTCCCTATCATTGTTATCAAAGAAAAATCAGAGAGGAAATAATAAATTAACTGTTAATATACAGACAACATTCATGTGTAGAGTCCTACTGTTATTTCAGTGACGAGCGTTGGAGAGAAAGCATGTTCGACATAATTTTTCGTGTCCCACATGATGTTTGGCAAGTCGCGTCGCCGGTCGGCTCATAAATTATCTCGAAGGAACGAGGGTAGAAGACGAGCTACATGGTATTCGCTTTATTTTAGAGCAATGATATAGCATATGGTTTCGGAAAGCTGAACACTCGTCATCCACTTCCGTGTGATGTACTTACGAGCGAACCTTATTTTTCGTGGGTAACATAGTTATGGTCTGGCGCCTAAGCAGACAGATCGCTAACTTCCGAGGCGTTAACCCATCCACGGATTCAAATTCCAAGTCACCCCGCCCCATCAAGTTTTTGTCACGGTTCTTTTGCGATTCAAAGATTCAACAATTTTAGATTTTAAAGATCGAAACATGAAGAAATTTGAAAATTCGAGCATTCCGAAATTTAAAAATTCAAATATTCGCTGTACTATTCTCGAACGGGTACGTAAATCCAAACACGTGCTACATTTAAAGGGTAAAAATTCTGCTAAACAATCCTCCTGAAAGAGAGTCTCTCGATACCAACGATAAATTCGCATCTCAGACGAACGAATAAGAAGAGAAGTTAAAGCTTGAGAGAAGCTAAACTTTGCCCGATGAAATTCCGATCAACCGCAGCTAGGAACGTAGGTAGCATCTGCGCGACAAGGATCGCTTGAAACCCGGCACCCCGAAAATTTTTACCTCTAAGCAAGCAGCGTGCTCGAGATGATATCTTGGCTCGATGCATCCATCCCTGAGGTTGTAGGAAAGAGTTGGCCGGAGCAAGGCTATTAATAATCGTCGTGTAGAAGGCGCGTGCTGCCGGCGACGGTCGTGTGTCGCATAACGGGTGGCGCGGAACGTTTGTTTGCTCGCGGTGGCCACCGGGTTGACAAACAGCGCCGGAGGAACCGGACCACGGCGAACGTGAGGGCGTAGAAGAAGGGAGAGCGCGGTGTTTTCACGCCGGATGAAAATAGGGCTCGACGATCCGACCGAGGCAGATTTATCGGGCCTTAATGGGCTGGAGTCTCGTAAAAACCGCTCTGCAACCGAGACTTTGTCAACGACTTTGTCAAAGTTATGTCAACAGAGGCACGCTGCCAACAGCTGGCGTTATTTCGACGCTCGACGACGACTTGTTTATAGGCACGACACTGGGGGGACTCTTGCGCGCCTCCGCAGCGAACGACCATTCGGGGAACGAGCCTTTCGTTCGAACGCCTTTGGAGAACAATTTGTTTATCGGTCTGCGGATAAAAGAAGCTTACAATACGACAGAGGGTTGGAGCTCGATATAGCTAAATTTAAGTGACCGACTTCCTTCGGGTTGGCTGGGTTATCGCTTCGTTTTTAGTGGCAAATTCTCTAGGCGTTTTTGGTTTGAAAGTACGAAGCGAAGTATAAGCGTCTTAGGTCATTTACTCTTCCTTGGAGTAATGAATTTTCTAGATCTTTTTGTTGAGAAATACGAGGTGGAGTATAAAGAGGGGTAATTGAAATATGTGTGTCGAATACGTATGTTAAAATCTGAAGCGGAACTGTTAATCACGGTTCACGGGCCTCTAATAATTTTCCGGTATAATGCAATTTGGTGGCGCGGACGAGCGGTGAACAAGCAACAGCGAACCGAGGCAGAGGGAAGTCTGAGACACGATCAGCTTATTCCACTCTGCTGGACGGCCAAGTAACATTGATGTGATTAAGCCCCATCGCAAATTATGCCATTACACGTTAGATAAACGTCTGTTTGACTTTGCCTCTTGGCACTGTTCCGCCGCCGATGTACTTAATACCGATTTAAACACGTGTACGAACCACCGCACGAGCTTGCGACACATTATCGTCGAACTTCCTCTTTCAAAACAGCCTGCTTGTTTGCAGAAGCTGGACTTTCTGCGTGGGTTCCTTTGTGCGATGCCTTTACGTTACCTTTTGAAATATGTTACGACCCGTTTCGCCAGCAAAATCGCTTCTCTGAACTAGATCAGAAAGTTTTTGTGTTATTGTTGCTTCAGCGGTCTTCCTGTATTTCCATATTTTCAATGATATTCTATATTTATCAGGTTCTTCAGTTTTAGTATTAAAAAACTCGTTTACGTTACAAAAAGTTACATTTCCAATCAACGATGAAACAAGGATATTTATTCTTTGGAAAAATTTCGATGATTTTTCTATTTACGCTTTTGCTAATTTAATTATACCGAGAGTCACATTTTGTCGAAGTGATTGATCAAGTGGAGCTTGGAACGTCGAAAGACCACATAAACCAACGCTATCAAACATCTTTTCATTTTCTTCGGCTTGTGATATAATAACCGTATTGGCAGTTTCTGTAGACGAGAACAACGTATACGCGAAACGATAATTACTTAGAGTTTTTTGGCCGAGGGGACGGACGGTGGGTTTAATCAAAGCCAGGACGCTCCATCATCGGCAATTCGATTACGATCGAACGTTCGTCACGAGTACGATTAATTCTCGCGAGTGGTCGGTTGCGTGGAGAGATGAGAACAAAGTTATTGCGTTCTCCTGTGCGTTAACGAGAAAACGATTTCGACCAGTGTGCGATGGAAACTTCGATGGAATCGTCATCCACCCACATCGCGTTCTGTTTTGTCCTTAGGACGAGCGAAAATTTAGTCGGAAAGAAAATCGAGGAAGTGATTAATACAGCTATACCGTAGAAATGTGATATTACAAAAAATTAGTGACAATGTAGGAAAATCGCTATCTTCTTGGAACGAAAGTTGAGCAATTTGAATTATTACATAGAAAATAAAATCTAAAAGTTCGTTATATAATACCTGGCCTAACCACTCAATCGTATTAAAGATTCTTTCTTAGAACAGAAAACTAGTTAACTAAGTATTATAATTCTACAGCCTCGATGCGAAACAAAAATTTCTTCTTGGCTTCAAAATTTCATAATTGACATAGTTTCTTATCGCACTCAACAGTTTCAACGAAACAACGCTTCCAATCTTCTTCCTGCTCCCTTATCTTCTCGTGCTTTCGGTTCAGGTACGAGTTAAGCAACCCCTCGATACTCCTCGACAGCGACACCGTTGTCCCTCCATAAATCGTCCTGCGCTACCCTCGAAGAATCATGGGAAACGACAGCGGCTCGTGGTGTCACTAGCGCGAGAATCCCCATTCTCCCCATTTCCCCAAAAAACCCCGTCGTTTTCGTGCCTTCGTCGAATTAGTCGGGGCATTTAGCAGACCGCTTCTTCTCGTCTCCTCTCATCGTTCGCGCGTATCTCACGCTAAACTTCGACGCGAGAACAGGCAACGATCGCTGATTTGGCCAATTTAGATGAAAACAGCATTTGATCTGCGGTTTTGTCTAATCCATTCGTCTCTTAGTATTTTCTTTTCTTTTTTTTTAATGATCGCGAAGAGTAAATTATAGTTTGTCAGGCGTAGAAATGAAAAGTTAAGTAGTTAATGAATGTAACGACAGTTAATGAATTCTTCGATATTTAGCACTTTTCGTGACGCACCGTGTATTTCAAATACACGACAGATGAGTGAATTTGAAAGTTTGTAAGTCACATGAGATATCGTGTACGTAGATACGAAATTATCGAAAGCGATTTCGTAAGAAGAGAAGCGAAACTTATTAACAAGATGAAAGATAGCAGTGTTTGCTTTTAAATAAGTTGTTCAAACAATTTGATACGATTATCGAAAGGAGCAAAGGAGGGATGAAATTATAACGCGATTTGCTCGCTAAAACGGTATATTGAAATTACAATTTATCGCCTGAACGCGTTTTCAACTTTCGCTATGCACACCAACGCGTGCGATTTCATGCTCGATCGTCCGAACAGCATTGAAACAATTAATTTAATCTGTACGTTTATTACACATAACATGCCGTGAACGCGTAATGTGTTCTTTAAACTTCGATGCGCCATAGAGAGGAAAATTAAGTTTACCTATTCGTTGGTTCTTTAATAAAGTATCAAACGTTCTGGCTAATAGCGCCATACACACGCTGACGGCAGAAAGAAACTTTCAGAAACTAGAGCAGTCAAGATCAATTTTAGAAAGGTCACTTGGCCAATTAGTCTCTAGAGCTAAACTTAAACTCAGTCTTCAGAAATTATTTTCGTCGCGCTTTTTCATCCATCTATATATTAAACAGAGACGGAGCTCTCAATGAAAATACATGCTTCGCCGCTAATCGTTTCGACAAATAACTCTGAACAAAGTACTTTTGAACTATATGTTATTATTTATCGCCATGCTATTATACTTAGATACGAAATTAGTCCAAGACACGAAAGTGTTGATCTTGGAACACTTTGCTAAAAGAATATAACACATTAGCCGATAGCGTGTGTGATCTTATCGAACATTAAACACGCCTCTGGATCGTTAGGATCGTAGCTCGCGGAATTTTTAAATTGTTACTTAAAATATTTTTAATCTCTCAGCGATACAAAACCCGTAAAAATCGGAGAAAGTCAGGAGTCATTTATCAATCACCCGTCTCACCCTCGGTAGGCTCCTTGAAGCATATCACGGCTCAGACAGAAACAATGCTGTTCGGTTCGCGAGTGACGTTTCGATCGAACGGTCCCGCATGGGGGTGGTCGGAGGCCGCGATGTGGCGCAAATCCACGGATCGACGACGTGTCAACGCGTCGGACGATTCTCCCCGCGGAGGTTTGCGCGCCGAAGCCTGTGGTTGACGTCGATTAATCACGCGGCGGCCCGGCTGCGTGCTGCGGGCAACGACGTGCCGGTGACTTGCAACATAGCCCGCCGCCTATCATATTAACGGGTAATTGAAAGATATCCGGCCAGAAAGCGGCACCGTGATTTTTTGTGATGTCACTACGAGCACCGCGCCGCTGGAACGCTGCGCCGAATGATCGCGGGGTGACTTGCACCCGTTTGCTCTGAGACGTGTCGTACCCGGTCCTCGAGATCACTCGCCAAGATGATTTTTATTTTACGGATAGTTTGCCTCTTGACTCATTTGAAGAAAGTTGAAGAACGAAATCGTGAGACTTGTCACAGATGGGAAACTCGTTCGACGAATTGAACACAGCTAGCACGAAATTATACGAGAACTATACGAGACTATAACAACTATACGAGAAGTTTCATACGCGTTTCAAAATCAAAGGCTCGCGTGGAACGAGAAACACGAAGAATCTATCGCTCCGTTTCACTTAACCAAATATTTACAAATCACAGGGACGATTAACTCCATGACACGATCGCATCTCGAACGTCGTACGTATTAATAATTTAGAATGCGTCTTGTACGTTAATAAGTCAATATTTTGACTTTTTGATAAAGATGCGTGTAGAAGACCGAGACATCGCAAATAAAGCTGGTTTCGCGTTATTAATAATAACCAGGCGATTTCGGTAGGTCGCCTTCGGCGTTTGAGTTGGCTTCGCCTCGTGACCACCTGCGTCGTTGCGAAAACATTCTTCGTCGATTTACTTTCGGGAATTCGCGTGTAAACGTTGACGTATTTAAGGGAGGCTGTAAACCATCTATTTCGGTGTCTCGCCGGGAATAATCGCATCGTCATGGATTATCGGCTAGGCATGTACTCGCTGTTCAAGTTGGATGCCGAGCTATGAGAAAGACGAGTCTATCGGGCTGTCTATATTTTCTACGCACAAAAAGCAATCGAACAATTCTAACCTCACGCGAATTTGAAGAAAAATATGAAAGAGAAACTCGAAAAATACTATCGCGTTTCTTTCACTCATATCCAACATGTGTCTCTTAAAAATCGAAAGTTTCTTCGTTATATCGATCGAAATGGCACAGACTGCAAATCTTCGATTATATGATAGATTGAATTTAAAGATCTAATACCATTATCCCAAATCGTCGAAAAACCATAAGATTGCTCCGATTTGTATCAGCATCTCTCAGATATCCAAGCATACGTATGCCCGAATTTAAATATTTAACCGAGGAAAGGCGTGCGAGGTTGAAGCACGATGAAAATTTAATCTAATCGCGATATTCGTCCTCGCGTTGCAGGGCTGCCGGTGGTATCGGGATTGCTATCGCTGCGAGGCGGAGGCCTGGTCGTCGGGCGGATTTGCTGGATGAACGACGGTACGACAAGGAGTTATGATATCGGCGCCGATCGCCGTGCCAAGTGAAAACACGGTGGCGTGAGTAATATACAACCATAGGACGATCTTTTATAGTGCAGCCAGTCCGCGAGGGAATGATCCGCGGCCACGTCCGTAGAGATAGGATCGTCCTAACCCCCGCGCGAACCACAAGAAGAGAGGGTCAAGGAGGAGCGAACCCGGAGCAGTCAGCGGTTCTAGTCGTAAATAAAACCACGTCTGCTACCAATGCCAATCCCCTGGACCGTGTCCGGTAACTGTTGTTTGAGATGGCATAAAGTATATTGCAACCAGGTTTCAACGAATCCTACAATTTCGAGATTCGATATTGTAGAACTTCAAAGTGGGATTGTCTTATTGAAGACATTTTTCAACTCTTCAAGCACTTATCTTCGAAATTAATTCGGATAATCCGAGTACTTTGCAAATACGAAACGAAGCTCGATTTTCTATTAAAAATGAAAATTTTGCAATTAATAAGTCTTGTATTATTTCACAATTACCAGAAATTAACTTAATCAATCGAGATATCGGTTGATTGATACAGAGAAAAGAGAGACACAGGTGAAGCCCATTATATAGCCTCGTTACATCTGTCCATAAACATGCCAATTAAAAACTTCGGCACATCAGGCAAATTAGACAAGTTAGTAAATCTTATCGCACGGTAATTCGCTTCTTACGTCTCAATTTTACTAGATTCATTAGCCTCAATCGCTCCGAAACGCTATGTATTTCCCAACAGCTTCAAATAATAGACATCGCAGCAGGGAAATTCCTGCTGGTAACAAATCTACGTCCCAACCTTAATCTACCATGCGTCGTAGTTACTTAACCGCGTATCTCCTCGTCCAATTATCTTCTCCCTCTCTGCTTCGTAGCGTGCGCAACGAATTGTCCTAAAAATTGGATCGAACGGTACCTTCGATTCCGTTCGATTGCACAGGCACGGTCTCCCCGCGGAGATGAAAAGTTCGACTAGTTGGAAAAATCGACGAGAACGACTCGCGTCGACTGATTGCCGCGGTACGGCGCGGCGCGGCGCCGCGTCGATTCCTCCCCGAGCAGAAATCATCGCCGGTCGATCGTGCGAAACTCGTTACCCCGGAGCCGTTAACCGCGCGAATAAAGAAGCAAAGTATATCGAGAGGCGTCCTGACGAGCGAATCACGGAACGATAACGTCGCCGCTTCTGATTTCCACGTAATCATGCCACCGCCCGGGGAACGTGTACAGTATATACGCGTCACAACATCCAGCAACATGGCAATTTCCGACACGTTACGCACGCTTCCTCCTGCAGACTGGTCCGGTTCTAGCCGATTTGTGCACCCGACCAAACTTGTAAGTCACTTGAGAAACGAGCCCACCGATTTGATGTGCTTTGTTTTCTTCGCGATAGCATAGGATTTCGGTCTTTGGAAGGAAGATTGATGGAGCCGATCTTGAGAATAGTCTTGTTTGAAGTTGACGTTTGTGAGAATTTATATGGAAAATGACATATTAAATAGATTCTGATTATTATTTACCGATATTATTTATCTGATTATTTAATAATATTTATATTTCTGTAATGCAAAATATTACACACGTGTTTTATATCGATTTCTGTGAAAGTCGTTGTCTATTATTGCTTGTAATAAACCATACGCTCCGCTAAACAAAAATTTCATGTCCACCTTCCATCGAGACGCTATCATCTCCACCGGAAGTGAAAGCTAAAAATTCAGCCAGAACAGAAACGCTCTCGACGACGCAGCTGCCATTTTAACCTATACGTGTATCCACGGCGAACGAGTTACGCGGCACGAGTTCCCCCGGCACGAGAGAAGAGAGCAATCAGCTCGGCAATCTAGCATTATTCCTCGCCGCGTTATTGCGTTATTGGCGTGGAAGTCGAGGTCTGGAACCAAAGAGGAAGACCGATGGGGCAGCGGCGGTTGCGTATACCGCGATTAGGCGGGTTACCGCGATTTGAATGATTAGATAGGCTCCGAGACGATTCGGAGATGGCTGCGTTCCCGGCGGCGAAATAACAGCCTCCAGGCAGAAGCGGGCGGATGCGTTCGTGACCGGTAGGCACGCATCTTGCGCTGCGGGTCGATAGTTCGCACGAACACGTCGACCAATTCGCTTCTTTGACTCGACCTACTGCTTTACCGAGCAAATGTGGAATTTCCAGCATATCCAAGCAGATAAATAGATAGAAAGAAGGTTGGGGTTAGGTTGGTACTTTCCCCCCTCCTTTTATTTTACGACCGTACATAAGTATTATATTTTTGCCTAAAGAGCTTCTCTTTACTTTTTTCACTTATTTACACTTGGCTACGACCACAGAAGTCTCACATTATTGTACAATTAGCCTATTCACAGTTTAAGATATACGGAGTGATTTTCTGGCTAGATAACTTAAAGGGTATGGTGAAAATTACAACTAATCGTCTAATCTAGCAAATCCCAATGTAAAATAAAGAGTATAGATCGAAACGAAGTACAAAGTTCGTGGCTTTGCGTAATTTGTCGTAATAAAGGAAATGCTGCTGTTAGTACGCATATATGATCTGTCATCAGAAATTGATTTCGCCTCAGTATTATAGCGGTATGATTGGCGACACTGCGATTGAATCAACTATATAGCAAAAGAAATCTAGCGCCATTTTTTAACCTTACTCCATCTTAGAAACATTATTTTTGCTCGATCAAGCTATACGTAACTACACAGCGTCCGATCTCGAACGATCTAGCCTATCGTTCTCAACCTTATCATGGTTCTCTACTTACCTCTCTCATCCCCGCTTGGCTCAATTCTCGACAGGTGTGTCGGGACTGGATTAACGTTCGATACGATGGCCGTTTTAGTCGATTCTCGAATCGAGAAGGCATTTAAGCGGAGCTAACCACACCATGTGTGCCAATTTCGTCGATATGGTCCCAGAATCCCTTATTGCTTTTAATCGGCCACGGGAACGAACGATATGTAATTTTAGGAAACGGGAGACTCACCTAGATGGGCTGGGAACGATCGAGAAGTGGAGTTTATCCATGCACCGAACTTGAACAAAGTTTTCGAGAATAGTAGGTTGCTGGTCGCCTCGGTTGTTTCACTGTATTTACGCGTTCCACGAAAACACTCGATATTCCGCGTTCCTTGTTCGGAACACCGGTAGGTTAAGGTTTGATTTGTAAAGAAGGGACAGTGACGAGGGCCGATTAACGAGTCTTGCGAGTTTTTGTCGATACGAAACGCGTCGCGAACTAAACGATTTATTCTAAAGATAATGGAAGGTCACGTGTGTTTACGTATTTTCGTTCATGATGCGTTAATGAACGTCGTCACCGAAAAAGATACGATACCAGTTTGGCGTAACCGCGTTGCACTTGGTTTAAAAATGAACTGAATTTGATGGTTGAAATCGTGGGAACAGCGTTACCAACTTATGCGACAGTTGCTGTGTAATACTAACAATGATACCAACTTGATCCATAACTTTTGGGAACCGTTCGAGTACTTTAAGGTATTTACCGTTTAATAAATCTTTTAGTAACGTTCCTTTAAATGTTTTACAAATTTATGAGATATTATAATGCACGAGACACGGGACACAATGCGATTTATATTATTGTTCGATATCTTTATTCAGATGAATCTGTGGACGTGTCTGAATCCGTGTCTTGAGATTTTGGTTTTGGAGCTACTCGCAAGTGTTTCATTTCCTCAGGTCGGAGGTAAGCATAATTTTTCTGCTCGTATATTTTTTGAATATCTTCTTTTTTCAACGCTGGAACAGGCAACGAACAATGATAGTTAGATATTTTTTACAAGTATTTATCTTTATTCCTACATACATAATAGTCCTTTGTTTCTCTGTGTGCGAACATCTGTCTCTTCGACCGGACTCTCACTCTTTTTTAAAGTCTCGACTTTAGGACTTTGGACCAACTTGCTGACGTCTGTGCATAGCCAGGATAAAATATTTTTAAATTGTCCTATATATTCCATTTTTCCGATCTCAAATCGGATATAGAAATACACATACGTTTTTTTTCGTAACTGTTAGGAACGCATGGCCCAAGAGGAATATTAACATCCGGTTGAATGGTATGAACGTGCGCCGATTCTTTGCTCTGTTTACCACGTTTTTTCGCAATTTCCTCTCCATTGGCATCAATGTCCGCCTCGCCAGATTCAACTTCAACCAAAGAGGATCCATCGTTAGAAGGAGTCGTTGGATTCGATAGAACTACCGAGTCTAATGGATTCGGTGGATTCTCACTGGGTGGATTGTTTGATTTTGTAGGTTCTGTTCGAAACAGATGACTTCTTTTATAGGAAAGGAAATAAACATTTGTAATAATCGGTTGCAATTTTGAGTATAATCGTTTTAATCGATTCAAACGTGTATTTTAAATACGGTCGCCTAGTCTTTTGAATCGAGTTTTAGAGTTGTTATTATCTAAGGCTTTCGAGTGTAAAATCACCGGTTAACCGTTTACCGTGTGCGTAAAGTTGATGATCACTGATTACACAGATGATAACGATAGAGGTGTAATTTTCGACTTTAAGGTAGCCGAGAAGTCGGTAAAATATTATAGAACGATATTCTTGAAAACAAATCCACCTGGAATAATATTCAGAAGCTTCGGAAGGTATGAACTACAATCAACGAGTATAAATATTCTTCGTAATGCACAAAATCCTGTAATTTCACTATTTGTGGATTTAGTTTATTACGTATATTTAACCAATCACCTTTTTACAAAGTAATTGTTTACAGAACTATATAACCACCCCAGAAAATTGCCATTTTCTTTGCAGCAACAATAAAACGAAACTCTTAACGATTATTATTTATCCAGTTCTTTCGTGATCCCATCTCTACGAGCTAGTCGTTTCACAAAAATGAAATCCCTTAAAAACTCGAATTTATCCCTCGACTATATAGTTGGAAACTTTATTCCTCGGAATTCTTATTTATCAACGAGCTCCATAGACCGCGTTATTAATCGTTGATCGGTAGCGTTTGTTAGACCCGATCACAAGATGTTCAGCGCTAATGCATCGCAAATACCGCGATCGTCCGGCTAATTACGATCGGGCCCGGTCGAGGATCATTTACGCTAGGCGTAGGTTGCCGCAAGAAATCGCGTAATGATCGGTTACATCGACCTGGACACAGTATTACTCAGGTATTAACCGATCCGTGTATCACTACGCGGCTAATTATCACGATCTACCAAGGTATCGGCTCTGCTGTCCGTTCACTTTGTATCACAACTTTATTACTCGTAAGACCGCTTTCTCGAGCTTCGTGATCGCGAACAGGAACAAAAGAAGACTCGCTATCATGGAGCGAAGCTTCGATCCGCTGGTAACACTCACCAGGAAGTGGCGATGGTTCTTCGTGACGAGTCTGTCGGTAATATCTTCGAGATGCATCGTTGTTCTATCGATGAACGTTTTATTTTGGTCGTGGACAGTTGGTCATAAGGCTTTTTTTCTAATTTTATGATATATCGTGGCCAATTAAATATTAGCTGTCCTAAATATTTGTGTGATTTTGTCCTCGGATGAGTCTAGGATCCAGATATCGACGACGAATCACTGATATCAAATCGAAATTTGAATAAAGGAGACATTGGCGAACAGATTATTTGCATCAACTTTTGTTTTATCAACGTTTATTCTTATTCCAGTATGTTATGGACAATATTGAACATCAGTTTTCTCATAGTTTATATTATAGTCGTGATAAAATATTTACCAAATATTACAAACATCTCGGACACGAAGAAGTTTAATTCACAATATCAATTAACGCCTGAATTCACGAAGTCCAAATATTCTTATGCTGTTTGTTCCACGTTTTCGAGGATTAGCTATGAACATTTTTATACCATTTTCCTCGAACGCGAGAATCCTGCGACAATTTTCGAACAGGTTGCTGAGTGTCGATTCGTGTGCCAGTGTTTGAGTTAATCGGAGGGTTCAAAATCTCTTCGGTTTCCGTGGTTTTTTGGGGACCGATATGAAGTTGCTCGGACATACGCCATTTATTGAAGTGTTCTCGACTGTATGGGTAGGGATCACCGGGTACCTTTATATAATTGTTGTCCGTAACATATTGGCTTGTGTTCTCCATTTGTCCCGAGCTTTTAACGAACAATTCTTTATTGTCGTCCGTTTGTTGTTGTTCGTCTCTTGCGGACTCTTCGTTGCGTCCGGAAGATTGCCTTTCTGAAAGAAATATTTGCGAATGAGAAATTAATTTATTTCATTATTTTAAAATAATTAACAAAAAAAAATCAAAGGCAGAAGTTGAGATTTATGTAGCACGTAATATTCGAAGAACTAAATTAATATCGGAAAAATATGAAAAAAGATTGCATTACCTGTTGCCGGTTCCAACGACATGGACTCGTAGCCAGGATAATAGTCGTCTCCGTATGAATTGGAGTAGTCTAAGTTAGACTGATAATTATCTGCCTGTGCATTTATGTATTCATCGGTCTCATATTTCCTCGAATCCCTCCGAGAAGACGTGAACACTGAATTTTCACGTGCAACTTGATTCTCTGCTTGCGATCGACTGAAAGAAGCGTCGATTTCTTTTTCGCCCATTGTATTTAAATTGTTCGTAAAATTCGTGCCTGGGTCTGACTGTTCCTGCGGCTCAAAATTCCCTCTTTCTAGTTGCTGTTCCTGAGCCGTATTGTTCTCGTTCCACGATGTATTTTCCACGTTTGTGACATTTTCCTCCGTGCTTTGACTCTTCATGACGTTACTCTGTTCACCACCTTCCGTCTGTTCGCGATTAACTCTTCTCGATTCTTCCGAAACCCTTTGCTCGAAACTTCCCCAACCACCCTCGGTATTCGTTGAAAAATTCAAAGTCCCTAAGTTCACATCGTTATCCAACGAATCTAGAACACTCAAGGGTCTGTGGAATTTTAATTTTCCGTTAATACCACCGTTATTGTATCTTTTCGAGAAACAAAATGTCTCGGTATGCAATTTCTTGATATCCAGTTTCTGAACGTCGGTGGGGCTGCTGACTTTTTTTGCGTTCATATTAGGTTTCGTTTCTTTGGCGTACTCCGGATCTTCTTCCTCTGCTGTGGTCTCGTCGCTGGTAGTTGGTATTGCTTGCACATCCAGTTTCGGCTCAGGAGGCTCCGGTCTGATCGACAGCGTTTCTGTACGTCTGGGATTTTCTGAATCGATAAAGTCCTCTTTAGAAGGGTCCAGAGGCACTTTGGATTTTAGAACGAGATCCTTCCACGCGTTGATCTCCACGTCGAAGTTCGCGTTACTAGGAATGTTGTAATCCTCGTCGACGTTTGTTTCCTTCATCACGATCGGCGACATTTTCAGTATCTTCTTCACGGACTCTATGCCCGCTGCTTCTTTAGGTAATTCATTCGAAACGTTCGTTTCCGAAGATTTATCGGACTTTCCGCTAGATAATTCGACAGCTGCTTCATTCTTCTTATCAGCATCTTTCGCAGAGTTCATCGTCAGCTGCAAGTTTCTCATTGTGTGGATGGCGTTCACGTCGTAGGTGGAAGAAACTTGATCACTCGAGTAATTCGAGTCTCCAACGAACGAATTCACGTTCTCCATTTGATGCAAACGGTTGTTCAAGTTTTGTTTCGATTCCAACTGTCGACTCGTGTCCACCTCCTCGGCGAGACTGGTACCCCATTGAAAGTTCACGTCCATGTTATCGTGCAGATTACACGTAGCATCCGGGGTGGCTTCGTTGCCACAGTTTCCCGAAACCCCACCCTCCATACGTATCACTGGCTTCTTCTTTTTCTTATCCTTCTTCTCGTCCTTTTTGTCCCGTTTCTCAGGCATGTTAGGCTCTCTAATTGGTGGCTTCGTGCTCCTGGGAGCGCAGCTTACGATCGTCCTGACTGGGCGATTCAGGAGATCGGTCAGAGTTAGAAGACCGTGACGCGCGAGTGGCGATTGACGATCCCGTTTTGGATTTGTGTCATCGGTAACACTGTTTTCCATTAACATCCTTGTCGATATAGAATCAGAATCTTCGTCTTTAAGCGTTTCTCTATCGGGTTTTGAATCCGTGGTCGTATTATTCTCCTCGATATCCGTTTGATATCCAACGACCTCCGTCGAAGAATTCTCGCGAAGCTCTGAATTTTTATACGATTCTTCGATAGCATTGACCTCTTGATCGTCCGCATCCTCGAGTTTGAAATTAATTACCGTTTGTTTAACCCTCAAATACTCGGGCAATGATCCTATTTCGTCGATCCTATAGTCTACAAAGCGTTACATTAGCGCTGAGATCGCAACTATCGATTCAAGCATACGTCGTTAGGACACGTGAATTTGAGGATATCCGACAAGTAATTTGATTTGACCGTAGGGTAATGTTAGAGCGATACGTTGAGGATTAATTGATAGGAAACTTAATCTGTTACCTGGTTTGAGGAAGTCCTTTAGCCAAGAGAACATTCCATCTGCTTTTCTTGCATCTTTCTCTTCAGCATATTTGATCGATACTGCACGTGTAAAGTTTATTTTAGCTTTAGAAAATGTTCAAAATTGCGCTATTATATCAGACACAATCGTACGAATTATTTTATTGTATAAATCTAACGTTCTAAATTTTATTGATTCTGTCGATTCGTTTCTAAATTTTCGTCGACTACCGACAAAGAAACGGCACGGTTAGCAGGTTAACTACACATCAACACGAAAATTAAGACTATTGCCAGTGTACGATAGAATACAATGTAACATATAACGAATATAAATATAATTATATTCAAGATGACTTGCCTACGGTTAGATTTCTTTTGAAAAGGGGGATGAAGAACCCTCGAAACAGTTCGATAGAGCTGAGATGTCCTCGCAGCATGATGCTTCCTAAAGTCAGCAAAAGTCTACGCGTTTACGGTTACTGGATGAATTTTGTGGATAAGCCGAATGTTATTGAACTTCCGAAACTTCTCGGAATTTCCAGAAATCTCTGTTCTTGATTGGTTTTTACCGTGGCTTATTGATAGGTTCGCTAGACTGTCTGCTTTTCCGATTTCGCTTCTTTGCTTTTCGCTAACTTCGATTAACAAATGAGAGCGTGAACGATATTGCAACGATTTCCATAGTTTCATTCGATGAGATGCCTTGAATCTCGTACAAAGATTATCTGATTGCAGAATCTTCTCCTAAATATTTCAAAACAGTTACTGAACATTATTAACATTTAATGTGCTTTAACAGTTAGAAACTTCTATATATATTTATTTATTTAAGATGTATTTTACTATTTTATTTTGTTACGTTGTATTGTGTATTGTGTGCGATATTCCTATGAAAACAGAACGTTGTAATCCTATCGGGAAACCACTAAAGGTATATAGTTAGAAATTTGTAAAAAGCTTAGATGAGATACAAGCTCCCTGATAGTCTGTCTATTTTTTCCACAATTACAAATAACGAGATTAAACTTTCTACTCAGAACGAAACTCCTATAGAAATCGACGAGTCGCCTAATGAATAAACTAAATTTCATGAACAGCAAGTAGTATCGGGTAACCATTGCACGAAAGGTAAAGAAGAAATCTTAGCCAAGTTCTAAGTAGTTCTAGCCGTAACTTTCGCCGCAGAAAGTTGGCAACGAGACATAATTATTCCGGGTAAATCAACCCTGGCGAGTTCCATCGACTCATCGAAGCCGCAGCTCGGAGTCTGGTTAATCATTGCCAAAACTTTCCTCCCCATGAGACCAAAGACCCTCTCGCACGCTTAATGCCATAATGGACACTTCTCTTTCTCTTTTCGATTGCCTTCCCTATTGATCCAAAACCACTAAACTCGCATGCTGCGCGTTAGGTTCGTTGCTCGCAGATTGTCCCAATTTTTGACCCCAATGTTGCCTCGCACAGGGACGTTCGTGCAAGGGCAAAATGTCCCTTTTAACAATCGTAGACTCTCGCCTTATTTCTCCAGAGAATTTGCAGTTTCGCGACATTTGTAACATTTTTTAACGCTATAATCGCTTCGTTACTACCATTCCTCGACTTAAAACGGGGAAAAATGAAAAGACCTGCTAAGATTTCCGATACTTCTTTTTCGTCATTACGCGATTCGAAGACCAAAACGCAAGAGGAAATTCCTCGAGAAAAAAGATTACACGCGAAATGAATCGGCGCATCGATGCCACTCCCGAGGAAAAATAAATGTCTTACGTGTTATCAGATCTCCCGGCGGAGATCCGTACGGTTGTTCGTGATGTCGCATGCGAATGGCCATGGCGATTCGGCCCACGTACCGGCGCTAACCGTTAATAAAAGCTTAAAGGACATTATCGTAAGCATTGGTCGGGACATTAAAAAGCGCACGTGCCTTTAACGGTAGGCCGTCGATGCAATTTTAAACAGCTATTTCCGGCCACCGCCACCTATCGTTCACGGTGACACATGTCCCCGGCGCTGTAACACAAATCCAAGGGATACGCCCGGCTGAATACCAATTGCGAAGGAACCACGCCAAAGGGTGAAACTTCTGTCCGGGGACTTGTTCTTTGCCCAGTCAAAACAAACATTCCACGTCCTGTAATAATATCAATCCAGCTTATTATTCCCTCGGTCTTTCTATTTCCAGATGGACTAACCTTTTCAACGCGACTTGTATCTACAAACTTTTGCCAAATCCGAGTCCACCTTTTATTAATTTCTTAATTTCGTTACATAAACATTATCAATGTACATCTTCGTTATACATCCTGAACCACGACTAAAACTTAGTCTACTAAAAATAATTCTGTAAAAATTCTGTATTCCAAATCGATCTAAAAGTTTCAGTTCTATCGAAAATTCGGGTCACGATGTAATTAATCACGGTACCTATACATGACACGCAAGGGCATATGCGGGGCCACTTTGAAGCATCGTAACCGGTAGCATTCGCGACGTGCCATCATTCCCGCGTTGGAATAGCGGTTATTTTTTTACGGGGCAAAACGGCGCGAGACAGACTGAAAGACGTACGGCAACGAAGGGAGGGACATTAGCCATAAATTCGTGGGTCCCCAGTGGCGAATAGCGGAGGAGCCAGCGTGCCAATTGTATAAATTGGCTATGACAAACTTATCGTCCCGCAGGCATGCGTGCGTACACGCGCGTCGCAGCGACCCACATGTAAGTCGACCGGCCTCTCTCAATCTGTCCCTCGCTCTCTCTCTTTCTCTCTTTTTCTATTTGCTCGTCCACGGGGTCGATACTTTCACGTCGGACGGAATTCGGTGCAGGTGCGTCACGACGCCGGTTTCCCTCGTGCTCGTTTGAGACATCGTTCCCCGGAGGTCTAGCGGAGAGAACGTGACGTTCCACCTCTGACCGCGCACGTACGAGCCGCTTTTGTCCCGCGAATCGTCGCGTACGACCTTTCCGCCTCGCGTAAATCGCTCCACCACCACCGCCTCTAACCATTTCTCCGTGTCGATTCGAGGTTAATGTTGCTCCACTGCGGTGAAAATGTGGGAGAACTGATCGTTAAGATTAGAATCCTCGGAATTTCATTCTACTCGCGATTTTACGAGATGTGAATGCGAGGTGCGACTGGAGAGATGTGATCGTACGACTAGTGTCGATTTACGCTGATTGTTACTTTGTCGAAGGAAACGATACGAAGTCTATTTTGCCAAGCTTTCACCTTTTTCCGTTTATCGTACTGCAATAATGTACCAGATATCGAATCACGCCTACAATATTGCAGCAAATCGAAATATTTGCTGTAAACTGTATCATTCTTGAAAGCGTAATATTTTAATTTCGTAAATGTTGATTTTGAAATGATTTGGTCCGTTTATACGATCCAATATTATTGTATTTAAATACGTTAATTAGGTCTGCAAAAGCGATAAGAAGTCAAAGAATCGTTCGATCGATAGAGCGTATCGGAACGCTCGATCGGTAATTAATCAACCTAAGTAAATTAATTTGTCTGAATAAAATAACATTGGTTCGCACAAACATACATATCCCAGTAATTAATATTAAAACCAACATTTACAAAACTCCGATAAATTGTTACCTACGCGTACCAAATGAATTCTTTACACTTAAACTCTGGCTATTTATCCCCATTTTGGTATCTCAACTAACGATTACCCGACTAAAACGATTTTTAAGGAGAAATACTTTAAAGACGTATCGATACATCCCCCTTTCGCCAACCCCAAAACATCCAAAACCCTCCTCTCCATCAAACTTTAAACACTTACATAGCGCAAAGTTAAACAACCAATCTACTAATCCACTCGAAAACAATTAAGTTACTTAAGCAGATAGTTGTCGTCAGTTCTTAGATCGGAATCACGACGATTAATCCCAGGTCTGTCGTCGACGATCGTTTAAGTCGGCGAACGATTTACACCGGAGCTGTGCTCGGAGCGTGTCGGGGGAACAAGGGTGAGTTTACATTCAGGGGGTAGCTTGTGGGGGTGAAACCGCTCGTTTATCAGTAACCGACTCTAGTGAAAGCGACACCATGCCTGTACGCCGCACGAATAACAATCCCCGTGCCACCCTACCGGTCCCGATGCGAAAAGTATTGGCCGTACGACCCTGCCTAACCCTCCGTCTATCCCTGGACATTATTTACACGGCTACTGGGTGCTTTTTTTTATTTTCAATTCACTTAGAAGCCAACGAGGAATTTCCTGGGTTTTAAAAGGGTCTACCAGGCCTCGAAATCAAGCCCAGGAACCGCGAACTCGAGACGTCGTTCCTGATTTCGTTCGATCTGCCAGCGTGCCGCGATAATCGCTCGAAAGGACGAGTTTCTTCAGTTCTTTCTATTTCGTTTGGAAACAGCAGTCGAATACGGAAATGGGGTAACAGTAGTTTCGTGTATATTAGATAAATCGGCGAATTGAAAATGGATGTTACACTTGCGAAAAAATAAATTGATCTGATTGCATTCTGATTTATGATGATCGGTCATCATAAAACTTTCTGGTTAAGAGATGACTACTTATTTGTCCAAGTAGTATCGTACAGTGGGCAAAGTGCTAGTTAAAGCCGTCGCGTTCTTTTCATCGTGCGAATCTCCTCTGAAAACCTAAGTCAACCTATCTTGTCGGAGAATTAATCCGTAGCGATTTCAAATGCGATCGTTGTATCGGTCGAACGGAGGAAATTGATTGGCGCGAGGCGTTTCGGATCTCGTGGACGGGTGGCTGCGTCAAACTCGAGGCCAGCTTCTTGTCGACCCATTTTGCAAGTGTCGTCGTGGCGGCGGCCTAATTTGTCAGTTGTCGAGTTAGCGTCCTCCGGGGGATTCCCCTTTTCCGTACGCCTGCCCCATCGGGACGGTAATCAACCGGTGAATATCTAAACTGCAGCTTCGAAACTCGGCTCCCTCATCCCCGGATCCTCCGGTCCACCCCCTTCGTTCTCTCATTTATAAAGAACAGACTATTCCGGGACAGGAGGTGCGATTGATCCACCCTTGAACCCGTGTGCGGCGTCCTCCTCGCTGCCTCTATTCCCACGTCGGCCCTCGCAGCCGCTCTATTATTCCGTTCTTTCGACAGAAACCGGGACGGGGATTCGACGAACTGTGACTGACTCGCGCAACCGGGGTTATTTAAAGGTTCCATGTAAATAGAGGTATATTTGTGATTGGGTACGGTACTGAGCACTTTGGATTATGGGGCCAATTTTCCAGATTAATTTATATCGTACAAACTGCGTTAGATGGTTTTATCGAACGCTCCATTTCTTTAATTTGTATTCTATTAATTTTTACCAATTGTATTTATATAAAAACTTACACGTCTTACACGTGGAATTATAAGAAGGAAATGGTCTTGTACCTTAAGCTTATAATTTATTATAATATATATAAATTTATTATATTATATATAAATTATATATAAATTATATATAAATATAATTTATTATATTATATATAAATTAATTTAAAGCTTATAATTACTATATTTAATTAACTGTAAATGCTGCGTACACAGCACGCGCCTCGTACAATCGCATTACGCGATCGTTTCTCGGCAGAGACGGCCGTAGCGAATGGATTAAAGAAAGCAATCTTCAAAGCGAGCAAGAGTAAGTATTAATACAATAACTCTCTCCGAAAGAAAAAAAAAGAGAGAGGGAAAAGAAAAGAGAAATCTCGCCTTAAGAAGCACACAAGGCTTAAACAACAGAAAAGTGGCAGCTAATGTTCCGCAACGTGGCAGGTGGATTCCCTTCATGCTTGTCACGAGATTCTCTCTGTCTCTGTTTTTCTCTGTTCCGCGTGCTGTTCGCATAGCGGATTTCAGGGCTTTGTAGTCATCCATTTTCAAGCTCACCCCCTTGCATTATTTAAATAAACAAGAGGCCGGGGTCGGGGTAGATTGGCTGGCGTCTCTCTTCTTGCGTCGAGCGGCTTCAGTGACGAACAATTATCCCCTCCCCGCGATTTTAGGGAACGAGAACGAGACGAAGTGACAAGCTAAGGGGGTGCTGACGCAGTGCCCGCGCCTTCTAATGAATTTTAAATTGCCCCGCATTCATAACGCAACCCCGTTGACAGTCGGGATGAACCGGAGATGACAAAGTAAAACGGCCGACTTAATATCCGGGCAAGAACCGTAAACAGCCGAGACGCGGAATTCGCGAGAATTATTAGGATTTTGAAATTCCGTGCGATCGTGATAACGTAACACTTTGTTCGTACGTATTTATAGAAATTCTCTAATTTAAAAGTATCCGCTACTAGTAAGTGCTAGAATTTTAGAACGTTAAGAATTTTGAGGGAATTTAATATTCTAAGAAGAAGATTGGATCTCGATAGAATTTAGAAAATTAAATCCACTGTTATCAATTCAGGAAGCAATGAACCTGAGCAAGATTTGAAAAATTAATTTCGAAGGAAAATAGATCGTGTTTCTCTACAAAGTTCTTCAGTTTCGAAGGCACTTTGCGTGGACAGCTTAAAATTCTTCCATCAAGGCGTCGACTGGATGGCGGCATCATTTTTCAAACGGAAACATAAATTTCTCGAAGCGTGTTTGGGTCGAGCTTGAAAAACTTGTGAACGGTTTATTGTTCCACGTATAGGGTGAGTCACTTCGGACGAGCCACTCGAGCAATCCGTTTGCTTTCCAGCGTTGCAAACAATTGTACGAAGAATCAAAAGTATGTGTATTTATCTAAATTTTTATGCACTGTTCCAAGTGTATTCTGTCCATTTTTACACAGTGAAATCACGAACGTGGACAATCTACTTATCGGTATATTACCCCAGGACAAATTCCAAAATTAGCCCAACCTCGCAGTCTTCCAACAACGAGAATCCTGTGCCCGATGATCGTCAAGAAACAGCGAAATAAAATCTTTTCGAAATAATTGAACGAAATGATCGGTTCACGTTCGAACGCGGTCTAAAACCGTGAAAACGGACCAGTTTGACGCGTGTAATCTTGTCGGACGATTCCGAACGCAGAACGGCCAATTATCCGTGCGTGCACGATCCGTGGCGATCGTGGATTAAAGCGTATCATCGACGGCGTTACAGTTATTTAATGCGAACAGCAGCGGTCGTTGCGAGCGATTTACATGCGTGTAAATTATCGTTTGGGGCACAGACCGGTCCTACTTACTACATTGTGCGACTCTTTGGCCTCTTTAATCCGCCACCGAACGTTCAACTACCGGATATTAATTTTTTTGCAGATGAATTTAAAATTCGCATCACGTACTGGCCAGAGTCCGGAAGTTTCCATTCACCGCGCCGAGGGTGGCCTTTTTCGGCCATGGGAATTATTAATTTTCGCGCAAGCGAAGGATAGTTTGTTTCCTGTGAAGCACACATGTTGGAATCTTATTAAAAGGTCGAAGAATAGATTTTTAACGGGACGTTCGTAACGAAGATTCGAATTCCAATATACGAAACGATAGGTTTAGTCCAGGTAATTGGACGTCAATTTTTCGAACAAATTTGACTCTTCGATTAACGTGGCGTCAAATTTCTGCTGGGAGCTACAGTTCTACTATAGCGTCGATGTAAGTACCAACGCGCTCGAGTTCCTTGAGATCTTCAAGTCTCTAATAAAACTCCCAGCTTCCCAGAAACAGACGATCTACCTCACGAGTTGATTTCCAAAAATCAGATATAAATTATTCTAGTGTCGTCTAATGCCTCTGAAAAAGAAATTTCATAAAATTGTAAGGTTCGGCCGAATCAGCGCACAAGCGTCCAAGGAGTTGTCGAAACTCAATTCAACCGCCACCTATCTGCCGATTCGAAAGCTCGAAAAGCTCGGAAAATACGCGAGCGAATCGCCGCACGTCGTGGCGCGGCGGCAGCTGGAAACACGTCCGAGTAATCATCGCTCGAGATGTCGGCAGCCATTCGGAAACCCGCATTCTCCCCCAAAAATACTTGACCATCGCTCCTCTCCTCCGAAGAACCGAGGATAAAGAGAGAGAGAGAGAGAGAGAGAGAGTTAACATTACGGCGTACCATGAATTGCTGGCTGGTACCGGTGCATCGAATTGCCGCCGCCTGACGTGCATAAACCGCGAACAATTCGCGTTGTGGAACATAACCGTGAAGATGCTAGCCGGAAGTGGCGTCTTGGGAGCAGTCGCGTACGATCCGGCGGCCAATTGCCGGCTGGAATTCCAGAGAATCCGGGCCGAGCCGTGTTTATTGTTCGGACCGATTGGTCGGGCTCTGCTTGACGCAAGAAAACACGAGACAGGTAAGGTAACACGAAGCACAGTGGCGGAGAACAGCGCGAAAATAGACCGGCGTCTGGCCAACGTCCTCCGGCTGTCCGATAAACACGCCACTCGAGCCGCCGCGAAAAACGCGCTATCGCCCGCTGCTTTCATCTCCGAGTCTTAGGACCTTGCTCGTCGGCGCTGGATTTGGGTGTTCTACTTAGTTGAACGTGGTTTGAAAAGTTATCGTCAGTCGTTTAGATATGAGCCTTTGCGATTGTGCGATTCGACGGTTGAAGAAGCTTCCTTTGAGTCGTTTGGATTAATCGAGCACAAAGATCGTACATGGTAATTGCGTTTACAACAAAGAAAGATAGAGTGAAGTTTTCCGGGGTGATTTTCTTCGAAAGATTTCCTTTTTCCCGTTATTCTTGTTTCCAGTAAGGAATGTTAAGAAAAATCGGTCTGTCAATGGGAAATTTATCTTAGAAGAAGAGGTTCTTCCGCGGGAAAGCTAACTTTTAAATACAAAACACGCAGCCTCGGAGCATAGACAGACCGATACGGTGTTAAATGAAACGAACAGGTGCCGAAAATCGGTGGAAATTCGAGACAGTCGACGGGACGAGTATACCCATCGGGCAAAGTCTCTCGAAGTCAGACGATCGAACTACTTCGAAGCCTGTCTCTGGTGTAGCTCGCAGCCCCGGCGAGCAGAAGGGGGTGGGATGATGAGGTTTGGGGGTGGTTTCCGCAGCGAGTTCCCTGTCTGCGGCCGGATGTTGCGTCAGTGATACAACTGGATGATACTTCGTACCCCGGGGCCATTCCGAGTCTGTAAGTTAGCCACGTACAATTACCATACATCTCGGCTAGCGTTGCCGTTACAATGTTTCGACGAGCGTTACGGATAGATGCGTTCGACCGACGTTTAGACGCAACTTCTCGGTGAAACGTGAAAAGAGAGGAGGGAAACGCGCCAGGATGGTTCTGACGAACGTCAGACCAAGTAAAATGCGATCCGTTTAACGTTAGATCTAAATAGACGCACGTTCTATTTTTTCCCTAATACACGCGTTTCTGTTTATTCCTGTAATCTGCTGGTATCGCGTTATAAAAAGTTGATTATCGCGGGTGCATTAGAGCAATTGAAACAAGCGATTCGACCGTACAGCCATAGAATGATTCCCGTCTCGGACTTAATTGCTCTACAAACGAGCCGACTACGTTTCCATTCTCCACGAAATCGATACTTCATCCGCAAGTGGGTCATCCCTTCGACCCCTATCAGAATGCACCGTTGCTAAAAGAACTTTTCGTCCTACTGGAAGAGAAGAAAGAAAAAAATCCGAATAAAAAAAGCACCGTCCCCGATCCCATTGCAAATTAAGAAGAAAGATAAAGAAATAATCCATTCGAAAGATTTCAAGGGAGGGTGAACAAATGCAACCCTTTTGCTGTACGAGCTTATAAATGTCAGCAGAGCCGGTGAATCCGTCACCCTTGACAACTTGTGGTTTTTTTCTCGTGAGTTTTAAGTGGCAGAAGCGAAGAGGATGAGGGAGGAGGGAAGAGGGAGGAGGGGGGTAAGATTTAAAACAATTACAAGGCATCGAGGCGAAACGGTGGCAGAAGAAGAAGGAGAAGAAGCGGAGGAAAAAGAGGGGAGCTAATCTTGAGGGCGGTTTAATTAAAAGTGGTGCCAACTGACGGGTGGCCATCGATCAACGCCGCCCGCGTCGCCGACTGACGTTTACAATGGCATTCCCGTATTATTCTATGACAGTCCCGGACATAGCTTCGCGGAAACCGGCTCCGCTTTCGTCCGTAATAACTTCTAGTCACGGACCGTCTGTCGCGGATCAAATTTATCGCCGAGGACGTCTCCTTCTTCGGGGACTACTTAACGACGAGCGACGATTCGCTCGAGCTACTTGTTTGCGACGATGCTTCGTTGATATTTCATTTCTTTAAAGGGAGCGTCGAACGTTAGAAAAGACGATAATTTGGCGACAAATCGAAATCTTTGAAAAGAAAATCGATATTGTCTGCAACAGTAAACGCTAAATATCCTAAGACTTTTTATTTTCTACTTATCGATGTATGCCAATTTTAATAAAATTTCAAGCACAACTAAACGGAGTTATAGGAAAAATTCGCTATCTTGGAATATTTATCGTTCTACGAGACGATCAATCACGGTCGAATCTCAGAGACGAGGCGGAAGTACGAGGCCGAGTCTTGACAACGAGAGCGTTATCTTGGAATTCCAAATATGTCCGACGAAAGGATCGGGCAAGGACTACGTTCGAGGAGATTCCGCTTGGTATTTCGAAGTCGATCGGTATGTGTCGAGAATGTCCACCGTGTGACGTTCTAACGCCCTGTCACCCTGTCGACCTTTGCGTGCCGAGACATCCCCCGAGACATTCCTTGGCCAGGGTCTTGGAACGTCCGAGCGTCTTGGAACATTAATTGCGGAAAAAGGCCACTCGTTAAGCTTCGATTCGCCGCTTTCAAGCCGCTCAATGGACACCGAGTTCGTGGGTGGAAACGATAACGTCGACGGAGTAGCTTTCCCGAGTAAAGTGCTCGAATTTAAGGCTACTTCTGCGGCAACAATTTGATTTCGATTGATTTTATTCCCTTCTTTACCTCGCCGTCGTAGATATTCGTCGAGACGAAGTAAAATCGCTGGATTTGTTAACGTTGGAATTCTTTCGTCCAACGATACTGATAAAAGGGATCGATGTGGACGTTGAGAGAAAAAGAACGCCTTCGTATTTTAGAAAAAAGGAAAAGAAACGACGACGAAGGATAAAGAATACGACGAAAAGAGTAAGAAGTTCGTTTCGATCGAACAAGAACTCCGAATCAAAGGCCGAATCTCGTTGAAAACAGAGCAGAAGCGGTCGCACACTCGGGTCAAGGTGGATAAGAAGGAATCGCGGCTAGGTGGACAGAGCGGCGCGGGGTTAGCCAGGGTGGAAAAAGATCATGGGACTTTGCGTGCAGGCCGGTCATCCCTCGTGTAGTTGGAGAATTTATGCTGGTTGTCCCTAGCAGTCCGTCCTAACTAGTCCACTCGCTCACTTACCCACGGACCTAAGGAACTTGGCGTGCTCTTCGTTCGGGGGCGGACCACCCTTGAAATATCGCCTCTCTGCCCTTCGCTCGATTTTATCGGCCTTGGACGCCCATCTTTCGCTCTTTCTCTAGTCCTTTTTTTCTCAACCTGTTCCTCTTACTCTTCTCCTCCTTCCTTCTACTTGTAGTTTTCCCGTTCCTCGGCATCGAGAAGCGCGATCTCGTCGGTGGACGACGAGGAACATTTACATAGCGGCGAACCGTTTTATCGCCGGCAACCTCCATCCCGTTTCTTTTCCAAGGGATCTAGCACGAAGTGGACTCTTGCTCTCGAGATTAGCTTTCGAATTTAGTGGCGAGACTTCGATCGGGACCGGTTGCTTTTCAGGGGCCGGCCGATGTTTTTAACGTGATTGCCTGCTACGGGGGATACTCAACCCTTAAGTTCGTGACTTTTAAGCTCGCCTTTTATCGCCGATTCCCCCTCTGCAGCTCTCTGCCTTTTTTTTTTTTACCACGGGATTCGAGTTAATGAAAGCAAATACGTTCGATGTTCGATGAAATCTGCTTGCCGAAAGGTCGGTGTTTTTAATACATTAGTTTTGCCTCTTATCCGAGTTACTGTAATTTTTGCAATTTGTCTCTGAATTTTTGCTTCAGGTTAACCAATGCTTCAACGCGATTTGATTTATCTTCATAGTCGAGACAAAGTATCGCTAACAAGTAGCAACGTTGTAGGTAGCAACAGGAAGGTTGCTACGTCGGCGAAGAAACTGGAATTTGAATTTTCTAGTGGAACGAGGGAGCGAAAGAGGGTGGAATACGGGAAACATAGGAAGTCCGCATGGATTTAGCTAGACGAATTTATGGTCATTCCTGCGAAGCAGATGCAAATCGAGAGACTTTCGAAACTCCATCGCGAGGGCAATAGCTTTTCATTTGACGCGAGTTCTTCTCCAACTTTTTATCTAACTTTCTTCCTCTTCTCTCCTAGATCCCTATGCATCCTCCCTTTTTTTTTTTTTTTTTTGCAAGGAAAAGCTTTAACAACTCCAATTGACTACGACGTGCAATAAAATCACTCGAAAATATCGTTTCCTTGCCATCGTACCGCATCGCCAACTATCTGAATTATAAGAACCACGAGCAAAAAATAATTTCATTGATAAAGAAACATTGACACAGTCGCGTAACGCCGACGAGACTCTCCCTGTGCACACTTGCGAAACAACAAGGCGTTGCACGAACATCCCACGGCCGATGTTCCATCGTGCGAACACGAATACCGAATAATACCTGAATTAATCAGAACTTTTATCGCGGCGGTTACAAGGTAACCCGGTTTATACAAGGCGAACGAAGAAGCACGGAATCCCTAGACGGCGAAGAGAATAAACGCGGTGGTATCGCGTGGCCGGTCTAACCGAATAGCTCGTGGAAGCTAGCCCTCGACGGCCAGTCGTTAGACGCGCCCCTCGGCTTAACGAACCGCAAATGCGTTGTTTTAACGACGTCGTTAATATTTAACCAAATATCTGGTGGCGGTGTGTTGCGTGACCCGGGAACGTGCTGCAACCCGTTTGCACACGATTTACCTAATTCTTCGCAGCCGTGACGAAATTCACGATTATATCAGTTGGATCGTCCTTGCGTTTATATACGGTGGGATGGAATTACTGGCAGGGATGTAAAGGGGTTAAGCGGATAATGTTAACAATTAGTGTCCGTTGGTATATTATTTTCGAGCGTCCTTTCGCATCGTGTTTGCGTCTTTTCTTAACTAAAATAAGAAAAGCAAGCAAACTTGGGATTTTTATCCTGTATAATTAGTTGCGGAATCTTGTAGCCTTCTAATTTCGTATCATAGAAAATTATCGGCTATGAGTACGTTAAAGCTTAACAGAGACTGAGAATAAGAAAATATCAAGTACTTCTGCCTATCAGAAAATCTAATTTTAAATCCATATCAATGTCCCCATTAAAAATAGTCCACACGCGTCTCGTATAGATACCACGCGTGTCGCGAGGCGTCCACTTCTCCTAACCGAACCATCGTCCTATCCTCTTGGCTTGGGATTATTATCGCGACGAAATACGTTACATTTCTGTTAACGCAAAAATCACATGCAAACGAGGAGAAATGAGAATTAAGAAAGGAGAGCATTCCGAATTTCGAAGAAAAATCGGAGCAAGTTACAGCAACCCAACAAACGTACACGCCCATACACACAGAGAAAAACGAATACACAGACAGGTTCTTTGCGAAAATCCCTTCGAAGAACAAGAGCAAGAGCCAGAAGAAGACGGAATCGAAGCACAAGCAGGCTAAATTGCTTCCGCCAGATCGTGTTGGTCGCGGGAAATTTCCTGAGGAGAGCGTGGCTCTCTCGACTCCCTTAATTGCGCCTATTTATGCCCCTTTGCTTCCGGCCAGCCGAAAAGTACTACGTGACGTGTTTGCAAAGAGAAAACCAGAAGACTGGCCAGATCCAAGAGAGACAGATAGTGTACGGTCCGCTAATACCCTGTATCCTCGATCAACCGCGACACATCGATCTCTCTCCTCGAGCTCGCTTCTCCGTTCTCCGTCTCTCTTTCCTCTTCGGTCGAAGCATCGGCAGCAGTAGCAGCAGCAGCAGTAGCAGCAACAGCAGCAGTAGTAGTAAGCTTCTGCGTCTCAGAAGCGTATTGATCTTTGGGGGCGCTTTGATCTACCAAAGGGTCTGCCCCCTCGAACGTCCCACCACCCTTTTCCGAGCAGACACTCGTCCCCCGGCGTTCCAGAAGAACGCTCCACGCGAGGATCGGCGGAAGGCACGTTCGACACCTAAGTTTCCCAGTTCTTTTCCTTCCGCTTCTCGAGCCTGTTTGTCGGCGTTGGATATAGGACAGAAGAGGAGTAATTAGAAAAATGAGTTACCTCGGAGCGCTCTAGTTAGAGGAAGATTGTCAGATACAAAGCCGAGTTGAAGGATGGAATCGTAGGGAGGAATTTTCTATCAAACGGTTGGAATTTTTATTTTCGAGGTGATCGCGTTACATCTTCGAATTTCCTATGTACGCAGACGCATCGACGATTTAGAGATCCCTGGATTATGGACGAACTTACTCAATTTTCGATAGAATATCGCTAGTCGGTTTGTAAAATTTTATGAAAGAACTTCTGCGTCGAGGAGAGGAAGAAGTGCCTTCACCTAATCGATCGGAGAGGAAAATTCGTAAGAGGAAAAATGAAGAGGAAAGTCGTGGGTATTCGGCGATAATTGGCAACCGCAGGGGCAATTGCAGGGACCTCTGAAAAATGGCGATTCAAAGTAATTTAGCTCGGGCCCGTGGCCCCCTATAGATCACTGGCGCGAATATTTAGGGAGTTAATTGCCGATATATTTTATTAGAATTGCGCGAGCAGCTCGGCTGTCTCCATAAATTCCTTTCGCCGGATGTCCCTGCGCTTTAGCTGCGCGCTCGCTCGATCCTCTTCCGCTTTTCTCATTGCCAGTCCCGTGTTTCTAATTAAACGTTCCGGCATTCGGTCTGCCAAAAACTCGCAACTATGGCAGCAAGAGTGGGGATGGAAGCTATTCGAACGCATTCGTTTTCACGAAATTTGTAATTCATTCGGTCCGAAACTTTGTCCGTTTAAAGCTGGAGCATAGGGTGAGACGCAAGGGTGGTTCAACCGGTAGACGATCGGTGTTTTGTTACTTTTGGCATGTTGTTGCTAAATTGTGGATAAAGTTACGGCTTACATTAGAGCGTACTCCAGTGTTTCCGATGTTGACGTAAAGTTAATAATTGGTGGAACGTGTGTTGATGATTAGTCCGAAGCTCGTTATTTCTCCATATATCTTTCGTCGGTCATTTAATCACTGAATTACTCTTTCCAATCTTAACGAAGTAACCAGATCTCAAGTTATAGCATACAGAATACGACTTATTTATTTGTCAGATCGTAGAATGGAAAACCGTGGGGATGTCTATTT
This sequence comes from Bombus vosnesenskii, assembly GCF_011952255.1. NCBI lineage: Eukaryota > Metazoa > Arthropoda > Insecta > Hymenoptera > Apidae > Bombus > Bombus vosnesenskii. The sequence continues at coordinate 216,898 of NW_022883050.1, forward strand.
CTTTCAAATATGAAAACCGACGTAATTTCTTATTATGTTTACGATCCACCTACCCATCATTCTAACGCTTGTTGGACGATACTTGTAACTATCTCGGTTCAGCCAGAAAAATGCGATGCCATTAATTTCGGGGACGAAAATCTCACGAACGAGCGGACACGTCTGTAAAAGACTGCTGCCAGCTGGAAGAGATTCCGTGGCGTGTTCGTGACTAACATTAGTAACTCTTTTCTTCTCGGCTGCTGCCGTCGCTTTTCCTTCTCTTTCACCGCTTGTACGGCCCTTGTTGCTATCGTCCCCTCGTTCGATCTTCACGATCGTGTTCCAGGACTACTCGTAGGCTTAGATCGACAAAGATTACATGGAAATTGTTTATTGGCAGAATTGTTTCTACCGAAACACGTTTCGTTTGATTAATTTCAATCGTACAAAATAAATAGCGTGTCACGTAAAATGCGCGAATATTCGTAGACAGGCGCTTACAGACGTATTCTTCCATGTGGATACTAATTTGTGTACGCATCTGCTATCAGCTTAATTTTGCCAACCTTTTAACCGTAGCTTATTAAACTCGGTGGTACGAAACAGTCTTGTGAAATTGGTTCGTTGTATCGATCAATATAAGATCGTGCTTATTTTGTCAACGTCTGGAAAATAGCGCAACCGACTTGGTACGACTCCGTGACGTTACATCTGTCCCGTCGTCGTCGCGGTTCTTGTAATTAAGCTGCACGAGTCTCGACGACACAGCCCGAGGCTCTGCTCTCAAGTTCCCGTTTGTAGTAACTAAATGCGTTTGACAACGGAAGCTCTGTGTCTCCCCTTGCCGCTTGTCTTAGCCGTGAGCGATATTTCTGCGGCACCGTGTAGTAGTCGCGGTTATAGCTTCACGTAAGAACGGTCTCCCGTTAATTTGATCAGTGTCGTGCGATGCGTACGAAGAAACGTGAGCGTGGAGCGAGACCACGTTGGATGGATCGCGGATTTCTGAAACAATAGCGATGGTATAATCGTGTTTGAATAGAATTTGGAAAACGGAGGAATGCGTAGAATCGTCAACAACGAGATTATTGAAACACGAGTTTACGTTTGAGGCTATTGGTAACTGTTGTGGTGGAGATCTAACTCTTTGTGAATTCACAGTAGAAAAACAAGAAAATAGACAATGGTTCGAGAAGATGAATCGTCCGAAGCAACTTCTTTTCTAACGAATCTTATGCGTAAAAAATCACTTAAACCACCATCCATGAACTTCTAAAGAGGCGTAGCCTAAGATTTATTATGCTGCAGCTCGTAGAAACGTGTAGTTTCTACTTCCCTTGCACGTAAGCGTAAACACAAACACCCTTTTGTTCGCAAACAATGATCGATCAAAGGGTCAATCGTTGACCCGTCGATCGGGATTGTCGTTTAGATTCGCAACTGACCCGATAGAGACTGACACAGCGCGCGAAGGGGTTTCCGAAATCCCCCTGGGAAATTCTTCGGAAATAAAGGAAAAACTGGACAGCTAGCAGACTCGCCCTGTCTACCTTCCACCCTGTCCCGACCAGTTTACCCCTAATATTAATTTAATAACATGGAACGCGAGCAATTGACAGGCAATAACAGACTGGCAATCAGACGACGTACGCCCAGCTCATTGACAGAACCCTTTCGCCTCGAAGAAACTCGAAAGAACGTTGTTCCACATTGAGAGAAGGGTTGGAAAGGAAAATGGACGGGGCTGGAGGTTGGCAACCCTTTCACGGATGTCACTCGGGGCACTCAGGATCGTGGTGGTTGTTGTTCTTGTTGATTTCATCGCACGTTCGCGACCCTTCGGGAATCGAGAAGGGGTTGAAACGACGTAAGCTTCGAAGGCTCCTATTGTTCCTGAAAGAGGCCCATCCGATGGAATTCCGTTAGCACCGGACTGATCTCGGACGACTGAACACGTAGACGCGTGCAAACAGAAAAACGCGACCAGCACGTTGATTCATCTTTCTACCTTTTGTTAAAATCTGTTGGTTTTCGGCTCACTTACCGGTAAGTGCTTAGGTCGATCGTTACGCGAGCTTCCGTGCGAACGATCTTCTGTTTCTTCACACGATTCGACGAACGATTTCGCTTGTTTCGACTTTGATACGGATGAAATGGGGAAGAAGATAACGTATGTGTGTGTTAATGAACGATAATATTAATATCAATAAATACACAAGAGTAATAGAATGCTGGAAATCATCACGCACCGTATTACTTATCATACAACTAGGGTTACAGGTTAATGCCCCAAAGCGTATCGTCTATAGACGGAATCTCTTATGTGATTTTGTCCCCTTCTAGCTGCCGTTGTAGATACAAGCAAATCAACACACCCTTATAGCCAGTATTCATATTCACCAATACACTTTTGACGTGTAATACGGCGTCAGAGAAGGTTCTTATGCCACGAGAACGGAGATAGAACAGGGTAGTTCCCCGAGTTACGGAACTTGGGTTGAGCAATGTCGACCGAATTCGAGAAGAGAGACATTTCGCACAACTAACCAGGAACTTTACAACCGATATTCTTAAATAATAATTACCAAATATTCACCTACCTACGATTATTTTTATTCCAAACACGATTCATATATATTTACATTCCACCTTAGAGTTTCTAAAAATTCTGCCGTCAAAGTTTCGAAAATCAAGTCGGTCGGTAAAAGCATCGCCCATCGCGACTTTGTTAAAAAAATGCAGCCGGCGTAAGTCACTCGCCACTGAATTTCCCTCTCGCTCGCTCCTTGGTCGGCCTGAGAAAAAATAGCAAGAGCAGAGAAGCGTGTCGTGAGGTCACCCCGTGGCCGGTATAAATATTTGAAGTCCCGAATTAAGACGAGATGATAAAGCGGTTCCAAGTAAGCGTCCGCCGGCTTCTGGCACGTATCAGCGTCCGCTCTTGTACCGCGTCTCTCGACCGCCTCCTGTAACGCTCTCGCTATCTGACCTCCGCTATCTGCACGAGTCTCTGTCGTGCACGTTCCAACAACGCGGTCGCTTGCTCGCGTCTTCGTCGGTGGCCGTTCTGGCTCGGTGTCTTCTCTCGAGGGCTGTCAATCTCGAGTGACGGGACGAGGCGTCGGTCGATCGTATATCCAGAGGGGAGCAGACCGGCCACACTTCATGAAACGCGTCGTGACGTCAGGAGGCGACGCCCGACAACCAAACCGGGACGTACACGCGCCTCTTCAAGGAGGTCCCGGTTTTTATCGAGCTCCAAATGCATTCTGGATACGCTCGAAGCTTGTTATATTGCACGTAAGCGAGCAAAAAACTTAATAAAGATTTAAAGAAGACGCAGCGTTGATGACTTAACGGCGGTTTGCATTCGGTCGTTTAAATTTGAAACGTATAGCGTTCAAATCAGCGAGATTTCCCATTTGCGGATTAATAGGTTTCTTACAGCTGTAGGTAAAAATCCTTGATCTCGCGAAGATTAAGCGGTTTGATTACTCGTAACGAATCAACGTGTTTGCATAAGCACATGCTTACGTATTCGTCGATAAATCAAGAGGAAATGGGAAGCATATAATAATAGACAGTCATAAAGTTAGCGTACCATTAAAATCAATATGATTTAGTTGCCGTTAATTTGATTGCAGTGCATATTCTCTAATCGATAGGTACCGCTGCTTTATTGTCTAATTTACGATCGCAGTGTATCATTTGTATCGATAACGAATTGTGCTAGAGTATTTTCGAAACAATTTCATTTGACAGGGATCTATGTTCTTGTCGAGAATTTTGGATCTTAATAGCCGAAATAACGGTATAGAAACACTAAATTTACATTTAGAATTCGTATTAGAATAGTTAGATATTTATTCGATAAGCGATTCCAAAGATATTCATCGATACACATTTGCACGCGTCTCACCACTTTCCTCCATACCCGACTGTTAACCGACCGAACAGTTTACATTCCTTTGTTTTCGAGATGCCGCGCACACACATACTTCCGCACACTGATATTCACATACAAGTATCACTACTACGCAGCTAATCTAGTGTAGCACATAAAATTATACATATCTCAATGGTTCTATTTATTTCTAATGTTTTATTTCCGTGTAACGATGTCAATAATTATAATTATGCGATAAATATATATTCCATGGTAATTTCAATGCTGAACATTAACGTCAACGAAATTAGAATAGCAGAAATACGTAACACTTTACACGATGGTTGGTCAAGGTTTTCCGATTGATCAATGTTATCGCGCGAAAAGAACAGAAATCGTTACGTTCGTTCGCGTCTAAATATTTGACTGTACGACGAAGAATAAAAAGAATCGAACGTAGGATATTCGTAAGAGGTTACAGACACGCGTCAGACTCGCGACCATCCGTCGCCGATAATCAACGTCCGCTCTTCCCGCCAGAAATATCTCGCGACCGTAGACAGAGATACTCACTACGCTCGAGCTGACGCGTTTCTGCATCGAAATCGTCCAAGTAGCTTCGGGACACGGAGACCTAATGGAACTGTTAATGGAACCGAGTCTCCGTTTCGAATTCTCTTTATGACGCTTCATCTTGATATTTAGAAACGCGCAAAAAGATTCGTTCGAATAAAATTGTCTCTAAAACTGAGCGGGAAAATTGAGATTGTCTGCAAAATTGAACTGAAAAGTTGAAATTCCTTCGATTAAAATCGTCTGCCATTAATTTTCCCCATTTCGTCTTGAGGTTTTAAACCATTTTAGAAATTAAAATCCTAGGAAAAGCGAGCTAATGTATATCCTCTGAAAGAACGTCGTAACATTTTTTAGCTTAGCCTGACAAACTTTCGTAATTTGAGCAACTTACTTATAATACTACAAACTTCTTGCCACTAAGAAAACGCAAATTTCAGCGCAGAAATCACACGATTTCTATTGTCGGGATACCACTTGCGCGAAAGTTAAAAACAAATTGTAACGAACGACCCAAGTATTTGAGTTTGATGGAAGCGGTTCTCGGTGAATACAGGATAATTTGCCTGTCCTGTTTTCCACGAAGCGCGATGGCCAAAGAATCCGGCGACCCAGGCCGCCATTAATCAAGCCTCAATGGTATCAGCGTCCGAGGTTTCATCGCGATCGACCCGGGCTAATCAGGCCCTCTAACAAGAATAACCAACCAGAGATTAATTCCAGGGAGGATAATAATTCCCTATCGGGACGCTTCATGGTCGTTCCAGGTAGCTAGCTCTCGCTACGTCTCTATTTCTGCTACCTTGTATTCGCGGCGAACACTGGAGGCTTTCTTAATGCGTAGAAAGAACCGTAATAAGGATGGATACCGATAGTAATAAGAAACTGCTGTGGTCTTCTATTTTGTGCGGATCGTACTCGCGATTGGAATTGTCCGAACTGGTTGGAAGCTTCCGGGTAGATGACTCGAAGTTGTTTTTCTTTTGTGAGCGAGGTTTCATGGAGAAAAATTCTTCTTATACGTAACAACGACCCAGACGAACGCGTATTTAAAGTAAAAAAGTTCGTCAAAAAGTTTATTTAAATAATTGTTACAGCACCTCAAAGTTTATTTTTTTCTTTAAACCCGCCAAAATTTTTGCCTGCCTTTTTTTTGGTACATCGAGAAGGAAAATATATAATTTAATTCCTTTTTGGTTTTTCGTTTCAGTCAATAATTACGAGGTAGATCTTTCACGCTGACTGAAAACTACAGCCTATGAAATTTAATTTTTTGTACTTTAAAAAACATTTCTTTGCATTCGTTAAACATATATAAAACCATACCTCAAAATTCGATAACTTCATTTCTTTCTTTCGCTTCTAAAAAAAAAATCACAAAAACACGCTGTTTTAGGACATTCTAATTCAGAACACCCCCTTAATATAACTGGATGAAAAATTTCGTTAACGTAACGCGTTGTTACAGCGATTGTTTAAAACGAATATTTTACGTTAATATCATTAAACGCGAATATAATTGATATTAATTTTTACAATGCGATATATACGAAGTAAATTACTTCAACGTATTATATGTTTGCATATTAAATATTGAAGAAAGTAATTTATATAAAGTAACGATCAAAAGCAGATTAAATAATAGAAAGAATTTTGTTCGTAAAGGAAAAATAATATCTTTTTTAATAGAGTATTATGTTACTGTATTATGTTACTGTATTAGTTTCACGGCCGCAAACAAAAACCGTACAAGTGAAATCGAAACATTCCTACCCTCCGATTATTTTGATTTCGTAAGTGTAGAATCCGTACAGCAGCGACAAAGTCAGTTCCGTTTCGGATTTCGACTCGGTAATGTCGCGTTTCGTCCAGTTTTCTCTTTTCTTGTGTTAAATGCGTACAATTTAGTGTTCGATCATCGTATAAAAGTGGTTAATTTTACAATCGACGCTAAAGGTATCTTATGATCTCCGGTTAAAGGTAGGTAATAAATCTATTTAATATATAAATATCTTGTTGTTCATTGACAATACATACTGCGTTTTTCATGTTTCCATAAATACAAGTTCGTTTAATTAACCCTCTGTAACGCTTTATCACAATACACGTTCATTTTACCTGTATACTTTAAGCTTAATGTTATTTGCCTGTTAAAGAATTTTATGTTATTAGTATACTCTTATATGAATACTAAACGATCTGTATGTAGCAATTATAAGTTTTTAAGTGTTCAAGTTTTACATCATAGACAATTGTAACTGATCATCTTCTTTTTTCGTATTGATAAATAAAATTTTTGTTACAGGGGGTCAAAGATCAGATGACATTTTGCGTCTAATTATTTGTTGATCGTCTGTTGTTGAATTATAGCGTAATTTACATATCAAATATATACATTGTTTTACATTTACGTTTACTTTATATGTATGCGAATATGTACATATATGTAAACCATACAAATATACGAAACATTCACAATCTAGCTCAAAGCACGTTACATAGCATAGTATGCAATCTCAACATGTGACCGTTTCTTAAAAACGTTAAAGCCTTGTCCTACGTATTTTTTTACAAAGGAGTTTATTGAGTCCAGAAAATACAGATTTTAAGTGCATTATTCACAATAAACATGAATTTTTGTAATGGTATGTTAGGCAAAGGTAGCAATACGCGGCGGTACGACGTGGCCATGCTGTATTATGTGTCATAAGCCTCTAGGGAGCGGAGCTTTCCTTGTCCTACGTATTTACAGCCGTACGTGATATAGGTCGTCCGAAAAGTTTCTTTCGTTTTATAAGGAAACAATGGACATTTTCCATTTTATGTAATTTTATCAAATTACGTATGATCCATTTTGTTCTATCAAAACAAAGATCACAACGTTCGACACGTAAAAGAAAGACATTTTCCGGACAACCTAATATTAAAAAACCTGTGATCTTGCGTCGAACTTGAAGCTAGTTTACGCTAACTTATTACATAAACATAATCAAATCTAACGTCATAATAACAACACGTAATATCAACAGCCACCTGGTATTTTATAATTCGATAATAAAGTTCGTTAACGTAGCACAACTTACTCTTTTTCTCTCGCACACGACATACCCTTACGTCCAACACCGTTTCAAACCTTCTTCGTCTCCGCTTTCTCCACGAAACACCGACAATTTCGTCCAACCAAAGACGTCTATTCTCTACCAAAGACATCTCTGCGATTCATGATCGACGGAATCTGGTCGGTGCGTTCGATCCATTTCACACCCGAGAAAACCAACAGCCATCCGTACGCCTAGAAACAGACTATACGACCTGGTGAAATAACGTCGGCAAAGGATCGAGATACTCGAGAAGAGGAGCAACGTAAGATACGTAGAGCAGGTAGCAGCACGGCGAGATCGTTGGAGCCGCAATCCGGTAGGACGTGCCTTGATGCGCCGTGCTGGCTCGAGATACGTGCGCGAAGATGCTACTTCTTCCGTGCAACTAGCCGGGGTAATGCTCGGGACCAGCCGCCGCCACCGCCGCCGCGGCAAGTGCATCGAGAGCACGCCGCCGCCGCCGCCTCCGGGATAATTTGCCCTCGAGAAAATAACAGGGTGGCGTAGGGACGCCTGGCTGTCGAACGACGTGCACCGTAGCGGGCCCTCCGCCGTTTCTGCGTACCTACTTACGTACCTATGCTCCGTGGAAACAAAGAGGGACAGAGCGATGGTGTATCGGTGGTATTTACCCGGATGGTCGGCGATTTTTGTTTACCGCGAAGAGGCGAGGTGTGTCGAGTGTGCGGAAAGAGGATTTCGGCAGCATAAGGCGCGAAACGGTGATGTGAAAAAGTTTCGTCCACGTGGTTATCGAAGCAACGGCGATGGCGGATTTTCTTGGAAGCTTTGTGCGATAAGTGGAAATGGTATTTAGGACGTGGAAATGCTACTTGAAGAGTTAAGAAGCGTTCTTCGCGTTGATATTATTCCAACGATGGAGCGATCGAACATTGTCAGCGGACACGTGTGCTCGCAAGGTTTTTGGATGTTTAAACTGTAGTTTCTATTTAGATAGTTCTAAATCAATCGGATGAACATCCAAAGGAACGTCGATAAAAACGATCGATCGATCTAGAACGTAGATTCTCTCGAGGTATTTCCCCTCGTTTCAATTTCTCACTCAGTTCGAGGCTGCTTGCCACGAAGGAAAAGGAACGACAAAAAGCGTAGAAAGCCCTTTTCTCCCCAACGGTGGTCGATTAAAACAGTGGCCTTGTAGTCGGTAATTTGCGGAAAATCGAGGCCAGTTTTTCGCCCATCGCGATCCTACGCTCCACCGAAGACTCGTTAATCTCTGCATCGGCGATGAATCGTCGCTGCAACCCTCCGCATCGGCAGGTGCGGCCAGCCTGTTCCGTATCGAAGTTTAATTCCAGAACGGAACGAGGGTCGGGGGTGGTCGGGTGAAGGCAACGAAACCGGAGCAGCGGCGGCGCGTAGTCGCTCTAACAAGGCGAACTCATTACCATTCGTCAATTTGACCTACGTTCCGCCGGAGTGACCAATGGCTCTCTATTCCGTGTAATGGCCTGCGCTCCGACATCCGTCACTGTGGCACCCGGGGCCGTTATAACTGGAGCAGCCCGTTCTAAAGCCCCGATCGCCGGTCCTTCGTGCATTCTCCGACGACAGAGAGACTCATTTAGATTTGCACGGAGTGTCCACGCGGAAAGATTAAGCAGTCGGCTGATGGAAACTTAAAGAGGAGGATGACAGTATTGGAATAGGTTCGAGGTTAGAAAGTGGCATTTAATTTCGGTTCCAAGTTCGAGAGAGCGTTCGTGGGATGAGTACGAACCTTTGAACGATCGATCGAGCCAATCGTCGATCGACGAGAACTTCTAGAAAACCGATCGATCGTTCGTTCGATCGAACCATTCGACTCCGGATCAATTCGACTCGAAACTCGCAAAAATTTATCCAAAGCGTGAATCTGATCTCCAGTATCATTTATAATACGCATAGCATGATTCGATAAATGAAAGAAATTTGACAAATTCGCGGTATAACGCGAGACTTGACATACACGGCGATATGCGAACTTCTATTAACGCACGAACATTCTCGTTCTCTTTAACGTCGAAGTATTCTCCCAGTTGGAACAGCAGCAGCGGATCCCCGGCTTCGTGGGAGATCCTCGACGATGGCTCGTTGCCGAACAAAGACGGCGTGCGTACACCACTACCAATGAGAACAACCAACTTCGCTCGTCTTGCTCTCTCATCCGTCTCTTCCGTAGCTAGCCGTTCCTCCCCTTTCGCTTTCTCTCCATGTGTTCGCCTGGTGTCGGTTGGCATCGAGTCATTCGTTACGAGGCCGCGAACAAGAGCAATAAACGTGTCGGAGTGCAGTAACGGGTGATACGTACGACGTGAACCCCGGCCTCTCTCGACCTTCGCTTTATAGGTCTACTTCGCCACGACCCCCCCGAGACTCGATTTGTCAACTCGTTAGTGGAACTCGTTTAACCCCGGGGCCGCGTTTCGTCTCGCGCTCGCTGACCGTTCCCTCTAGTTGCTTTCTCTCTTTCTCTTTCTTTCTTTCTCCTCGTATTCCATCTATACAAGGTGGAGCGCTGTCTTCGTCGCGCCTTTAGATATTAGTTTCCGGGGTCGGAGGGCGCGATCGAGAACGAACGCTGGAATTTACACCGTGTCCCGGCGCGACGGTTACCTGGGCATTTGTTAACACTTCGAGCCAGTGGCTGCCGTTGTGGCAGCAGATGCTTCGAGCAGATTGTTGAAACCGCTGGGAACGTCTACACCGCCCTTTTAAGTTGAAACGTATTTCGAAAGATCCGAGAAAATCGAAGTTTCATATTTTCGTACTGTGTTTGTAACAACTTGCATAGCGTAGCTTTCAGTCAAATGATAATTTCGATGTATCTTACGAAGCGAAATAACGCTCGATAGGGCGTTTGAGTTAAGGAAAAACGGCATAGTGAAGGAGCTAAGAAGCATCGACGACTATTAAACTACATAGCATAAGGTTGACAGCGAATAAATTTGGAAGAATCGAGATTAGACCATTCAAAAAATATTCGATGCAACGAGCTTTCGCGATGCATCTTACGAAGCGAAATAACGCTCGATAGGGCGTTTGAGTTAAGGAAAAACGGCATAGTGAAAGAGCTAAGAAGCATCGACGACTATTAAACTACATAGCATAAGGTTGACAGCGAATAAATTTGAAAGAATTGAGATTAGACCATTCAAAAAATGTTCGATGCAACGAGCTTTCGCGATGCATCTTACGAAGCGAAATAACGCTCGATAGGGCATTTGAGTTAAGGAAAAACGGCATAGTGAAGGAGCTAAGAAGCATCGACGACTATTAAACTACATAGCATAAGGTTGACAGCGAATAAATTTGCAGATTAGACCATTCAAAAAATATTCGATGCAACGAGCTTTCGCGATGCATCTTACGAAGCGAAATAACGCTCGATAGGGCGTTTGAGTTAAGGAAAAACGGCATAGTGAAAGAGCTAAGAAGCATCGACGACTATTAAACTACATAGCATAAGGTTGACAGCGAATAAATTTGAAAGAATTGAGATTAGACCATTCAAAAAATGTTCGATGCAACGAGCTTTCGCGATGCATCTTACGAAGCGAAATAACGCTCGATAGGGCATTTGAGTTAAGGAAAAACGGCATAGTGAAGGAGCTAAGAAGCATCGACGACTATTAAACTACATAGCATAAGGTTGACAGCGAATAAATTTGGAAGAATTGAGATTAGACCATTCAAAAAATATTCGATGCAACGAGCTTTCGCGATGCATCTTACGAAGCGAAATAACGCTCGACAGGGCGTTTGAGTTAAGGAAAAACGGCATAGTGAAAGAGCTAAGAAGCATCGACGACTATTAAATTACATAGCATAAAGTTAACAGCGAATAAATTTGAGAGCTGAGATTAGATCATTCAAAAAATGTTCGATGCAACGAGCTCTCGCGATGGATAAGCGTAGGAACGTCAACGAGCGGAAGGCGCGGCACGATGGACGTGAGAGCACGATAAATTGGAAGAGCGGACGGAATCGTCGGATTCGCGGAGCGATCGATAGGTTTAAAAGCGGCTGGCTTTTGCGTGGATCCCCTTGCGGGCCGGTCCGGCCTGGCCCGCAATACCTAACGGAGTTTATTCGACATTGTTGAATGGCGGCAGTTGTAAAAATGATAACGGATGACCCGTGAGGCGCGTTGGCCCTCCCGGGTAATGAAGTACGGTCAGTACGGACGGCCTGCCCCTTCGCCGAATGCCAGGCCATCTCCTAGAACGCGTTCCCCTCGGACGACCGTACACCGCTCGGATTTACACCCCGTCTCGGACACCCGTCACTTTGAGATCCTTTCAAGAGAGTCGATAATTTCGCAGCCACGCAGAAATCGCGTTTCGGGAATGTTTGTGTTTAGAGAGGATACCATGGTATTTGCCCTTTGATGGGAATTCTCCTAGGTCGACTGGTAAATACGTTCGACATTAATAAAAGAAAATAAAGATAGAAAGGAACACGCGTTACTATTGGGATAATAAAACGCTTGAATAATGAAACATTCGAATAGCAAAATCGTCGGAGAGTAGACGTTCGAATAATGGAGGTTCTACCGCAATTTTCGCTCGGATTGACGTAACAACGAAACCGAGATTGAATTGCCTCGTTTGAAATAAAAATATCACGAAACAGTCCATGGTATTCATTTATCTCGTTCGTTGCCACGAGATCCGAAACAATATGTCGGATAGTGTATCAAACAATTTGATAAGAATATAAGAATTTTTTAGCGCGTCAAATTTGTCGAAATTGTGTACACGATTTTTTCTATGTCGAGAAAAAATCCTCCTTTCTCGTTCCTTTGAAACCGCTCAAACGTCGTCCTTCTTATCCGAATTTCATTCTTCGTTCCCGGTTATGTCACTTGTTCGTTCTCCCTGTTTTACGATCGGAGAAATCGAAGAGAAGCGAAAAGGGCCACAGGATCCCAATGGGGAAACGTCGAAGGGAGGACAACGGGCGATACGCGTTGTAGCCTTCATAAAATTCCTCGCCACTGCCGGGAAACACAACGCAGCCTGTAATTAGCACTTGACGATGCATTAGTGCGGTGTGGTCTCCCTCGTCTCTTCGAGCGAACAGAGAACGCCCTTGCAATAAAGTTGAAATGACCGGCGGTTCGTCGTTAGCCTCCGAACTACTCTTGGAAAACTGACCGGGACCCTTGTTGCGTGTTTCCTCAAGAAGCTTTCTATTCCGCGTCCGTGAACGGTGTTCCGTGTCATTGATGAAGCGCGTGGAGAAACTTGCGGCTCACACAACGTACACGATGATGGATCGGTAACGAAATGCTAATGCAACTATGTGTTTCAAAGATGAAAACGTTGTCATAATTTTCCCAACGATCGACCATTAGGCATTCGAACTTTTGAGAAATTAGAATCCTCTGTAAGACAGTCGATTTTCTAAGCAACGAATTCCTGCGTGACCACAGACCTAAAATAAATAGCAGTTTGCTAGAGAGCATTTAAACAGGCCTTCCTATTGGCGATCGCGTATAGTCGGTTCAACTGGAAACTAGACTAGCAGCGAGACGAGGTCGTGAAACAAATCCGCCGAAGAAGCTGCTTCAAAGTGAAAGAGAAATCCCGGCAAAGGACGGCGACCGCACCGTTCGTGCCATTTTGCGCTCGCATCGCTCGCACGCTTTTCACCGAGCGTCTGCGGCAAAACCGAACTTTTCCGTCTCTTTGCTCGCGAAAAAATGCTCTATGCACCACCACTGCGCACAAATCCAGCACAGTTTCGCCAGCTAGTGGCATTTTTGTTAATTCTACACTCTATTCGCGATACTGCAAGAATTTTCTAGCCATGTCGGAATACTTTCGACGTTCGTTCGGTGATTTTTGAATTCCTTCTTAACGGAAACGTTCTAATACGAAGTCGAAGACAAGTTGCTAATTCCATTAAAAATTGTGCGAGAAAACACAATCGGAATGAGAAGAATTTATATTCTGACGAGTTACTAAGGTTATCCATGAATACATTACCCATAATTACGATATTATACAGATTGGTTGGTAACTGGCGGTACAAGCGGAAAGAGGGTGATTCTACGCGAAAAAAGAAGTAGAAAATATAGAATAAAAATTTTTCGTTCGAGGCTTTGTTTTCGAGAAAATCGACTTTGAATTTTCGCTCGGTAGATCGTTGTCTCGATGGAAAAATTAAAAAAAAAATTTTATTCTATATTTTCGACTTATTTTTTCGCGTAGAATCACCCCCTTTCCGCTTGTACCACCACTTACCAACCACCCTGTATACAATGGTTCTTTATGCAATGCGATATTAATGCCAATTGAAGTTCGCTTTCACTGAAAATTACTATGAATATAAAATATAACGTTAATAATATAGGTTACGAGAACTACCGACAAACAGACTGACAGTTATATCGACGTAATACGAACACCCGATCTGCTATTTTATTTGTTCACGGAGAGCTGTCTTTTGACGAGTGTCAATCATATTACGAAATTCGCGTGGTGATTACGAAATCGATCCCTCGGATCCGCGAGCTGCCATCGCGGAGACTATTTCTACGCAATTTACACGGAAATCGTAGCTATAGTTGCGCCACGTAGAAACGTTCGATAAAATAATAACACCTCAAAATTGCTTTATCTCTCGCGGCACTCACTTGCGTAAAGTATCGATCGGTGAAATGGTCGGTGTTTCGAAATTCTGATTGAATCGGTGAATCGTGCGGAATTCTCACGACCGGAAAGACACGATTCTTACAGAATTGGGTTTTGTTATCCTTTCCGTTATAATGTCTGTAACCCGTGGTAGTTTTTTTCATGGTTGATCGCCTATTGTGACAGAAGATATAATCGATGGGACACGTATTCGATACAATTCGTCGAAGAAATAGAAACGAAACGAATATACGTAATAACGTTGTTCGAAACAATTTCATTTAGTAGGAGTTAACGATATCGCAAAGTATTTCTCGTGTTACAGCAGAAAATCCTTCGCTTCGACGATCGACGAAATAAAGAAAGACGAACGTAGAATTCTAGAAGGATTGGCTGTACTCCGCCCTTTCTTCCAATTGCCCTCGTTCCAACATCGGCGAAATCAATGATTATAATGATCAATAAGAAGAGAAAGGGTACATAAATAATTGTAAAATCGGTTTTCGTGACGGTAGTTCGCGCGGTAGGTCTTCGGTCGTTAATCCGAAAGATTCACGCGCATTTTTCCAGCGGTGAATTGCGCCAGGTAAATGGCAATTCCCCAAAGGAATATATTTTCCGATACTTAATCTCAAATTACGATCGTTAACGTGGAAAGGGAGCAAAAGAACGAGCAGCGACCGAACGTCGATAATGAATCGCGGGTATCTTGTTCGACAAGCGCACGGAGATCTTGAAAATTGCATCGCGTAGACGTGCACAATCGACCGCCGCTGCAACACTGTGCCTCGACTTGATGGGCATCGTGTTCCCTACAGGTCGATCCACGTAACGGTTTACCCTGAGATTTCGATCTCTCGGCCGAACTGCGGTTCCACGATTCGGCGAAATCCGCAATACGAAAGCTTGTTGGAATCGTTTTAAACCTTGGTCCTAATTATCTTCTCTTTCGGACGTACGTCGCGTGTTTTTCAACAAATTTTCATTTCCTCGGCTGTAGCATGGTTGGTTGTTAGACAGTTAGAATAATGGGTGTTTTGCAGCGAAATTTCCGCGTAAGAATCATCGATCGCGATTGGCCGATTAACAGCGAAACGTTCTAACTTCTCCTCTGCTGCCCTAAACAGACCTCTCGAGGTTTCACTTTCGCTCTAACAGAAAAGAAACAGACTTCGATAAATTGGATATTCGACGAAGCCTGTTTCAAGTTTCAACCGGTAGATCAGATCTTATATGCGCATCTCTACTTTGCACAAGCTACGTGATATAATTGTACGGAAAGAGACCTACAATTTCCGCATTACCCACCGTAAAATCGCTAAAAATGGACATTCCCTGTACTGCCCTTGCCGTTTGCGCCAAGCATCTCATAGCCAGACTTACTTACTCTCTTATTCCGTTGCAAAGGTTGCGAGATCGCTCTCGGATCCGGTGGTCACGGGCAGGACGTTAAAGGAAGGCCGCACGGTGCGGTGGTCGGTGGCGGGTCGGTCGGTGCAACGGTCGGCGCAATTGTCGGCGCGGTGGGCGCGGCCGTTCTCCAGAGGCCGAGAGGTCGTCCCGAGGGCCGCTGGGAACCGGCGATTGTCGCTTGTGGCTGACTCCTTTCGAGGAGCACGCACTCTCCGCCGCCGGTGCACGCCGCGGTGCAACCTGCGATTACCGGACGATTTTCAGATCGGTAGCGGCCGACCGTCTCGCATTTTTTCGCACGCTGCACGATCGTCCGCGCGCGACCTCTTCTCCCGGGACACGTTCCTGACCGAGCGGCGGCGGCGGCCGCTGCTGTTGTTGAATAGACGTAAACCGGGGGCCTGGTCAGCCGGTAATTGCTCAGCCGTTCCCTCTTCTACATTGTACCACGGACGTTGCCGGTTTTTTCGCGCCGTTACTAAACGTTCCAGCTGCTTTATTTTCCGCGGATTCCTCGGTAATCGCCGGAACGTGAGCTGCGGAACTCGAGACCGCGACTCTGTCGTTTTCTCCGGACTAAAGGCAGAGAGACGAAGAGGGGCGATGTATCGGGGTAAGAATTGTTTGATGCAAAGCAGATCTAGGCCAGAGATAAGATAGAACGAACAGTGTCACGATTTTCTGATTCCGAGGATTCATGCAGTTCGACCGATAGATTGATTGGGTTAGATTACGACACAGATTGCTGGAACTCGGTGCAAGGATAGCGACAGCGTTGAGAAATATAGCTATTTTCGAAATTCTACGTTTGTTTTAACGGGCCGTCGCTATAGGCAGAATCTTGAGAAATCGTGATTCGCCGTTTCTTCATCGGCGTCAAGTTTTTCGGCATGTTTATTGGAGAACTTAAAGGAGGGCGGATTGTGCAAAAGAAAGGAAACGTTAACGAGAGTAGATGGTGGAAGACACGACGAGGTCGCGGCGAAAGAACGAAGCATGGCGTGAAGGATTCAGGATCGGCTCGGAAATGATTCAGGGGCTGGTGGGGTTTGTATCAATCGGAGCCGGAGGTTGCGTGCTTGAGGTCACGGAGATGGATGGGAATAAGGCGATCGCCCCTCCTACAAAAAGCGAGCAAAATCGAAGCAGGTGCAATTGCTGCCGACATCTACCTCGCTCTTTCTCCCTCTCCTGCTCCGTCTCTTCTTCTCCGTTACGCGAAGGTGAACGAAGAATCGTCGAAACAATTATAGAACGAGCGATGAACGGGGTGTGTAGTATGCAATTCTGTCCGGGGCTACCGTACTTATAATTGCTTCCGAAGCAATAACGTCCCGCCGTGGAAAAATCCCGCTTCCAGACCATGCAAGAACAAGAAAAGGATCGCGTGATACTCGAGGTCGACGCTGCGTTTGTTTCTACGTGTTCGCAACGCCGACCGATTTTTACAAATTCCGTCTTTCGGGCCTGAATTACTCGCGACTGCTGGAATTTTAGAAATTTCCTTCGTCAAATGGGATGCCATTGGTGATCGATTTCCGCTCGAAAAGTTTCGTCGCTTCAGTTGCGTTCTTTGATTTGCTGTTTTTTCGAACGAGTAATTTGCGATGTACAGGGTGGTTGGTAACTGGTGGTACAAGCGGAAAGGGGGTGATTCTACCCGAAAAAAGAAGTCGAAAATATAGAATAAAAATTTTTCGTTCGAGGCTTTGTTTTCGAGAAAATCGACTT
Source organism: Bombus vosnesenskii (assembly GCF_011952255.1). Lineage (NCBI taxonomy): Eukaryota > Metazoa > Arthropoda > Insecta > Hymenoptera > Apidae > Bombus > Bombus vosnesenskii. The sequence goes on from NW_022883050.1 coordinate 234,225, forward strand.
TGAATTTTCGCTCGGTAGATCGTTGTCTCGATGGAAAAAATTAAAAAAAGAATTTTTATTCTATATTTTCGACTTCTTTTTTCGCGTAGAATCACCCCCTTTCCGCTTGTACCACCAGTTATCAACCACCCTGTAGAATTCACTGTAAAAATCGTATATCCGTGTCACTGATTTCGTCGTTAGTGTGCATCGATAAATGCTTAGAAAGCGTTACTTCCGACACACCCAAAGCGTTCGCGTTCCATCAATTAGTTTTAGACCAGCTTTATCTCTGACACTTACTCCAGTTGCAACTAACTTCAATTTACAGTCTAATCGCACGCACTCGATTCCAACATCTGGCAACGTTTCCATTCACACGGTATCCGCTGACTTACGTGGCATCCTGATCCATCGCGTCACCCTGTCGTTATCGTTCATAAAAGACAGAAAGAACGAAAGAAAGAAACGAAACATAGGAGGACGAAAAAGACAAACGCTGCAGGGGACAATCGTTGGACGCGAGTTTCCCTATTCAACGGTCGATTAAACTCTCGCAAGGCTGATGCTCGTATCCACCTGCGGCCACGGGGAACATAGCCGCGAATTTACGCGCGGTAAGGTTAATTGAGTCGCCATAATTTCATGAGTCAGAGCAGCGGTATGCGCTTGGTGAGTTTATTCCCGGTCAGAATCGGAGTAAATCTGAATGAATAGCCTCGTAATACCGGCGATAATGAGAAAACGCGGCGGATCCCGTTATCCACCGTCTAGGATCGCCATTTTTTCCGGCGATGACCGCGCCAAGGAAGAGGAGAGCGGTCACGGAGCACGCACTTAACAGGTGCCATTTTTTTCTTCCCATTTACTAGCCTTTTTTCCCCCACAACCGCAGCGCAACAGGTATTTATTATTTTTAACGATGAAATTGCATTCGTGGCAACGAGCAGATACAGATAATTAATACGGCCCGCTTAGAGAAACAGCCGATCGCCTTTTTTTTTCTTTATTCCGCTCCTCGCTTCCTCTACTTTCTTCTATTACTCCTATTTTAATTTCTAATCCACGGCGGTAGTTCTTGAAATACAGTGAAACGAAAAGAAGTTGGCTTATTTTGGAAACCTTTGTAAGTGCTGAACATTTGACAAAGACTCTGTACGTTCGTGCAGGCTCGATCGATTCTCGTAAGTCGATGTTGCGAGCGTCAGTAGGGCGAAATACTCGCAAGGACGTCAGGGATAATTCCAGGTCCGTGCGAGTAACGACTTCCGAGGATCAGTCGTAAAACAGATCCGTTTTAGCAAAAGCTAGGAACCCGCGGCGGAGCAATATAAATTTGTCGGGGTCGGTGGTGAACGCGGTGCAGCGTGGCGATATCGCGCTCGACCGTGTGGCCACGGATCGTGTGGCTGCCTCGCGAGGTACTACTTCGCTCTCTTTGGTCATTATCCTTTTATTACCGGCGTGTTATTTAGAGAACCGATCCTTGGGAGCGTTCATACTCGCGGCCGATCGCTCGACTGGAAAACGACCCATACGGCCGCGCGCTGCATCATCGCCGCTGCATCTCGTAAATAAAATACCGTTCGATCGTGCGCCTCTATCCGATCCTGCGAGCCGCTCCTCGTTCACCGTCAAGCTATTTACGATTCACGCCGCCACGAACTTCACCCTAACGACACACGTACTTTTTTTATTGCCTGATATCTCCAACCGCCGCGCCGTCCGTGTAGCACCGCCCATCTGTACCGCGAAACCGATCCCTCTATGTATCAAACGATTCTACGCTCCGTTCGACGATATTTGCGTTTAGGGATGCAATCGAGTTTCATACTACGTACTTATGGACGCGAGTTAATCTCAGTATAATAGATTTACTTGGCGATTTGAAGACAAGGGACAATGTCTTATCGCGTGCGAACGAGAATGGAAGAGTGGCGGTAGGAAACACTGTAAGCGACAAAGTTGAAAAGCTTTGTGAAGGGAATAAATGAGAATAAATGTGGCGTAGAATTTAAGTGCAACTTCCCTTCCGAAATATCTAGAATTAGAATTAGAATTAGTCGTCTCTGTAAAGACAAATATTAGTGCGAAGAAACGTTAGTTAAAAATATTGTAGTATCGTGGACGAGGGTGTCGTGCCTGGGGGTGTCGTGCGAATTATAAACAAGCGGTTGCTGAGCATGTGCGTGGTTGGGCTAAGACAAAAGACAAAGGGTTGCTAGGGGACATTGTTAGTATGTAATCTAAAAGTTAAGATACATAATCTGTGGAAGACACAACGTTTATGTTGAAATAATATTAGGTGATATTTATTAAACAGAATTACAGAACCAAATGTATTTAAAATGTAAGTGAGTGATATGGTATAATTAACAAAGTGTGTAGGTAAAGAATTTATGGATTGTTGACAGTTGGTCAGTTACTCTCAGACTGACCGCACGTAATGACCCATGGTCCCTTAAAAGATTTTGAACCCCATTCTCTATACAGTAGTGAGTATGACCTGTGTAAGTGTCTTGTTCAAATGCCTGTGTAGGTGTCTGTATAAGACTATTTGTGTCTATACGTTGTATTCCAACAGATGTAAACGAATTAACAGCAGTATGAGTTGAGAAGCCAGAGAGTGCGAATTGCGTTGTCGAGAGAGAGTTGAATCCGTGGTGACGAGAGTTGCAAATTAATTATCTAGTTGTTTTAATTATAATATGTTATAGCGATCAGTTCACGTTAAACAACCATCGTTTCCTGTTTAATCAACACCTGTTTAATCCATTTATTATAAATAAACTAATCATAATATTACGATACTACAATATATTTAATTAATTTCCTGGCCTTTGTCCACGCAATCTATGTAAATGAACGGAGCATCGAGTTTTCTTTGCAACTAAGAGGTGGCGCAGACAGGCTTTTCTACTGATACGCTTTCCTTTTTTATGAATTTCGACTAAACGCGTAAGTTTTCTTTACCTCCCGAGAAACTTGTTTCTTAGCAGCTGCAGTGTTCTCTACGAGCGCTAGGATTCGTCAAACATGTTCAGAAAGAAAATAATTTACGTCTATTATTTCGCGAATAGATTAACGCAAACAGGTGTAGTTTCGAGTGAAATAGGCAATTAATGTTTTATCGCTTGGAATGTTACGACATTAACGTAATATCGAAGGTTGCGATATCGTCAGACGCAAATATTTATACACGCGTGTCCGTAAAAAATGAGCTACTAATCGCAATTACTCGCCGCTTCGTACTTCTCATATTTGCATTTCATCGAATCATCGCCTCGTCGCAATTCTCTCTCCATATTTACGAGGTTGTCCACGCTTCGCTTCCTAGTTTCAGAGTACATTAAGAACTAGACTCTAGCAGGGATTAGTGACATTACTTCTTTGCAAGCGAGGTTATTTATAAGGACACGGTCGTACAGGTTTTACAACTAGAATGCACCGCTGGAGAGCATTTATTAGCAGGAAATAGATTGTTCTCGGCTTCCCTTAGCGCCATTCCGGGTTGACTCGCAGGAAGTCATTACACATGTGTCTAGCGCTAATGCACTGAACGCCTCGTACTTTATATCCGTGCGTAATACTTTATCCTACGTTTCTATATTTCCTCTTTGTTAAAATACCGAGTTACCTTGTTTAAAAAAATGTCCTTCTTCCGGATCAAGTACTTGTCTTTTTCGTTTTGTTCTTTCTTAGCCGAACGTAACCTCGAGGAAAATAAAATACCAGAGAAACTCGACCACGAACTCGACCACGGATCTCCACAAAAACGCTTACCGTGGCGATCCACGATCGCGGTTGTCACTTTAATCGTCGAGCAAACGAGAATCACGCGAAATCGAACGTAACCCGCAAGCATCCGCGTCCGTAAATATCCGGCTAAGGGAAAGCACGACGCCGCGTCCAGACGTTCTCTCGCTGCGTGTACGAAAAAGGCCGCACGTCGAGCAGAGAGGCACGCGCGCGGCAGTTCCGGTTCTAACCCTCTCGAGCGCCGAAATATCCGGGCCGCTCGGTATCAATCCTCCGGAGCTCTTAAGAGGATCTCGCTGCTTCTCCTTTCTCTCGTATCTCGCGATGGCAATTAACGTGGCAGACGATGTTGCAACGCATTCTGGCAGACACAACAATATAAAATCCGTTCACGGTAGTGATTCTCGCGGCCGCTGAAATTATTCCGTTTCGTTCGACGACGTCGTTAATAATACATATAACACGCCGCGGCCATAGTAACGGCCGCTGACCGACCAGTAATTGCCTTTTAAAAATCTGATTACCAGTCCTTGCTTACTGTAAATCGTTCAGACCTGTTGACTTTACGCAAAAATGACTACCGACGCGGCTTCTCCGCCGTCTGCCTGCGAATCGCAAGGTTGATAAACCTCGGCCGCTGGATTAATTGGTTGGTTACGAGGCCACAGCGTTCGTAAAAGTCGCCCGTGTATCGGGCAATGGCTGCTCCGAGCGCATTCTGACTGTTCAGTGGTTCAAAACGAAGTGCTTCCGTCGTTGGAAACCCTCTACTTTCTTCTTTAAGCGGAGCGTCGTTTTAGCAAACTCGTTGCAGATCGTTTGGTCCGCTTCAGAAGTGTTCACGTCCCAGTAACACTTGTTCGTCGCTCGAGTGTTCCGCGAATTGTAATGGCACGTGGTGCTCGAGATTTTCTAAGAGAAATTTTACGACCGAGTCGCGATCGCCTGTTGCCTGGTCGCTGCGATTCGTGGCCCAACGTTATTTAAGTTTACCGCTGAAATTAGGACGATCCGGTCGGAAAACCTCGCTTTATCGGTCACCGATAAAAGTTTCCGAACAATTAGAAAGAGAAAACAGCGTGATTGTAAGAGAAATGCGATTAAACATTCGCGTCGCGTATTTAATTCGAAATATTTCGAAAAATATTGTCCGCGTATCTGTCATACTTGGCGCGATCTTCACAGGTTTAATAGCTTCTATCGCGTGTTCACACTTTCGTATCTAAATCAGCCGAGTATCTAAATGGTATCAGATCGACCAAGTTGCCACCTTACCGGAAGTGACCAGAAGGTTCGGCTGACAGTAATCACAGACGAGAGATATCAGGCTCGGTTGCCGGTGGTTCGCGTGTGTTTATAAAGCGATACATTGTCGAGGAACGATCAGAGAACGGTCGCTGGTGTTCACACGAGCGTGCCGAGCGGCTTGGGGCAATTAAAAAATTAGCCACGCTCGGGAACGAATAGGAAGAGCGGTTGCCGCGATTTGTCGGGGTGCGCGCGCGCGAACGCGTGCGTGTGCACTCGTTCGCTCGCTGAGTGCCGGTAATTATTTCGACGGAATCGGCTCTGACGGGCTTAATGGCAGCTAGTCGGTCTCAGAGCACCGGCAATTAATCACTATTCATTAAGAGGCCGAGCCGGAAGCCCGAGACAAGGAAAACGAAATTACAAGCCGACCGTCTTCCCTCGCGATCCTTTCCGTTTTCATCGAGAACGGTAACGCGCGTGCGTCCAAGCTCGCCTGCGATTCCACGCGATTATTCCGATATTTTTCTCGTTGCACGTTTATCGAAGATTCGCTGTTTTTACGACCAGTAATACCGTTAGTTTGCCAATACCGAGCTATACTTGTACATCATAGTGATTTGTTAATCTATATTCTTTATCGGCGAATTCCGCGATAAAGCGTCTCTCGTTCTACTGGAATCGGCCAGTGAAAACATCAGAATTCGCTTCTGACACGACGTAAGAATGAAACATAGGTGTAAGCGTGTAGCGAGCCATAGAAAATGCCGTAGGAAAATTTTCAAGTTGAAACGGAAAATCAAAACTGCGAGACTCGTATTATTGTGTCTTTGAATACTAACGTTGTTTTGGATTACGAGGTTTAGATTGTTATTGTTATTAATATAAATGTATGAACGTGCTCCCCATGATATTCTTTTGGTATTGTAGCATTGAGTGAGCGACGATCAAAATCGGCATACATTATCTCTGTACAAATACTTGTTTCAATATATTTTGTTATTACAAATTCATCCACTCGTTTCTTTATCGAACAAGCTTCCACGTTAACCACCTCAAGCGTAGCCAATTTGGTTGGGTGAAACAGTGTCCTACCGTGTGCGACATTTCGCGATATCGTCAGTCCGATCGAAGTTCCGTGTCGTCCGTGGATATGGCAAACGAAACGTGGATAATCGGTGGACTTTAAAAAAATTCACGAACCGATAGCCGATCTACATATGCGACGAAAGTAATGCTTTTACCTTTGTTGAGAATTGTGGGTGTTTATTGCCGAAATAAAAGTAAAGGAACACTAAGGTTACACTTAAGATTTATATTAAAATTGTTTTAGATTTATTTAATAAACGATTTGCAGGATCTTCGTCGATATATATCTCAGCACTTTCTTTGTCTCACCATCTTCCTTACCACACTGCCAACGGAATAGTTACATTCCTTCCACACACATATACTTCCACACACTCATATTCACGTACGTGTATCACTACTACGCGAACAATCTAGTCTAGCACGCAAAATTATACATATCTCAATAATTTTATGCTATGGAATATCGATTTTCGCCTAAACTCGCATGTTATGTCGATATTAATCCCCTGTCTTGCGACATCGAATCACGGACCTTCTAACTTATTTATGACAAAGTTCAGGCTAAATTCCGATTACAATTTCGAACACCGTAAAACGCTTAAATAATTAATAATTACTAAAGAGATCAATTAAGTCAAGGCGTTAAACACCTATAACTTGTATAGTCTGTACGAGGAAAGTTAGATACAGAAATTCCAACGTTTCGTCTTTCTAACCTAATCGTCGAAGTTACACGATCGGAATTCGTCTCAGAAAGTGGATCGATCGACGCGATCGTGCGGAGATGTTGGTCGAGTCGAAGAGATTCGCGTGGCGGCAAGTGTCAAGGTTTCTTCGAGGCTTCGGTCTACACACCGCCAAGGGGATTCAGGACCCTTCTTCCGACCGCTTTAAACAATTTTAAGGCTCATTTCCCCCCTTAAAGCGAATATCCTGTGCGAGGAGACTACGATAGGACAAGGACCACCCCATGACCCGAGTCAACGAGCTAGAAAAGGAGGGGCGATCGGAAGAGAGGAAAGGGAGGCCGCGAGGCATCTTACTTGGGGCTCCGTAGCCATCCGGCAACCCCTTGGTGAAAACTGGAAGGTAACCCTCGTATTTACCAATTACCTAAGTAATCTGCAACGGCTGAGCTCCGTCTCTGTCCTCGCGACTTGCCACGGTTCTCCTTCTGCGGTATACGTCCTCCCTTGCCAGCCTTCGACTAGCCCACGGCGAACGGTGCTTGGTATTTTCAGGCTCGCCGCTGACAAACGCGGGACATTTACCTCGCCGCCGCTTTAAACGACGAACGACCGTCTTGCGCCGCCGGTCATGTGTAACGTAAGGACCTGGATCCCTTGGTCTTTCTCGGTTTTATAGGAGTTTGTGCGATGGGCATGGAGTGCAAACGTTGATGAAGGAAGGAGCATCTTCTCTTTCATTTCAAATGAAGCGATATAAAAATTAGGTGGAGGATATTTGTGTAAAATTCGCCAGGCGGGTTGTATTCCAAACAAGTCAGCTGCTTTACGTACTGAGAAATTGCATTCGAACAATTTTAATTACCTTTCGATCGCCTAGCTATTCTCGCCAAAAGAAGCTCGAAACGCTGTACATTTGCCGGCTAAAAGAAGAATTCACAGCGTCGCGTCTCGCAAACCCAGTCCAAATGCTAGCGTTTCCGTACAAATCTCGTCGACTCGGATCTTCGTAAGAGTCTCACCTTCAGCCAAAGATACGATCAACGATTATTCCGTAATCAAGACTAATTATCGCGGGATCGTAATACGCTTTCCTCAGCAGCAGATCGCGTCACGTATGAACCGTACGTTCTTCGAGAAAACCACGTGAGCGCAACGGAAAGGAGCGAAAAAGGCGGAAGAACGACGTCTACCGCGAAGGAGGAGAGAATCGACCGACGTAGTCGTGGGTACACGCGCGAAAGAGACATATAATAGCAACGGTGCAATCTGCATATATTACACGAACGTACGTGAAACACGTCCTCGGTTGTTCGAGCGAGTAGCGAGTCGATTCAACCTGTCTGTCTCTCTTTCTCGCTCGCTCGCTCGCTCGCTCGCTCTGTTGATCGTGGCAGAGGCGCTCTGTCCTCGGTGTTTCTCACGGAAGCTGACTCGAGACGCATGACGGTCCCAAGGTCTCATTGAATAAGCCGGTTGGTTGGAGGAATCGGCTCCTTGGTTAAACCTATCGTACGTATCGCCCGCGCGCGCGCTCGCGATCGCGAGCACCCTAGGAATTGCACCGGAGCCATCCGGTTTCCGGTGCCGTTTACCCTCGCACCGCCGACAGCTAATGGCGGAAGAATTTCTGATTAGATGCGATCTAGCCGGCTACGCGAGTCGAAAGCGTAATTGAAATCGCGAGCGGCGTTTTGTTCACCGTCCCCGACATTTCTCTGTCGCTCCCCTTCCGAGCGCCGATGTTTACGGTATTTTTCCTTTCGTAGATGCGAAGTGGAGCTGCGAATCGAGGGGACTGGAGGACAGAGATCGATTCCTTCCTTTCTTCTTTCCTTTGTCTTCTTTCTCTCGAAACCATTAAGCACTCCGATCGTGAAAGAAAAGCTTCTGCTGGTCGAGCTACGGTTTACATCGACGATCGTTCCTAGTCGTCTACGCAACTACCCTATTGTACTTTCAAACGTAGAAACGAAAGACGAGAGTTTCTATAGTCTGTCTCAACAACTTACTGTAAAAACATCTGACAAATATTCAGCCGACGTTTTTGATTCTATAGCCATTACCTTGTCGAACTCAGCGACAAACCTAGAGACCATCGTATTAGTCGGTTGAAAAGTTTCTTTCGTTTCGTAAGGAAATAATGAATGCACAACATTTGTCGTTTTATATTATTTTATCGAATTACGTATGATCCATTTTGTTCTATCAAAATAAAGATCGACAGATTAGGTTTCATGTTCGTATAAAGATGCATCGTTGTAAAACACGTGTCTGTAAAAGGAAGACACTTTCCGGACAACCTAATAGAAATCCACAAAATTTCGTCGAGATGCTCGAGCATTATCGTTGCTTTACTCTTTACACGGCAGAGAGCTCGCTGGCGAATTACAAGCGAATTACGTGGAGGAACGAATCCAACTTCCTGGTCGAATCGAGTCTGTAATTGAAATCCCAAGATGATTTTCCCGACGCGGTGGTCCGCGAGCTTCGGTTCCCAGGTGCAAAGGGTAATCCATGTGTAATTAGCGACCGATGGCACTGGTACGGCAGCACGAAACGTCTTCGCGGAAACCGTCGGGTCAGATATTTGCTACCCGGTAACAATGGCGGATGGGTTCATTAATTAATAGGCTGGCAGCAGTCCACAAGCCCACGGACGTTTCTCGTCTGACATTTCGAGTGACAAGCCAGTGTTCCTTGATAGCGTGACCGACCGTGTCCCGTGTATTTATTATTCACCGCTCCGATAGGTTAACCGTCATGGCGGTTGCTACTTACTTGGAACTCGGCCTCTCGCTCTCTCTACCTTCCTGTCTCGCTCTCCTCTCCGACCGTCACGCGTTCCATTAAACGTCGCGGAGAATTGACGCGTTACCTCGCGGAAAAGCGCGCAATTTTATCCCCGTGGGAGTCACAATTAACCCGAGAAGGCATTGGAATCAACGGAAAAGAAGGGTGAACGCGAGTCGGCCGATGGGCCAACGCGATTACGTGAGACGCGATCGACACCTGGATGATAACTTCTCTCGATAACAGTATACATTTCACGAATGTGGGTAGCGCCGTAATCAGCTTTTGTAATCGTGCGAGAATGTGAAAAAACCAACGGAAGAAGGTGGATGGCCATAACGGTGGCTTAGTAGTAGCTTTACCTACGTTGTTTCTGCTGCTACGTTGTTTCAAATTAATATAAGGTGTAAAAATATTGTCCGTGATAATTGTAGCTGCTGGCTGAAGATGTCCCCTGCTGGAGTATACTGCTATTTTTCTCTTGCGTGGAAGAAAAATCGGACTCCGGTCGCCGGGATTCGAACTCGGGCCCGAACGTTCGTAACGCTAATCAGTGCTTTTCTTTTTTTAAAATAACGTTTATTAGACCAAGATACATTTTAATACATTTGGGTATTCACAATAAACTATGAATTTTGATAAGATGTGTTAGGCAAAAGTACCGATACGCGACGGTACCACGTAGCCATACTATGTTATTTGTCGGCGTTTTACATTTGTTGTGTTTTAATATATTCTTTGGATTTAAGCTGCTGGGGAGCGGAGCTTTTATGTGATTTTGTTTTTATTTGTCTTTTCTGTCCTGAAAACTTGATCGCAAAACAGGACGCTTCGGTAGTCTACTTTTTTGGGTGCTGTGTAACATTGGGATGGGGCGGGATGAGAGGGAGGGGGAGGGGGCGCTAACCACTGCGCTGTCGTCGTCCGGTCCTAGTTAGTGTCGAGTGGTGGTATCTGCTGTTGAGTGCCGCCACAAATACATCTCTGTATTTCGTAATCGTTTTCGGGGTTAGTGTTCGGAATTTTGAGTGGCCGTCAGTTTATGGCACGGACAGGGAAATTCCTTTTTTTAGGAAATTCCGATTTCAATGTCCTCCTCGAGCTGTAAACCTAATGACTCGGAGGTCAGGTAAACAACCCCCGGAAAGGACCATCCGAAAGTGCAGGATGGACAGGCGAAACTCAACAGCTGGTAGGGAGAATCTGCAACGTAGGAGGACAGTTCATCGTCAGACATCGTACCGTGCGGGTGAAATATTTCACTCCTAACAAGATCCTACCCAACACCGCCGTGTTCGTAACATCAAACGTTACTTTTATACAACAGGTGCAAATACAGCGCTAGATTACTCTAACATTCGATCTATTAAACCTCCCCCACCCTGAGCTAATTCATTCGAGGTACGCGATATCGGTTTGACCTGACCGGTTGCTCTTTAGTCGAGAATTCGCAACTATATCTGCAGTTTTAGATCACCGTCGACGGACCAGACTAATTATCTGGCTCTGGTCGTTCTTCATCCTCGTTGCTATCGATCGTCGTTTATTCAACCTTCTTACTAATTTATTCAACTAATAATTCTTGTACTCGAGTTACATTACCGTCCCCCAAACACAGTACGAAACACGCGCGAAAGAATCAGCCATAACGAAAACCCATTACAGCGCCTGGATACATATTCCATTCGCCACTCGACATTCTCATAAAAATATAACCTACCTGCCGTGCCGCGAAAAGACTGGAAAAGGCAACCCCACGTACGAACACCGTACCAGCCATACGACGCGTCGTGACGTGTTGCATCGCGACGATACGTGCTCGCAACTTTTCACTGTATAGGTATCCCCCAAACGACCGAGGAAACGATCTCCGCGCCACTTGACAAACCGCGTCCCATAAGCAGCCGTCGTTTTCCAGGCCTCCGGCCGTAGTCATAATCGTAGATTCGGAGTTGCTGCATATTTGATGTCGCGTGGCCCGCGATCGGCCGAATTTTTCCCGGCGGATGGCGGCGTTGCTGGCCATAAGAGGCTTCTGTGATTGAAGGTTAGGGCGGGACACGCCGATACCGCGCGCCGTCCCCCGGCGTCCATTAACTTTTCATCTTTATATAATTCTAGACTCGTACCGGCGCGTTGCAGCTCGTGCTCCTCCTTGCCTGCTTTTTCCGGGCCGCGCGCGCCCGGAACCGGCCGTAATTGCCGGCTATAAAGATCCGGCCGAGATATGGCCTCTCGTTACGAGATTTGCCACCGGTGGGACCGTTCCATCGTCCATGCCGCCGCACCGTCCTCTTTGTCCCTTCCTCTTTCCTCTTTCCATGTACGCCACCCGTATTTGCCTACCGCGGCCAGGCGGACTTTTACGAGCGACGTCCGCGGTCCCGCTAAATCACTCGCGAAGCCACCGATTACCCTACCGATTGGACTATGTTCGCGTGCACGCGTCCACAGAGACGTCGCAGGTGACCCGCGTAAGGGTTGTGGTCGTGGGAGTGGAAGAAATATAGCAAAGTCGTAAGTCGTCGGTGGTGAAAGATGGTGAAGATTTTGGCGGTGACGTGCATCGTTGCGTCTGGTACTTTTTTCGTATCAATTTGTAGCTATTGCGCGATATCGTACGTGGAGCAAAGTTTGCAGAAAAATAATAACGACACGGTGTTTTACTTTGGATCCGTTCAGACGATTTGAAAAATTAACGAACGTCTAACCCTTGATAAGTTGAGCTGGCTGAAGCCTCCAGAACGCTTTTTTTATTATGCACAAGGGTACCTTTGCGTCTTTAAACGGAGCCATATCGTTCCTTTTCTCTGTCGTGTACCGAGGGGGAGAGAAAGCTACGTTCAACGTGCAACGTTACAACTTTTCTCGATAACGGTAGGCTAAAGAAGCTAAACGTATGAAAAGTTCAAGGGACGACGGAAAACAATAAATCGATGTACGGAATAAAACAATGGAATTCATCGTGCTATCATTTCGATATTTGAGAAACTTATCGTGCTGTGTTATTTCGTACACAAGTCACAGCGCCGATTATCAGAACAAAGTTGGAACAACTTGGTTGCTTGGTCCACTTCGAATTTACGTCGGCAAGAGGAAATTGACGAGGTGGATCGTGGTGTATCGACGAGGTAAAAGATACGAGGACTGCTGTGGTTGAGAAGCTCGAGGGCTGCGAACCACTTGGAAAGAAATCTATTGCATCCGTGGGTCGTGTTGAACGCGAGGGCGAGTGTGGGCTCAAATGACACGGAATAAAAGTAATGCCCCGCGATACACACCGCCCTTGCTCTAAGAACACCCTTCTTCTCGCCCCTGACCACCCCGCCGACTTCGTCGACGCTCGAGGGTTCCCGCTGGGAAGCGAGCAATCGATATCCGGGATAAGAAATGTCTGCTCGCGGGCCCTGCCTTTTCTTCCTATCGGTCGACGATTATTTCACGATACAATGCCGAGTGTTTCGCGATCCTAACACTGGTTTCTGATCGTGCGAGGGTCGTGGATGGGGAGGTAAGGGATTGTAAGGGGTTCGAGGACACGTGGAGTTTGTTTAGATGGTAATTTCGTGCTGGGGTTCGGATTCAAGGAGAAGTACCGTTTGAAAAATTGAACGAGAAAAGGGTGAACAATAGTAAACACGAGTAAACGTCTAGTGGTTGCAATTTTTTATGTTTGTTCCTATGCAATTCATTTTCTGTGTTTGACTTTGTATCTCTGTCTAACATCTTACGCTGTTAAAAGAACTTGTCGCCGTATAATCTTGATACACGGCCGTAGATTACGCTTCAATTTGCAAGGAACAGGAGCTCACATACGATATGTAAATGTAGAACAAATTACCCGTTCTATATATTCATGGCGACGATAAGAGCCCGAAGAAAAGGAAGAAAGAGGTAAAGGAGGCTTGAAAATGGTAGAATGAAGCAATTTCAACAATTATCGTCCCGCTGCTATTTACATCGTCCTTAAAATAATGTACTTTGTCTGAATTGTCTCGGGGATAAACTTCCATGCTATATTTCTCAAAAAGATCTCGTCCGATCCGCCGTGTATATCTCGTTGAAACCGGTTATCGTGGTTTCTACCGTCTTACACGGCCACCAAAATAAGCGAAACGAGCATTCGTATCAACGACTCCGCTTCGATACTTTGTTCTCGAACTCACGCTATAAAGGTTCGCCGATAATTCTGCCTCGGAGCGGAATTAAGTACAAATTGGCCACGTTCCATCGCCGTGTACGTACGATCCTCACGGTCATGAAGATCGATCTCTAAGTCGATTCTCGTAAACCCTCCGAGTGGAAATCGACCGTTTCGTTTTCATAATACGATCCACGAAAAGCTGGAGTAGTATCGCGCCGATCTTCGCGTTCCATGAACAACCGAAACAGGAACGCCAAGAACTCGTGAACGCCGCGGGACACTCGACCGTGTGATTGCGCCGAGTCGATTCCTCGAAATCGGCCAGAACTCCATGAACCTTGGCGTGTTTTTCTCTTTTCGGTAGCCGAAGATTATGTATTTGCTTACGACGATGTGTCGTAAGACGACGAAGATGGTGTGCTACACGATCGATGGCTGGTTCATTGACGGCCTCTAGGTATCTCCTTTCTATTTCGTTTTTTGATAGGGGGCTCGACGATTCGATCGTGGCTCGATAATACCGCGAATGAGCGAATCGAAGCGATAGAACTGACAGTCGTATTCTTCGCTGGATCTTCCATTTGCCGATGATTCGTAATTTTGATATTTGATGGATTAACAGTAGAAACGAAAATATTAAACGTTGGCTTCTAGTTAAGATGGTTAAGAAATAGGGATTTTGTAAATCACTGAAAATAGTGAAAATTTTGTTGAGAATTGTCGATCTTAATAGCCGAAATAAAAGTAAAGGAACACTAAGGTTACACTTAGAATTCATATTAAAATAGTTTTAGATTTATTTAATAAACGATTGCCAGTATCTTCGTCTATATACATTTGCACGCGACTCAGCACTCTCTTTGTCTCGCCATTTTCCTTACCACACTGCCAACGGAACAGTTACATTCGTCTGTTTTTCGAGACGCTGTGCACACACGTACTTCCATACGCTCATATTCACATACGTGTGTCATTACTACGCGTCTAATCTAGTCTAGCACACAAAATTATACATATCACAATAAATTTCTTTCCTATACGTTTCAAGGATGCAAAAATTAGTGCGAACAAAGTGTGAAAAACACGGTTCGATAAAGACTTTTGCGAGGTATGTTAAACACTTTGCTAGCGGAGGATCGAAAAATTAATGCAAAGTGCGATTCAAAAACCGGCATACTGACCTAGAAAAGGGATATGTGGCGTGACGTCATGCTGCTTTCCTACGTAGGGGTAATTCAGAATTGTGGGGTATACTGGGCAGTGGGATCGATATTTCGGTCCATGGGGTCCGTCGACATTAAAGAGGAAAAGACGTCTATCAAACGAAACTTACTCATATTGTAAAGGGGATATCAATCGTTCCATAAAATTATGTAGGAAGGAAGCTTTGTGATTCAACAACGAAGAGTGCACTTTCTGGCATTTAAATGGAAAAATTGCATTAGAACGTTATCAACTGGAAAAATTATTTCTTAACGTGCAACATCGACGATGAAGGTTTGATCAACCGTGAACATATTAAGGGGTGTGTCCTGCATTAGAATGTTCTAAAACAGCGTTTCTTTGTGATTATTTTTAGAAGGGACAGAAAGAAACGAAGTTATTGAATTTTGATGTACGTTTCTTTATATATTTAACGAACACAAAAAAAATGTTTTTGAAGCAAAAAAAGTTATTATAACAGATTTCTAAGCTTATTTCATGGGCTGCAGTCTTCAATCGGCGGGAAAGATGCACCTCGTAATTCTTGACTGAAACGAGAAACCAAAAAAGGATTAAATTATAATATATTTTTCTTCTGGTTGAACTAAACAACGGCAGAAAAAAATGTGAAATTAAAAATTTTAGCGGGTTTAAAAAAAAATGTGTTTCTTAAAAAAAGAAAATAAAATTTAAGGCTCTTTAACAATTATTTAAATAAACTTTTTTCTACCTTTGCTTAGTTCACTCGGAAGAAAAATATATAATAATTTAATCCCTTTTTGGTTTTTTGTTTCAGACAAGAATTACGAGGTGGATCTTTCCCGCCGATTGAAAACTGCAGCCCATGAAACAGGCTTAGAAATCTGCTATAATTTTCTTTTTACTTTAACAAAAATTTATTTGTATTCGTTCAATATATATAATACCATACCTCAAAATTCAATAACTTTGTTTCTTTCTTTCTCTTCTAAAAAAAAAAGTCACAAAAAAACGCTGTTTAGAATATTCTAATTCAGGACACCCCCTTAATTAATCTCGACGAAAGAGAAATACATTGTATTCGAATAAATAAATGCTTTTTCTATTAGGTCGCCCGTAAAGCTTTTTTCTTTTTATAAAGAAATAATGGATGCACAACATTTTCCGTTTTACATTATTTTATCGAATTACGTATGATCCATTTTCTTTTATCAAGATAAAGATCACAACGTCCGAAAGATTAGGTTTCATGTTTGTATAAAGATGCGTCGTTGTAAAAGACGTGTCTGTAAACGAAAGACACTTTTCGAGCAACCTAATATATTTAACCGAAACATCCCCCAACGCGATCTTCAATAAATAGCCTGCCAATAATCGAGCTTACATTACTTCTGCAACCCCTGATCGAAACGACTGACCGAACAGGAAGATCAAAAAGGTCTCGCATCTTTTCAATTTCGCGAAAGGACGCGCTGTTTTTGTGAAATTAGTCGCGATTCGAGGGATCAAAGTTGCTGATCCGTGGAGAGAGGCAGTCACTTCGTCATCGTACGACGCAGAGACGCCGAGACGGCGGTGCCGTCGATTAAAAGTTTCGACGCTCCGGCTCATTGGCCAACTCGATGGCAGACAACAGTGACAGAGTTCCGTCCGTTCGCGGCTTTTTGCCTTCTTACTTTTTCTCGCGACTAAGCCGATAGTGGAATTGCTCAGCGAAGTTGGAAGCTTCCTTTCGTTCACGTTTTCCTCTTTTTTCAATCCCGAGGATATATTTCTACGATCGATCGCGACGCACTTTCTTTGATTGGATGACTCGTTGGAAAGTTGATCGCGTCACCGTATCGCTGTTTGGCACTGACAGTGGTGGCACGATTCAAAAGATGTAAATTTTAGAGGTTTTTTAAAACTTTGCGAGTCATTTCAACGGCGTTGCAAAGCTGGCTTAACGCAAGATACGCCACTATATGCCATTACACGCCAACCTTCCACCTGTAGCGTCAGAAAACAACCGAAAATGAGTCGGTGTTGTTATATTAAAACTAAAATCAAGTTGATAGCGGCGTAAGTAGTAATTTTGCCCTCTGACGCAGAACTGATAGAATTATAGATACAGCATTTTGCGCGATAAAGATAGGAACGTAATGTAAACCTTCTATTCGGTAGAAGCACGTTTGAAATTTGTTCAGTCGTGCCGAGTTCGGCGTAAAATGATTATTAAAGTTTCTTCTTTATAGAGACATTGTCGTATCGAGATTAATGATATAATCCATATAAGTAGGAATTCATGAATCGAGACCACTTGAAGCCACCTCAGCTTCTTTACGTATAATCTTCGATATCTGTTCACCAGAACGAAGAAGAGCTGCGTTATGATACAAGACAGAAAGCAACTCTATCTACATCAAGAATCATCCATGGTTACCATCATTTATCGCTTGCGTAGGATATTAGACGTATGAGCGTGCTTCTATTTGCCATAAAATCGAGTATAGTGAGAGCGAACAATAGTACTTAATAGCTGATTCCCAAGACCAAGTCGTCTTTCACCTTATCATCGTAGTGGAAAGAAAGAAGCGGCGTGGCACGGCCAGACACCCTGCGCGAGGTTGTTCGATTAAAATATTCCAACGTAATTCATTAGCATGATAGTAGTCGTGCAGCGTATCGAGCGTGGTATAGCCCTGAAGGGCTCACCTCGAGCTAATATATCCACAGCGTGTACACACTTGCATAGCGGCCACGCGACAAAACGACCGGCAAAACCGGGCGTAATGGAACGATCAAAAATCATTAGAAGCTGCTGTCCGCAAATGAATGGAAATTAACGCCGTGGTTTGGCGGGCTTGGGCCCATAAAAATCCAGCGGCCCGTCGCATAGGCGGATAATTTGAGTAGCGGATCGATGCCGGCCCACGGACGGTGTATTACGTTGTAATTATCATCAATATTCGTGGACGAATTGCGTTGAAGCGGCGCGAAGAGGCCGCCGGTAGGATGCAATTACTTGCCACTTTCTTAGCGGCGGATCCATGAATTATTCGGTGAGCGGCGCTCGTTAACGAGTGCGAAACGGAACGGGACGAAGAGAACGCATCGGAGAGGATGATCGCTCCGCGCTGCGATGTCAAAGCGGGGACGACGCAGGTGCGCGCGGGCGAGCCAAGGCGACGAGCCAAGCGAAGTAAGGCTATGCGGCGTGGCAGCGAGGAGGCGAAGAAACGACGGCGGCGTCGACTCGAGGAGGCGACGAGCCGCGCGCAACCGCGTCCGGTGTGTAATCTACCTAACGATCTGCAGCACTCCGGGATTAATAATCACGGTCGTTCCGAGTCCTACGAAACAGTCCGGTGCGGCGGAATCTTATTTAAAAATAATTGCGTACCCAGTTGCGATGGTTTCCTGTGCTTGATTACGGCTAATTGTTCGGAATTTACAAGTATAATGGCGCGTTTAACGCGTCGACTATGTAACGGCCGTGAGTGTATAAGAAAGAGAGAGAGAGAGAGAGTGGAATCGTCCTGTCGTCCCGCAGGCAACTGCAATTCCTGTGTGTGCTCGCTCGCCAAGTGAAGAACCCGCAGCTCGTGACGCGAATCGACCTCCTTCCGCGTTTCCACGGGGACCCCGTACCGGATCTCCGACCAACCTCTCTTCCTCTTTTCCTCCCTGCTACTGAGCAAACCGCGGTATCGTCGTTAAGCTACCTTGTTATCGGGCCTGGCTAGTCGCAACGTTGGTATCAGCCGTGGTTGTCGATGTCTTAGAGATTTGTTAAATCTCAGAGATTTGCAAAATTACGTAAGGGAGCCTGCCAGCGCAGGCTTCGTGCGAAATCGTCATTGACAAGCTTCACGTGGTCGCTGCTAATTGCTTTTGACGTATCCGGGAGATCAGAATGTAGTAGAGTGAGTTATAGGAAATATCAAGGACGAGAAACAGTCAAGGTGAGATTGTTTTGAAGAAGTTAAGAAAACGAAGTTAATCGTAACAAATCGTAATAAATCGTTCCATTATTAATTCAGATCGACTAGTTAGTTGCTATTCGTATAGATGCGTCAGTTCGGATGACCGAGGCTTTCGTTAGACCACGTTACTCCGCCTACCGCGACAGCAACTTCACCAACCCCATTTCATAACCACCCGGTCCATTAATTAGCGGATAGTCCAAAGTCACTCGAAAGCATTGATGCAGGGTTCGGCTTTCGGTTTAAAATCCGGCAGAGGGGTGGTGGACGCCGCGTCGATCTGCTCATGTGGCTCGGGTCACAACGTTCGCCAGATACTATACGCGGAACGTCTTTATACGCGGACGGGGCCACGCGATACATTTGGACATTTTCGCTATCGGTTTGAGCTATCAGCGAAATGACCATTCGCCACGGCTGTACACGAACGCAACGGATCGGCGAAGCGGACGAGAAAGAGAGAGAGAGAGAGGGAAACAGAGGAACGGCCACCGCCAATCTGTCGCTGGCTGCATTAGCCCGGGGGGTTGCCTTTTCAAAAGGCCACGTTTGATGAGGCGCCCTCTCACCGGGGCGGCGCTGGTTCGCGAGCGCGCGCACGCCCGCTCGGATACTTTTAAAGTAAATTAGCTTTTTAGTTTTCTGCGCCTAAAACCCGGCGAATATAACATGTATAAAAGGAAGGGCTGCTCGAGCGCTGGCCGAGGGTTCGACCGCCTCAATAGCTGAATAGAATCTCCCCCTCCGTCCGCTCCGGTCCTCGCGATATCCTCGTGTGTGCGCTGCGCCGACCGCCTAAGTCGACCGCGGTCTACGCGCGTCTGAATGCTTAAAAACAAAATGCATTGCATTCGCCGAGCCCTTTCCCTCCTTTCACCCCCCAGAGTCTAGTCTGTGAAAGAGAGATAACCCCCTTTTGGGGGTTGGAAAGATCGAACCGCTCTTTCTCCGCCGATCTACCGCCTCTGTTGACTGTTCGCAAAGTCGCAAAAAGTCCGACCTTCTTCGTTTGCAATCCGACTCTATGAGTAGACGTTAGAATATACGGACGATACAGTCGGTGGTTGGGGTTTTCGTAGACCGCCGTCGAAAAAAGTCGACGTTGCGAGAAAAACACGCGGCCGACTTCTTTTTCCCAGCCGAACCTGCGGGCAAGTGGAATGAACTGTGGAAAACGCGCTTTTGTGAGGTTCGAGGATGAGCTGTCTGCTGGTTTTCCAGCGCTGGTGAACGACCCTTTTCCAGATTGGAATCAATTTTTCGAAATGCCCAGAAATATTTCTGGTGTGAACAGAACGTTCGACTTATATCGAAGATGGAGAAGAAACGGGTCTTTGAAAAGAATCCGCGAGGATCGACGTTATGGTTGGTCCAGGTGAAACAGAATTAGTCTGTTCGATTATCACAAAGAAAAGAATATCGTACACACAGATTTGTCTCCGCCGACGAATGAATCGCATATTGAATCGACCATCGGTCCACGCACACGGTTTAGATTATTCGCATCGATCAACTACAAATTGCTACAAGGTGCTAGCAGTTCGGAGCAGATCTCGTTAAGGTCAACTTTCCTCCGATCTGGGAAGCGGAGAGAGAAAATGTACCTAATCCAGATTCAGTGAGTACAAGCGGGTCTCGGGTAATAAATAATCGAACGCGGAGAAGGATTCGAGGAAAAAGGAAAAGAAGGAAAAGGAAGCGGCAGGACGGTGAAAAACGGCGAAAAAAAACAGTTAAAGGCAAATACTCGTGGACTCCCCGCGAGGCGACCCCGGGTGAACTTCTAGCAGTCATCGCGGGGGGTCTTCTAACGAGCCGTGCAATTAACATTTTTATTAGACGGTTCCTCCGAGCCGATCGGTTGGATGCTCCACATGCGCGTCGATAAAGTGGACGACACGAAACCGCTTCCTTCCATCTGCGAAATTAATTGAAACTCGGTCCGTGGCACGATGTGCCTCGGTCCTGAACTTCTGAGAACGACTCCTCGCAACGGGAACCGCAACAAATTGCTTTTAGAAAATACACGCGCTCCTGTTCGCAGCCTTTAAGTATTAGGACAGTTATGAAAAAACAAGACGAAGATGAGAAATTGTTAGAAAATGACTAAAACCTTCAAGGTTTGAGTGAAAAAGTGCCATATGGAGAAGTAAATAACCGATCTTAACGTTCGTATCGTTACGTTCTTCGTGATATTTGCCGTTATTTGATTGTAAACGAAAGCACAATTTCGTTCGCCTTTAACGATTTTTGTACAATATCTGACTTACTTGTCGCGTTGTCGATCTTTCGTTATTCGAATCCACCAATTATCTACATGAATCCATTTCATGCTACCCGATGCAACGTACGAAGGTTCATTCTAAATATATACGAACAGCCGAGTTGAAATCCAATTACAGAAATGTCGGCTCTTATTATATTCAAAGGAATAAAAACTGTTGGAACAGAGAAATACCGAACTCTCATCCTTGTAACATAATACCCTGTGCGTTATACGGTACACGTAATACGTTTAACGATATAAACAAAATCCTAATATAATTACAATATGCCAGACTAATAACTGTGGTTACAATTTTGGTTTTAATTTATTTATCATTAACTGCGATCATGCACTTCCTGTACGTAATACGTAACGCCTATCTGTTCATCTTTCTATGCAAACGTGCGTAACTTTCTCTATAGGGTAGCTTTTTCTCGAAAACTTGCATACAAATGAACTCATTACTAAGATCGATGACACCTTCCACCAACGATAGAGCATCGGCGTTATCGTGTTCGATAGGAAACACGCGCACGAAAGATCTCACAGGCTGCAATTTTATTTTACACGTCCGAGCCACTCCATAGATTGTCTCGTGCAAAGGTAGAGAGAAAGAATGGAACGAGCAAAAGTGCAGCACGTAAGTAGGATTCTCACACGAGCAGAACGATGCTGCGAAGGGTCAAACGAATGCTCGTACTCCTACTTGGGCCACAGCTCGCCTATCGACGCTGCATCCCATAAAGCGCTTAACGAAACAAACAAAAGGAAGATTATCGGCTCGCGCCTCGAACCGGGGCCGGTCGGCACGAGTTACGGCTGCGGAAGAGTCACGGTTCACCGGCTCCTACGAATCCAAAGCCCTCGAAAAACTTCCGCGATACTCTTTCGCGCCTTCGAGATTATGATTATCCAGCGGGTTATCCACGTAGCAGAGACCGGTATCCGGTACCGTGGTAAGGTGAAAAACAAACAAGGGGTTATCGTTCACAGAGGGAAGGTGTATCGCGTAAGTGTGTCTTGAACACGTCTGACGCGTATGCGACTGCAACAGGGAGGAAGATACCGGAGAGCAGAGACGAAGATGAAGCCAGTGGACACGGGATAGAGGGAACGAGGATGGTCGTAGAGGGAATGGCGCCTGGCAGAGCGATGGATCGGGCATTGTTCGGCATTCGATGCGCATCGGTGTGCTACGTGCCGTACGGTGATTTGGCTAACCACACGTTGTTGAGCCATCGGCGGCATCCAGCATTGTTTGCTCGCTTTGATGAGGCCAATTCGCGTTTCGCTTTTGCGTTTGCGTTTCGTACGGGATGCGCGCATGATTCCGACCTGCTCTCTCCGGCCGTCGCACCGGCATTTATTCGCAGCCTCTGTGTGCGGATTCGCATCCCGCGCGCGCGATGCACGCCGTGCAACCGGTGCACACGGGGTGCAGACTCAACCATGGGATCCGCTGTACGAGTCGAACCGCGACCCAAGCGCTTCTGCACCATTGTTTCGGAAATTTGGAACACGCGCACGCGGCTAGAGTCGCCACGGCATATCGTGTAACGCGGTTTCCGTTTACCCGACTGCGCTCTGCCCGGCTGAATCGGAACTAAATGACCTGGAAAAAGGGGCAGCTATCGCTACGTTTTGCCGATCGAGATGCTGCAATTTTTTCTCTTTTTTTTTTTTTTTTTGTCCTCTTCCGTTTAGGGAGAGGTCGTTGTTGCAGATTCGCTGAGATCTTCGATGCTGAAATTATGCCATTTGTTTCGTGCTGTCGATCGGGCATAGCTTGGAACGAGTGTTGCGCTATGTGCGAAGATGTAAAGTAGAATCGATGAGAATATTGGTGTAGTTATTTGCGACATAATTACCGATAGATTCCGGAGATTGAGAAATTTTTAAGAAGTTAAAAGAGAGACAAGGAAATTTGAATCCGCGCATCGTTGTTGCCAGCGAGGCATCGTATCGTTGAAAAGAAAAAGTTATCTCTAAAATAGAGGAATGAGAAGTAAATCCAGCGCGATATTTGATCGCAATCTATAACAGAGTCGCAGGAAAGGATCGACGCAGCTTGAGACTGGTTTACAGAAGAGATCCGTGTGTGTGTGTGTGTATGTGCGAAGGAGCAAGCGTGCAAGAGTGTTGTTGCATGCGCGTACGGGGCTGCGTATGTCATTAGTGACCCTCGGGGTGACCCCGGGATTCGCTCTCACCATACCGGGCTATCAACACCGACCACCGTGCGCACAAGGCTCCATTACGCCTTTTCTAACGATCCTGCCTGCACGACACTGTCGCAGATTATAGTTACTCGCCACGAACGCGAGTAGTACGAGGTTTCCCTTACGTTTTATCACGTGTTGCCGAGGTAATGGCAGGATATGTTGCGGCGGAATTGTTTCTTGCACTCCCGAGGCTGGGGCAGCCGCGAGTCGTACTTCTACGTTGGGCGAAAGCGCTACCAGTTTCGTAGCCTTCGATTAAAGGCCAAAGGATATTTGAGAACAAGTTTACCTTTGCTTCCGAGTCTTTCGAAACGATGAATATTATCAATTTTTCAGTTTTTTTTAACGAAAGAAGAAGCTAAATGAGCACATTTATACCGAGATTTTGCGTAGAAAAATGAAATGAAATGAATTGTAAATACTCGATTCGTGTAAAATTTCAGGAAAAAATAATTCTATAGATAGTTGCAAACATACAATGTTTGTATTTACTTCGTAGGAATCGCTGCCTATTCGATAAGCATGACTGCGCGCAATAAGAGACAAGAAAGTAAAAACCGTTCGCTAACAGCAAGAAGAATAAAACATAGAAGCTAAAGACCCTCGACTAACAATAAGAATTCTGACACCAGCGGGCAAAACGACTGCTGTCGTAGTTGCGAAGCGAAGAAATCGTAAAACGGAAATTCGCCAGGCAGAAAGCACACGAACGTGTTTCGAAAAGTGGAGAAGAGCACGATGCGACGCGTTCGAAAGTGGCGAGGAACACGAGGCACATCGATCGATCCGGCATGGGACGGCCGTCTGGCGTGGAAGAGTGCACGTAGTGTACGCGAAAGAGTAGGCTCGCCTCCTCCAGCGAGAACTGGTAACTGCTGCCGCTATTAAATGCAGACACGAGCGAGCACAGGCCGGAAATTGCCTAATTTCCTGAGTGCGCACGCCGATCCGTCAACCTGACGTGACGGGGACGTAGTTGCACGAACACCGTGACTTTTAATGTCAAGCGTCAAAAGAAACTCGCTGCCAACTATATGGACCAACTTTCGTCTACGTAAACAGGTAGGTCCGCTCGATCGTTCCTCTACGATTCGGTTACCCACGGTTCGATCTTCCGGAACTATGTCAGGCAATTGTGAAAGCGTGTAATTTTCCACAACTACAGTCTACACAGGATTTTTTTTTTATTTCTGTATAAAACGGCGCACTTCGTTCGCTAGCAAAGGGGAGTTGTTGCAAAGAATTTCATGGGAAATTAATTGTTTAGTTAATAACGTCGAGGCGTATTTGCACGACACGAATTCGATTAGAATCGTGCGTAAGATTAATTTTTAGGTCGAGGATACGATATATCATTGTTCTTCGTAATCGTCTATCGTATCTGATATTATTAGCTGTTACCTACTATGTATATCTAGTGAAGAAAATATTATAAGACACGTTGTTAATCCTCTCTGGATCCTTTGTTCCAATGGCTACAACACAAACACATTCACCGGTCCTAGATGCCTTTACCAATAACTATCCACACCCAAAATCTGCAAGTACCTACTCGATAAGTCGACAAGCTCGAACTGTTTAAACACAAATTCGAATTTAACAGCCAGCATTACGCATTAATCCGCGGATCGATAATCCGTATGAGGCAACAATGATTAATTAGCGATCACGGAATGGAACCTGTACCAACATTTGGTAAATCCGCGTGCCGTGTACCGCGATACGGATACGACGATGTTTGTCGAGTGAATTTCGCCAAGCGGAATGTATCGAACAGCGACCGACCGGAATGTATCGAGCAGCAAACCATCCGGTCGATACGCAGTAAGCTCCAGCCGCGAGTGGCTATCGAAGGAAAGATTAGACGCTCGACGTGGGTCGCCGGTGATAGAGAGACTAATCCCGGGATTTAGTGCAACTCGTGTGAGCAACGGGATAAGGTGACAGTAGATAGGAGAAAAGCCACAATTAAGAGACGTCAATCGCTCGAGAAACGCGTCAAGGTTCGTTTGTACCCACATCGACAGATCGAACAAGACACGAGCATAGGTCGATTCCACTTTCATTCAAAGCCTCGAGCACATATTGAATTTACAACGATTTTCGACAAACTCTCGTCGAAGATTTTTCGTCGATTTCATTCGGTTCTCATCTGACATTCTTTTCGTTTCGGGCATTTGGTATTTTATTTCGAGAGATGGGAACGAAGAAATAACATTGAAATCGCACGTTGTGGAAACTGAAAAGCAATCGAAGCTTTATTAAACCGAGACATTCACCTACCTACCAATGGAGAAAACAGTTTCTTTCGCTTCGCGGATGCGTATCGCGAGCCAAGGGTAAAAATCACGTTACACTCGATTAAGAGCGTAGGCTGTAATAAGGAGCTGGAAAGGACTAATTTCTGGCGATTCATTGAAAATTACGAGCGAGCAAGTCGACGAGATCGGTACGGTTTAGTCAAGGTAAAAGGAAAAGAAACGCGGGACGTTCGATTCGCATAAAAAAGCGCAACTATGCATAATTTTTCCAGTCCAAGTTTTACGAGAACTCGTGCATTTTTAAAAGGCAATTTCAGCGCGCCGATTCCTCCGGCCCTCTCACCTCGTCTCGCCTGCGGCGGCCGCACTTTTCTTTCAGCGAACGGTCATTTTGTTCGAGTAGACGTCCGCGTGGTCACGATCCATGACGAAGAAGCCCCGTAAGGAAATTTATGCGCATAGCCACGAAGGTGTATACCCGAGCTACCGACTAGAACCGTGTGTCCGTGTGGCTGCGTGCGCGCGTCCGCCAAAAGATATTCCGTAACTCGCTCTCCACTCGTTACAAAAGCCGACGCTCGCGATGCTGCCAATGTTACGAGTCAGCCAAAATACGAAACTATTAATTAACGAACCTGTCAAGATCTTATCATTGAACATGTCAAGCGTTTGTGAAATCCGTCTTTCTAAATCCTCCTGCGATCAATATCGTAAGAATTAGAGAATCCGATGTTATAATTAATAACAATAAACAGCGGGCATTAGAAAACATTTGTAAACACTATCTATAGATATTATTTCTTTCTCATTGAACTTAAGTAGCGAAACTACGAGAACGTATGGCAAGAGGAGTGTAGAAACTTTAAAGTAAGTGGATGTACAGGCTTATACGCAGTTATATTCGATGGCCACCGGTATTACATCTGTTCCTTACGATTCGGTCTCACCGTAAGCTCGGAACCCTGGCGTTACGCAATTCGCACAGAGAGTCGATCTCTTTAAACACTGGAACAAATCGCTGTGTATTTCAGTCAGATATCACACGAAAAGCCAACATTCCTCCCATGAAATTGAACAGAACTCGGACACGGTAACGCGACACGGTGAACGGTATACGCGAGAGAACGGTGCAGCAGCACGTACTACTGCGCAAAAGCGAGAACGTTAATCCAAGGAGGCTGGACACGTTTCTCCTTTGAAGCTCGGCAAAGCAAACAAACAAAGAAATTCCTTTCTATTTGGCCTCCAATTCAGTTCCCGATTCAACATCGGAAATAGCCAACGGCTTGGAATCATTGCTATCCGACAGTCCGGTTCTGCTACATGTCGCTCGTGTGCCGTACGGCCGTACGGCGGCAGACGCGAACCACATGCGCCGTGGACAGCGCACTCGAGCGCTTCCCCCACTAGCAATCGAGTGGGCGGAGTCAGTTATCCCCACCGCGCGACATCTTCCCCTACGACCCCTCCGGTGCTCTCCCCACCACGCGAACGTCAGACCGTGCGACCGTGATCACCGACACAGACGCACCGGTTGAGTCGAGAGGGACAGAGGGACGGTTCGTGTCGTTCGAGAGTCCCCTTCTTTCCCGTGTCGTCCGCTTGCTGTCCTCTGGCACCGGGGATCCACGCCTTCCCACCTTCCCATTGGCTCGATCTGTCCCCGGGCTCTCTGGTGACACACGCCCATTCGCGATCGTTCTCCAGGAAACGGTCGGCAGGATCGACGTTGGTTGCTCCTCGGTGAAAATTCTTCGCGAGATTGCACGTATTTCACCGGTGCGGCGTTTTGCCCGACATCCTTTGACCGCGCCGGTAATTACTGGTTTTCGCGGAAGAACAGGGGGAGAGAGGGGACAGAGAAGGGTGATACCTCTAACGTACACGCCGAGAGCTCGGAATTTTATCGTGCAAACCGTCCTCCGGGCGGAAATTGGAAATTAGATTACTCGGGGAACAACTCGATGCTCGTACACCGCGGTACTGCTCTGCTGGGTATCGTCGGGCAGATTGAGAAACCCAGACTTGGAGAATCCGTCGTGCCGCGAATAGCATCGGTGGTTGCGGACTCTGTTCGGATAGCTCAGATCGACTGCATATGTATGTACTTACTTGGGTATTCTCTATTTCCTCGTTGTATAGTATAATATGTATCTCTATCCGTACATAAAAAAAAAACGTTTGTACTTAATTTTTATGTGGAAGAGATGGGAATGATACTAGTCACTTTCGCTAGACATCGTCTCGCGAGTTCAAATTTTACCGGTGTGACATTGACAAGAGACAATTCGGACACGTTGTCAAGCATGGTGTTATGTATTTCACGTAGGTATCAATTTATATTGACACGACTCGATGATATGTTAACGTAATGCAACGACGGAGTAGCTTTCAAATTCGCACGAACAGCCCCGGAAATAGGTCTAATTTTCCGAGGATCTCCGTTACAGCTGGGCGTATCATCGTGTAATCTAAACAAGCCGGTAATCGATGTATGCGTTTGACGTGGGCTTGTTTTTCTTTGCCCTACGATCCGTAGCCCCTCTGTTCCCCTTCCAAGTTACGATCGGACAGCTGGGAAGCGTGGCCCGATTGCGTAACGAGGACCCGCGCTCCCCGGCACATGAAATACCATCGTTTTCGCTCGGCTTGTGGGCTATCGCGCGGAAAACCGCGCGTTATCGCCAGACTCGACTGCAGAAACGAGGCTGAAAAATCAACAGCCACGCTTAAAGGTCGCGGCCGAGTTCACCGCGGACATTTTTCGGTCCCGATATGTCACTGTCAACTAGTATCGGTTTCGCTGACGTGTTTCGGTTGCATCGGCGATGGATTTTTCCCTTTTGCGTCGCAGTTGCAAGAGATAAGACTCTAAGCGATAGAGATATGGAATAAAGTCGTGACAAAGTTATCGAAAGGAAATTAGCGATTAACGATAAACTTGCTTAAAAGATTCCTATCTAATATAAGGAAAGTAAAATTTTATTCTACCACACGGAAATATATATATAAAACGCGGCGTAAGAGATTAAGTTCCTTTAACGCAACTTGATTGAAACGGTAGATCTATCGCATCTTCTATTCAGCTTACGAGATTCGATATGTGCCGGAGAAAAAAAGAAACGAACGGACGACCGAGATGAACGGAAGATGCGACTGCGATAACCACGATGGAAATTGAATTCTCTCACCAGTCATCCCGCTGTGAAAGTACATACGTATACGCATGCCAACCGTTGGGCGATCGATGTCGAGAAAAGGGAACCGAAGGTCCTGTCTCTATTGTCTCGAAACCGGAGCGCAGGTAAACGCGCGTAAGTACTTACGTCACTCGCCAATACTGTTGTAGTTGAGGAATACACGGGAAACCTTGAACCTACGATAAAAACGATGGGATAACATAAAATAATAACTATTAAATAATTATTAAACAGATTAGTTATCAAATAAAATGAGATAAATAAATATTCCGGTTCCTGAATGTGACAGCTTTGTTAATTGTATAACGCTTCCTTGGTATTACTTGAATCGCGTAGGTACTTTTTAACGAGATAGGTATAAACAGCGTAATGAAAGGGATAGGTAGTTGAATTTCATCGAGCTTTCTTTAGTCCGTTGCGTAACACGCGCGCAAGTCTTAGCGGCTACTTAACGTAGGTTAAGCTCCCATCCACTAGGCTGTCGAGGGATGCCCGTTGATCTAGTTAGCGAAATTGGAATTGAAAGCGTGACTGTTCGACATTACGATAATTTATCACTCAAATAAATGTTCGCTCGTGGTGTTCAGCCATATACAAGTATCAATTTACATGACGCAACGGATACGTAATCTGATATATCGTGTAACGGCGCGCACAGAATCGCGAATGGCCGTTCTCATCGAAACAGACGCCGAGGGTAACGCAGAATCGGAAATGATAAATTTCTCTCTTTTACGTGCCACAATTGTAGGTGCTTTCCTTATCGACTACTCACGTCGAACGCTCACCGCAACATCATTTTTAACGCATTGGTTCTATGCGTTGGTTTATATACATATCCACTAGTTTATTAACAATTTCATTATAATGTTGTAGACAATGGAACGAGACAGGTACGAAGGTAAATAAATTGCGTTAAGTTAGTTTAGGCGTTCGAATAAGCAACATTTATTAGTACGAGCTTTAAAGTTGCCTGTCTCTCGTTTATTTCGAGCAAATGGCTGTTCCCTTCTTGCTTGCCTTTATATATCTTGCTTATATTAATGCTATATATTATGCTATGCCATATATTAATGATGCTTTAATGGAATGGGAGTGTTCGTTAACCTCTCATGCTCGATATTTCTTTCCGTTAAGTTAGCGCCACTCAGCGAGTAATTACGCGCGGACAAACTCTTCAAATAAAGCAGCTTATTGAATTTATTTGTTACGTACGATTTAGCATGATTCAAATACCAATCTGTCATCGATATTGAAATAAATAATAATTCTGTTTATGTCCTTGCTTAACCTGTACTGCGTATAACGCGACTCGGTTAACATAGAAATCTATATCTAGTTAGTAGAAAGTTACTTAACGAAATGAAAGAAAAATAGTACTGACCTGTAAATTAGTAAAAATACAGTAAGAACGATCATATTACAAGAACGACGATCTTTATCCCGCCAATCGTGTATCACATTTGTAATCCAAACGTAATCTCTGTACATGTACATTAGTATATATATGCATCCCGAATTTCAGTAGCATACGTACATTAGCCCCGAAGTTAGGCACAGATAATTGTGTACCCTTTTTTATCGACATAGATCGATTAATTGCAACTCTTTGGTACGTAGCGCTACGTAAGACAAAATACCGCGAAGAATAGTTCAGTTTTCCCGCGTCGTGTCCCATGAAAATTGTTTATGCGTTATTCGCGTTCTTTATCGTACGATTACACAGTGTATTTTGTGCATAACCAATGAAGAAGCAATAGGCACGAATAAGAATGGAAGAAAGGAACGAAGATAGTGGTAGTCGATTGCCCCATTGATATTTACTATGTCCATCTTTTCCAATGGCCAACATAACCTAAAACGCGTAGAACTGGAACGTAAAAACTAGTCGAAATGTTAAAGTACCTACGTCTGAAAGAAATTAGAGTATCAGTAACAAAAAGAGGCGAAAAAGACGAGGTTTAGTAAGATAGACAGGTTTGAGTAGGATTGGTTTAAAGAAGCACGGTTTATCGGGAGATGGTAAATGGGCGAAAACACGGCGGAAGAACGCGTAGACACATCGCGAGAAGAAGTAGTAAGCCGTGAATAGAAGTGCGCTGGTAGATTCAACAAAAGGTGAACCCACAAAGTGGATCTAGCCGTATAGGTCTGTAGAAGGCGGGAGGTAGCCGGCCAACTCCGTAGGTAGAGATATATCGGAGCTCGGGCGTATTCGGGCAGGCTCGTGCGTTCCCGCTGGCTGGTGGTGGCCGCGCACCTCCGCCAAGTTTCACGCTGCGTGGAACGAAACTCGTACGCGATCAGCTCGACCGAGGCAATCCGGCATCCTTACGTATGCTCGTTGCGTTCTTGACCGATATGGTGTTCTTCTCCCCGTAATTAGTGACCCTGATCGCGAGATAGAGTCGATCGCGAGAGCTAACACCGCGTGTCGCGTGAAGAGAGCTAGGTTCGATCCCCGGACGGTTTGACCCCCTCTCGCTGTCTGTGACTGAACGAGAGCGAGCACGTCGGTTGCCGCTGGATTCTCGAGGCAGTGTACCGTAAAAAGTTCGCGGAACACGGTGAAAACGCGAGTCGTCCGTTCCTCGCGCGTACGTATATACACGGTGCTTCACGCTCGACGACGTTTCATCGCCTCTCACTATTGGAGAGGGAAAAAGAGAGAAAGAAGAGAAGCTCTGAAGCGTATCTGTATCGTTGACACTCTGTCCGTTCGCTCGCGTCGAGAGCTACCTGCAAGTGACAACCCTCCGGAGGAAAGCCTATCTCCTTCCTGTCCACCGAAGCTTAGCAGGACCCTTACGATTCGATGCGACTCGTACGAACGACAGTCGACGAATGACGAGAAGGAAAGGGTCCCCGATAGGGCCAGGTAACGATCCGACCAAAGGAAAATCGGAGTCGTAGGCGGGGCCTAAGGTCGGGGACACGTGACACGGAAACTGTCACGCCGCCCTTGTCCTCCCCTCCTTCACCCCCTCCACTCGACCGAAAAGCACCGAGCCAGCTATACGAGCGCTGCTTCTACCAACCGACAGCGTGCCGTCGAACGCTTCTGTTCGTTCGTCGAGTCTTCGCTTCTTTATTTCGATCTGTTCCATCGACCAATTTTTTCACACTGGATATGAAAGCGCACGCTCTGCGATTCCAATGCTCCTGTAAGAACACATGCGTTCGAACGACGCCATCTCGTTTCTCTACGCCTGTCACGTTTAGAATTTTACCAATGACGCATCGGAAGCAGTTTTAACGATACTCCAAACTAAGCAGCAGGTACACTTATACAAATATATGATATTTCGTGACACAAAAAGTGGGAGTCGCTACAACATCGGCAGTGTCTGAAAGCTGACATATTCGCCTCACTGACGTCTCTCTCCTGTCTAACCGCGTGACACCAAGGACGATCATCAAGGATTATGATAATATTTCATTCAAATTCGATCGTAGCTCGCAGTCACGACACTTTCGACGATCAGCCTTTTCATTATCCGTAATCGACGTTATTCAACACACCTGGTTTCCTAGTTTCGAATGATGCTCGTACGAATCAGTGATCGTCATAACACGTCTGTGGTCAGTTTGCCGATGGTTCGACCGAGATTCGACGCGGTCGAATTCGCGGTTTGACGCGGGTCACCGCGTCGCCGTGAACGTCCAGAAGATGCAGCAGGGTAGCGTGGGTGACGGGGACTCGGCCCCGAGGAATTCACCGAAAAACTCCAACTTGAGCGACGCCGACGGTCGTATTCGAATTAAAGTCGAGGCGCCGGAATCGACGGAGGTATTCGACCTTAAACGAGAGCCTCAAGACGAGTACCATACAGTCCAGCATGATTACCATTACGACAGAAAACCAATCGTTCCTCCAACGAAGCTCGATGGTAGTTCCGAGATCGTCAACCAATGTCAGCCACCACATCAAATTTATCCGCGACCGGTTACAACTGCACTCCCGAATTCTTATGGTTTCCCACATTTTTATGGACCGTCAGCGATGCTGCCTCCGTCGTTTCATAGCTCTAGACCATCTTCGGATCGACCGATTGGGAAGATCGACGAGCATGAGCACGAACAGGAACGTTACAGAGTGCCCGTGTCCAGTGTGGCCACCAGTGACAGTGTTTATCTGCATCATGATGCTCATAGATACGAGATCGGTGATTATCACGGGAAAGGATATTCAGGAATACCTTATGCCGCGTTTCGGCCTTCGATGCAGCAGCGTACTGCGGTATACGCTAGTCATCATAATAACAGTGGCTATAGGGTTGCGCAGTATCAAAATAGGAAGCGCAAGTGGAGCGGCGCTGCGCTCCGTGGAATGCCGCCGTCGATGCCAGTGAGTTTCCTTTTTTCTTCTTTGCTTCCGATTACTTGCAATTGATCTGGTTCATAGGATCGCCAATGCGTTATATGCAATTCTATTACAAAGAATGAAACGTTGTTGGTACTTACTTTTAGCTTCGATAGAGAGATTTAGTTAATGTTAATGTTTTCCGCGTCCCAGCAATCAATAGTTTAATCGTAACGACAGATTTTCTAGAAGCAAATAGGATTCGGTGCGATGGTTATTTTTCTGTAACAAATTAAACGTTCTATTTCGTTTCTTTTAACTCAACTGGTAAGATTTATTGAAATATACAATTGTGTTTAAATTGCACACAATTTTTGGTGCATACAGCGGTAGAGATAGAGCGAGAGACATATAAAGGAAACGCTGTAACAATTATTTGATTGTGACTATTTACCTATAGTGGTTGCTATCGCATTATCCAAAAACACAGTTCCTCGTGTCTCGATTCTCGTCTACGCGAAGCGCGATCATTTGATTCGCTGCAGTCCGAAGTGTAACTCGCTAAATATCGACACGCAACCGAAGAATATCTTTTGTCTGAGACGCGGAAGCAACCGTAATTTTACTTGTGGAAGATTTTTAATT
The DNA here is from genome assembly GCF_011952255.1 of Bombus vosnesenskii. Classification (NCBI taxonomy): domain Eukaryota; kingdom Metazoa; phylum Arthropoda; class Insecta; order Hymenoptera; family Apidae; genus Bombus; species Bombus vosnesenskii. The sequence continues at coordinate 267,970 of NW_022883050.1, forward strand.
ATATTCGACATTAATAATGCATTGAACGCCACTTTCTTCTGTTCGGCGCTCCGACGCACTGTAAACAAAAGCGAATTGCATTACGTAAGAGAAGCGCGTTTAATCGAATCCGCGGATATTTCACTGACATTTTACATGGACGCGAGGTGGTAGGCCTGTGGTCCGTTGGCACACATCCAATTTTCGTACCACCCAATTTTAACACAACTATCCAACCAGATTATACGAGTGATTTCTGACTTTTTGTGAAAACGATGCGATGTAATAATACGGCGTAATAATATCCTTGCAACCAACGTGTGAATAATATAACTCGCTACAACGATTACCCCCGTGAACATAATTTGTAATAATCTTTTCGTAATTCTAACGTACACAGAAAGGATCGTGAAATTTTCTTCGATACTAATTCGCTAAAGATGCTCGATGTATCCGCGTTTAATTTTACAAAGCTAGGTGTTTGAAACGTATTCTATTTAATTCTAGAATCGAATGAAAGAGCTAGGGCTTAACGCGGTGTTGCCTGATAACATACTGAATTTGCCTGTGATTTTTATACGCGATCGACGACGAGAAATACGAGAGAAAGTGACGTGTAACTCGGGTCCAAGGAGGAATCGTTACCGGTCACGACGCGTTATCGTCGCACGACCTGCGAAGAGTGCCCCGGGTTCCCGCTGGTTTTAATGAAATCGAATGAAAGTTGGCGATCGTTCGGTCAAAAATTACGCCGATCCATGGTCGAAATTACAGTGATTACACGCGGCGTGTCGGTTTGGCCCCTCGAGGGGTGGATTCTCTGGGCGAACGCGAACCGGGACGCGGCGAGGCCCATTCAGCGGCGACCGCGTCGATCACGAGCGAGAAACGGCCGACGCGGAACGGTTTGCACAACGATTATTATAATATCGGTGGATTAAAATAGATGCGCGTGTGGCGGACGCGTTTTGCCGGCGACTTCTGGTCTGGCCGCGATCCGCCAGCCAGCGCATTACATATTCTATGGTTATATAATGCGTACGAACAGCGTGGTTACTTTACAAATTACGCCAACAGCGGCACGGCTACCGCACGCTTCGATTAATTCAAATTGCCCGCGCGCTTACCCCGCATGAATTAGCTCGGCGTGCCCTTTTTCCTCCGCCTAATTGAGACCTACGAAACGCGCATAATCCGTGGAAGGAACGTGACTGGAAGTGGGTCGCGATACTCGCGATCGGACGTTTCTTTGGGTCAAAGGATAACCGAATCGCTTGATCGCGCAACGTCCGCTTCGACGTATCTACGATCTATACGTACGTGTTCGTGTTCCGTTTGTTTGTTGCTTTGCTTTACCTGCTCGTGAAAATTTTATCTACGATGTCTATCACGGGTCACTGATGGTAACGAGTTCCTACGACATTCGCATCGTTGTATTCTCGTGGAAAAAGTCGAGTTACTCAATTTGCGCTAACCTAACTCTGCGTTATCCCAGCTTTCCATTTTTACCGATTTTAATTGGTCTCCGGGTTTATCACGCGACCAGACCAGCGTATTTCTCGACGCGAAGAGAAATTACCGCCAACGGCTCCAGAAAACGAGAATGAACTACGAGCTGTTGTCCGTTTAGGCGCCCAATGATGGCGAAATCACGCCAAATCGGGCCGAGGCGCGACTCTAGCTGTTCTGTCGGCCACTTCCGCGCCGAATTTGTCCAGCCTCGATGCAGCCAAGGTTCTCTCATCTGCATACCGTTTCCTCTCTCTAACGATCGTTCATCTTCCGCGCCGGGACGCACGCACCTGTATCGAGATAACGCGGCGTAACGTATACCCGCGGCGAATAAGGGCATTGAATCGAAGCCGATCCCTACGGCTTTCCTCGGGTTAGCTCGCTCGCGGACTACCGCGGCTCGGTCTATAAATTTCGTACCGGGAAATCGTGCACCTGCGGCCGCACTCCTCCGAATCGATCGAGATCGAAATGGAATCTGTTTCTGCGAGTGCAACGATCCAGGAGATTGCGGGACTTTTGTCCTAGCACGTTTCTTATTCTTGCGTTTTAGTTGGAAAGTACAGTATAAAGTAAAATGCAGAATATGGTAGAACTAACGCGTGTAGACTAATAACTAATAACTAAGCGTGGAACTAATTTCATTTTGCAAACAGACTGCTTATATAATCGTAAAGGCGTAGAGAGAGAATGTAAAGCAGTGGTTAGAGGGAAGAGTAAAGTATACATATAAGGTAAGGAAGAAAAATGAGAGAAACATAAATCCTTCACCTAATTTTTAGATTTTATACGCGATTCCGTACATACTACATCCAGCTTGTTTATATATTTTACGGAAAGTTCGCCGGAAATGTGCGACTAATTAGCAAACACAATTAATTTGTTCGGAAACTTGCACAGCGATCACGTCGTGCGTATAACACTATATAACGATTATTTTTGCTTCCGCGAGACATAATATTGTATGCATCGAATTATTAAGCAAGACGCAGTTATCGCGTAGCGAGTCACCATAAGCGAGATAAAACATACACTTTCAAAGAAGTAAAAAATATTTTTTCACGCATTCGTTTCAACTGCTAAGCACTCGTTTTATGTTCGATATTTGAGAAATTAAGATATGCTTTCGATGGCTAAAATTTAAAGCACAGGAGAATGGAATTATATAGACCTGGAAGATAAGAAAAATATAAATACAATGTAAGCACTCGACTTCGGATAACGAAATATCTTTCTTTTCTATTAAATCTGGGCTACGACCTAATATCGATACAACGGTTCGTTAAACGCGAAATACATATAGGTACAGCGCACACGAGCTATCAACGGTTTATTCGGAAAGTCGTGAGATAATCGGAATTCCAGCAGATCCAAAAGTAACGAGAGATGGAAGCAGCACGCTTCCTCGGAGAGATGTACTTTATCCGTGCATACATTTACGCGGACATTGAAGCGCGCAGCCGGTGCAACAACTTGTCAGTCGGCGCGTACCGAAAAGGTTAAAGGCTGCCGGAGATGAGTTATATAGTCAATTGGAATCGATCACGAGTCACCAGGCATTACCGTTGTTCCTTATCGATCCCGTTACGGGGCATGGGACGCCCACTTAATAATTTCGTTACGGCCAAGGAACCTGTGTAACATTCAATCTCAACTATTGTGCCGTCAATAAAGAGGATTACGGAAGTACAACTGGAACTCGTTTTACGGGGCCAACGACAGTTCGCCTTTTCTCCTCGCGAATCTACCCTCTTGTTCGATTTTAATAATCATATTATATATATCTACGTCTAATTAGATATGCCACTAACTATAAAACATCGTGCGGCGCGTACAAGTCAAACTCGCTGGTTGATACGTCGAATAAAATCATCTATTCTCGGGCCGCGACTCGTAACTTGTACGTAACTCGTATAGTTTGCATCGTGTAAATAACGCGGTGATGAATATTCATTGGACGTTTCGCAATTACAACTGATATACTTCAATCGGCGATAAATTAGAGGAAGCGTTTTGTAACTATGGTTCATATCAGCTACGCGATATTTAACGCGAAACCGTGTCAATTTTCAAATAACATCGTGAATAGATCGAAACGAGGAAAGAATTACGTAGGTTGGCGCGGATGGGCCGGGACCCGGAGCGATTCCGCTCGCCAGATGCGATTTACAAGCCGTGGGCCCAAACGGAACGCGTTTTTCTACCTGGACCCTGTCCAATTGGCCGCAGCACATGGCGCTGCGTGATGCGCGATTCGCCTCGTCTCGTATCCACGCGAAAACAAGCTCGTGCAACGCGCTTTCGCCAAGCTTTAATTGAGTCGACGAGGAGAAAGTTTTTTTTATGCTCACGATCCAGGGCAAAAAGAAATAAAGGGATCGTTCACGGTTAATGAAGAGACTCCATAATCCTGGGGATACAGTACGTGTTTCTACTAAGTTCAGTAAACACGTTTTACACGTTTTACTCGAAAATATTGGAATCACGTTTCAAAATCACGTCGTAATATGTTTGTATGGGGTGTCTCGAAGTTGAGCTGGAATGCGTTAAACTAGACACAAGTAAGTAACGGGTTTGTGCGAACGAGTTGATGCATCGAGGAAGAACGAAGAACTGGACAACGATGTTTGGATACAGTTAGACAAGCATCTAATATGTTGCGCATGATAGATGATGATAGAGGTTAGGTAGACGTTATTCTCCAAGATGGATAGGGAAGATCTGATTCTTTAGTCTGGGGATATTATACAACTTTGATATTGTCGTTCGTTATGTGCTGGGAGTTTTAAACACACGAGCAGTTGACTAGGACACAGTCAATGCCAGAGATTTATAGACTAATATATTCGTATAACGACGTAGGAATCACGTTCACAATGGCGAATAATGCTTGGAAAAGTAAAACTAAACGAACGTACTGTAGCTCTTCTTACGTTTATATCGATTCGTCGATCAGTTAGATAAGAGCGCTAACGAGGAGTCTGACGTCGATTAAAAATGTATCGAGCAAAACGTTAGAGGTATAGCAGGTAATATTATTCGTGATTATAGAGTATTCTCTATTATTTACCTATTTCGTTTCACTTGCAAGTGAATGAGAAACGGTATCTGATGATTCACTTTATAGCCAAACTTTACCTGCCTACTATTGTGCTACCGAGTAGTTGAACCATTTCATTCGACGATTAGGTAGTTATTCCTCTCGAAATCAACGTAACCGCGACATAGTAACGAACTACGTCCACGGTAATTTTGTGCTTTGTACCGGTCGATTCACAGCCGGGCCGTGATTCTGACATAAAAAACGATGCCACGGCACTCTGCGGCTCTGGGTTCCATTGTGCCGGCCTCCGGCGGAGGCTGCACGCTTTTCATCGTTAACAAGCATGCTAGACAACGTTTGTTCGCTGCCACTCGGCGGGGAGCACGCTGCAACTTTTCTGCCGTGACGATCGTCCGAAGAATCCGGAATTGCGAACCGCTCCGGCTTTTCTGGATCGTAAAGCGATTTAAGTGCGCGCGGCGAGCCTCGCGAACGTCCGTACAAGCGGACGTATGCGGATGAGACGACGAAAAACGACACACCGCGTGACTTTCTGTTTTCCAATGTAAAACGTTGCTGTTGGAACACTGCTCTAACCGTAACTCGTGGCAAGAACTTGAATAGTAGCGGAGTTTATTTATGGTTTTTCTTCTACTTCGTATTTTCTGGGTCAAAAGTACAGACGCGCTATTTAACGAACTAAATATTGAACGGTAGAAATAATGTATTCCTGGAAAGATCTTCAACCAATGGTCCATAAAGATCAAAATGATTAATTGCTAAAGATCGTTCGATTCATGAAGTATCGGAACATCGATCTACTTTCTTAATTGCGAATCCCGTGTGTAATCTCGTGACGTTAATGTAAACATTGCTACAAAATCAGGTCGTATCTTGATGAAGGTATTTAGTAGCGCGTACGTGTGTTTCCATTGAGGATCGTCGAGTTAACGACAAGCGGCTCGCGACAAAAAGCGTGCACAGCGTTATTACCGCGAAACCCGGCATCCCGATGATACGGTGCGGAGCTGCCAGTTTACGCTCGTTCGCACGGCATCCCCCTTCGATACGGCGCGCAATCGCGTGGCTCTACGTGTCACTTTGTAGCGCATGAATAATTAATGGCCAACGTTTATTTTCCGTGCCGCTTTACGGCCCCGTTTTTTCATTTTCCTCTTTGGCTTCTGGCAAATACCGGATCGGCCGACAACGCATTTCCGCCTCGGGAAAAAACCACGCGACTGATCCGCCTGATTGCATCCGTGTAATCGCCATAATTTCGTTTTGCGTGAACGTCGCTACGCCTTAATCGTATCACTTTCTGCCACTATTATGTCATTTTCTTAATGAGGTAATTTTCGCATCTTGCAAATTCACGATGAATTTCTTTTGACACATTGATTCTCACCTTTCTTTCAGTTCTCACAGGTGTCCGATAATTAATTCTTTCGGTAGTCTTAAACGTCGTTTTAGGAAGATAATTTTGTTCTCAATAAGAGAACGTAGATTACGTGATTTAAACACCTTACGCATACTACAAGCTATTTAGCATGTTACGTATCACGTATTAATGGAATTGAATGGCAAACAAATATTTACGTTTATAAGAAATTGAGAAACCGGCTGAACTGAAAGTATCTGTCTATGAAAGGCGAGAAAATCGGATCGAAAATGACCAAACGAACCGACGTAGACAATTTCATCGCACAAACGGTTCTATATGTATCCGGAAGATTCGCTTCGGATAATCGAAATGTAACCGCGAGGCAGGATATATCGGGCTAGGTGAAGGGGGATGGTTACGTACCTGCACGTATTCTACCTTCAGTGAAAGTAATAAAGTGTACCGTTCTCCTAATTACACGAATTTTTGTCGAGAAACAAGCACATCTGTCGTAAACATCCGCCGCAAGATAACGACGCTATCGTGCAACATTAGTACTGCAATAAAAACCAAGCTCCGCATTAATCCTATCTAAAATTGCATCCTACGAGAAAGAAAGTAACTTCTCCTCGGTCGTGGTAGGAATTTATTTGGCGAAACGATACAGGAGATCGGCATTACTGCTATCCTTGAAGACCATCGCCACCCTTTCTGCAAACAACCGGCACGTTAAGTGGAGTTAATGAAAAAACGGTGCAGTTCTTGAGGAATACGGTCCGTCTCTCGAATGGAAATCATCCGTTACACGGCTCAAGCGGCAATTCAGCGTGTGGTAGCCGAAAAAGTGGGTAGGTAGACAACAACCCCCACGTCGTTATTAAAGGACGAGACGTTGGTTGTGGACAGGCGCGCGATAGGGCGCGTGCGCGGAGAAACCGCAACCCCGAAGCCGCACGCTAATTATTTATTCTTTGTTATGCTTTCCTTTTTCGTGTGGCATGGTGTGGCATGGCGTGACGATTCTCTTTCTTCCTGTCGCCACGTAAGTACAATTCGTCTCCACTTTTCGTTCGTTCTATTCTTCGGACGCCTGGCGTCTAATGGCTTTTCCGGTCTTCTTTTCCAGCGGAGATTGCCAACCAAATGTCTCCTATGGTTCTTAGAGCGGCATAAACAAAGGCGATCTCTCTTCTTCTTATTGCCAGTCGCTATTTATCGAAATTTGTACGAACGTCGTGGCTAATTTTTGCGTTTCGGTCTTTTTAACGGTTTCGAAGGAAGCTCGGATTTGCTTTGTTCCGTTTACGCGAAAAATTTGTAATGGTAATGCGCGAGACGCAGCGATGTGATCTACGACGGTGAAGTAGGTACATCACGGATGACTGCGCGTAATTGCAAGAAAAAAAGGAAAAGGATAATTCAGTTTCATGCAAATGCGACACGTCGTTAGGTTGAAAATTGTCTTGAGCCGATGCGACCGGATGGATCGTTTTCTCCGATTCGTTGGCGTATCGGCCGCCTTGAACTTAATCCCCATGGAAGGAAACACACGGCGCATAATTACATCTCAATATCGTCGAATTAAATTTCAAAATCCTCGGAATATCCTTCTGCCGGTCATTATTCACGGCAATTATCATTAATTTACTATCTGTGGCAAATAGTAATTAAGTTTTTGTTCCGATCTCGTGGATCGAACAAACATATGTCGATACGCAAGATCACCGTGCATTTTCCCATATGTATTTTTCTCAATTACGGCATTTTTTCTTCGTTTCTTCTTCCTCTCCATGTGAAACGTCTCCTCAATGAGCCAGTGGCCGGACGGATAGGCAACGAGGTGAGACCTCGCGGAAATTCCGTGAGGACCCGTGCATTCCTTCAGGATCGATCGACACGCACGAATATTTTCACATAACACCGAGAATTCTATCGTGCCTGTCTATCGTGCCCGGCATTGATGAACACCACGACGTCATACGGGATCACGCGAACACGTGTCTCGATGCTTTAACCGCGTGTAAATGCTGCTCTCGAGGGACGAGTACTTGTCTATGGGTGACAGGTTGCGTTTCGATAGTGAACTATGATATTTTCCTTCTTTCTTTTGCAAGGAGTTTATATTCTAACAAATAATTTTCATATTAAATCTATTTCCGCGTTGTAACATATCACACTATCCATATCGAACGTTACGCTTCCTTGTAAACTGTAAATTTCTATTTTTGGAAAGTACATTCACCGACCCAAAAAGTTAAAGGTTAACGAGCCAACACTTACATTAAGCACTTATCTGCTCGCTTCGGAGATACCAGATTAAGTACCAACAGGAAGACACAGAACCCTCATAGGATATAGGCAAAAACCTACATCTTATTGATCACTGTCATTCAGTAGAAATAAAAACGTTGGTTCGAGCGAACGGTTTCGTGGTTGAAAAACGTTCTCGAGTTTTGCCCATCGACTTCCTTTCTCTTTGCCGACTTATACATACTTATCGTAAATATATACCTAATTCTATTTACAGTTAATAACGTAGGAGGCTGGATGGAACGTGTCCTTTCGAGGAACGTTCTTGTAATATCGGCTTGAATATCGACAAGACGATTTCTTTTCGTAGAAAATTTTGCGCTGTAAAATCACGGACGCTGGAATAATTTTGAAATTAGACAAAAACTTTACGGTTTTACGGTAACTCCGAGAGAATATTATTTTCGTAATCGATTTGATCGCTTGTCTAAGAGACGTAAATGGGAAAAATTGGATTTTAGAAGAGAACGAAGTTAGCCCTTTACGATGCAACTAACTGATAAAACCACTGTACTTAAATATGTTAAAAAAATGAAATAGTCTTTCCACGGGTTTGATAAATTTGTCCGTAAAGAAGTTAATGGAGGCTTATCTTCTTCCGCAAAACAGTGTCCGCCTCGAAAAGGGTGCTTCGCGTTCGAGTACCATGGACAATGCACGTTACATTGATTCTTTACGAGGCCACTTAGATAGCGGCAGCGTTGTAAGCGCACATTGAACGTTATTGTAATGCGGGTAACGTTGCACACCGACGCCGATTATGTTACAAAGACACGGAACGGCCGCTTACCGGCTTAGCCTACCACGCTTTACGATCGCTGACACCTACCGACCCGCCAGCGATCGCCGGTATTATGATCACGACCATTAAAGTAATTGATGCTATTTAGAGGAGATACGCTTCTCGTACAAGTTGACCCCGTGACATCGAGAACCGCGTCGCGTGAATGATTTCGATTTAAATAATTTCGACCGAGAATCATTCTGATCGCGTTTTCGCACGAACCGAACAAGTTTCCACGTCTAAGCTTCTTTGTTTATATGCATTGCAGGTTGCTAGTACGAGAACGGTGTAGCGAGTTTATAGTCGTTGGAGTAGAATGCCGATGCACGATACTGCTAGGATTTCGTGTCATTTTTATAATCTTTCGGCTATTTTTGATTCCTGTTTCTCTTTAGAAAATTGTCTGGTCTTGAGAAAATTGATCCTTTGATAGATAGCCACGAGGAGTAAGAAAAACAGTGATATAAACAACATTAAATGATGGATGGTATTTCTATTTCAAGTTTTTGTCAAAGTATTTGACAAAAATTACATTTCCAATTGTAAAAATTGAATTTGTCAAAATATATCCTCGAAGGAAAGAAAGGACACTTTCATCGAACAATTCCGGTTGCTGAACGCACAAGCAGGATCTCGATTCTCGATGGCACGACACGACGGTCCACTTCTCACCGTAACGAGCAGATATGGTGACTGGTCAAACACGACCCAGTGATTCTTTATGGGCCCATTAAACGCTCTCGGACTCATAGTCGCGTGGTAAACATTATTATAATCCGACTAGCGTGGCAGGGCCGTGCCGATTACTTTACAAAGGCACGAAGCGACTGCTTTAGGGTTGCGATTCCGCTTTACGATCGCTGACACCTAGCCTTGGTGGAAGCGGATCGCGTACGCGCGCGCGATCGCTCTCAGATATTACGAGCTCGAATATTAAAGTAATTGATGCCACCATAAAACACGAAACAGCGGTGTCTCTGCCGGTTCCTCGCCTCGGATCGCCCCGCGGTGCTCGATTTAACGCGCCAATATTTTTTCCGCGCCCTTTCGTGGAACCTGATGTGTGGATATCGACGCTTGTTTCCTGGCTAAACGCCTGTTATTATTTGTGCCAAGATTTTTCATCCGGTGCCCGACCATTATTCGTTTCCTTTTTTATTTTTCCAAAAGACTGTTTGCAAGCCAACTGGATTTCATATTCTGCAAGAAATATTTCTGCAATGGTTGTTTTACGCGCGATACTATTCTTCTGTTTCGTTCAATGTTTCATTCAACTTATATTTATTTTTTTTTTTTTTACTTTCGAACAATGTGGATATTTATGCATTTAACGTATGATTATGATTAATAGTTTCGAAGTTTATGATTTATAAAGCAGCCAAGTTAATTTGAATTGGCTACGTAATGTAAGTATAGAGATACACAGCGTGTACCATCATCAGATATTCATGTCGATTGGAATATTTATATCAATTGCAGATCGATAGTCCAACTAGTACATTTAATTCGTTCGCTTCCGATATATCCGTCGCTGTCATCAGTGGTACACCTTCTGCCATGATTCCTTTGGCTGCTACCGTGGCTGCTATATTTAGAAGACGGATTCTCCCTACGGAGTTCATTCTTCCCGGCGCGGCGTGGCGAGGGGTTCTTTGTTGGCGTCAAACGTGCTCGCGTCGTATATGAACGTCGATTAACCCTTCGCCAGATAAAGTGGAAGGTATACCGCCGATACCCTCTTTGAGACTATAATGTTTTTCAGCGATAGGCGTTGCGCAATTTACTTGGATTTTTAGCGTAGACAGCGTAGGTATATTTAATCTTTTTCTGTGTGAGTATATGCGAGCCGCGAGAATTTGTTCTTATTTCCAAACGATAATAACTTCGTAGTTTATAACGTTTGCAATTACACAATTAGTTATCGATCGCTGTTTGAAACGCCGATCGCGAACTTGTAACTTGATAAAACTAACAAATGTACGCAATTAAATGTAACAAGTTAGTTCATATTTGCCGCGCTGCCTGAAACGAAGCAATTGCAAATTATCACTCGCATCTTAAAACACGAAAAGTATCACACCGTACGAAGTGTAGAACTGGTACAGCAGTAGACTTAAACGTTTCACCGGGAGGGTTGGCGCTTCTTCGCACGGCGGAATAATAATTTCCGATCTCCGCGAGTCGGTCGGAACGACTTCATCTCCCCGGGGCCGGTGTTCATCGCGACAATGTCTACCCCGCGGAGGCGCGCTGTAGCCGGAGGATTTAAGGAGCGGGTAGATCGCGTAGGCGGCTGCCTGCGGCCCGGTGTAAACCGAGCTTTACGGCGCTCGTGGCCCCGTCGATCGTGAGATCGTATTAGAGCGGCGCGTCGGCGCCGAGTTTGGCTTAGGTCGATGCTGCGTGTCGAGGGGTGCCGAGGGGCCAAGAATTGTGCCCTTCTTCTCGGTGTACACTCGAGGGTAGGAAGAAAAGGGACAAAGAAATCGAGAGGAGGATCGTATATACGGTGCGCGAAAGAAAGGTAGAAGGGGGAAGAAATAAAGAGAAATATAGAGTTAATGGGAGAGACGGAGAAATAGATCGAAGGAAGAAGGTAAGAGGCGAGAGACAAGAGAGAGAAAGAGAGGATCGAAGGGCACATGGAAGGAACAGCGTGTAACGATGTATCAAGCTGTTGCGCCCCTGGCGTGTCCGGCAATGGTGGATCGTCGCTTTGAGCTGGACCGCGCCGCTTCGGCTCTGCATCATGCCTTTACACGCTCCCAATGCCCAAACGAGGGACGATAATGCCTCGCTCTCGTCTTGTTCCCGCGCATAGACACTATTAATTTCGTATCCCTCGCCGCGTGCGCGCCTGTGTATGACCTGTCTCGCGGTCTAACACACGGAAAGACAGAGAGCGCAGGCCCGTTCGATTGACTCGTTCGCCTGGATATACGCCGTCCTTTTTAACGTGCATCCGCGATCCCGAGGTTTTCAAGCCTCCCTCGAACGTCATTACCGCGATCACGTCCTTTAACCGTTGGAAATTGCGTACGTAATGCCGGGTAATTCCGGCGTAGACACCGGACTAGGTGTCCAGTTCGCAAAGGTCTATCGGTGGTGCGGCTACATAACAGCGAATTGGAATTTAAATTTCTGGCGATTAGAGCTGGGTAATGCGTTTTAATGAGTTTTATGGTCTTTCGTTCGAGGCATCTATCGCCAGACGGACAAATTTCTGGACGGTTTAAGAAGCGTATGGAAATCATTATCGATTTTTCCAATGTAAGATTACTCGTTTGCGATGATATCGTCTAATTTTTCCGATACCCGGCAAGAGGAATTCTAGTGATAAATTCTGGTAAATTACGCCCGGCATTTTCTAATAATCGTGACCGTTCTGACCCTGACGTTATGCTATCAGGCATTCATCTTCTCCTCTTTTGCTTCTATCGTTATCTGTTATTTTTGTTTAATAATATTTCTTACTTATCTTTCCCGCCTGTTCGATAATAATTTTTCACGCATGCAATCAAGCGATATAATTTATTGCTAGTTTGTATCAGATTGAATGTGTAAAAGAAAATCTTCCGTTTGTGTATTAAAGTTGATTTCAATCTTTTTATTTAGTATTTTTCAGACATATTGTGTATTTAAACTATATTACGAACGTAACCCATCAAGCCGAAATAGCTCAGTTGGGAGAGCGTTAGACTGAAGATCTAAATGTCCCCGGTTCAATCCCGGGTTTCGGCAATTTACCTTTTTTTCCTTTTTATACCTTTTTTTTTATTCACAGCTTATTTACTAGTATTATTAAGCTCTCATAATGTTATTAATCTTAAAAAAAAAAGAAATAAAAAATATAATTTGCTACTTTATTTTATAATTTGTAAGTCGAACGTTATATTTGAATGTGAATACAGTTATCATAGGCAAACGAAAAAGAGTATAATTAGATATATGTATATAAAATAGTGGTTATTGTAGAAAATTATAGAATTATATAAAGGAAAGAAACTAATCTCTTTACGTGTCAATAGCACATCTAACAGTCACGAAGGCAACATGACGCATAGTAGTTTCAATATTTAAAATCTAGTAATCGTGATTAATCTGGCACTTACTCGGCTCGTCCTTTTGACTCGTTAACGCGGCTAGATTAAAATTTCCGTTCGCCTGACTGCCTTTTGCGCGGCAATAAATTCCATTAATAATGTTGCATGATACGCTTTGGCGGGTTAAGGTCCGGCTAGGCCGCGGCTTATATCGAGAACGGTACATAATTATTACGTGGAATGATCGCGGCGTTGCGTGTGACGTTGTAACCCCCGCGCCTAAACTGGCCAGCCGATAATCTCGCAGTCCGGTCTTGTTCTCGAGCATGGATACTATTAATTTCGTGTCCCTCGCCGCGCCGCTGCGCCGTGTTTTTCGATTGACTCGTTTATCTTGCTTTCCGCCGATTTCGCTGTAATTAGAAGCCTTGATGGGAAATTAATTCGTCGAGCCGGTTGCAGCATCGGATTAAAATTGTTCTTTTGAACGAGGCACGTATGGTACGTACCGGCAGTGCGATGCTGGGCGGAGTTTCTTTTGTGAAAGTTTAAGCGGCGATTGATTTCTTTCGTTCATCGAGACATAGAGTTAAGAGGGAAAGTAGATATAAAATTCAGTGACTCACAGGTGTTTTTACCAATTAGTTTGCCTCGAATTGGAATTTCCATTAAATCGCGCTATGAAATAGTTAGCGTCGAATACATACGATCCCTTACGCGATTGATCTTTCTTGCACTAGCATTCGCGAAACTTTCAAAGGCCAAACAAAGCTACAAACTGGCGTATTACCTCAAGTGCCCCCCTGTGCATCGGCACGCCATTGTTTTCGTAAACGCGAGTCCACGGCCTGAAACAGAAGCGCAGGCGAACACGTAACGACACGTTGACAGGTGCACGACCAGTCGTTGGTGTTTCCGCGCGGCAGCACGCTGCCGTGGACACGCACGTGAACGCCCCCGGCCGATGAATGCGTGCAGGGAAACGCGTGTACGGTTCGCACGTGCCACGCACGCCGTTACGCTTGGAAAGCTCTTGACAACGGCCTCCTTCGATCGACCGTTCGTTCGGAAGCGTAAATGCGAGTCGCTTTATGTCTTCCAGCCCTCCGATAGATCCCTCGTCGAAGATTCACCGGACGTACGGCTGATTGGTCGAGCACATTGGTCGGCCTGATTTCCTGGAAAACGGTGCCAATTTGCCGATGAGTTTTGCCGCGTTTGCTCGATACCTTGCTGATATTCGTGACTGCTCTGGCTTAGGTTTTCCGTCTCTCGTTGCGTGATAGGACTATGCAGCAAACAGCGTTTTGCTATATGCTTTTCAGGACAATTATGTGATGTTTTTAGGTAGTTAAAAGCTTGTGTGTAACAACGTGATTTTAAAAAATAGACCAATAGAGAAGAAAGAGAAGAGAATGAAAAGAAAGAAAATATACGAGATACTCAAGCGGTAAAAGTTTTTCAAATGATTATCAAACAACGGATAATTTTGCCTGTAATACGCAAACCACGTGCACTATATCTTTCAAAAATGCATTCTTTCGAACTTTAATTTTACTCCATTATATCTTGCAAGAAACGATCCAAGCAAACCCTAACAGAACGCAAGACGTTGGGTATCGAGGGGTCAAAGAGGACGGTACGGTGGGAATAACCGCAATTTGACGTAACATGATGCGGGGAATAGCGAAACTCGGTCCAGAGAAAGGCAGGCAACCCTTGCAGATTCGGTCGGGCGGTCACAAGGGGGTGGAAAAGGGTCCACGAGACAGAAACCCCGGGAAAGGGTATCTGTTGTCATGGTCCCTGATGCTCCATTATTGATTAAAGATGGCTGACTGGCTGGATGGATGGATGGGCGGTGAAGTCGTGACGCCATTTTAATATGCGCAATTATAATGTGTACCCAGAGCCCCGGGGAATGATACGGGCCAGGTCAGGGAGGTGAAGGACGCGTCGCGCATGTTGTCGGTGACCCTGCTTCTTGAAACCGGTTCGCCTTCTTTGTTTGCACCGAAATCAGAGGGGAACCGCGTAATTGAGGAGTTAATTAGGACGCGTTCGGTGCTTTAATCGAGTTTCCCGTTTCTAATCTATAGTCGTTAGCGAGATTCTCGTGTTCGTCCCTGACGTTTTTCGCCTCTTCTCAACAGGTTGCACGGTTTTCCTATAAAAATAAACGGGTACACCTTGGAAAACCTTTGCGATCGTTAAGGTAGCATAAAATTACGGGTGTAAAAAGTGAAAGTTCGTTTAAAGAAAGCAGAACAAATGAAATATAGAACATATCGTACAGTTGTTTTCTTCAGTGATAAACATTCGATACGTGGAATTAACATTGGAACTATCGATAGTTAACACGAAGCTATTTCTACGAAAACCTGTCAAAATGAATATTTTTTTATTAGAATATTTTTATGTTTATTGATTTATTACTTTCTTACAGAAGAAATTTCATGTTATGTAGTACATTTATGGTATTATTAATCCATCTGGATCACTATGATCCCTAAACGAGGGTTGACACATTTATAAAATTGTAGAACCAGTCATTTTGACTGCTGCGGTGTTTCTAGTGTTAGCATCTAGCGATCGATCCGGAATTTTCCTGATAACTAATATCATCGTATTGAATGATACGCAGTAAAAATTTTACAAACGTGTGGCAAGTTGTACGAAACGAGGAAATTGGTTAATTGGGGTTCGATGAACAGATTGCAGATTTTACACTTTGACACGTACCAGTCATTTTGACCTGTTGTGGTATAAGTAGCCTGAATACAATATTATTTTGAGTTTGAATACATAAAAGACAAAATACAATTCGTTATATTATTCTTGTAGTTATCGTTGCGAAAGTCATTACATCATTAAGGAAAAAAAATATAACATGAATTATAAATCTTAAAATAAAATTGTAAACAGTCAATTTGAATTCCTGTTGCATAAGTAGAATCGCCTTAATAGCGTAATACGATGTGCAATTAATTTATTGCCAATTATTCGCAACATGGATAATGTCGGTAACTTTACTGCTAATTCGTCCTCACCCTGAATCTGTTAACAAGTAATTGTCTAACCTTCGCTACGACCGAAGAAACGGAAAGAAACAACCCTATTCTCGGCAGAGGCTTCATCAAATTTACACGAGAAACTTTTCCGTAGGAGAAAATACACGCGATACGTTCTCTAGCCAATCCGTTACTCCGCGGTACGGCACATGGGTGGAAAGTTTGTTACATGGGGCGGTGATTGCACGGAGGGGATGTACGCATCGGTATCAGGAGACTCGTGAAGAGATAACAGCGACGACAGCTCGTTAGCGTCGTGCGTCGGGGTTGTAGCGATGTCGCGAAGCTCGATGCCCGACAACGACCGACCGTGGGCGAACATGTCGTGGCTACAATGCCCGTACGTCTACCACAATGCCCGTAATAGGAAAATTAATGTGTGTTGTGTGTGGTCGCTACGTGCACCCCGGGGCGTTCGCGAGATCCTCGATTGTATTGTCCACGTACAATTCGGTCGTATAATCGATTAGTCAATGGAATTTGACTTGCGTCGTGTTTGGTTCGCTCGTAAAGTTTCTGAATCTCCAGTGTCCTTCCTTTGATATTCTTCTGTGGATTTTTTCCTATTTCCTCGAGGGATTCGAAACGATTCAGACGTTGATATTCGATTAGTCAAAAAAGAGGGTGGGAAGTCTTTTTAAAAATCACAGCAATTTTTACGATACATATAAACGCTGGTTTGGTAGTAAACAACTAATATCATAAACGGAGAAAATTTCTCCTGATGAAATTTTCTGATGTTCGGGGAACGTTGTTGCGAGAGTAACGTTACAGCCTGTAGCACGGACGTAACGAGTTCAACGTTTCAGTTTCCTAGAAGGTCTACTGTATTCAGTTCCCCCTTGACTTTTTAGGAAATGTCGTTCTCTTTGAATTACGCAATGAAAATTTTACCAAGGATACAAAGGATGTTGCGTATTTTTCTTTCTCGAAAGATTGTCTAATTTAAATTCCAAAATTTTTAACGTATGACGTAAGCAGCGGATGTTCGATCATTCTTACGTTGTTATTTAAAATATCGCGTCTTCGAAAGGTTGGAAAAAAGGGAAAGAAAGCTCGTTAAAAGGGAGGAAGCAATAGTTCCGCCGCGTATCAAACGTTGCGCCCCATCCCTGTTAAAGCGGCCGTAAACAGCGAAGCATTAATACAATTCCGCTATTTAATTCACATCGCGTCTACTCACCCTCTTTGCAACCCGTGCCGTGTATTTCATGCGAGCTGCAATATTAATCCGCGTTCGCGTGGCGTGCTAAAAGGCAGAGAGAAAATTCCCGCGAACCACCCCATGTGTGCTCTCTCTTTCGCGCTCGCGCGTCCATCAAAGGATAACGAATAAAATGGTAAATAACGATGCGAATGTTGGAACTCGAGGGGAGGATCGTCGATGACCGGATTGGGTTTTCCCTTTTCCTTCTGTATTTTCCTCGTCCTACTACCGCGTTATCGCATTTCTTATTTAAGCCGAAGCATGTTGTACGCCACCCGATGGCGCGGCTCGATAGGTCGCCGATACGAGTCGTTCGAAGAAGACGTGGCTCGTCCTCGTGGAGGATAATGACCGCTCTCGCGGTAATAGCAACTGCGAACTCCTCCTGAAAGCCTATCGAACGGCCCCTCTCGCGTGGAAATGCGTCTAATAAATATGTCGACTGTATTGCACGCGAGTCTCTTTTCTCTCTTGGAAAGTGTTTTTCAACCACAGGGTATTCCTGCTTCTTTATATTTTTCCCTCGCATCAACCAAGATTCAGACATAGCACCACGTAACCAGTTACCATTTTTAATTCACGGAAAGACACAGCACCGTGTCATC
The DNA here is from genome assembly GCF_011952255.1 of Bombus vosnesenskii. Taxonomy (NCBI): domain Eukaryota; kingdom Metazoa; phylum Arthropoda; class Insecta; order Hymenoptera; family Apidae; genus Bombus; species Bombus vosnesenskii. The sequence goes on from NW_022883050.1 coordinate 285,908, forward strand.
AGTTACGAGTGTGTTAATACACGTAAACGGACACGTATGTTCTCTACGCTACTTATCATCCATTATACGGTTTGAAATTTTTACCAAGAAGTTAGAACCTGCAGCACCGCGGAGGTTCGCGGAAGCGGAAATGTCCAATTCACCGCAGGTGACTTTTATCGGAAAGACCGCGAAGTGGACTAACCAGCGTGCGTTCGTAATGCAAGCTTCGAGAGGGCCGCGTATTAGTAGGTACCTTTCTCGCATAAACAGTCATTTATATGCTCACAAGCCTTAATAGCGGTAATATATCCAGTGACCAGCGCGTTAATAGGCAATAAGCGCGAGGCGACTCACCAAGTGCCATTTGCTCTCCGGGGAAAATTCTTGTTTTCCTCGAGACGGAACACGGCGCTCGCGTCCGAGAAAGAGCAATACAAAGTGATCAGAGTCGACTTGCTATGTATGACTCACATCCAGTCGATTGATCGCAGGTGACGAGGCGAAGCCGAGCGTTGGCGCTGGCGCTAGAATTTTCCCATGCGTACCCTGCCGAAGATAATAATTACGTTTCACGTCGGGAAACGTCAATCTCTCTGTCTCTCCTTCTTTCTCCGCGTTAGTCCGTGGCGATTTACCATCGTGGATACGTCTTGAATTATTATTGCGTTTTCTCCAATGGATAATTTGCATTGCCGTTCGTTCGCGCTACGTCCATTCCGCGAATGGAGAATCGATGAGCGGCGAGGAACAGCCAGCGAGGGGATAAACTTGTCGTCGACCGTGTCTTCGTCGTCTCTGGTTTTTTCCAGTCCAATACATACAACGTTGAACAGGCTGTATTTATAACAAGAGTTATTTTTAAGCTCGTACGTGTACGTAGGATTTTAAGATATTTTTTAAAGTTTGTAAAAAAAAAAAAAAAATCCACGGCGACCTGTTAAAATTTCAAGCCAAGTTTGATTTCTTTTGAATCTTACTACCGTCTGCACGCTGCTAGTTATTCACTTTTAAATCGTTCCAATTAGTCTAATTTGTTTCGTGTTCGCGATAAATCTTGCTTTAACAATGAGTAATTTCAACACGTTAACGCAACCCAACATAAACATATCCCCTGTCCATCTTCGCAACAACCTCAATTACCGCCCTCTGCCATCTCGTCAGACATCGAAAACAATTCAGCTAGCGGCACGCGAGCGAAAAAGAATCTCGGTCGATGAAGATAATCTGCGCCGGCATTCGCCACGAATTAATTCGTGGCCGCGGTGCGTGTCAAGCTCGTCCCGTTGTGTCGTCTCGTCACGGCAGTGGCTTGGTCGTTTTGTCGCCAGTAATTACGGGGCACGGAGGTGGGCGGCGCGTAACGTGTCGCGCGTTTCGCTCGGCGCGAGCGTGGACGTCGCGTTACGGCGCGCGCGGAAGTGTGACGCCGCGACACGCCGCTCTCCATCAGATAAACTCGCTTAACTGGCCGTTTAGCCCGGCTCGATTGAAAACCGTATAGCTCGCGCGATCGCTGCGTGTCACTGCGCTGCTTCGCACCGTTGCGTGCGCGTCAACCAAACGCCGAGTCTCCTTTTGTCCCGTGAATTTCATGCTTGTTACTCGCGTTTAACCTTCGTTGGCAGAAGACGGTTGGCTCATGGCCGGCGGTTTCATTAGTCGTCAGCTTTCTATTTTCCTTTTCGTGCAGGCCGCTGATGACTTCGAGTACTCGTTTTTCGACTACTGCGCTTAGGGTGAAACACGCGGTAGTTGTGACGAGTATTTGCACGTACCTTTCTTCGCCCAATGAATTGTTTTTTTTATCGGAGTCGTTCAATTTCCGTATTATCAAATTTTTGTAGTTGATCGCAAAGCGCTGCGAAGCGTAACGTGCAGCTAAGGAAGAGGAATGTTTGAAAATAGACGGGGTAACGATCGTCTCGAACGCATCAGAACGCGAGGATACATCGAGAGTTTCACCAGCCCGTCGATTGTTTTTCGTGGCAGGGAAGATTAACGCTGCCCGTCACCAGCAATGTATTAATGACGCCGATGATGGAACGGTACGATGATCGTCGACGTACTTACATGTACCTCGCACGGTTTTCTACTCGTTGCATGCCGTACACGGCTCTGGGGCTAATTATCACAGCTGTCGGAGTCACCGCTTCCAGATCTCCAAGATATCCATGGGTCGGCGATCAGCTACAAGGATGACACGCTCAATGTCCCTTTTATACGCTTATTTCGTTTGTACGCTCATTGCCTTTGTAATCCCTTTCGTGGCTTCCAAGGCGTAAAAGTAGATAAACTAATGGTCGAATTTGGATGCTTCGTCTGCCACGGATGTTATATTTTTCGTATAATTTCGTCGCTTAAACATCGTTCGTAAACTCGCCGCTATTTTACGTTATTCGATTTAAAACAGTTGCAGACCTCTGCAAGGATACCAAAGTGTCACGTTTATCCTAGCGATCGGGACTGCGTCCTTCAACTCGTGTAAGAGTCTGTCAAGTGACTGGTCAAAATGACTTACAAAAGCGAAAAGGACCGCGGTATGCACGATATCTCGCGTATGATCGACGCACGACAGGGGAAATATCCCCGTGGAACACGGTGTACGCGACATTATCGAGCTACGAGATCGGCCGAGTGTTTCGGCGTTCGCTTCGCCGTGTCTCGCCGGAGGTCGAGGATGAACCAGCCAATGCATAGACCCGCCTTTAAACGTATGCGTCCCGTCTGAAGTTATGCCAATAGTAGCGTGTCCCATCGAAATTGTCGGCTGTCGCAAGATTGCAACGTTGTGGGCGCGTAATGTTCGATAAAGCTCGCAATTAGTCGGCGCTGTCCTCGGCGCAAGACGCCGGGATGGAGTGGAACGTCGGTGTTCTCGGTTGGCTGGAAGAAAAGGGAGGAAAGGCTGTAATTTTCACTTACGTTGGCTCTCTGCTTCGTGGGCTGTCTTCGAGGTGGTTGGGACGCAACGTGTGATCAACGTGACTGCTTCGTCGTGCCATCGCGTCGTGACGTTCGAGTTGAACAGAATCGCGGAGGATTGAATCGTGGCGACCCTGTGGCTGGAAATTCTTTCGACGAAAGGACAAGTCAAGTCGAACAAGTCGAATCGTTGTTTCGTTGTACGATGGCTATTTTTCATTTCCGAACAGTCGTGTTAAACAGCGCGTTACATATGAAAAGAGTACAAAAGATGAGGCTACAGAAACGCTGAAAGTAATAAAGATAAAAAGCAATAACGTCTATAGACGTTACGAAGGACATTTGTGTACGTGTTTTGATACAAAAACCGAGGATCGCTTTATTGGAATTTCAGATAAGCATAAACTTCTTATTTAACCATCTGCGGAGTATGGTTTTAACGACGTCGGTGATTAAGCGTGCAACCTCTGCTGTAAGCAATACTTTATTACGTGCACGCATACTGTGTGTAGACTCGACCGATGGACATAGTACATACTTGAAAGTTTCCGCGAAAAATCAATTATCGCGCGCCTTTAAGTTATCGATCATGCGTCTTCCAAATCACGAAAAGTCGTTTCTATCGCTTCCAGTAATTTATCTGAATCGTAATTCTGAATCTTCGCAGTCTCTCGTTGCGTATGGTTTTACGATATTCGTCTTATGACAGTCGCAGATGCGATCCATCGCGAGATTCGAAACGATTTCGATGTTTTCAGACGTACGTAAAATATTTCAGCAACCTATCATTTGCTCTGCCTATAGTAGTTCGCTTCAAGTGTTTTATTCCCATCGCTGTACGGCGCAACTACGCACGCATGCAGTCTGCTTGTTTCGAGGTCGTTCGTTGATGAAGTAGTTTGGCTCGCGTTTATCTCGCTGGGCCATCCTTACTTTGTCATTACGTGGTGCGACCGCGGTTGGAAATTTTCGTGGCAACGCGTCCACCAGCTGCTACGTCTGAATCACGCTATTCTATGAAATATCGTTATTGTCATCAATCCTGCTCGTCTAGTCATCGTAATAACGATGCCGCGATCAACTCGCATCGTCAAAAATCGTTTCAAACCTCTTTCGAGTAATATCTTTTAATTTCTTCCAAATTACCGCGAGACATTCTCCAAATCACCTCGTTTCCACTTGATAACCTCGATTACGCGCCAAGATTAGAGAAATCGTTGGAAGACCGAAGAATTCGGTTTACATTGGAAGATCCGGGAGACTGTCGGGTAACGCGAAAGAGCAAATGTTCGGCGAGAAAGGAGGAGATGTAACGAGGCAACGGAATCCAGCCTTTTTCTTCAATGGCACGCGTTTCTTTGTCCAGGTACGAGGAATCGGCGACGATTAGAGAGAGAACGGAGGCGCACGCTTCGCGTTGCGAGCGACGTGTCGCGATCCGATACGTTTTTACTTTTTTGTCACGGATAGAAGTGGAAAGACGCGAGAACGCGTGCGGTGGGCTTGATATCCTGTGAAATTGAGTCCAACGAGCGAATTCCTTCCTCCATCTACTGTCAGATGGACAACTTTTTTGTAGATTCGAATCAAAGGTAATAAAAATGTCGCTACGTGGCGGTTGGTCGACGCGTGCTGAGATTTCTATTCGAACATGGAAACACGGGTTGAACATTGGTGTTTTAACGACCCACGTTTCAAGTATAAAAAAATTCATTTGCCTTTTACTCTGGTCCTCTTTAATCGATACAAAAAGAGTCGTAAAATTTGAAAATCAAGCGGTTCACTCGCGAGGTCGTATCGACGTTTAATTAACTTTATTGGAATCGTTGGAACAAAACAACGCATCAAATCGACGATTACTTCCTCGTAGCCATCGAACCAACATCGACGTTCCCGTTTCCCCGATCGAAATGATATCCATTCGGCCGCACGAATCAATTTGGCCGATCGCGATCGATAACCATTCGCTCGCAACGTGCAATCTGTCCTGCCGTGTAATTATGCCGTGGGCCCGTTTAATGGTTCTTAAGCGACGAATATTGATCGTGCAGGAAGCGAGGGGCTCCTCGGGTCAAATTGCTGGTCGAGCGATGGATAAATCATCGAACAATTTGATCCATTAATTTTCCGTTTTTTATATCGGCCTCAGCTGTGTGTTCCGCTCTTAATACCATCGACGAACGTTCTTATTCGACGATCGTTCGTGCGAGAATCTATACCGTTCGGCGACGACTTAAGGAGAAGTTATTCGCGGGTTCCGAAAGAATTACGTCGCGATGCACTATTTTCGGGACACGAGCGGTTCGTACATCACGATTATGATCGCGGCGCTGTCGTAACAGCGTCGCAGAGGGGACGCTGATTAATCGGAAGGTAAATATTTTTCCAGGGCTCGATAAGATCCACGCGATGCGTCTACTTTGGTTACGGCTGCCGATGCTGACTCGCGGTTCTGGAATCTGAAAAATTCCGCGCCACGCTTCCCCTAACTCGCACGAAAATAGGCCGTCGATATTACACGTGGCGGACACGAGTATCGACGATGCAAGTATCTGTCTTTATGTCGGTCCCGCTAACGGCCTGTTAAAGACGCTCGTAGAACCGAGCATCGGCAGTCGAGGATGGTTGATGGTTAATAAAAAAAAACTGTTGTATTATGATGTCATTGTTGGCTCGCTGGTTTAAAATTAGATTCAGGGTGGTAGGATTTAATGACGCATTTATTGCGTCGTATAAATTTAACCGATAGGTACGTTGGGCGGTGCACCGACGACGTTCGAGATGGCTATTGTCGCGTATAACATTCGCAGATAATTGTAATTTAGATTTTCTTCATCTCGTTTCACGATCGAAGCTACGCGAAACAACGGAGGAAGAGATACAATTGTCGATGCAGTAGGCTCCGCCGCGATCCGTTTGCAGCAAGGTCGGTCGAACGATTTCCGTTACGAGCCGCGTCTACGGTAAACGATTCGCGCGGCGCACAGAATGGCCGTGATAAACAGAAAATAACAGAAGCTTCGGAACCTCGGACGAAGTAGCGTTAACTCACTAACTTTAGGAGTTTGTTATTTCGGTTTTGCCGTTAACTCCCGCGAGCCAGCGACAAGAGACATTCGCCAGACCACCACGAAACGGTCCATCCGCCTCCTTCCTCTCGGCTCGGCCGAGTTGCCGACTTTCCGGCGTGTCGTGACCAATCGGGTCCACCACCGCTATCCTCGTGCTCCAAAATAACCGAAACACGCGATATTACCGCACTACGTGACGTAAGATCCTCGTGGTTCGCGCGGATTTCTAGTAACGACGGATCAACTCCGCTGCATCAACGAGACGCACGGTCGAGTTCTTGGAGCGACGTTGACGTTGCATTCTGCGACGTTGAGTTATTTTAATTGTTTCTCCATGTTTTACCGTGCGTGACGTATAAGAATGATCATCGTGTTAAACACGGCGTAGTTGATTCTGCGCGGCAAAAATATGATAAATGGATTTTCTTAATACTCGGATGGCTGTTTTGGAAATCGATCGTTTCTTCATATCGGTGAATTTCAGATCGAATTTAGTTCGTAACACTTTGCAATTTTCTGCCGTTGAATGGTTGAGAAGAAATTAATAATAAAAGATATTAATCCAGAATATGGAGCGAACAGCACAAAATGCAAATTAATGTTTCGATTCTTCTCTTCCTTCTAAATCGTAAGATCCTCTGAAGACTACAAGGACTCTGATTATCCAGAAATTGATAAAAAGATTCCTCGATTCCCCTTTTGATACTCTACCACTCGAAAAACGTAAAACGCGACTTCGATCAAGGCAACCCTCGACAAAAGACGACCACTTGGCGCGACGTTGTATCTCGTTCTGATCGCGCTACGCGGCCATTTTGTCGAGGTGCGTCAATGGGAATAATCGCGTGGAATTCGTGTCGTCCGCGGCAGGACGATCAAAAGGTCTTTACGTACTACGGTGAACGGAACACCGTGGCTTCTTTTCATCCTCCGCCTCCCACCTCAACCCGGGCTCCTTTATAAGAACACTTACAATGGACCACACGCATACCGGTGACCTCGAAGCGAGTGCGCTTCTTACAGGGTCAGGGGCATGTGTCATCTATCTTGGGGAGGTTCATATTCAGTCGGTGACACTAATGCCTGCTCTTCGTTCTACGGGCAAGAGCTTTATCTCGCCGAACACGCGCGACGCCCGCGCGTTTTTTGCCCGAGCAATCTGTTCGATGACAGACAAACGGGCTGACTCTGTGGAAAAGCCAGCTCGAAAGATTCGTCGATCGTCTGAAAGAGTTCGATAAAGTCTACGATCTTTCTACGTAGTTTTCATTCTTATCTTCGCGATAAATTGTCACGTAAAACGACAAGGATGGTTGTCTGAATTATGCCCTTTTTTCTCACGAGCTTCGTTTTTCTTTCTTTTATTCTGTCAACTTTCGGCTGTAATTATAGGCGTTCGAGAGGTCGGTCGATAGGTTGTCGGTTTTTCGATATAAATCAGTATTTTTTGTCACAGCGATGTTAATGTTACGGAAACTTACGAGGAGGTTTAATGACTGTTTACGACTTTGGGATCTGAATGGTGACACTGTTTGTGACTCGTGCTTTATCAGGATGTGCTTTGATATTCGAGACTTGATATTCCAGCAACGCTGACACGAGTCTAAATATAATTTTCCAGAGTCTGATTACGATGTTCTTTAGAATACAGCTAAGCAATGTAAATAATTGTATTACGTATTAATAACTGGAATTAATGTTTCAGTGGCCAACGTGGTTTTATCGGCCAGATTTCCCTCTCGGTACATCACTACCCACCAGTCACGTATCAAACGCCAGCAGTGTTCCTACTTCGTCGCCTTTGTACTCCAGGACCCACTCGCAATCGGAGGCTCCCAAGGCTCCTGACTTTCTCGATAGCAGCAAAATTCACGGACAAACACCGACGATATGCACGGTAAGACGAACCACACATTTCCCTCCACGTTTCTCAATATTCGTACACGAACATTTAAGAAGCTCGACATTCAGTGATCAACCTTTTTCTCCAAAATTGCTATAATTTTATTAATTATAATATTGTTATAAATTATAATATTGATTAAAAAGAGGAAAAGTTAATATTTATGTACAAAGAACGTTCCGCCCTGCGAATTTTAATCGAGAAGAAATCAACTTACAATCGTTCTACCGTACCACTATACATTTAAAACGTGCCCCGATCTCGATGCATCTTTTACACGTAAAACACACGACGGTAGAATAACCAAGCTGCATCACTCGCGGTATCATGAAAATCGCTGGCGTAAACGGGCCAGTAATCGCCACGAGCATCGACATGCAATTTTCTCAGGCGACGCGTAATTCGGAATTACTAATTTCACGAGGACATCTTTGTACGCGCAAGCAGGTGACATGGAAGAAATTCGGATGCAAGCACGATACGAATCCCTCGTTTTATACTTAATCAGCCGTAAGTAACATGCAACACGGTCTTCGCCACCTCTTTGAATATTCTCCCCGCGCAGGAAGCTTTAAGAATAAAATATGCGTGCAGACGCGATGAGCACGGATGTCGCGCAGGTTGCGCACAGTCGAACGGGAAATTAAGTTGTCGAAGAGGAACCGCGAGCGGATAGATTGAAACGTTGCATTGAGCGCGATCCTGTGATCGATAATAGGCTGCCCATGACGGCCAAGAAGAAGAAGCGAGCGAGTCTCGTTACGATGTCGTTATTAAAATTCCCATCGGGCAACGCTGTCACCTGCGTTGAAATTATCGGCTGATTGATTGCCGGCTATTTTTGCAAAATGCGCATGCCGAGGCTATCGTCGTTTTCATGCCACCGCGTACCGCGAGCAGCGTGACGCTTGCGTTTCAAGAAAGCAAGATATGGCTTCCTGAGAAACGCTTCGCCGAGGGAATTTCTCTATTTACGGCGCGACCATAGCTGCCATAGAAATGACTTTGGCATTCGTGTAGAGAAGCGCGATCGTAGGTCTAATTGCGCGGTTATGTTTCTTGCTACGAAGTTGACAATTGCACGAAGGTTCTTCTCATTGTCACCAGTTTCAAAAGTGTACGTACGTCTCGCCGCGTAACTTTGAAACGTGGAAAGAAGCTTCGAGTTGTTACCTATATGGTTCGATTGGCGCGTCGCCCTCGTCGCTCGACCACGGAACTCATTTCCGAGTCTCGGAACCAGGGGGTTCGATTTAATGGGCGCCGACATGACACAGAGAGCTGCTGTCGATCGATATTCAATTTACAATTTTGTGACAAAACGGTGGACACGGTGGAGAGACGAGTTCGCGGAAGCGAAGGCCCCGATCGTCGGTCTAAGGGGGCGTTCGAGTCATTTGTCAAGATCGAAACGACGCGACGCAACGCTTCCCCTGAAACGATGAAACCGCGTGGGCGTGCGTGGCTCGTTAGGGCGCTGTCGTGGCCCCTCGTTAGCGGCGATGCGCCTGCAACAAATGATTTAAATATAATACTTAATAACGCCACACCGTGGCACCGGGGTGTATTCAATGCGCCGCGCACTTTTGTTTCTCGATTATTATTATCCCGCCGCGTAAATCGTGTCCCGCGATATTAATGGCGCGTACGGAGCGAGCAGTCGCGGCAGCGATCAATCTCGTTGTCACAATTAAATGCACCGCAACGCCGAGCCGAAGAATAATTTATATCCGGCTACCCACGTGAAGAACGAAAGCCGGAGAACTCGAACGAGATCGCGCCCGCCTGTCTTTCTACGCTGGAAGAATGGCAGCGATGCTTTTCTGGAAAAAGTCGTTTAGAGCGGAGTTCGCTGCTGGTGAACGCGTGATCGACACTCGGTTGATCGAGACTGAAATTATTGGTAACGTTGCGTTGATACGACTCAGTGGGGTCGATCGTTTGAAAATGTCGTTGGAGACTCGTGATAGATGTTGCACACCCTTTAGAGAATAATTTAAATGAATAAAAAACGATTAGGTAGGAGAAAGTGGAACACCTTTCTGCGATGGACATATAAAATTAACTTTCCTATTAAAAGTAAGTAAATGAAAAGAATCTCTAGCTATAAACTAGTTAGCGGCGGCTAAATCCACGATTAGCAATGATATTGCCATTACATGGACATCGGCTATCACAGTTCAATTTTCACTAATGGTATTAGCTTTTCTGGCTTAATTTAAATCGCTGACTCCCATTAATCTGATAGAAAAAAAGCGCGTGCTCTCTCTTCTAGCAAAAGGGAAGCGCGTGCATCTCGTATCCGCTCCTCGAGTTTGATTAATGTTAAACCTCGAGTCTGATCCAGCAAATAATTGCCTTCCAGATTAATTGTTTTTTGATGGACCACGGTTGCCTGTGTTTTATTTATATTCGTTCTCGCGACCGTAATTGAAAGTCAAAATGGTGGGTTTCACCGGTGCATCGGTACGGTGGCCATTGTAAGTAAATATTGGATGTTTAGGAATCGCGTGCGAATGTAATCGATAGCGCGGCCAATTTATTTTGGAAAAACTTCGGCTCGATCGCTTTTAAGTCGAAACGCTTCGTGTGTGATCGATCTTTAACCTTTCTACGTATCTATCCGAGTACCTACGTATAAAGACCGACACGCATGATCTTTCGTTCAGTTCGCCGCGTACTTGCACGGTCACCTTTTATAACCGCGATCGTTTCTATCTCGACTCTAATTTGCCATTGATTTATGGGAATTCGCTGTTTATTCCGCAACGTTCGGCTCTCGGGTAATTTTGACGTATCAGCTGAACTTGTCTTCGAGGTACATACCCGTGTCTAATCGGCGTATTTGTATTGCGTTTGTTTAGATATTTTTGCTCGTCGCTGGACCGTACAGGATGGTTCTTGAAACTGGGTTGGGCTTCGACTTTGTTCTCGGTTGAGATAGAAAAGCACACTAGCGGAGAATGATTTTTCAAGATTTGCCGATACTCTCTCAACGCGTAATAAATTAAAAGCGCGTTGAAAATAATTCGCTACTCGAATGAAAAATAGATTGTTCGTCTCTTAAGGTCTCGCGTTCGTTTATCCTCAGTTGCAACAATTAAATACAAAGGTAAAGATTCCTCGCATAGATACATTGTTGCATCGGAAGTGAGGATGCGCGATGTAGGGTGCACTTATCGGCGGGGTCATTATTCGTTGGCGTTCGTGCGTTTATGAGCGAACCACCGACTAGGTACCCATGGTTTGCCGCTTTTATTTTTCCAGATAATCCATTTACTCGCGTCTATGCATCTGGTGTTTATCCGTGGCGCAGTCGTTTATTAGCGAGCAAGTAAGTAAGACGATTTACGTCGAACGCGTTTCTTCGGCCCGTTTCGATTTCGCTCGCGTGAAACGCGTGCATTAACGGGTTTATGGACAAATCATCCGTTCCTCGAAACCTCCGTCGAGCCTATCGACTCGTCTTCGTTTTAACTCGCCTTCAATTTGCCGTCCTGCCACGCCGGTCGCGCCCCCTTAAATTTCATCTCTACGTTTCACGCTGTTGGCTTCTTCGTTCCTTTTTCTCCGTCCGATCTCTCGTACTTAATCTTCAACAGGTATCGTTTGGTCGTAGGCTAGTTTTACGTTAGGTCACTTATTCCTTATTTTACTGCTAGCTATTCAAACACTTCCAAACTCGATGCTCGACGATCTGCACACTGTTGAGGGGAATAAGAGGAAGGAGAATTTTATTGGTGCCGGGAGTACGTAACGAATCGTGTAATTAGTAATCGGTGAACAGCGGGTGCTTCACACTCGTTCTGGCGAGCAACGCCCACGCGATCGGTGGAGTTGCGAAAAGTGGCATCGCGCGGTATATAAATTCGATATTGCCCAACGACCGGCTCGTTTCAGCGGTAGCTAATTGCAGTTGACGCGTAGAAAGTGCATGATAAAGGAAGCTAATCTCTGCCGCGAACTGCATCAATAACGCTACCGCTTACGTAAGCTAACACGTATGGTAATGAATAATATATTAGCTGTCGAGCGAATTTTGCGATCCACCGCGAAGAAACGGCCGGCCGTTTCCGCCTGGCAGAGGAGGAGACAGATAAGGAAGATGGAGCCGCTTTCAGTTTGTAATCTAATAATAATAAGAGCAGGTGAAAGCGCATAGGTGATCGCGAACCATGGCTGGCTAAACTTGTAAAGCGGTGTTGCGCTTTTTTCTCCAGTTTTAGAACCTCTTTTTCCATAACATGAAATTACCTTGTGAATCTCTCTAATCTTACGCCTGTTACCGCTTTTATCGCTGTACTTTTTCCGATAATACACCAATAATATTTTTACACATACGAAAAACATGCTCTTCGATCGAAAAGATCCGATCTCTACGCGTCTCGCTACCCGTTCGCCTCCTCTCAGTCCGGCAGTCGCCTAATTACCGCTTAAATTCACGTTACACGATGTCAATTACGATTTCATGGAGAGCAACTCGACGACGTACAGTGGCATGAACCGAATGGAATCCCGCTACCGGCGACCAAGAAACATGGTCCGTAATAAGGGACCGTGGAAGGGGGAGAAAAAAAATCATTAACTAATCATTAACTGTAACCGTTTACCGGTCGCGAGGAGAGATTCAAAGAGGGGCCGACGCGGTGACGAGGCATCAAGGCGACCGGTGACCAACCGCTAATGACGATGACTTTTTGCTGGCCATTTTTTTTATCTGCCTGCCGGCCACTTTTCACCGAGCTTCGTGGCCAGCGACGCGATCTCTAATTACGGTTATTACGAAAATATTTCGCCGGTCGGCGCCGATCGCCGCTTCCGTATTTTTTTACGCGCGGATTACGAGCCATCTTTGCGTCGCGTCGCGTTTTATATTCCGTTTCGATTCACCGCGAAAAATCGAATCGGCCCCGGGGCCAAGAATTTATTCGATTGGAACGCCGTTACATCGAGCTTACATTTACATCTTCTCTGATCTTTGAAGCGATTCCAAGTCCTCGAACAGCGTGCTGGCTCCGAGTAAGTGTTTGCATATCGAGGCTTGAAATTCTGCCGAGATTTCGCTGTAATATTTGTCGAGGTAATTTTTATTCGCCGTAGACAGGCAACATAGAATAATATTTTCTTTTGCACGAAAATTAGTTAACGAAATTTATTTTTGAATGAAACATTTCTCGAGGAAATTGGCGTAACATATTTATTTCGTTGAGAAGAGTTTCCTTCTCGACCACACCCTACGACTTTCGACCAGTCAAAGTCTCGTTAAATTCAAAGGCGGAGAACGTTGTTCGTGCACGGTTCTAACCGATCGACAACGGAGATCGGAACGATGCAACACACGAGGGGGACTGCACTCGTTTTGGGGGATGTTCCTTCGCGTTCGAAAACGGGCAAAGTAAGTAGAAACGAAGTAATTAGCGTTTCGAAAAGTTTCGTCGGACTGTCGTATCGGTAGGGGCCGTGGAGCGAGCGGGGCGGAAGCTAATTGCGCCGACGTTTAATTAGATCGTTTGCACCCGCGGCCCGCGCTGCCCTTCGTATCAAACTTGCCCTGTCCTCGCGATACGGATCAGCCTTAATTCACCGACTCGCCCGTCTGCCCTGTTAATCCCGCTCCTACGGCCGCGGAACCGCTGCTAAATTTAGCGCGCTCGTTGATTCGCCTGCACCGACATTACGCACGCGCGACCATCGATACTTCCATACGATACCTCTTTCTCTCTCTCTCTCTTTTCTTTGGTGTATATACTACTTTTTCCATCTATGAAACTTCAACGATAACGTAAGAACCGAGAGATTTGATTTTCGAAAGATGGCAAAAAATGCATCTCACGTCCATTTGACTTTCCACTTTATCACGTACAAAGTACAGTGCAATCACATTTAGTTCTTCTTTGAGATTTCATGATTTTATTTCGTCGATCAACAGTCAACTTTTCCACTCATCGACTATAATAAATTCAGCTTTTTCCCCCGGCAAAATGTGTCCGGTCACGTAATCTGCTTTTTCATGGTCGCACCACGACCAAGAACCTCTCGAGCAACGACAGTGTCTACCTTATTAGTTATTCGACCGGTCGCCGGCAAAAAAGCCAATAATTTTACCGGTGCCAGCCCTAACGACGAGTCGCTCGACAAAAAGCACAATCTATCAAATTGTCACTGCTCTTTCTATTTCATAGTTACGAGGCCTCCTAATAAGCAATCTTCGACGCGGTACCGTAAATCGACCGAACGAGTTCCGGCTAGTACCGATTTCACTGACTACCATACGTCGGTGGCAGTCGTCGAAATTTCTGTCTCTGAGTTACGCGCGCCCAGCTTCCAGCGTCCTTGATTGAATTAACTTCCAATTAGAGTCGATTTTAGTTGACGTTGATAGCTGAATCCGTCACGGTCTCCGGGATTCGAGCTCTTAACGAACTCGGCATTACGTATACCGTGATACTTGAGATTAATCAAGAATCTTAGTAGAGATTGATTAAGTATTGAGTTTTCTGATATTCAACGTTCGATCGATCGTTCGATTTTTCAAATACGCGCTGGCAAACATACGCGGCGTTCTATCGCGCTAAGTTCTAACAACGTATCGTAACTCTGACCGAAACATCGTCGTTGTCATCCGACTCGAGCTATCGAAGATTCTTTGTAATTTCGCGTCGTTTCGTCCACAATGTTCGGTCTGTCTACCTTCGTCTACCTGTTTCTCGAGAAACCGTGACGTTCGCGTCACGAACAGCTTTTATTTCCGAAGAAAAATCCCTCGAACAAGTCCAGCATCCTCCGTCCGAAGCCCACGACGAACGTCTTTCATTCATCCTCGCTCCTTTTATCCCCGACCAGTTCCTGAAAGTTTGAATCGACGTCGTCGCGGCGAGTACGCACATCAGTCAATGCGGCCGCGGCCGGTTCAACGTCCTTCTTCAGCGTTCATCAGCCGGCACAATCAGCCTAGACTCTGGCGATCAACGCCGTCATCGTTCGAACGACGAACAACCGGCGACTAATAATCTCTCGATCTTGTTGTCCTTTTTCTCCCACCGCGCCGCGCCGCCACGCTAATAAGTCATTTCGTCGAGCGTTGGATGTCGCCGCGCCGCTTCGTGAACAAGTCCCTTCATGGACTTTATGAACGATGTTTTCATTGCTGGAAGACACTTCATCGTGGTTCGTTAATTATTTCCGAGAACCGGAGATAAAGGGTACGAAAGAACGTTTCGACACGGGATTTCGTATTCCTACGCTCATTTCCGTCTTCCAGCTGTTTTTCACCGACCATTCTGTTTGCTATTCCTTTTTGCCTCGCGTTCGATAGCTTCCTCCTAATGAGACACACGCCGACGATCGTGACTAGCCATTTGCCATTGATTATTAGCTGGCCGGTATTTGCTGCTCGATTACGACGATGTCCTATCTACGAGATCGACCACGCCTTCGTATCGATCTCTCGGTAGCTGGCCAGTTAACCAACGGTGTTTTAAACATTATTTTTGAATTTTTCCTGATACAGCTTACAGTACAGTTGGCGCGATCAAGGACGAGCCGAATTTACGAGCGCGGATATTAAAGCGCGGTAGTCGCGAATCGTTAGTCTTGCGCGGTTTTTGCCGTTTGTCTCCGTGCGTGGCTCGTACCTTGTGTATTTAATCGCGTCGCGCAGCGCAGCGCGAAGAAACGCGCTGATTGCCACGAGAACGCAGCGAAGACCGACGTCGCTTTTACGAGGCTCGCGTGTGGTCGTTCTAAGCTAATTGTACGTTCCGTTGAGAGTACGTAGCTTGGAAAAATCCGGATTCTCGACCGCCCAGAACCGAGCGTACGTCCGAAGCGGTGCTTTTAAAGGGAAACGGACTCTCCAAATTGCGAGGACAGCGCGGAACGTGACACTTGAGTGAGTAATTGAGTAATTAGCGACTCGGAGCATACGTATAAAACGTCTCCATCGTTTCCAGTCTTCCGTACCACAGCAACCAAGCAGTGTTGCACTCTTTTCATATAACTGTTTGAAAAAGATCGAGCGAGAAGGGACGCGCGCTAGTGAACAAAGAGGAACGGACGCTTAACGTTAGCTTAATTTCGGGAAGCGATTACTGAAACGAGCGTCCATTTCCCGTAGACGATTTAATCCATTTTCTACACCGTAGTTGCTTTTAAATCGCTTCTCAGACTCAACTGTCTCTTGGCGCGTCACTTCTATCGCGTTCCACGGATCGAAAACTGTTCTCGAGCTTCAACTTTCGCGATGTATCGTCGCAGTCGAAGAAAGGCACCGAATCGACGCTACGTTTGCAACACGTTTGATCGCGCGAGGGCCACCAGAAATTCAGCAGTATCGCGTGACAGACCGCTTTGGCATGGTGGTCACGTGCAGCTATGTTTATGCACCGATAAGCCTCGGACGAAAAGCCCGCCGCATTTAGCTAATAACCTTTTTCTCGTCTTGGCCTGATCGAGGTCATAAGACAAGGGGGGCGGCTCGTTGCGTAATTGAACAGGACCGTGGCAGCACGCGGTTCCTTTCCGACAGTTTCGGCAGCGAAGAGAAAGCGGTCGAACGAGAGCGAGCGCTGTGGCATGCGGAGGAAAAACGCTGTTAGCCTAACGGCATGCGCGGCTTAATTCGGGCTTTATTAAATTTGCTACGACCCCCGTAATTTCGCCGGGTATCCTCGTTCCTTATCAGCGGAAAGAGGGCCTCTCGCCGCGGAATCTCGCCATCTACCTGCGCCTTGGGTTACTGTCCATGATGAGACGGTATGTACGTACCGGCCTACGTGACACCATTAATAATACGCCGTGCGTGCTGCGAAAAAAACAAGCGGCACCGGTGGACTTATGGGCTTCGACGTGGCAGAGATCGGTGAGAAATTGGTGGACGATGAAGAGGCGGAATGTTACAGTTCGATAGAATTAGAGGAACGTTTGCAGGTAGATTTCCTGAATTTCGCAGGTGCAGCGGCTCGCGAAAATATTCGAACGTTTGTAGAAATATTTTGCGAATATATTGCGCGTTATTGTACGATGTTGTTTTGGAATTTCGTTGGCGTTGTAACGAGATTCCGCTACTACGATAATGGACGGCGAGACGCGACACAGCGACCGATTTCACCTTGTCCTCGCGATTTCCGTTAGGATTTCGTGATTATCCCCGATGGAAGGCCGGGAGGAGGAACGCGGAGAGTGGTCACGTTGCTTCTTTTGCAGATAAAATTATATTCCGCGGCGGATAACTCGTTGTCGTCCCATTACATATGAAATTTGCGCCTGAGCAAGATTCTCGGCTTTAATCCGCGGAAAAACGTGAAGCCTCGCTAACTGCCACTCTGAGATTGCGTCTTGTTACCTGCAAATGATTGCGATCAATTTAGAGACCAGATGTTTAGTGTCGTGGGCGAGAATCACGAAGCGGGGTGGGCTGGTGGTTTTTCCAGTCGTCCGGATTGATTTCCTTCGCGAAACACGAAATCGCTCTCCCGCCATTGGTTAGGTTTAACATGATTCGCGATAAGAGAAAAGGGAGCGGTTTAACAGAGAATCGATGAAAATTTGAATCTCGCTTTAATTTCGAAGGCAGCAGGAAGGTATATATCGTTATTATTTAACGTAGAAACGTAATCCAATCTTGTTTCAATCTGGAGACCTTTCAAACGAGACATCCTGCACCTTCGTTTCCTTCTTTTTATAAATATGCATGTCGCCGGTTCGCCGAACAAACTGCAAAGGACGCCGATCGGTACAAACGAAGGCGGCCGGTTAGGAAGATAACGAACCGCGGACGAATCGCAAAATGGTCGAAGGAAAAAAGGAGAGAACAGAGGACGGCTAACAATAAGGGAAGAGACAGACGTCCGTGTGCAGTAGCGAGGGCGCGGGAGTAGGGTACGTTAGCTGGCACTCCGGACGGGGGAACATCTGCGCCCTTAATTATTTTACAGATTTAGTAGATCGTTATGGCTTGTAAAATTACTGCCAATTTCACGGCCCTAAACTTATTTTATCCGCGCGTTAGCTGCCTATCGGTGCATCGCCGCAAAAGCTTTCGAAGGATATTGGGCATTCTTCCTGGCTAAATTAATGGCCCCTTGTTTATGACTGCATCGGCACCGGACACGCAACGATTCCGTCGCGAATTCCCGTAAATACCCCCGATAATAATGCGATTCCCCGTCTGCTTCGCTCTTCTCTTTCGTTTATCTCTCCTTCTCCTCTGTTTCTTCTTCTTTTTCTCTTTTTTACTTCATCCCGATCTCTCCCGCCACTGCGCCAGACCAAATCGAAGCCTCGTGCTCTCTTTTCTCGCGAGTACGCTCTTTCTACTCTTTCGCCCTTCCCTCTGCCTCGCCTTTCGTCCTTTTCCACCTTCTTTCATCTTCCTTTCTGCAGTTGGTCGAACGTGGCTCTTCTCACGGATTAACCTTCCTTTCTTCTCTCCCTTGCTTTGGGACGGTAAGCTGCGTTTCGATCGTTAGAGGATTGAAATCGATTTTTACCGCTCTTAGTATTTCCATTTAGGGCCTCGCGTACTAGCAACACGCGCGTATTCCTGCATGCACGCGCTCCTCTTCCAGATAAATGATCTTTTGCGAGTCGTTCGTTAACTGATTAAACCTTACCTTCGATTATGTTCGTTAATGATTTTCTGTTCTCTCTAGAAGATACTTTCTACCTCGTAGAGTAAACAATCTTACAAATTATAGACGTTTCCAACGATTTACGAGCAAACGATGGCGATCGTGAGTAAGGGACAGCCTAAAGAGGACAGAACGTTCCATGGAATCCTAACACGACGAAGAAAAAATCCTGTGTATCTGGTGTCGAAGTAGCGATTAAAATTCACGTGCACGCGTCCCGGATCAGAACGGAGACCGAGTTTCCCTGCAGCGTCGCCGGGATTCGTTTAATGGTCGCGCGGCTAATCGACCGCGATATCTCTGGTAATCGAAATCGAAAAGCGAAGAAGAGCGGGAGGGATACCCGCGGACGAGGACGCGCGACTACCGGATGCCCGGAGCCCGGCCATGAATCACTGTAATTTAATAAATTACCAGAGCTGCCGTCCCGGGGCAAATTGTAGCATAATCATTCATTAGTAGGTCGTGACTTCGCGTCCGTGTGGACGAGAGCTCGACGCACACAGCCTCCAGTTACCTCTTAGGCCTCCACCGGTATCGATATACCGAGGATTCTGTCATTTTTTATTCAGCCTTTCTTCGTCCTACCTCTGTTGTTTTGCAGCATGTCTCGCAGATTCGTAGATCGCAGTAACTTACAGATTCTTCCACGAAGCTTTCATTATCGATTCTTCACTCGATATCGTATCGTAATTTTGCATTTGACACCGCGTGAATTAAACGCCGGTTCACCTTAACCACGCGTCCTTCTACGTACATCTGTCGTTTATATTTTTCAATGATATTTATCGCACGAAGAAACGAACTTGACGCTGCGAGCAAATATCCAGCAGAATTTTAATCGATGCAGCGGAAAAATCGCATTCGTGATTCGTCGCGGCTGCAATGAAAAGTATCGGAACGATGGCCATAGATTTTCACATGGGTTTTCGCGCGAGATTTTTTCATCGTGAAACCTTAATCGTATCTGCGCTGGCGAAACTCGCGGCGTCGGTTCGTAGTTCGAAGGGGGTGAGCCGGGTTGTGTATCCCAGCCCCTTGATTTATTTGCTGGGCGCTCGGAGCCGAATTTTTTACCAGGGGAATAAAATATCGCCCGGTTTTATAGAAATAGATTCGTCGGTGTAACGGCGTTTAATACGCGTCGAGGGCCTCCACACTCGGTTACGGGATCCGTCGATTGATTTGTTCCCGAAAATTGAGCACGGGAAACAACGAAAGGTAGGAGCGATGTAAAAATCGTAGACAGCCTCGCGTTCTCGATGGAAAATATTTTCGTATCGGTTTCGCGTCGATGGTGGAGGTGCCAGGCTGAGCGCTGTAAACGTCACTTGTAACGGGACGATGGGTTTGGTCCGACCGGATTTAGAAATTTCGCCACGCACATATACGCGACGTTTCCGCTTTGCCGCGTTTGCTCGCAACTTTCGACTGACGTTTCGATATTCTACCAAGAGATATTATCTTATCTAAGGCTAATTTCACATAATCATTGGAAATTTGCAAATTCGAGAGTTCAAAGATTTAGCGTCTCCTATCGTCGACGAAGATCGCTAAGAAATCGGTATGCTTCAGAACTGTCTTTTGCCAATTCATCCGTTTGTATAAGGACAAACATTTCTTACATCACGGTGTTCAAAGAAAGCTCCGAAATTCTGGGTCCTGGCGCGATCGATGCATGGCTGATAGCTCAATCCCGTGGCGATCGGCTCGCAAGCGCTCGTATCCGGCAGGAAAGCTGGCAGCCCTGGGCTATGTGGTGGCGCGCGAAAAGGGTGCCTGGGATCGTGGTCGCTGGAGAAAATTACAGAGTTCATTGTTTCGTGCCGGCCCTCGGGACGAGCACGAGCACCACGTCCCGTTTCATATTTCCCTCTTCGTCCCTTTTTTCACCGCTTTGCGAACGTACGTCCGAGGACCGACGAAGATTCGTCTCGTCGTTGGTCATCGCAGAAAATCAACGGGTAATCGTACGTGTCGAGATCTGTCGCGTATGTTGGCTAGATCTTTTCATTGCGATCTGTCGAGATACGGTGAGAATTTTACAAGAAAAATGCAATTCTTGCACGGTGATTGTCGTAAATTTGTCAGATTAATCGCTTTGGAATATCGAAATCAGCGACAGGGTAGCCTTAAAATTGCCCGAGCTTCAGAATTTCTTCTAACAGAGTAACGAATCTGATTTAAACAAATATGTTTCTACGGAAAATTTTCATTCGTATCGGCAGAAAAGGTGAGACAAGGAAATAAGAAGGCGAACAACTGACATCGATGTTTATTGGAATCGCGAATTACAGAAACCGGAGGAGTGGGTATTCGACTCGTGGCATCGAGAGGGCCTCGATCGACCCTCGATATCGTTCGTATCTTTTTTCCTCCGCTTCTTCGAGGAATTTAAAAGGATTTCCATCGGATATCGATGATACTCGACGAAGCGAGGAGGCGGGAGTTTGTAAACTTTTATCGAGCTATCGAAACGTTTGCGCTTTCAAGACACTCGAGCTCGGCGTTGGCTGTCGTGTGGAAACTTAAGGAGGACTATCCGGAGAACCTCGAGGATATCGATGGGGACCGTTTCCTTCTTTCCCTCCTTCTTTTCCCGGTGTTTTTTTAAGCCAAAGGCTACATTCTCGCTACAACCCCTCGAAACGGGGATCCAAGCTTTTTATTACCCAAATAGTCTGCGTGGAATTCTAACGAAGCACCGTCGGTCGTTGACCGTTTCTCTTAACGAATTAAATTTTCACAGGTCGAATTCTCTGCCAGTCGCATCGATCTGCCTCATCTACGTTACGTTCTATTCGATTCCTCTGTTAATCGCACTCTGTGGTAATCAGATCGTTCCGACACTCGTTGTACGGTTTATTGCAAAACGTCGATGTGATCCAAAATCTTATTATCTTCAAATGTGTCCGATATCTCCACATCCTGCAGCGTGGCATTGACTCTAGAAATTAAGATCATCGACGGTCTTCGCATCTACGTAAAATTAACCACAGGTTCGTTCACAGAGCAAAGAGAAGTCTCTTTCGATCGCGGTACATTAAATACACCGTGCGTATGGTCATTTCTCTAACAAGGTTGGAAACGGCTGGCGCAACGGCGCCGCTCGCGACTCGAGAGTTGCGCTTATTGGCGGATACAGTTATTCGCTGATTACACGTTTCCTGGCGGTATAATATCCTAAATATCAATTATCGTGAATTTCTTCGACGGTCGTCGCGCCGCACGACTTCCTCCGGGTCCTGGTCTCGAGTCGCGGCGCGGCTAATTGGCTCGCTTCTAATGAAAGACAGCCGTATCTAGAAAAAACGATCTAGAAAAAGCGCGAGTAATACCGGGTAAGCCGTATCGGATAACCCAGTTTAGTCCGTGGACGATACGCGGACGAAATTCAACCTGCGATTAGAATGTTGCGAGAATGTCAAGCGTTCGACCAAACGAGAACCGGTACTGCATCGTTACATCGTGGTTCATTGTGTAGGAAAATTCGCAGATCGGTTCCCAGCTTCGAAGACAATAAGAACCATCCCTCGAAGCGAGTGTCAGTCACAGGTGAGCTACGATACGTGACCGATAAGATCGCCAACAGGCATTTCTCGTCGATCCGAACAGCTTGAAAGAAGAAACGCCGCTACTCGGCGCGGCGGGACGCGTTCCGATCATTCGCGAACAGCGAACAATACGCAAATTAGCGTATCGGTTTGCAAAAACAACACGGCCGGAGGTGGATCGGTGCAATCCATATCTATCGTACCGCCTACGTGGCGAGAAAGAGCGGAAAGGGTGAAAGAGAGAAAGAGCGAGATGAGGGCTGGCCGCGGGCCAGTTCGGCGTTTGTCTTTAACGAGGTACAAGGGAGGATGCGGCGAAGGCGCAGGTGTACGCTGGTGGAAGACGCAGGGCGTGGTTCTTCTATTCGTTAACGCGGACAAATTCGACGGAGGTGGAACGCACGCGGGCTGGCGAGCGACCTTTTCCGCGATCAGCCCGTGGGATCGATCCCCGTTGAAAACCTACCGGGGATTCCTGATTTCCTCGCCCTTTGACTATTCACTACAATGCCGGCATTGTTCTTCTCCGAGCAAGCGTAACCTGCGTCACTTGCCGCTTCATGAGAATATTACCTTTCCACGTCGCAGTCGATTTCGTTTGTTCGGCCGAAGGATACGGCTGTTGAAAGAATTGCAGAAAGTCCAACGATGCATGGAGTCGATTGGGATTAAGAGTTGGGGATTTTAGTGTAGGAATTTTCGAACATTCTTTTGCGTTTCGTTGCCTAAATGTAAGTATTAGGTTGTCCGAAAAGTATCTTTCTTTCGCAAACGTGTTCCTTGCCACAGTGCGCCTTCGTACAAACGTGAAACCAAGTCTGTGAAATATCGCGGTGTTTATCTCAACAGAAGAAAATGGATCGTACGTAGTTGGAGAAAATAATATAAAACAAAAAACGTTGTGCGTCTATTATTTCCTCATAAAACGAAAGAAACTTTTCGGACAACCTGATATTTTCAAGAATTCCACAAAACTTTCCGTCCAATCGTCCGCAATTTTATTTAGAATCAGTTTCTCGAATTATCGTCTTTCGTGTATATAAACTGTCTTTAACTGTTGCTATCTTATCGAGTAGCAAGTGCAGCATGTCAGTTTCCCGATTTAAATCTGATCCATTTTAGGCGTTAGCGATGCGACTCGAATAGCACGATCGTTAGCGTCATATCTAATTTTAAACGAGTGACGCGTGTTTCGTTTTATCATTATCATACTTATACTTAAGATATCACTTTCATATGTTATATATCGTTTTAAAATGGCGTATCGTGATCCGGATCTGCGATCGCGTTATTATTCACACACCGTAACTGACACCTCTATCGATCGATCAATACGAAAGCGTATCAATACGAGTATCACTTCTTACCTGTTTATTACCGTAACTACTGTAAGTATAGCGTTGTGTACAAGTTCAGCGAGTTGAAAAATTGATATTCATTATCGCTCCCCTATGTTTCCCGCGTATTTCCAACGTAGATCGTGCACTAACACACATCCTCCAACGAAATCCTACTTTCACCTTGAAAAGTCTGTTGGTTTTTTCAAATTCTATCAGCCACCAACTTCGTTACGAAACGTACGTAGTATGAACGAATTTATCTATCTATGCATAACAAATACGATAATTCATCGTGATGGCAATTCTTGAAGAATCAAAAGCGAATCCGAGCATCCGCGTGGGAAACGCATCATCGTCGCTGATAGACGCTCGGCGTCGAAGCAGCACCAGAGGAGCCCCATTGCCCCGGGGCTGGGGATACCGCGGGGCGCTTAACGAGCTCCGTCAAATTCTTTTTTCCATGGCTCGACGCAATTAGACTCTGTCCCGTTGAACGAGGGGACGCGCGAAGAGTAATGACGCCACGCTAAATTGCACGTGGCCTGAGCTGTCCGTCCACGATCGTCCAGGACTGTCGAACTGGTCGTTCCAGTCGCTTCGTGCGCGTAAACCGGCGACCCGACCGATCTCATTTTTCCCTCGTGTCCCGCTGACAAATACGCGTCGCCTGTCTCGCGTTTTCTCGGCCCTGTTAATCACGTAGCTTCGTTACGCGTTCGTCGTGCAAATATCGTTACGACTTCTTTCACCAGCGTTCAACGTCGTTGGATGATCGTTACGAGTAAGTAGAATCGAGCTGCCCGATGTTGAGCAACGGCCATGAAAATAGAAACTAAGAATCTTAGACTTTTATTTCAATTTTGGTCAATTTTACGTTGCAACTCTTAATTCGTCTAGGAATCTGGCTGGTCTGGACGCAGCGCTAGAAATTTCTATCTTTCGATCGGAATTTCCATTCCCTCGGTCCGCGTTAAAGCGTTCGAAATTCTCGTGGACACCGAGTTCTCGATCCCGGTTGCCGATCCGGCGCGCCTCGAGCATACTTCAACGCCAGCCGCTCGGAGCTCGCGATTTTTCACAAGCATCAGACCTCGTTCCCCGTAATTCTTTAATTTAATCGCGCAGCAAGCGCGCGTTACGCCGCTCACGGACGGCTTAATAGATCTCCGGGCATTAGCCGTGGCGACCCAACAGCCGCTGGATCGTTCGGCTCTTTCGTAAAGATTAACGCGAACGACCGTGCGGTAACGACTGCCGGAGAATCGTCATCGTCCCGCAGCGTTCGAGAAGACGCGACACGCGTCCCAAGCCATTTTCGTGTTCTCGGCGATCGGACGTGCCACAAACTGTACATAATGAAGAAACGACCGATGCTGTGAATTGTACGTTTTACGCAAGTTTTACTCAACGTTGAATGCTAGTTTTACGTATTTTTCCACGTTCCTCTCTTCCCACTTTCGTCCGTTTAATTTCCTCATCCATAGGAAATCAACGATTTCATTCGCTTCTGCCGCCCTTCCTCCGCGAAGTGTCCGTTAAAAGCAGCGAAAGAGAAAAAAAAGGGAAACCCGAGCTCGGTTTTGTTTTATTCCTTCGATCGATCAATCAAGCCGGGGCTGACACCTCTCGTGGGAACCATTAACTTAAACACGATTTAATAGTCGCCGCGCGCTCCACTCGCGTCGGAATTTCTCCTGGATTTTGACGAGCGCTCGCGAATGCGCGCGCCTCTAATGTTCCCTTCGGTGATCGAGCAGATAAATTTCCGCGGCGAGGAGGAAGCAGCGATGAATAATATTTTAGAATTTATGCCGCACCGGCTGGTCGAGAGTCGTCTCGTTTCGAAACGCGACGAAGAATTATAGCCGCGGCGGAGGCACGGCGACGGTGTTAATTGCCTGGTAATTAAAACGATACGTCGAACCGAGGTGTTTAGCATCGTGCAATGCTTTTGTAACGACCTCGCCGATTTTTCTCTTTCTCTTTCTGTCGCAGGTAAGCGACTACCAACGGCGAACGTTTTCTTTCTCTAGCCGGTGAGTGGAAACCACTTTCGTGAACGTGTAACGTTGCTTTTCTCTTTTTCGGAAAAGAACGAGATTTGTGTCGATAAGCACGAGAAATATATATTGGAAAAGGAGGAAGTAGAGAAAGGAAAAGTCGACGAGGCTGTTTGAAGAAAATTTCGAAATTTTTCCGATATTCCGTTACGAGCGAGGATATTTTCGTTTTTCAACGATAATTACAGTCTTCGATAATAGGATTCATTCAGAGGTCTGCTGTGTCAAAGGAGTATTCATTCAGAATTCTAACGAATCTGGCTTACATCTAGGACAGACATTCATTCATGGCTCAGAACAGTATCCTCGCTTCAGAGACGTAGCAGTCTTCGTCGTATCGTCGACTAGAACTCACCGCAGCAACGCTTTTTATAGTTAATGTTGATATGTCATGGCAAGGAAAAACGGAACGACTATTCTGTTTGATTCGTTCGAACGCGAACGAAAAGATTCAAAGCTGTACAATTTCGAACAAAATTTACCTAAATATTCGCTCAGCGGTTCCGAACGTCGCTTTACCCACGCGTCTGTGATAGCCTCTCGACGATCCTCTTTTCTACTTTTCTAAATCGTATGCAAGACGATCGGTACATGGGTTCTCGATCGGTGTCGATCGGAGAAAGAACGACGGAGAAAGGATCGAAAGTACGATCTGATCGAGCATACGGAGAAACGGTACCACCCGGCTTTTAATGAGCACTTCACCGCGTGTTCCAGCCTAGGTCATTGTTTGACTCTGTGGGTGGAAATTAATGCGCTCTTACATTAGCCGATCGGATAACCAAGGATATAATAAGATGTTTAAATATGCGACTTCACACCTGCGCCGCCACCCCGGCCGTATATTAGCATTTTTCGCTGTCGCGAGAGAAACAATGGGCCTCTATCGTGACTTACCTTTTACCGCGGACGCGGAAACCACGGTACGCTGTTGCCCGTTATCACAATTCCATAGTATACGGTGCCGTGAGTCATTTTCCAGTGACCAGCCAGCGTTTCTTTGCGATCGCTTCGGGTTAAGTTATTAAATGGTAACGTATGGTGCTTTTGTGAGAAAAGGTAGTTATTTACTATCGCGTTTGAGGACGCGTGGGATTCGTAAGTCGGTATATTGTTTCTCGAAAGTATTGTAGAGGTTGGTTGGTCGTGCGGTTTAAATGACGAGATGTCTTGATATCGAAAACCGTTAAATATATTTTAAAATAATAAATAAATAAGTACAGACAATATTCGCTAAAGACAGTGTACAAATCGCTAGTATGATCGTTCCAGACTAACTGATAACTGATATTGATTCGCACACCACTGACTCATTCACTTCTGGAGGACACGGTCGTCTAATTATACTGGTCGAGGGAGAACCGGAAAATTTAAATTCGTCTTCGTTTCACGGTTGCACGTAGCGGCGACATTGTTTTGACCAGAGTTTATTTGAGGTGCAAGTGTTAATTGTAGTTGTTGGGGTGATAGTGCTACTGCTCGTGTAGAGGTCGAGTCAGAGGTTCTGCTGCTGGTGTAGATATCGCTGCTGGGGTACCACTGCTTTTCTTCTCATTTTTTTGTGTCGTGGAAGAAAAATCGGACTCCGGTCGCCGGGATTTGAACCCGAACGTTCCTAATCTAAGGCGCTAACCACTGCGCTGCCGTCGTTTTTTTTCTCTTATAACGTTTATCGACCAGTAGATGAGTATTATATTGGTACGTTTCACAATAAACAATGAACTTCGGTTGTGGGGTGATTTAGGCAAAAGTACCGATACGTGACGATACGACATAGCCATACGATGTTTTGCGTGTCGAAGTTACATTTTTTAGCTTACTATTTTTAAATTAGATTTAAGTCGCTGTAGAGCGGTGCTTATACAGGAAGGTTTGTAATTGGTGGTACAAGCGGAAAGGGGGTGATTTCTACGCGAAAAAAGATGTCGAAAATATAGAGTGAAAATTTTTCGTTTGAGGCTTTGTTTTCGAGAAAATCGACTTTGAATTTTCGCTCGGTACGCGTGCAAAAACAGGACAGTTCGATTCTGCGCTGCCATCGCTCGACACTAATTGGTATCGTCCGGTGGTATTGTGCTGTCGAGTGCTGCCACTTATTTATGTTGAGGTTATTAGATGTATGAACAGAGGAACGCGTGGATAAATTGTAAAGTAGAAAATATATTTTAATACAGAAATGTAAGTACAAGTAGAAATGTAATTTGAGCTGATCCAGATCCGTCGCCTGTCTACTGTCTATGGTCTGCCTTCGTCCCAGTCTATTGTCCATACGCTGTCGATGGCTTCAGTGCTTGGAAAAACTAAAAAGACCAGACGTAGAGTTTTCCTAGAAGTGGTGACCACTTCAACAATTTATTATTACATTACGTATGTCCTAACGATGTTGATACTCCGAGGTAAAACAACAACATGATTTGAATTGTCCTGTATCTCATGTGTCGCTACAGTATTCCAGAATATTACTTTGCGTGCTCTTTACGTTCGGATAAAGCACACACCGAAGAAGAATCCGAATAAATAGAAAAAGCATTAATTAACGTATCGTGTAATTAAACAAATTTCTATCGTCCATCTGAACGCCAGCCACGCAAAGACAGCGTCCTCCGCGTCGTGGCGTCGCGTCCACACGGAAGTTCCGCTTTGAAAAGCAGAGTCGTGCGACTCGTTCACAAACCGATTTCCTGCTCCTCTGCATCCTTGCTGATCCATCGTCCGGCGAGGTCAGCCATCGATCCAGCATCCACGTCCGCGGCCCCGCTAAAAAGAAAGCGAGTGAGCCACTGCGCGAGCTGGCAATAAGACAAAATGGCGCGCGGCCGGGGAGGCTTGTTAATTGCAGTTTAGTGTTCTTGCTCGTAATTAGGTGCACTGGAGAGCATCTGGCCAAGTTGGCCGGTCAGGCCTGCAGGAAGAGGGAAAAAGAGAGGAAGAGAGCGCCCCGCACCACTTCTCTTCGTTCCTGGGATAATTACCGCATCGGCATCGGCCGTCATACGTTCCTCCACAAGCTGATTCTGCTACCTGCGCCCCCTTCCGGCCCGCTACGTGCTTAGATCGCGCTTAGATGCGTGATTCGCGTGTGAGCCTGTCCGTTTGCAATTAATCGAGCCGAGGAGAGCCGTTCATTCGCGAACGATGCTCTTGCACGTCGACCACGTAACGAGAAGCGGCTTACCGATCCTTCCCGGTGTCTCGATGGGATCGCACGGTGTTTGGAAATTCGAACCGCCAACCTGCGGTGTAGGAGGCAGTGACGTTTGTCCGTGGAAATTGATCGATTGAGAGTTGTGTCGCAGGATCTTCGAAATTCTCCCTTCACGACGCCCGACGATCGTTCGAAGGAATTTTCGTTCCCGATATGTTGCTTTTCAGCTTGACGTACACGTAGGAGATTAAATAGTTTTGAGAAGAAACGAGATTCAGGGAATTTCATAGGAGCATAGACGAGCATGGTTCGATGGATATAATTTGCGTACGACGCCAAGTCGTATCGAGTTTACTCGATATAATGGTCAATTAAAGATAGGATAGAGGCCAAAGATCTTAAATGGAGTTTAAGAAGTTTAGCTCGTACAACGATATGTTATAGCGGAGAAAGGATTATGTACAGAACAAGTTTTTCAATTACGAAAAACTGCCTCGATGCGTAATCGAATAACTAAAGCCCAGCTGAAACTAAAGTTCTCGTCTGCTAAGAAATCGAGAATCATTCTAATCCTATTTTAACATCTACGAACATTTTCCTATCCAGTTAATCTAATCCTTTTAATTACCCCCAAAGAAATTCGCATTTCCTCTTAAACTGCAGCCTATACTATGCGGAATTTAACCTCGTCATCTCGCGCTACTAAATATTTATTACACCTGATAAACCGATTCTACGATTATTCAGAGCATATTTTGCTCCACGTTCTCGGAATATCAGCGCGAAATCGTCGCTCCGTTTACGCAATCAGGACTGTAAACGAGCAATTTCGGAAGTGGTTCGGCAGCGATCGGTATGGCATAGTAGCGCACGATCGTTGAGCAACGGCTTTCTTCCTCTTTCTCTGTTTTTCGTTCGATCTGGACGCGTGTTCTTGTGCTGACGCGGAAACGCGCTCGCATGCCGATGCATTTCGATCATCGGTATTATCAGTCGGGCGATCGGCACCGCGCGGACTTTCTCACGGGTCTCACGGCAGGGAAACGACGCGGAATCGGCGCGACTCGCCGCGAGAGAGATGCCTAAATTAATGCTCGTTACCGTGCCGGTACCGTGTTTGACGAACCTTTGATCCCGCGCGGTTAATTATCGAATTAAATGCCACGAGAAACGAACGGCGCGCGGCGTTTCGCCGATTTCTAAACCGTCAGGCTGATACGCGTGCGCGAGCACGTTGCGCAACAACGATCCGTCGATCGTTCTCGCCAACGTGAAAAATGATCGACCGATCTAGAAGCGGTTGGCGTAGAAGAGGCGGTCGGAGATTCGAGGAAGTTGGATGCTGATGGAAGATTGATCGAAGGTTTTGCTGATGGCTTCTTAGCGAGAAGCGAGGGGATGAGCAGATCGGTGGACGCGAAGGGTTGACGAAGAGAAAGTTGGACGACAGTGTTACACCAAGTTGTTACACCAAGAAATTACGGAATTTCCTAAGATCGGAATTTTCTACTATGTGATGTTTGCACGCCATTGGACGCACTGTATCGTAAGATTCGATCGAAGGACATTTGCTTTCTTTTTTCGTGAATGACCAGATCGCGTAGACTTATCCACGGGTCGCCGGCTTCGGTCGGTGGGAATAAAGCAAACGACCAAAGAGATAGGAATCGCATCGACGATCTCGTCGATTCGTAATATCGTAAGCCGCGGCGATTTCTATGTGCATGTGTATATACACGATGTATAAAGGCATATATATCGCATAGGTGTGTCACGCGAGTGCGATTGCTGCTGGGCTATAAGCCACGGATTATTTCTCGCAGTCCCGTTTTTCCTCTTTCACCGGACTCCCTGGCCTGTTGCGTTTCCACTCGCTTAAACTCGAACGTTCACCGATGCTCTTCCTCTGTTTCTTCCTTCCCTTTTACCGGCGAGAACGTTTTCGAAACGGTGCTCGCCATTCCGCGAATTTCCTACCGATTTATGAATTAGCGCATCAACTTCGTTCCCGTTTTTATCCGTTCGATTATTTTCGTTTTGTTATCGAACTGATAAACTCGTTCCCGGGAGATATGGTGGCTGAGGAATGCCGTAGGTTCACGGACGAGATGATTTACGTAGATAAGATTGCAAATATTTGCAGTATGGATATCGTAGGTAATTTGGAATGGTCAGTGATACTTGATTTCGTTTTATGGCAGGTTTTATCCCTGTTTCTGTGGGAAATTCTTGGAAATGGTAATTGGCCGTCGATTCGTGAGAAATAAACGGAATTCTATGTTTAAAAACAAGTCTAAAATTCTAGAGTCAAAAGTATTTGGAATCCGTAAATGTTGCAATCTCTGGACTCGATCTACGTCAGAGATTTCCACTTAGAACGCTTTATTTTGATAAGGCTTGGCAATACTCAGTGTGCATAAACTTCGCACACACTTTTACGCTAGATCCACGCTACCGATATCGATTTTACTCGCGGCGAGTGTTCGTAGAAATGAAATAATTACAGCCTACACTGACACTATAATTTCCTTTATTAAGATCCGTCTGGATAACAGGAAGATAGCAGGTGTTTAAAGCCTTCAACGAGATCAACCAACGTCGATCGTTTCTTTCGCGCATTTCAAAATCCTCTTGACTCTAGAAACATTCGCAGACGCATAGGTATGTGTAAAGACGTACGTACCTGGACAATTCGTAATTTTCTTGTCGTTAGTACCGTTCACTGAGTATTTCTAGCGAAGAGAAGCAAAAGACAGGGAAAGTGATTTGAACGAGACGGGCTGTTTCAAAATTTTAACACGCATTTTCTTGCGGAAGACGTTCGAACGTCAACGAGGATACCGAAAATATAGAGATGTATTCAGATAAACGGGGGCAATTATGCGAACGGCATGAATAAAACTCTGGTTCCCTGTGTTGTTTTAATAAATGCAAAACTCCGGTTGAATATTCATGGCGTTGGCGGGTGGCTCCTTTTGTCGTTTGTGCCTTGCCATCCGCCACCTGAAAAAATGGAGAACCCACCGAAGAAAACATGCCGCCGCGCTATTTCATAAGCCGAAACCCTTGAATTCTAAGTGGCTTTTAAAACCGACCCAGCCCTTTTCTCACGATTTCTCCAATTTTTCTGAAACCTCTGTTTCCAGATGTTTTCCTCCTATTGTGTCCATTGTATCTATCCTCCACTGGGAAATGGGAAGTGGTAATGAAATTTTATTGCATTTATCGACGATGACGATGTTTGTTTGCGAACCCTACTACGATGAACGGTTACTCGTGGAATTAATTCTCTGCGATTCATCAAGAGGATAAAAAAAAAAAAAAAAAGAAACACGGAAAACACGTATATATTAAAAATGCGTATTGTCAGAGCAGGTCGTGCTTCCCCGCGCACCCTTTCCCGCTTTGTTCTCGGCAACTCGGCGTTATTACAGGGCTCGGTATAATTTTCTTTATTATGTAAGGTCGTAACGAACGTTTCATTAAATTGCAAACGAAGTCGCGCAACGACTTCTTTGTTAAGCTCGGTTTCTATCCATAAACAGGAACGCGAGCGTCGTGCAGCTTTTATTGATGGTATCGCTACTATTTCTGGCCGGCCGAATGTATGGTTAACCGTTTATCTCTTTCGTTGGCCGGTTACATGGCCGGTCATTAAGCGGAAGATTAATTAAGTTAAAATCACACGTAACGGCCTCGGACGCGGCTCTCGTGGCGCGATTCGCCTTCGTCGATGGTTTCCCCCTTAATTCGACTGTGAGGCGAACGGCAGAACGATCTACGGCCGATCTTTTCGCCGCGGATTAATGCCTGATTAATAGACGCAATCATTCAGCTGCGCGATCATTTAATGATAATTAATAAACACGCTTTATTAGACGGATAAAGGCCTCACGCTAATGAAACTTGTTGACTTGCTCGCTGAACATCCTGTACAGATAAGGGATCTGCTGGGTAAAGCTGGACAATAAAAATCTCTCGTTAGCTCGTGTTATGATTTGTAGAAATAACTGATGTAAGGTTACGGCTTCTAAAACATCGACTTTATCCTTTAGAACGTGTTCCTTCTTCGCGTAACGGTCGAATAGTGGAAAAAACTAGTCCCAATTAAACAGCGTCGTTGCTACCTTCGTACATATTTCCAGCGTGATTCGTTTCTACAATTAATCTAGAAGATCGATTATTTGATAATATCTTATTCGATGGAAAACGATGTTTTCCGGTGACCGGCGCTTTCTAACTCGAGAAACGTTTCGCATCTGCAACGAGATTACCGTCTACGTAGCTAAATGCGCAAAGAAACTCTCGATAGCTTCGCACGGAAGAGAGGAGAAACACGATCGCGTACGGGGACCTGTACGCCGTGGCTTATCGATAACGTGACCGAGCGTAATGCTCGTATCGCAAGCGGGGTTGGTGCACGCGGGATCGCATTATCTGAAATGCACAGCTGCCGACTCCCACACGTCCGGGTCCTTCGTGGGATGGTAGGAGCGGTGTGTTGAAGGGACCGGGGGCAGAAAACAAAAACTCCAAACCGCGATACTGCATCGCGTGATCACACGTGTGGCATGTTAATACACAATAAGAAATTAAGAACGCGGTTGCATTTTCTCTTTTAGCCGAAAATCCTGGGCGTTCGTTGGTTCGTTGGCTCGTTCGTGTGTACGATTGTTGCCGAGCCGCCCTGCCCGTGTTTCAAACTCGTCCGGCAGAGAATTGGCCGATAAAAAACGACCAACCGCCGTTAATTTGGTAATTAAGATAATTCCGGCCGCGGAACGGGCCGTTTCGTTGCATTGCGTTCACCCTTCTCGCCTGTCCTGGCCGAGCATCCGCAGCAATTCTCGTTTGCATGCTCGTTTCGTGCATGCGCTTTTCGCCATCGCTACATATTTGCCGCTTCTCTCCTTTTTTCCTTCTCTTCGCGATTTTCATTCTCTTTCGTCATTTTTTTTTTTTTTTTTCAGGAATAATCGACAGGTTTACGTTTAGATCATCGTTGACCGGTTTGTAAGCGAAAGACACGAGAAAGATATTTTAAGTTGCAATCTTTAAAAGTTCCTTTTTATTTCGTATTTCGTTAACTAACGTGCTAGTTAAATTTGCTATTTGTTGTCAGAGACATCGTTTCTGCGGTCAACTTATCGCCTGTTATCGTTTGTCGATCTCACGAGACGCATAGTCGTACGAAGATCCAAGTTGTCTCGCGATCTGCTCGAAATGCGTTAATTCCCTCGATAATCGTTTGTAGTCGTTTATTCGTATAATTAGCTTACTAACCGTGGCGAAACAAACCGTAACTGCTTTCCATCGCTATGCGTATACACGTATCCCAAAAATTTGACGTACGATTTGAAGGTTTTTAAAAGTAAACGAATGGATGAGAGGATAGGATAGGAATTCTGAAGGATGACGCAAGCGTAGACGATTTGATGTGACGTTGGTATGTTTATAAAAAACATTTATATATCACGTGGACCTGTTCGTCGATTACTTTCGTTCCTTCTCAGAAGGCTAACAGAGACTAACGTTAGGTCAAATCGAGGAGAAAAGTGAAAGAAGCACAAAAACCTACGAAATTACACGGCGACAAAGCCGAAAATTCCAAAACCGACAGACGCTTCCACCAAACACGAGTCCAACCTACGCCTTCGGACGACGCCGGAGAAGATTGTTCGTCTAAACATCGTGCGGCGGTCGCGATAATGAACGACAGATAAGAACGACGTGACGTTCCCTGCGCAGACTGGAAAAGCTGGCCGCATAATGAGACCGAAGGATACGCTTTGGGCAAACAGAGATTCGTTTAGCGCTGTACGGGACAGCTACCGGTTCGATCAAACAACGCGCAACAATGAAAGAGATTTTTCGGCGGCACGGCACGTTCGGAGAAAAAGCTGGCGAACGAGGAAGGGAATGGAAGAAAAGGAAAAAAGGAACGCGGCCGAAAAGGCAAAGCCCGGGAGCTCGAGACACGTTAACGACCGCGCAGGTGCTAATTGCGGTGGCGGCGAGCCAAGGCCCGGCTCGACGAGGTTTCTCTACGACGCGACGATTCCGGGGACAACTGAGCTAAATGTTTCGGCAAACAATCCGGGGACCCAGAGTCTTCTGCCTGCTATCTAACAGGGGAAACTCTTAACGTTCACCCTTTAATCAATGCTCCGGGATCGACGGGATGTTGCTCGTGAACGCTCTCGACGAATAGGTAGGTCTTAACGAAGTCAGCCGACGAGTAAAAGTTTCTTCCACAATGCTATCCAGTTTCTCATTTCCTGCAGTGGGATTTCTTAAAATTGTTACACCGATGATAGAACGAGAATTGACGATATACTTTATTTTCGTTCGACATTCTCAAAAATTCCAGCAACTCACCTTGAAACGTTTAACGAGCGAACAGCTGAGTTTTAAATAGCTTGGTGTGACGCGGCCTCGATTTTTAGAAAAATTCGTCTTTATTATTCGAATCAGCGTAATTATTAATCAACGAGCGTCGATTACGTTCGTTTTTCTTTTCTTCGCGTGGCTAAAGCTCACCGTTGAGAATAGGAACAGGAAAGTTGGAAGTAGTATAGCTTGCCGAGAAAATGTCTCACTTTGTCGAGACGACAGCCGATATATATCCTCGGCGAGGAACGAACGTAACAATGCTTAATCTGACTTATGAGAATTCATCTCTAATCCGCGGCGTATTATGACTGGGAGGCCCGTAATACGTAGCGACGCTCGTGTTTTACAAATCGTTGCGCGTTTCACACTCACTTTGTTGCATTGGCTGCAGCGACTTACGCGTCAACTCGATAGCCGCGCTCGACGCTAGTCTACGAGACGTATGCGTGCAGAGATCTCGGCTGACGATGATAAAGCGTTCACACCGAGCCGCTGCACCTCTACTCGTACTGTTTCTGACCGATGGAAACCGTTCCCTTAAGAAATTAGTCGAGATTTGTTGTGACTGCGAGAGATGGAGGAGAATTTTATTCGAAATCCTTCCTATTAAACATCCAGGGAATTAAGCGTTTGATCGATCATTAGTTTAGCTTTGCCAAGATTAATAGATCGGTCGTTTTGTCAGAATTTCACCCAAGTGTAATTTCCTATTCGTAACGTGCATTGATATTTAATTTTTTGAAGGTTTTTTGAAAACTTGCGCAATGGGTGCTCGGTTTTTCTGCTCGTTCTCCGGAACAACCTCCCAATTTCGTTGTATCAATTACGATCTTGTAATCTGTAAGCTCGCAGATCTTTCGTTTAAACGTAGTTTGGGTTAACAAACGAATCTTCCTCCAAGACGAGAGTGTCTGGCCGTGACATCTACGATCTCGCGAATATATCGTATAAGGTTCGCAGCCGGTGTCGTTTCGTGGTCGAAAATCGCGCGTGCGTTTAAACGAGCTATCATCGGAGAAGCGTATACAGGAGAGCTCAAACGCAGCCGATCGTGTACAACTGTCAACGAAAGTGACTGTCACGCGGCAGAGGCCGATGGCAAAATTTACATCGGCGCAGCCGCTTCTCCTTTCACGCCTTATACGAGGAATGACAGCCTCGTAATCTGCGTCCTCCCACACTGGCGCGCTCTTATTCCCGGCCACTCGAACTCTCTTCCTCTTCCATCCCTTCCGCGCGGCCTTTTTGCTCGTCTTCAACCTTCGTTCCACGTTGCCGTCATTTATTCCGGCCCGCGTCAGCTCCAACACGCTGTTCCTGGCCCGCGGCTCCGCTCTACGACCTCCGCTTATTAAAAACCCTGTAGAGAGAGGCGCGCGGTTACGGGAATGGTAATCGATCGGCCCGAATGCGCTTAATTTTTCTGGTTTCTTTGTAACAGCAACAATTATCGTATTTTAATTAAAGATACAAAGAAAACTAGCGCTCTTACTTGCCAATGCAACGTCATTAACGTTCAAAGGCCGGTGAAGAAAATTCTGCTCGTTCCACTTGCACGTAACCTAAATGTATTCTTCCATGCACGCACACCGACACTTACGTTTGGAATTCCAATCTCCCGCGCTGAAACGCCTGCATAATAACAGAAGCGAGAAAACACTCGTCAACCTACTCGCGCGTCACAGTGACAGCCGGTCGGTCGCGCGATTGTACGCTCTCGGTCAGTCGTTTCGTTGCTCGACGCGCGTTCCACGGGAATCGACCAGCGTCACGCGCCATTAAGATCCTTGAGATCCGATCGCGCCATTAGCGACCATCGTCTATTAATTACTCTGCGATTAACGGCGATGACGCGCCGTCGTGTCCGCGCTGGTTCAGCCCATACAGGTAATTAGCCTCGAGGAATTTTACGAGTTATCCGTCCTGCGCGCCTTCGGTCTCTTCGCCCGTCGCTTTACCTTCGGCTAACCCTTTCATCCGTGCGCCTCCAACGGTTCTTTTCTTGCAGGCAATCGAATCGACGTAGCAACGATTCACTTGCCGCGTGTTTTATTCTCCGAGCAAAGAGAAGATCGTAGAGTCGTGTGAGTGTTGGAGACCTTGTCTTTCACGTATATGTATACGGTGCGCGGAAGACGAGGACCGATCTCGAGAGCATGTGTTTTTTACCTCGTATAAGGAGAGATACATCGCTCGTATGTCAAAAGAAGCCCTAAAAGATGCGTTGCGAGGCATCGTTGACCCAATTACGTGGCAGAATACAATGTATCCTCTCTTCTCGTGTCGATCCGGCTAAGTGGCTTAATCGTATCTTCTCTTGCTCTCGCACGTGGTCCGTGCGTGACGCGTTTCTACAATTGTTGATGCATGCTGCGATTACCGATCCGATCACTGATCGGAAGACCAGGGCTTTTTATCAACTGCGAATTCGTCATCAAACGCGAAGGTACGCCTACGATTTATTTGCAAAATACGACGCAAAATCGAAAAGATAATGTATTAGCGTGATAGAAGAAAGGACGAAGAACGAGAAAGGGACGACGTGTTCGTAATAAATTTTCCGGCAAACGTAAATGCTTGTCCGAACGAACGAAAGTAACCATTCTACGTATATGGGATTTCTTAAGCGGAGAAAGTCAGAATATCAAGTACCGACCGGGTGACAGCGTAATCCTGTGTTCTTCGTGGAACGGTTCCGTGACGGTACATGGAGATCACGAGGAACAAGGATGGACCACACACAGCTCGCGCTGTTATTACGCCGCACGAAGGGCGCCACCACGGCGTTCAGCTTGATTAATTATCATTGCCGCGTCGCGTCGGTCACATTCACCATTCAGCTTGTTCGTGTACACGACACCGTACCTCCATAAGGTATCGCGCTTCGAAAACTCAAATGTACGACGAAGGATTAGTTTCTTTTAGAATTAGACGCATCGATTTCGTACGAATTTCGGTGTAAAAAAAATCGTGAGAGATTCTGTACGACCGTATCACGGCAGAATCGATTCGAGACAGCTAGGAAAATCAACTAAAAGCCAAGTAGTTGTCAAACGTGCTTTGAATATTTCGATGTAGAACATGTATCGTACTTTGGTAAATAGAAAACCTAAGAGAAGGACGCAAGAAATAGACAGGAAACGCCAGATCTCTCATACGGAGCCGATTTAATCGGCCTGAATCCGCTTAATACGCTGTCCAAACCTCGCGAGATCCACGAAGGGGAGCAAGTCGATGATTCGGCGGTTCCTCGGAATCTTCGGGACACAAATTGTCTCGCGTTACACGCGTCGTTCATCGCGTAGACGTGGAGGATTCAGGTCTTTCACGGTTCCATCGTTAGCCGTGGGGTTCGCACCTGCAGCATCACCTCTCATTGTGCACCTGTCATGTTTCACACCCTTAAAACAACAATCGCCGTTGACCGTGCCGGGATTGCTCGTCGACGAGGCGGTCCTCGTCCATTGTCTTCGCGCCTCTTACCGTTGCGAGTTCGAAAAATCATCGATTTATTTATTTATTTACCTAGGAGGCAACGGGACGAAAGGAACGCCAGAAAGCCACCACTCGTACATTCAGACTAGGTGTTTACTCTGCCGAGGATGGATAAAGATCGCTTCTGTCCTGAAGAGTCGCACGTTGCTTTCACCGATCGAATAGCAAAGTCGCGGTGGAAACTGTTGGGAAAGTGTGGACAGAAGTGACAAGGTGTTTTCAGGAGAAATATATAAGAAATATAAGAGAATTTTACGGGGATTATCCCTCTGATTAGGATATTTTGTTACGGCTAAACATCGAGTTCGATTACTGCGAGTACTCGCAACATGCGACAATGCGTCACAGCATTGCGTCGTAGAAAGCGAAAGGTCCGACGCTTTTACTTAAAGAAACTCTCGAGGCGTCGAACGAAGAGTTATATCCATAGAACAATCTCACCATCGTTGATCGTTTGTAAATCTCTGCAAGCCACCGAAACGGAATCCCCAGCTGTACCGCCTTCTAAAGCTCAGCAGATACATTTATCTGTCCGAAAAGCTGCACAAGTAAGTCGCGAAGTTTGCCGACGCAGCAGCTCACAATCCTTTTGCAACTATTTACCCCCGCAGAGCCCTAAACAAATGCGATCGAGGCCATTTAGTTAGGTTCGAAAAACAGGACGCACTTTTCGAAGGAAGCGTAACAATGGGGCGTCCTGGACGATTCGTGTAAAGAATTCCTCGCGAAGGAACATCGAAACGAGGAGACAACGGTCACCGGAGAAGGGTTTATTTGTCAAGCAAACAGAAAATACGAGCGAGGCGGGATTGGGACGCGAGGAGGACACGGCTCTGTTCTGCTCGAGGAAGGGCCGAAGACGTGGATGTTTATCTTGCGGCAACGGCAGAATATTCTTTCGCGAACGGCGAAGGGAAGCGTGCCGTTCTCTCGCGATCGTGCTTTGACAGTCGCTGACGAGTTCATCAGGCCGCGATATTTGCATCTTTACGAGGTGTGCGCGCTCGTGGCTGCACCTGTATCGAACCACCAGCCGCCGAGTGGTTTCCGACCGAACCCCTGTCTCCGGGCGATCCTGTAACCCGGTTCGACCGACGTTTTCTAAGCCTCTGCCAGGCATCGCTTTGTTTCTTCGACTCTTAGAACCTGCGAAGGCCGACCGCTGTTTTCTCGCTTGTCTGTTACGTAGACGCGTATACGACATCGTGGACTGCTCTTAGCGATTTGGCGATGCTTCTTATGCTTCTTAACCTATTCACGATGGATGACATACCGGTATATACACGGCAGAGACGTGCTTGCTATGTTTTCGACCGACGTCCGTAGTACGTGAAAGGTTTGTTTGCTATTACAGTGACAATGAATGATTGATATCCGTAAGAAAATTTAGTGACGCGCTTATATTTTTATTAATTGTAACAATAACTTTGGTTAGACGGAATAAACATCATTGAGAAAGAAAATTAGAAAGGAGCGAACGCGCGGCGATACGATATATGCCATTGTGTATAGAAACATCACACTCTTGAAACATGAAATGTGAATTTACATCTGAAATTTCCTCACATACGGTGATGGACACCGAATGATAGAAACATTCGTGCTATTATCCACGAACATCTGGAATTTGCGTTATGCTCGTCGATAACCGATACGCAATGGCACACGCAATATGTTGAAAGACTCGAACCGAACAGGTGTCACCGATCCGTGGGAAAGGTTTGACGATGAAAATACCTGTGTTCATATCCACGCGATGATGTCATGGAATGAAGCCGATGATCAGACTCGTCCGGACGCTTGTACGTTCTTCTTTCATTTCTATTTTCCCCGTATACTGTAGAAGCAGGTTCGTTTTATCGAATACTTTACCAAGCAGAAACTACCGTGATAATTCACGATTAATTTATATTGTTCTTCGTTCGACGACGATCAAACACGTAGTTACCGCATGGCGGATATAATTGTAACTAAGATTTGAAGGAAAAAATGGAATTTTTCTGCCAGCAGATATTTTGGATCCTTTCCAAAGCAGAGGGTTTTGTTACGACTTTCCAAGCTTCACTGAGTTTTCATATTTTGAAGCGTACAAAATCCCCTTTGTTCGTGCGTACACCGAAAATACTCCGAGAAAAACCTCGGCTCGAATCTGCTAACTCTTCTAATCGTCAGATCCGCCGGTTTAGGTCAGCCGCTGTCTTCCCAGGGAACGGGGACACGAAATCCCACTATACCTCGAAAGAAACTCTCGTTGAACGCATCGGTTCAGGCTCATCGTGGTACTGTTTCGCGTCGGCCAATAACCAATCAGTTAATTTCCAATCAGTATCTATTACTATTCGAGTCTGAGCGTATTACGCGTTGACCCCGACTCGCGCTCAATTTCCGTCCCGTAATTAGATGGGGCAGCGGTGTTCCACATAAACAAATAAACGAGTAGAAACCGAGGCGGTGCGGCGCGGCGCGTCTCAGCGTGGCGTGGCGTGGCGTGGCATGGCGTGGCGTTCAGCGGACGGGAAGGAATCTTGTGCGCGTTCCCCTCGCTTCGCTCAGGATCGAATTTTACGGCATCCGATTGATTTACGCGCGCGAGACCGCTGCCAAGGGGTCAAGTCAGGCAGCGAACGAGTCGCAGGGAGTATTCCTCGTGCAGGATGGAAAGTCAGCCGATTCCCATTGCAGTCGTTGATCGCGGCGTTGGCGAACGAACGGAATGAAAGCGCGAGCATTAACGATCCCGATGCGCGATGTCACTATCCTCCGGGACGCGGGGAGACGCGGACAAAGAGGGCAACGGAGACACGAAGCGAGGGGCCGAGAGGCCGGGAGAGAGGTTAGCAAGTACCCTCGAGTATCCACTCGAAAGAGCTGGGTGGGCTAATTAGCGCGTTGCCTGGCAACCGGACGACGAGTACGATCTGCACTTTACTCCGTTCCGTCTCTTCTCGCGACCGCTTCTCTGTCGCCCTCTCCTCTCCTCTCCGCCCTTCTTCGCTCCTCTCCTCACCTCTCGAAGGTTTCTTCTCGACTCTGGCTTTTCCTATCTCTGGAAAACGTTCTTAGACTTTCTTTCTTAGTTGTGTGGCTTTGAGGTCGATCGGACGAAACGAGGAGCTGGGTCTCTAGGGTTTGACTGGTTTTATTAGGGGAGGATATTTCGTTGTCATCCCTTTGCAGTTGCAGATTAACGCGCGAATCTTTTACCAACTTCGGTCGATCTAATTTACACAGGGTCGGATGACATTTGTAGAGAAGGTTTATCGTATCGAATATCTTCCTTAACTTGTTGCGTCGAATATCGACGTCGTTTTGTGTATGGAAACTTTTGCGACACCCTGTAAACACGAGCGGCTGTGGCAGTAATTACAGTCTCGATAACTCTTGCGATAAGTGGCAATTTTTAATTTGTTTTACATTGTAGGCGATTAAAGTAACGCGCCACGATATATGCAGTCGATTTAATTTTATCACTTGCAGCATTCATTAATCGCTGACGAAATAAATTTGAAGAAGTTAATGTTGCTAAAGTTAATATAGCGAAATGAAAAGGCGCGATACGAATGAAAAGAGTATGGTAGAAAAGAGAAAATATAAAATGAATATAGAAGGTTTTGTAAAGGTAGCGCTTCCAAACTTTTCCTCTTTAGCGTATTATACGTATCTTTTTATTTTCGCCTGTGAACAGGCGCATCGAGTGGCGCCCGTGCCAGGTCCGTCGACCTGGAAAGAGGTTTCCAATTAAACGACGAGAACTCAGCGCCGCGCCGTTCTTCCCGTTTATTAACGATGCCAACGAGCGATCTTTGTTGCGTGTCTCGTTAATGCTCGTTACTTCGGGTCCTGTCGACGCGGACGCTCCGATTTCCGCCTATCGAGCCGCCGATTTAAATGCGCGCGTTCTCCCTGACGGCCATTTAAATGTCACGATTTAGAAAACTCGCGCTCAAAGAGAATTACGATTGACTCTAACGACGACAGTTTGATTTTAGACTATCTCCCAACGGTGAACGTAGTCTAGTTTGTTGCTGAACGCTATATAGGATCTGACCCGAGGTCTCAATAGTACACGCGATCACTGGATCGATCCTTGAACGAAGGCAAGTAGATTCGATAGGTTGATGGATTCGATGTATCAATAGGATAAAATTTACAAATGAAGAAACAATCGATAAACTCGTTTCTTTAAAGTTAACACCTGAAACCAATCGGTGTTGTTTGCCACTCATCTGCCATCTATTTTGTATTTCTCGTCACTCGTGGTAGATGCAGTTTCCAGATCGAACATCATCCTCGACTATTGCTCGACTATTCACGTACGAGACATTTCGCTGACGCGACTGGAGGATCAAGGTTCCGCGTTTCGTAACGCGGAGTAATCTTGCGAATTCGTGAGGAATTGCGCAAAGATTTCAACGTATCAGATTGCTAATCGACGACTCGGCGACTTCAAGTTCGATAAACGTCGAAGCTTTCTATTTCGACGATTACTTACTCTTTCTTTCGCCGGTCCTAAGAATCGATACGATT
Source organism: Bombus vosnesenskii (assembly GCF_011952255.1). NCBI lineage: Eukaryota > Metazoa > Arthropoda > Insecta > Hymenoptera > Apidae > Bombus > Bombus vosnesenskii. The sequence goes on from NW_022883050.1 coordinate 328,931, forward strand.
GACGGATGGAGGAATTCGAGCGAAATGCAATCTACCGATCTCGTGGAAGCTGCATTATTACTTCGGTTTCGATTTCGAATTTTTTCTTGTTGGTCGAAAGTCGCGTCTCATCGAGCCAAGGGACGACGGTGGCCGTTCGTTTAAGTGGCCGTCCCATCGACGCCTCCGTTTCGACTGGAACGGTGGCGAAGAATAAGGTTTCAGAGGAATCTCTCTTTCGAGTCCGGCGTGGCATCCGTTCTCGTCTGTTTTGTCGGCGCTTCAAGCTGTGAAATTGCTCCGACTTATCATTCGAGCTAACGAGTCCCTAACCGTCTTCACACTTCACACTCCGCACGTTCTGTCTATTCTCCGTACCTTCTCCGCACTGGCGTCGGAACCTGTGGACCGTTTTCGTAAATTACTTTCCTATCAAGTACTCTCCGCAGTAACTGCCATTTTTCCTCAAATATACACGACACGAATCTCGGTTCTGCTTCGAGACATTTCGACGATAAATCTTCCATTCTATATGGATTTCTTAGACGAACTTTGTATATTTTTAATCGAACGCTCGCGCAATTGTAACCGTATCAAAGTTACGCGAAAGTACTGAAATGAGAAATAGTAAATGCCAAAACTCTATTATGCTTTCTTATTTGGAGAAGCAGTCGAGAAATTAGCAATTGGTTCGTCGAACTTCTTTTCCAAAATGAGACTCGCGTAAGAGTTCTTTCTTGAATATCACCAGCGATAAATTTTGATTCCTCTCCTCGTTACATAGCATCCATCGTGCTATTACCTGCCATACGCTTACCTTAGAATTACGTACTATTCCTATCGCATTTCACGATGAATTTCGTTTCGAGATATTTATAAAGGCTCGCAGCCTGCAATAACCATAGCGAATTGCTTGAAAACGGGCTACGTTTCAATATGCAATTTTAACACTTTCCGCGGTAGGTTGAATCGAAGGATTCCGTCGGAACTTTAAAACCAGGTCGAAAACTTCTATTCCAGTTGCCAGTTACCGGGCCCCGGCAATTGTGTGCTAAGTTCGTCATAATTTCTTCATTTAACGAAACCTCCCGTAACTACCGTAGATCATTCGTAACCCGGGGGTGCACGAAACGCGTTCGAAACACACGTTCCACCTACCAAGCACGGAATATCTCGTGACTTGTGCGCAACGCACTAAATCCCACCCATCGTGTGACCGTTTGCACTATCAAATATAATGGAGCTAAATTTCTCTACATTGTTAAACGAATTCTCCGTCTCCTCCATTTTGCTTCTCGTTAAACACTTTACACGTCTACGTTAACGTTTTTTTTTTTAACCGTTTGGATTCCATGCGGTGCTTCCACTTTCAATGTTTTACGAAATTCCTCGGTAAATTTGTAATACCTGTACCTGTGACTTACAACTATACAGAGCAGCGGTTCTTAACCTTTAGTTTACGACGGACATGCTTTAAATTATTTTTAATTTAACTCAAAGCACAACACAAAAACACCTTAACTCAAAAGACACTTTAAGTTAACTCAAAAATTTTAGTCGGTAATATACCTAATACGTGTAATTAAAACATAGACAACTGCCAATCGACAACCTTTTGAGATTCGAGAGAAGAGATTCGTTATCGATATATCGATACAAACGCCGAATATCTTTTATCCGAACAATACGATAATAACTTGCGCGTGTGAGGATTTCGTGGCAGTGGTGACGCCATTGGTCTCAACCGATGGAAAAAGAATGCTCGGACCGGCTTGTCACCCTTTGGACCGCTTTTGAGGGATGCCCATGCCGCCATCGTCTGTAATTTGTGTCCCGACCGACATCGATGGCGTTCATTGTTGTGTCTCATCCTGCGTTCGTCGTTTCGGTCGCGGCGTTTCGATCCACGCCTTTCTCGAAACGCGGCTTTTCTCTGCGAAAATGTCCCACGGTGCGATTACCGATGCGGTTTTCGAAAGAAATGATACGTTTCGAGGTGTGTACGAATATGTTGTACCTTCTGAAACGAATATCAGCGTATATTATGCTTTCGAGACAGTATGAAATGTGGTTACTTTCGCCAGGATTATTAGATTTTTTGAACGTACGCAAAATATATCGTATTCCATTTCCTGCTTTTAATGCATAACAAATGAAATACGAAATAATACGATTAAATTAAAAAATACGATAGTACGCGCGTAATATAAAACCGCAAGAAATAAAATTACCAAGCACTTAATGCATTTCATTGCTGATCGGATTTTCAGTACTCCTGCCAGGTTTAATATGCCAACAAATTTTTATTTTCCATCTGGCTTTGTATCGTACAAATCTCGACATACAGTATGGTTGGTAACTGGTGGTACAAGCGGAAAGGGGGCGATTCTACGCGAAAAAAGAAGTCGAAAATGTAGAATAAAAATTTTTCGTTCGAGGCTTTGTTTTCGAGAAAATCGACTTTGAATTTTCGCTCGGTACGCGTGAGGTACGTTATAACGGATCTCACTGTAGATCGTTGTCTCGATGGAAAAATTAAAAAAAAAAATTTTTATTCTATATTTTCGACTTCTTTTTTCGCGTAGAATCACCCCCTTTCCGCTTGTACCACCAGTTACCAACCACCCTGTATATCTCACGGCAACTATCAAACATTCGTGATTTTTGATATCGTAACAGCGCTCAACGATTACTGATCGCTTTAAGAAGACAGTGTTGTCTTTTTTCACAAGATTCTATCTTATCGTCGCACAGTCAGATCTTTTGTCTATCAACCGTCTCGCTGGAAGCGTCTCACAATAACTAACAATGCAACGAGATTGTTTCGGTTAGCAGAAAATTCCACAGGGAACAAAATTCCAATTTCTCGGACATCGAAACGCTGCGGCAAACGGACCAAAGGCAGCTGCGCGTCTCGAAATAACGCGCGAGCAGTTAATAAATGCCATCTGCGAAATATCGCCTTCGGAAACGTCGCGGTGGCTTCATAAATGTCGATCCGCGAACTCGTAGCCACGACGTCTACGTCAAACCAGTTTTCCTCGGGACTGTCTTCAGCGTAGCGTCTTCGTTGATCAGCGTCAAAACGATCGAGAACGTTGATGACCGGTTGCAGCAAAACAGTCGACTATTACGAACGAGATCGTTCTCGTCCAACTGTTCGTCGTTGAGAACATCCTGTACGGTTTGTCGCGTTTGCAAAACGTCAATAATCATTAATCACCGATTCCTTCGTGTCGCTGATGGCCGCTGCAGCGAGCAACGCGTAGGATACGCTCGATGCTTCCTTGAATGGATACAGGTCAATTCAAACATCGTAGACTATATCTTTGGTAAATTTGAATTATTTAATCGTCATCTTGTTACAGTCTATACGATACAGCATTACGTAAAATGCTGTGGATGACTCGAGAAACTTTGAAACAAATATTTTGAAAAACGAAAAGGTGCTACGTAGAACGTTTTAATTCAGAAGGGTAGAATAATATTTCTATTGGAATTTCTCGCTGTCACCGTATAAATTCTACAGAAACTGTCAATACAGCGCGACGCTATCGGATTTGATGCAACCTGGTCGATCGACATCGCCGCGTCTCGTTTATCAGATTCTACCTTTGAACGGGCCTGTAGATGGACGAAGCAAGGCAGCCGAGGAATCCACGGCCGAGTCGTCCGGCTCCGTTACATCAAAAGCATATTCATGGCGCGTCGACATTGTCAACCGTTTTCACCGGTGACGCCTGAGAAACCTCAAGGGGTTTTAATTGCGCGAAGGTCACCGCCGCTCAATCGTTCCGGATGACTGTCGACAATCGATGTTACGGCGACGCGTCCTCGTGGAAGCGACAAGGGTGACGTAACGACTCGACAATGAAAACCTTGCGGGAAGATATGCGGTTTTCGATCGGCGCGCGTGGTTCATGGTGTTTCGCGGTCGTCTCCCAGCTGTCGGCCGTCCATCTCTCTTTTCGAAAGGATCGTTCGATCGGTACGCAATTTCTTATTCTCATTCTTCCACCGGTATTATTATCGCGACCGGCTCCTCTCCTCCTTTTTTTCTTCGCGTTCGAGAGGATTGACCTTTCCGATTTCGTGCGCCGTACCCGTAATTGTTGGTATTTTTCGACGTGACACGTTTTCATCCGTCAACCGCTTTCGAGGATCGCGTACCTGCCTGCCTAATCCTCGCGCCTGATTCTTCTTCCAACAGCTTTCCATTTTGATTAGTTTTTATTTGGCCGATGACGATCGCGCCACAGATGTATAAACTACACAGGACTTAACGAAGTAACTAGCCTGAAGCTTAACTTTTAAACGTAACCTAGGAAACCGTACGAAACCATAGAGTACCACTAATTCTGTTAGCTCGTGTACAAATAAAAAAATCAGTCGAACGAAACTAAAGTCGAGTAGCCTCGCGGCTACGATATCACCGGCGAAGCGGTCTGTGAAAAGGCGGCTGCAAATTACAACCGTTCTCTATGCTGGGCTAACGCGGGGGCAAAATTGCCGGATCGAAGAAGGCAAATTCTCTGCGTTCACAATTTTGCGTGATCGGTCGCGGATCGATCGTGTCCGGGGTCCGAGGACGGCGATTAGAAGAACGAACGCGCGTCGTCCTCATCGTCTAAACTGGAAAACGATCTCCCCTTGTCGCTGATCGAGAAGCAGAGAGCAGTAGAGACAAAGAGGAAATAACGGTGGTGGTGGTGGTGGTGGTGGCGGCGGCGGCGGCGGTGGTCGTTTGGGAAGATCCTCCGCTTAGAGAATAGTTTAAACTGTTTAACATAATGGCCACCGCACGACCGACGCATCGCTCCGCATTCGGAGACCCAACAATTTACCCGACTGTTCTCTAATGTCAACAGATTAGCCGTAATAGTGAAATTACACGTTCGCGTAATATCTCACATATGGAGTCACGTCGCCTCGCCCGTAATTCTCGTGATCGCGTCAAATTCCCCGTTCTCCCTTCCACCCCCTCTTGCTCTCGCACTCTGCCTCTTTGTCCCCTCGAGATCACCGGGCCTGGAGATTTTGGTAATGCTAGGGTTAGACGTTCTACAGCGGGACGAGAGGTCAAACGGTTTTACGGGGCAGATTACATGCATTATTTTTGCGCTGGACGAAAGCCAGGACGAAATGGCCGGTAATTCGGCTGGGACGTTCTCCGGTCCACGGATTCGAGGATCTAGGGACCCCTGGTCGGGGGGACATTTTAGGGAACTGTTTCGTACTCCTGGTTGTGATTCCAAGGATTTTAGCGAGTGTGAGATAACAGTGTTGTTAGCGAGACGATGCTAACACGCCACTTGGACGATGGAGATTTTTTTCCGACTCTTTTCAATTTTAGAATCAAAGTTTGTGGAAACAACGAAGAAAATTACGAGACAGTTAATACGATAAGTATTTCTCGTTAATAAAAGAAACGCTGCATCGAGGATTATTCGATTATATCGTGCGTTAAAGTACTACAGACACGTAGATAAACCGATATCGACTAGCAGTTGCTCGATAATTGATCGGTAATTGCTTAACCGTGAAAGGATCGGGTCTTCCTTAATGATTTCCAATGAAACTGCTCTCACTTTCGCTGGAATCGGACCGCAATCGAAAGTGCGAACTCCTTTGTTCAAGCGTATCAGAGCGTTAAGACGCGACGAGATTAAGTAACCTATTAGGACAGTCCTTTCTTTTTTGCATTCGTGAAATTAACATTTGCCAGTGTTTCATCCGCCACCCAGAATAGTCTAAATTTCATGGATCGAGATACTCGTAAACCTTTTTCGATTCATATCTGTCCATTGTCACCGAGCTATTGGATACGCTGATCCACTTTGCCAAACACATCCTCGTTATTCCATCAACTCTGAAAAATAGACTTTAGGTTTTCGAAATCCACCAGTAGCACCTAACGCTGTATTTCGTGTACCTGGAGAATTCCGCGGAACTCGCCTTTCTTCTCACGTCGTCGAGCTCCCAAAGAGGCCTGTGAAGGGTGTGTTGGAAACGTGGAAACGGATCGTGGAACGTGACGCGCGTCTTTCGATCCCCGTTGAAGCGCAAAGAGGAAGGAATATTGGCGCGAGTGAAAGCGTAGGATGGAAGGAAGGAAGGAAGGAAGGAAGCGGGTATATTCCCCGGATAATAATGATCTCAGGATCGACGGATGACGTACGACGGAGTCCCCGAGGGGCCAGGCCGGCGGTTGATCCATTGTTACGCTATCTCTCCTATTCTACTTCGCGTTTAATGCATAATCTATTACGGGCTTTTAACAATGCGAACCGGAGAGCCGGTGGATGCGAGCCTCTTCATTCAGGGGTGGCCGGCGAATCGATCTTCCGCCAGCCTATCCCTCATATTTCACCAATGTTTTGACGTCTGCTTCGTAAGCATCCGTCCTAAGGGTGGAATCCGGGTCGCGCGAAGGGGATCGTCACGGGGATGATCCGCGATGTCTTCGACACGGTTCGACGAGCCGAACGCGATAGTCGAAAGTGGGCTAAGCGGCGCGGCTTGAAAGTCGGCGGAACGACGCCGGGTGACGCAAACGCGATCGTCGCGCCAGCGGTTTCAGGGTGAAAGGAAGAGGATTAACGATGGTGGAAGTAGGTTACGCGCACTTGGCGGAATAGGCGAAGTCTACGATGATACAATTCGCTGATGGACGAATTTTTGAAGGTTGGATCGAAAGCGATCGCGATTGACGTTACGGTATCGAGTCGCGGGTCTTTGATTTATGTCGCGATTTTACTATCCAAGAGAAATTGATTTTCGACTTGATGAATGTTTAAATAAGCAGTGTAACCCGAAAGAAATTTATCACGGCCAGGACCACCGACCGGGACAATGTGCTTAAAACAGGGCTAAGAGGCTGGGAGGAACGAAAAGCAGAACCGACACGTCGTTATACCGATACATCATACAGAACTCGATTTCTGTCGCATGACTACGGGTCGTAACCGGATAATTAACCGTTAAGTACTGTAAAGACCCAAGTCTTCTGTCGACTGTTCTCCAAAAATCATCAATTCAGTCGTGCAGGAAGAGCGGTCGTAGCCACGACCCGGTCATTGAATATGTATCCCAAGAAGTGCATTGGTCTTGGAGGCCTGCCAATAGATTAATAGCCCCGGAGTGATGCTCGAGATTTCTTCGGTATATATCGCATTACGGGAAATGACGCGCCAGAATCCCCGAATGACTTCGCGAACGAGAAATCAAGGGGATGAGTAAGGAACGCGAGTAGGACAAAGATAGAAGGAGGAACGAAGGATCGAAGAAAGAGAAAGAGGATAGCGAAGAATACGAAGGAGATCGTGTAATCACCCTTTCTTTCTTCGGCCACTCGCCCCTTCTTCCGTCTTTTCTTTTCAATTCGAACTCGTATTCCCCCCTCGGTGTGTGTGGCCATTAAGCGATTCTGGGACAACGGTTGCCAGTTCTTCCCAAAGAAATCCTGTTACACACGCATACCTTCGAAAATAACGACAGTGTAGGTATTCGAGGGGAACGGAGGATCGTCACTGAAATGAGAAATTACGCGGATAATGTGTAGAAGGACAGTGGCCTTGAAAAATTGGTGTTCCCGTCGTTCAAGCGTTTCTACCGTAATAATAAAATTGTTATCGATAATTTGTCTTCCTCATCTTGTTCGCTTTACTTGATTTCTCTTCTTCTTGGTCGAAGAAAATATATTTTATCATATTATGACTTCATTTTATAGAATATTCACACCAATGGTTGCGAAAACATGAAAACGTAGCTAAATTACGCAGCGTGTATCAAAATAACCATTACATGGTTTCTTTCAGAAGAGCCGTTTCTTTCGTAACTTCTTGTCGGTTGCAAGCAAATGACTCCGCATCGCGAAGAAGATCGACTAATGCGTCGACTATGCAACCATTTAGTAAACTACGCGTCGACTGTTGAATTATGCCACTACCTCGACGAATCATTTCGCTAGAGGATATAACTGGATCGTTTCCTGCACCACGATAGACACTCATCCCTCGGTCTCGTTCCCATCCGTTCTCTTCGGTCGGAGATTAGCTACGAAGGTGATATTTTATAGGGAAATTCTTGCGCTCGTTTCGAATGTCCTAGAAATGGACGTGCATCAGCGCGTCCCTCCTTTCGATCGACGCTTCCACGAGAGAAGAAAATTGATCGGGGTTAACCGATTATGGTGACAAATATCTGACTTTGGAGCGCTGATTATCGTCCGCAAATAAAATTAGATTAATGATGGAATTCGTGGTTGTAACACCGTACCATACGTAACTAGAATTTTCCGAAGAATAGTTATTTAAATATTTTGCAAACGGTACTGTTGCGTATTATCGACTAAAGAGCAACCGGTCAGGTCAAATCGATCGGTCGATATCGCGTACCTCGAATGACTTAACGTTCAAGGTGGAGGAGATGGAATAACTCGAGTGTTAGATTTAGACGGCACTTTATTTGTATTCGTTGTAGCACTTAACCGAACTAAGTTGGGACTCTGTCGTCCTGTGTCTGTAGTCTTCGTTGCTTGTAGTTGAATTAAGTTGGGACTCTGTCGTCCTCTGTCTTTAGTCTTCGTTGCTTGTAGTTGAATTAAGTAGGGACTCTGTCGTCCTGTGTCTGTAGTCTTCGTTGCTTGCAGTTGAACTCAGTAAGGACTCTGTCGTCCTGTGTGTACTGCCCGATGGTTGAAGCTGAACTACCGCGTGCCCTTCCGGCTGGCCCTTGCCTGAGTTCTTCCTGGCCTCGAGTCATTACGTTTACTGGCCTGGGAGGACCGGTAATTCGAAATTTCCTAATGAGGGAAATGGGCCTGTCCGTGCCATAAACGGGCGGTCAACTAAAATTCCGGACAGATACGCTTCATTTATCTTCGCGTTGGAAAATCCACCGCTGCTGTTCGTAGAATAGTCCGAGTACTTTTATAACGCCGATAATATTTTAATCTTATCGTTTCTCCGGAACAAATCGCACACAAAAAATCGTTCCTCGTATTCGGGCAATCGTCGAAGCGAAAAGATTGCACGCAGCGTTCTCGAAGCGGAGTATGGTGCCCAGGGATTCCGGTCGTCTCTCATCGAACCATATCAATCTGTTGGATATATCCGCGGCGGGATCGACGCGGCCGACCGGATTATCGCGGCTGGTCGTCATTAGAGAGCCGAGGAGGTCACACCTGGCGCCCCCAGCTATGGGCCTGGGTTAGCCTAATGGGGCGGCAGATGCGGATCATCGTTCGTTCTTCCCGAATCTTCATAAATATCCGATCGATACATACATACATAAACGCGTTGTCTACGCCCTTCCCCGGGTCCGGGGCTCTAGCTCGCTTTCCGCTCGTTCTGTTCACCGAGATCCTATTGCAGATCGGACTCCCACTCGACTGGCCCGCAGCTTTCGATCGATTCGCTCGATCTTGCAAACAACCAGGGCCACAATTTCGTTCGATGCAACGATTAGGAGCCGGTCCGACCCTCGACTCGACACAGTTTCGCGCGTTTTTCTTTCGTTTTGCATTGTGCAAGGAATGTCGAGGATACCGGTCCGTCTGGTTTCCTCGACGATATTAAATTATCGTTTAAGCTATTGGGGAATTTGTAGGGTTGAATCATTGGTCACGGTGGGTTCTTCTAATCTTCTACGACGCTTTACGGTTCTTGCCTAAGAGTTTTACCGCAGGCGCAAGATAATTATAGCTACGTGTATATCTGGAAATTTTCTCGTCGAAGAGATTGCGTTCGATGGAGAAGAAAAAACATTGAAAAACAATTTGCAGTGGATCGAGTCTGCCGATGAGGTACCATCGGATTTTTTCCAAATATCGAGAAAAATATTTTCGTTGGCATCTGGCGTGCGTAGAGCGCGGAATTTCGAAATTAAAGCACGTTCCATATTAAAACATCCCCGACTCCTGCAATTCCTTTCACGCGTTGAACAAGATGGCTGTTGCTTCGTATCGTAACGAACAACTCTTCTAAAACGTTCTAACGCTTCATCGACTCAGCTGTATATCGCGCGTCAAAAAATTCACCCTATATATTCGTCTCCTCTCGTCTGTCTCCTACTACCTGAAATCTCATCTATTACGATACTTTCCCTATCCAATCGTTCTCCAGCTTGAAACACAACCAAACCTTCTAAAACATCCACCTCGTCCAATCACTACCTCCAACCGGTGAAATAAAAAAGTTTTAATGAAACCAACACCACGAAAACTGTTTATGTAACCGAAACCAATCAGCCTGGATGTTTCGACCGTTCGATCGCCAAGGTAACGCGCGAACGCGTTAACTGGATAGTGATCGATGAGCACGCTGCTCATCGTTCGACGCTGAAAAAGAAAATTCCGCGCTAAAGAACGAGGCAACGAGATAATAGTTTACGGCGAAGGGAAGAACGAGCGGACTCCTTCCTCGTGGCACAGCCACCGCGGTGTACGCGGACACCGGGTGGAATTTCACCTACGAGTTACCGCGCGAGTGGAGGCTGCACGCTAAGGTTTCGAGAGGACCTTGTTATTAATCACGACGCTGCCATCTCCGGGAGCAACGCTCGCTCGTTAGCCTGAGGGGGTTCGTGTGCCTGGGGGATGGCGGGGCCCCCGGGGGTGGCCATCTCTTAATTACTTCCGCGCCAATTAACACCGCCTCGAATAAAGAAGGGGCTACTCGACCGCCAATGGGAGCTCGCTTCTGAAAAAGCCAGTTGGCTCGGAAGCACTCGCTTTCGATTTAATATAGTGCCACGAAGCGTATTTGTGTACGTCTATGTGCGAGTGTAGGCAGGAGTGGTCGACCACTTTCGCGAAATCGATGATCGTCGGTGACGTTGCTTCCTCCTCGACGCGGCCTCGAGCGCGTCTAATGGCCGATTAAACGATCCGCTATCCCTTTCGAACGTTCGACTTGGAGGTAACGGAGTTTTCGTGTTCCGATCGGCGATTTTCAGCTACAGCGAGTGTGCCGTGTAACGTTGATCAGTTCAACGAGGCGAAATATTTACGATTGATCGCGTGTAACGCGCTACGTCAGGTTGTAACTTGGTAGGCGAACTTTGAGCTTCGAAAATCTAGATTAGTCTGTCGTATAAGCTATTTTTTTAATTTTACTTTGTCACTGAAGCTTCTTCTTTGAAGCGTAAAGTCGACGCTGTCATGTAAAATCGAAACGAGTATCGTCGAGCTCAATGAAACGGAATTTTCTGCGGGATCGGAATCGCGAGTCACCCCTTCGCGGCGATCGAAGAAAGGTCGGTTGATTGACTTCCCATGGGACTCCGCTTTCGGAAGAGCACAGCTGATCCCTTCTGGCTATCTAGACCCGTTGCCTGTCTCTCTTTCTCTTTTGATCCCTTTGCAATCCTCCAAACTCCAGCCGAACGTGACTGGTTTACCTCGTCGCCGGCTGCGCGAGAATTGCGCGAGTAAATCACGAGGAGACGAAAAGCTTGTACCTAGTGGCAATCTTGCTTTTCTAGTTTTTTCTTCGTCTGTAAGTGTCTGAAACAGTGTGTCTGGAATATCAACTGAAAAACTGTCCGGTTCGATCATCGCCTTAACGAATGTGCAGTATTCCCAACGATCTCTCACTCGTGAAGAATATCCTTACGCATCTAATCATCGAAGTATCGCGATCGACATGATAAAAGTAATGCAGGTATCGCGGTAAAATATCGCGAAGGCTGATGGTATGCGTGGTCGCGAGGACCGTGGGAGTTGGGTTCAGGATATGGCGATATCGGACAGGATATGGCGGTGGTGGACGGGTTGAAAAGGGACTGGTCCGCAGGAGACCAGCACCGAACAAGTAGAGGGTGAATCGAGTGTAGTTTGAGGGCGGGGTGCTGCTGGTGGATAAAGGAGCCGAGAGTGGGGTGAGACAGTGGCAGGGGAAGTTGACGGGGATGAGGTTGGCGATTGGCATTTAATTAGCGGCCGGATGACCGCCGCCGCCTCCGGATCAATACGCCGCCCCCGAGGGCCAGCGTGCAGGAGGCAGCGGCGATCCCCTTCCGACCCACTCTATCCTCTTTCCCTCTTTTAACCTCTTCTCCAGCCAGCCGTCCACTCCTCTCTCGCTTCTCGTCGTCCTCCTACTTTCTGCCATCGTCACCCCATCCTCCGCCTCCACCTTTCCCACCTCCTCCTCCTTCGCTTCTTCCACCGCCACCCCGTCCCGAGTAGACCGAACAGAACCGAACTCGTTTGCCCCGTCGTCGGTGAAACCCTTTTCCATCCATCCCCTGGAGCCACCGGCGGAAGGAGGGGACCAACGAGTGCCTCCGCTGCTCCTTAACCTAACCTCCTGACCGAGCACCACGTGCGGGGAATATCCGGAAGCGCCTCGGTAAAATAAAGCGAATCGACGGTAAGTGGCGCGGATCCTCCTGTGCCGTGGCCCCCGGCTCGCTGGACAACCATCTTTCCTTCTCTTTTCTCTTCGTTCTTTCGAAGCAACCCCGTCGTCCTGTCTTCTTCTAACCACCCCATCTGGCTCGTCGTTGATCGACGAGTTTTTCCTCCCCGTTCTTCGATACACAACGATGCACCGACCGATATGCCTGACTTTGTGGCGTTCCGGATAGCGGTCCGGATAACGTAACGAGTACGATCGTTACGCGCGGTGTAAAATTGCGTTTCGAGATGCAACGATGATACCGGAAGACTAGCCGAGCTGTTTCTGGAGGATTCGCGGTGTCGATGTACCAAGGGAGAGCTAGGGGTTGGTTTCAAGCGTGCTCGAGTTGATTGTTCTTTGTAATTTATGTATTCGAGTAATCGAGTACAGTACTTTAACGATGTTTTTTATCGGACTCGATTTTTCTCCCATAAATACCATTCGACGATGATAAATTAAAAGAAACGCAAGGAACTTGTGTTCCATTACACAAAATCTACCACGATTTTTCTTCTATACGAATGTTGTTTTTATTCGATAAGCAATCGCTAGATCTCGTAACGTAGTCTAGTAACGAACAACAACGAATCACTAGGACGACTAAACGTACGAGTAATATCGCGGTCTTCGTTCGTATTCGCATAAGGTACACCGACACTAATTAATGAATTAATGTTCGCGCGTTACGCCAGCAACCTAAATAACAAAACGGCTCGAAGGACATTGGTCTCACGATACGTTGCTCGGTGACGGTATACTTATGCACCAGTCATTAGCGTAGATCGGCACGACGCGTTACTCCAAGTAAACCACTTTCCTTTCTCTACATTGCATCCGCGTAGAAAGATACGTAAAAAATTACAACTCTAGCAGAAATCGAACTGAATAGACTGTATGTTACCAAATTGCTTTATTCCACGCGTATATTACGACTTTCCATTAAGAAGCTACACGTGCCAAACTTCTTTTTTCCCAAACGGACGAATCCTTTTAGCTATGAGTCATCGATTTTTTAAACTTCTTCGTTCGCATATGAACGGTGACGTGTGAATCGACAACGAGCCGCTCTCGGATTTTCGCTCTCGTTCGTGCGAGGAGTTAATCACGGTAAACAGTTTTCATTGTTCCACAACGCGTTGAGACACGGTGCTCGTGCCAAATCGGTGTTTATGCTTGGAATTATGGCTGGTCGAGCAACAGCCTTTGAAAATATCGTCGCCGACCAACAGGGTTCTCAATTTCATTCTGTCTTCTCTTGCGTGATTTCTTTGAGCTACACCTGCAGCTCATCCTTGCATGAAGATCATAAAACATACGAAATACATCTGCTTCTTTGATACGAATCTATTTTGTTAAAACAAAAGAGGAATCGCGTAGTAATAAGTGTAAGTGTGAAATGCAAATGAGGTATTTGCTCGAGCGTAAAATTGAACAGTGGCCAGTAACATTGGAGAACGCGTGGTTACGCTTTATCGATATGGAAAAAGGTACCGTGTGAAATAAAAGAATAGAAATGGAAATAGAAAGGAAGAGGGAGAGGAAGAAAGAAAGAGACGAAACGAGGATAAATTGATATATCTGTCGGTTATTGGTGTAATAAGTTACATTGACAGCGCTATCTATATGTAAATGCACGATCGTCCTCTTGTGCCGGCAATCGATATCCGATCGATCAAGAATTATTTACATTGTCCGTGGGCTGGACATAAGCGTGGAAATTTAAATGCGTTTCAGTGGATTAACGTCGCCCTAACACGCGTTAATGGACGTCGCCGCGATCGACCTTTTATTTATGTTACAATTATTCACATGGACCGCGTTTCATGCTGCGACCGCTTGCGCTCGAGCTCGCGCGATTTATGCGCCCGCCGACCTGGATGTGCTCTAAGCGCGTCCCGAGCTTTCTACCCGCGGGCCTAGCCAGTCGATCGCGACCACGACGATATTCCACTTTATATTCTTCCTCTAGTTTCAGAAGATTACAGTGTCCAATTTTTCTATCCGGCATCGAGGTGCGACGAAAGCGTTGCGGCACGTGTTGGAAATTGCAAGCAGACGAGAACTAAAGTGGACAAAATAGTCGAAGTAAGCAAGAACAGAAAGAAAAACTAGCCACGGCGTTTAAAACACTCAAAGTAACAGATTTATCAACCGAGGCGTAAATTTTAAAGGTTGAATCGCGAAAGTTGCGGTAAATAGGTTCGAAGTTGGTTCTTTGGATTTCTAAGTTACCCGATAGCAGTATTATCGAATTCTTTTCGAATTGCTTGGAAAAATAGTTTCGTTGGTATTTGAAGCGCGTAGGCTATGGAATTTCAACATTGAAATCCTCCGACATGCTGTGAATTTTTTACAATATGAATAGCACAGATTGGTAGTTCTTAAGAAAGTCGAATGTAAAACTATAATCTAAGAAAGTTTTGGCATAAGCTTCATTAAGTGTCGTCACTCTCTAAAGCTACCTTTAGGTAACAGCTAATTTCATCCTTGCGAAACATTATAATTAATGTTCGTCTTCCTAGATCGAACCAATCGTTACCTTTCGAAACACGCACGCGGAAACAAAGATATGGAAGTTGCAGTTGTTGTGTAAACAATATGCCACGCGAATGAAATCAATTTTAGACCAATCCCTATGTTCATCTTATTTAGGATTCACGGTGAAACCGCGGAAAGAGGGTGACGGAGCACCCCTGGTCCACAGAGATCCCTTCGCCGGCAGCCGGCCGGTTGTTTTCTGCTTCGGTGTATAAAATACGGGACTTGTTAACAATGTTCGCACCTATGGGTACGTGTGCGAGGGCCGCGCGTCCGTGTACCCGGTCACCCATAAACGCGGTGCGCCGCGGCGAGGGGCCCTTTCGGCGACGCCGACCTTCGCCCCGAGATCCCGCGGAGATATTTTATTCCCGGCGTTTTTTACGAGCCGATATATCAAGCATCGACCGGCCCCAACGGGGTTGCCGTCACGGGCCCGGCCGAAAACGCCCGACCCTCCGACCCCGCGGTCCACCAGCTCGCGAAAATCACCATCACCGATCGCCATTGCATACCTCCTCTCGCGATCTGCTTGATCACTCGCGTTCTCATAAGCGAGAAATTAAGGTGTGGTTCTTGGATGCATGTTTTTCGGAATGGTATTTCAACGAACGTTTTCTCCCGCAAGGGTTGAGTTTGGCAGTGGAGTGGGTAGGTTTGATAAAAGTAAAGATAGCAGATTGTAAATGATACACGCTGTTGCGCGTTAAGGTAGGATTTTCCTTGGATACTCGACCGTTGAAGTGACATTTCTTCGATGAAGTGAAAAACGATCGATGCAGGAATTTACGATGGCTGGATGTTTCGTGCGAAAGATTTATCAGATTTAAAGTTTATTCAGGATTTATCGATAACGGTAGCGATAATTTAGTTGGTTTTGTGGAAAACCTAATCGATTGAATTATTGCAATTAATTATATTTAGCATAATTTCACGACAAAACTTTAGCAGCGGGAACTTTGTACAGACGAAAATTTATTTGGAAATATAATCCAGTGGAAGTATCGTAATCCAATTACAATATGAATAATTGATTACCTTTTAAGCATACATATTTGTTATTTGTATCGTGCTTAATGTATCTTAATCTGTATTATTAATTATATGATTCATTACATGTATTTATAATAAGTTGTATCTATTTGCATTACTTATTTATCAATTGCATACCAGGTAATTACATCGAATTATACCGCACAGAAAACTGGTATGTAATCGACTTAAATTCGAAATCTAGTTAAACTAGCGCGATAATGAATTTAAACCTATCAATATAACGCGACAGAAATTACTATACTTGCGAGATAATTACAATGCTACCACTTCTATCCTGCTCTTTCTCCAATAACATCTCGTAGTTACTCGTTAGACATGCTAACATTTCAAATCGAACAAACATTTTTACAAATCACCGATTCTCGAACGTTTCAGTTCGAATCCGATTCTTTAAACCAGGTATCGTATACTTTTCCAAGCGATTTCCGTCTAATTGAACAGTATGCGCGCAGTCGCTTCTATTACGCATAGACGTACACGTGTTTATTATTCGTTTAGCACAGCGTGACGGCGTTGCGGCTGTGTGCGCGAAGACAGCGCGAGAACTCAGGACCGCAGTGCGTTCATAAGTCAGGAAACGAAGGGGGTCGAGTATATATGGTCGTCGTGGTGAACAAGGTCTCGCGGCTTTAATGTCCTTTTGAAATTCCGATTTATTCGAAATACGTGCCATGAACCTTGGCGCAATCGTCGCGAAATCCCTGAGAACAGCCACGTTTCGAGATACTCAGATCTCCGATCGACTGTCCGAAGATACGACCTGACTCGAGGAAAATCTTAGAACGTAGCTGATGTCGGTAGTTAAGATTTCAAGTGTGATAAATAACGTGGTTAGAAATTTGTAGAAAAATCTCAGACGAAGTTATGGCAAGACAAATTTGCAGTTGGATTCTCCTTTGTCTCTTTCCTCGTGCTTCCTCCGCAAGATTAGACAATTTCTTTGTTAGGAAACTTACCTAAGAGACCAACCAGGTCGGAGATCCGTTCCAAGTCAACGTTTCCGCTTCACCAATTCGCTTATCGATATTCTCGCGTAGCTTAACACAATTTATCGACGACCTTTCAATACCGAGTCCTTGCTCGAACCGCGGGAATTCCGTGGACACGAGTCGTTCGCACCAGCCGCGCGATGGAATTCCATAATCGACCCAGCTTATTATTTATTTGCCACCGCTGACACGTGTTCCTTTCGATCGCGGGCCTTTCTCCTTGCCGCTTAAACCTAATGCAACTTCTTTGTTCGGGATTGTTGTCCACACGTGTTACGTTGGATCGTTGATTTATCGTATTCCCTTGCTTAGCAATATGTATTTTGTAATATTTGAGGTGGTTGTTGGTGAAGGTGCCCGTAAGAAATACGCTTGATGTTGAACAAAAAAGGTTTATTAAACTATTAACAACCAACAATCAACAGTCAACAATTTACGATCAACAATTAACGATTAACGATTAACTATCAACAACAATTAACGATTAACGATTGACTATCAACGATCAACTATCAACGATTAACCCCTTACAACTACGGGCCCGTAGTACGATGATCGGGCCAAACGTAAATATTACGGGCATACCTCGTAGTATATGATCGGACCAAACGTAAATATTACGGGCATAGCCCATAGTAGATGATCGTACCAGACGTAAACATTACGGGCATGACTCGTAGTACGACGATTAGGCCAAATATAATATACAGGGTGGTTGGTGACTGGTGGTACAAGCGGAAAGGGGGCGATTCTACGCGAAAAAAGAAGTCGAAAATATAGAATAAAAATTTTTCGTTCGAGGCTTTGTTTTCGAGAAAATCGACTTTGAATTTTCGCTCGGTACGCGTGCACTTCGATGGAAAAATTAAAAAAAAATTAAAAAAAATTTTTATTCTATATTTTCGACTTCTTTTTTCGCGTAGAATCACCCCCTTTCCGCTTGTACCACCAGTTACCAACCACCCTGTATAATAGTTTTCGGGCCAAATTTCTCGAACGTAAATCGCAGGTTAAGGGGTTAACAATCAAGAGTTAATAATCACGTATTTTGAATTGTGTTTGCTTCGCTATGACGCGAAACCTTTCGCACTTCGCAGCTCGGGGCAGAATGAATCTTTTGTTCGAAATCAAACGGATTTTTTTCTTTGTTACCCCTCGACATCCCCACTACTCACGCGTTTATTAGATGTCGTTATTTATTATATAAATAGTTATATAAATTAGATTGTACGTTAGGCATGTCGACCTTACGCTTTGAAGGTATAGCACTTTGTGTGGCGAAGCCGTTGCAAAGTTCCGTGGTCGTATGCCGCCACATATCTAATGGTCTCTGAATGACAATCTCTGGCGTCAAAGTATGGTTCACGGTGCCCATTCTGAAACTAACAAGGAAATATCTTCGTGTTATCGGATTTTTCAAATTTTCCTCGTCACGTCAACGCGTGTAATCGTCATCCACGATATTGGCCAGTATCTAATCGCCTTAGAAGGGCGTAGCCGATCGAAAGGTTCGAAGTCACGATCCGGTCGCGAGACGGTAAGCACGTTTTACCAGGAAAGGACGTCCCGTGCCAGGGAGCCATCAGGCAGCACGGTCTCGACGAACCGACTCGAGTGCTACTTGCTGAAATTGACGAACTGCGAACTACCATCGCGTAAAGTTTCTCGAGGTGATGACAATTATGGTAATGAACCGGCGGAAAGGCAGAAATTGCCACTGGCGTGGAACGAAATTTTGAAATAAGTGTGTTACATCGTTCGAAATTGCTCTTTCTATAAAAATCGGTTCTCGCGCGAATCTTACGGTCTGTTCTAATCGAATATCGATGGTTCAGGTATCAAGGATTCGGCGTTGATCAGAAAATGCGATACACAGAAATTGAACGACTGTGTGAAAATAAATCCAGTCATACGCCTCGTAATCGACAAATTATTAAGAAAATAAATTTCCTGCTTTACGATCGAACGGTTACAAATAAATAAACGTTAAATGCTCTTTCGAACGTTGCATTTCAAGATTTTGCGATATTCTTCGAGATATTCGCAAATTCCTATCGTCGTTTCCATGAAAATTCATCCTCGACAGGCCATTGCAAGTATAAAGTGTCACATGTCGCGTGTAACGGCAGCGTTTCCTGTCCATCGTCCATTACGGCATTATGCTTGACTTTCGTGGAACGATACGGATGGAGAATCGGGTGGCGCGGCGCAAGGTGTGGCCGCTGGGATGAAAAGTCGGAGCGTAGCGGAGGCGGCGCGGCTCGGCCCGAGACAATGGCGATCGATCTCCCCCGGGGACGGCGACGCAATCGGAAATTGCCGATGAATAGGGACGATAGATGAAAACTCGCTCTATTAAAACGTCTAGTCATTTTTTTGGCCGCCTTCGTCGGGGGAAGATGGGCTCTGAGATCTTCGCAACGATCCTTGCCGCGGGCAGCTGTGCTGCAATGCCGTATCTCTCCTCGACCGTTTCTTTCGATATATCGCGTTACAACGGCGACGAACACGACGACGATCATCGTTATTATTATGGTATTTCTTTGCCAAATTGCGCCCATGGCCTGGCACGTTCTATCCGAGTGAGTTGTGCTCCGATTTGGAACTCTGTAGTGTTGTAGATCAGCTGTTCGATGAATTTTCGTGTTATATCTGGTACAAGGCGCATCATATTCACTACGAGCATTTTGAATCGAAATCGGCGCGATACGACTTTTATGATACTCGTATGGATCGTATCGATTTGGACGTGAAAGGCGAAATAGAAGTTACGAAGTTTCGGACGAAAAGTATTTTCACGTTACATCAGCGAATGGAAAGAGCATCGGAGATCTGCGAAATTGGGAAACTTGTTAATTTCCAGAGGGCGTTTCCGGCTGGGGGATGCTAATCTCCGCGCGTTATTGTTCTCTGTTATCGCGTTAAAGGAAAAAAGATAGGGATGTTGAAGCTACATGCACGCGCAATCGTTCCACGGCTAAATCCGTCGGATTAAGTTCTCCAGCGCCGTCGTGAGCGCTGCTTATTTTTCGCGTTGCCCGGCAGCTGTAATAATGAGATTTAAAAAACTCTGCCCGCCTTACCGCTACCTGTCTGTGCGTGCGGAAACAAAGAGAAAATCAGGAGGAATCCGGCATTTTTTCTCTACTTATCGTCGTTAGAGAGAACCGTTTCCCGTCGACTCGATGGTTTTTGTCACGTTTCTAAATGACTGAGGCTCACGATAGTCAGCGTGGATGCCAGTTTCCGCGGATATCGACCGTACCATTTTCTTTACTTATTAGCGCCTTCTAATGAAAACTTTAAACCGATACTTTCTTTTACATGATCTTGCATTCATAATCAGTTTCATTCCCATCAGAATTTGTATTTTCTATTTTTCTTGTTACAGTAATAGTAGCACTAACGTGAAAGTAATTTAATGGTCATTGCGTTTCGCATGCTGTTCTTTGATCGAGATCTACCATTTAATCGCACAAGCTGAGATTATAGTCCGGTATAATTGTAAAGATCACAGGTGTTAATCGATATTGTTCAATTTCCTCTCTAGAATGACTAAATGAATCGAATCTAATAACTTGAGTCGCGCTGATTCATTGGAATTTGCTATTTAGTTTTCTGAAACACACCTTTGACACGCCCTTAAAAAGCGCAACTATCATTTTACGGTTACAATAGAACCAAGTAGATTAAATCTAAAATTAAACTTGTTCTTCGACTACAGTGCGAAGTCTTACAGGTCTGTTTGGCCGACAAAGTCGCGCATTACATCAAACCCGTCATCTTTTGTCTCGATAAGCTATTCCAGCCCTGGAAAATCTTCCAGACAAGCGATCTTCGAAACGATGCCAAAACTGTTTCACGATAAACCACGTGTCCTCGGAGGAAACAGGATTGCGAGGCAGCAAACGCGATACATCTCCCTTGGCGATTATCGCGGGCGACTTGCTCTCGAAGAATCCCTCGGCAAACGTCTGGACGTTTCACGCTACATGGATCAAGGCTGGCAATCGGGGCGATATTATTTCATCGGTCGGAAATAGAGAGGGGGCGGTCAGGGCAGAAAGTTAGCATAGGCCGTGACTTAGTGCTCCTCAGGGTGCCGTCTGTCAACCCCGCCGGAGAGCCTTTCTTATTTCGCGATATTTTGTCGTCGCCGGCCGCGATATTTATCGTCCACGCAGGACCCTCTCACCCTTCCATATTCCCTTCTCTATCCCTTTGTTCCGCGACGCCAAGTATAATCTTTGCTCTCGGAGAAAGAACTAATCGGACCGCTACGTGCTCCTTCGTCTTTGATGAATTACTATCTCGAATAAGTTACCTTAGTTGGCGATATTTTCTTTGTAGTATTGTTTCAGACGAACACGTTAACTTGTCGTCTATGTATTTATCATCTTTCTCCTTGGGATTTTGTCGTTCATTGATAAAAAACCAAGGAAGAAAGAGAAAAATTCCTGAGAATTATTGGAATTTTGGCAGACGCCAGCTTCACGTCGGAATATACGCCAGTTCGGTGGCGGCTCGGAGGGCCAGTTAATTCCGCTACATTTGAACGCGTCCCGAGAAAACGGCTAGATATATCACGCAAATTGCCATTGTGGCCGCGACAATATGCTAAACGCAGCCCAGGCTGTTAGCATTTCATTATTCCGCCACACACGTGAAGCGTGCCGGGATAAAGTACGGCCGTTGGAAATTCCGCTTTTTCCTTTTTCTATTCCACCGCGTTTACCCCCTGACATCGACACGCGTGCCGCATTCTGATCGAGGGGATGCCAATTGCGTCGTATCGCTACCACAACGTTTAAATCGCGCGTGCACGTGTCGCGCGTAAAGGGGATGCGGTCCAAGTTTCTTTCTTCTTTGCTTGCTTCTTTTATGGTATAAATCAATTAAAGATAGTCCACCTTTCCAGTCGCTGACTTAGTGGCAAATTTTCGTCGTCAGTGACAATCTCATAAATAGAATACGAACCGTACGTAATCGTACAAAGGCGAGAGTGGACGCTCGCGTGGGCTGAAAGTTTGGACACGCGTTTGGGCGCGGCGTGGCGCAGAAGGGAGCGATGGATCGGATCAGCGAAACGCATAGACCCAGCTTAAATCCTCGAACTCATTAATGGGGTTGCATCGTCGACGCGGCCGCTCGCCAGCTTTATACTTGAGGTTTAATTCGCGCTCTGGTCAAATTAATTTGCAACGATGAACGAGTTGCCCGGTTGCTGCTGCGTGGCCACCTCGCGTTCGCTGTTAGCGTTGCATTTCGAATGGGGAGATTAGCCCCGTTCATTAAACACGAACCTACTACACATCTGCCGAGAGATTTGGCCGCGATGCAAACCGGCATATCGCATCCCACGTCATCGTCCTCGAGTGCTGTCGAGTTTTCGTACTTTCGTGCCTCCACCTATCTCTCTGTTCCCATCTCTCTATCTCTTTGGGATCAACGGGCCGAAATCGACTGCAATTCCAACCGGAGAGTTTCGCTGAATTTTAGCCACGAGTGCGTTTGCCTTCAAGGTAAAGTATCCGATTCGGTTTCGCTGCTGAAAAATGAACCGTGTCTGGACTTGTTGTTTCGTCCGGCGAAAGGATTTGATCCGAAAGAGCGGGAAATTGGGATGTATCGACGCGGAGAGTGGCCATTGAGTCGATTCCGAGTTAGCTACCCTCGATGAGTGTTTGCGAGGTGGAACGCTTCGAGTGTGAAACGCCGATAGTAGCTCTTTTTAACCGTCAGCTCTTTGAGACATTGTTCGATTGGGAAAATTGCGAAAAAAAAGGAATCGACGATATACGATAAGATACGAAAAGATATACGATATTTCTCCCTAACGTCGCCTAAGCATTATAAAGCAACTTCGACGAACCTTCGTATTGAAAATAATACAAAGCAAAGCCATACCAGGAGATTTCATTGAATATTTCGTACGATTCAATGGGAAATTAAAATCTTTCAATCAATCACAGGGAAAAATATCAACAGCATGAAAATACAATGGTAACGTTATTCTTCTCGTACAGTCGGCTCGCACGGATAGCTCCGCGTTTCACTGTGACAAATGCTCTCACAGTCAGCTATCGACGCATCACTGACGTAATTCCATTCCGCTCGTTAACGAATTCCAAACGATAGCCGAGCCACGTATCCACGGCTCTGTTATATTTAACAATACGCGGCTGCATTGTGTGGGACTGTGCCGGTGGTCCGTTCCGATTATAATGTTAATCATCATCGCTGCCACGCTGTATCGCTGGCGATATTGATTGGAAATATACGTTCGCGTAATTCGTGTAATCCATATCCGCGCAATTAATTATCGTTCGTTGATATGTTGTAATGGCCATCGCTGCAACTAGCTGGTATACGCTTGTTCCCTGCTTGGATTACAATTCTGGCCCGGCGAGCATGTTGGATTTCGTTGTCGAGAGACGAAACGCTCCGGGGGTCGATCGTCCCAAAATCTAGACGCTTCTTTCGCGTTGGTTTCGTTGCACATGACGAAAATCCGATCGTTACCGACCTAATCGGTACGCGAAAAATGTACAGCTGTTCGTGATGTTCTTAAACGAGGAGTGTCGTTAAAATCAAGCGGAGGAACGAGACGATAAGCTGACAGCTCGGCGGTAAAGAGATAGCTGCGATAAATATCTCGTGGCCCGTAAAAACTTTGTTGTCTTTCATACGCGATGATAGCGGGATGAAATGGTGCTCGAATATAAATGGTATGGAAAAAAATGTCGATGACAACCGGAAATTGGTGTCCTTGCGAGAAAAAAACGTTGTATATATTGTGCTTCGACAAACCTGCGAACCACAACATAGCTTCGCATCATTTACAGGGTACGATATTCCCCATCTTGGTCTTGCCATAAGAAACCAACTACAAAAGTCCACAGGCGTATGCATGAGCGCATATTTAAAGCCCATTTAAATTCCAAAGCGAGCTAGATTAACTCGAAAAGCTAATTCCATGGCGTCACCGGCTCGGATATAAAAAGCGTGGCAGGGACTTTGTTTCACGAGCTCCCCTTCCGCGTGGCACGGGCGACCGCTAACATCGCCATATAATCTGTCGCTCGTTCCGAATAAATAACCCGCTGCGAAGCTAATAAAATTTGCCGGCTATGAAATTTTGTCAGCCAGCCTGGTCGACCTCGCTTCGTTTCCCAACGACAGAAGATTTCCCGCGAAGCCACGGGACGCTGTCTGGATAAAGACACATGGCCGACGATGGCTGCGCGCTTGTCGCTTCATTTGTCTTTATATTAGCGGCACACGCCGTCGTAACGCTATAACGTCATAACACCACGACAACGGGGAACTTGTACGCAACGTCGTATTCCCTTTCGTTCTTCTTTGGTGAAACGGCTCGTGTATAGGTAAATGGACCCCTTTCTCGTCAGCCAAGGGTAAGGAAGATTGCGTTAACCCCTTAAATGGGGAGTGACGATTCGCTGGAGGTTCGGCAGGGTGGGTTCGCGTCTGATGGGATTATGGTTTCTTTGGTTTAACGCTCCGCGTGACAGTTACGACGTTGGTTATCTGGAATTCTTCTTCCTGTAATTTTTATAGCGTGCTGAAAACCTAGTAGAAGAAATTAACATCAAAGTTTCTGCGCCGCTAAATGCGTTTTCCCGCTTCCTCATCCGTTGCAACTTCGCCAGGGATTTCACGTAGCTGCAACAAGCCGGAACTATGATGAAAATGACGTTCGACGAGGCAAAAGGGCGTCCGTTTAGTAAGGATCCAAAGTTCGCCTTAGTGCAGATCCGTGTCGGTTCTCGGGCAAACTTTCAAACGCATGAAAGATGGAAGAGAGCAGCAGGAATTAACGTTTCTTTTTCCCTTCTTCTGCCTTCCTTTTTCTCTCTGTCCCTCTATCGCTTCGACTGCAACGGCAGTAGCTGCAGGTAACTCGCGACGGCGGAAAATAAACTTTCCTGCTGCGTACATAAAGTAATACCCGATCCAGGAGGTTCGCCTTCCTTTCAGCCGCGGGGCAGGATTGGATGGTGGCTCCCAAGGGGTTAATTTCGTGCCGAAGGGCGGAAAATATTCACGGTTCCTTAAAATCCGACGAAGCCCCGTCTCTTACGAGCTTCCTCTGGGGTGGCGTTATGCCAAACGGTCACTCAAAATACCACACCCCCTTTTTTCCTGCTCGCCCGTGGCAACGATCCTTTAATCCGCGCCAAACTGTCCGGGATATTTCCTCCCGGCTGAAAAGTCGACGAATAAAATTCTATCTCCTCTTTACCGTACCGTACAACGCCCTTACAACGATGTTTCGTATCTATTTTTCTCTTTTCCGCCTTTTTACCCGCCCTAACGAACGACTGGAGTGCTCGAACGATGCTTCGCTGTTACAGGGCTGGACTCTTCTGCAATTTGTGTTCAACCATCGTGATTGTAATTTTAGAAAACGTAATCGAGTCTTTTTGATCTTACTTCTGAAGCTCGTCTCACTAAGTTTGATTATTTTAATCAATTGTAATCTTTTTATTTGATTATGTTAATCATTGCTCTTTCCTGATTTCAGTCTATCAAATGCACTATCAATGGATGCTCCTGCGATTCGTTCACTCCAGGGAAGCGACATATCCGCTACTGCGACAGGTGCCACCACGGATGGGTGCCACACGGTGAGTGCTACTACTTTTTTACCATTTACACGAAACAAACGAAACGTGGGTTTATCTTGATCGTCGATAATTCATATGCAAACTAGGTAGGTGCGTTAGAATCTTCAGATTGCTCCTTTCGCAGTCTCAGTAATATTATACTATGACGCGACGATACGTCGTAAACCAATAGAAAACGTACTAACCAATTGCACCAACTGCGCCAAATTTTAATCCATTTTTAACCCAAATCAAGTTCGAACCTAAGAAAAATCTGGTGCAAGAGAAACCGTGGCAAAGCGGTGTCTCCTAGTCCGAGATCCATTCTCGATCAACAAGAGGTCGGCGAAGATTTCCGTGTTGGGATCGCGTGCACCCGGTTAAACGCAAATTTTCCAACTGTCAGCATACTTCATCCGGCTGGCCCTCAGGGACGAAATTCAATTTTCCGAGGATGACCAGCGGCGTCCCTTCGCGGCCAGGATTCCACCCTTCTCCGCGCACGCGATCCGCAGGATGGCAAGGCGCGCGCGCGCGTATGCATACGGATCGCCCAGATATATACGGGGGGTGTGCTTTATGTCCTCGTAAGTTTCAGAACGTGGAAGAGGAACGATCGGCCGACTGGTTCGTCGTTGATCAGCTCGTTCGCTATGGAAGTCGTTTCATAGCGGCACGCTATGGAGTATACAGGGTGTAACTCGTTGCGTGAAATTTTTAACAAACAATCCTTCGTTAACCCAGCGGAGGTCACGATTGTATAACTTCCTTATTGCTTTGCAGCAAGAGAGCTCCCAAGAGAGAAAATATATAGTAATAATTTAATCCTTTGTAACGCAATTTTTTTAAAACGACGATGGTATTATAGCCCTGAATGATTTTTACTGGATTGGCATAAAAATCGATAAGAAAGAATTCGAATCAGATTCTAAATTATTACGAGAAGATCATCGTTAGTTGTTTAAAGGTCCACCTGAGTCACCCTGTATATGGCGCGCACAAAGCATCGTATCGACGTTTAGGGGAAGATCTCGATGTACGATGGCGTGTATAGCGCTTAAAATTCCGGTTGCTTGACCCGCGATAGATTGGACGCGCCGTGCCGCGGAATACATATCAATTTCGGGCTTCGGTCACGTCCCACGGGGACGCAGTTGCATTTTCCTTCCAACAGCCTTTTCTTCTTGCCTTTTTCTTGAGCTTGGACGCGTGAGGGACAAGTATGTTGCAAGAAACACGCCCTCCTGCCGTTACTTTCTTCTACGAAAAACATGGAGGGTGTATATTATGTGAGTTATTTGAAAATATTTCACAAGAGTCATATCTTTTCTAGCCAAAGAACTAGTACGATTAATACGATTTTTGGAGATTTTATTTTCATGCATTCGTTGAACATGAACACGTATCTCTGTATTATAACGATCCTCGTGTGCAAAAACCGAGGTGTTGTAACAAAGCTGATCCAATTTACGGAAGAAACTTTTGAAATGTTATTCCGAAGAATATCTAACCACTAGCAATTGCCTCTGTCATTCACGTCAAAATAGGACACCTCGGTCCACTTAATAAGAATCTTCGTCACGACACGAAACGTAACCGAAATAAACGTCAAGCACGAAAGGCAGATACTCGGAATTCCTCTCACCGATCGTTCCCCGTGTTCTCTCGTTCCGATTCAGCTACGTTTTAGGCGATGACTCTGTCGACACAGATCTGGCCGGACCATTCATCAAGATCGCCCCGTACAAAAGACGATCTCCCAGTAATTGCTCGGAATCGGTCTCGAAAACGCGAGCGGAGTCATTTCTCTTTCGACATGGCTGATCGAACCAGACGGAGAATTAGAAATGCCGGGTAACCGGGCGACTCGTCACTGCCCCTTTTGTTCTTCGCCCACAGACCGGTTTCTTTCGTACGGTCGGGCAAAAAACCGGGCCGCGTCTCGGGTACGGCGATTTGTCGTTCGAAAACGTCCGTTCGTTTTGGAATTGCGGAATAGCTGTCGTGTTAAACCGTATACACCGTGACACACGGATCGCCATTCGATCCTCGTATACTCGTGACGGCAACCGTGATTCCCCTCGAACAATGATCTTAAAAATCATCGTCGACGGAGAGCGGCTCTTCCCGTTCGTCGTGAGGGTTAGCTTCTAAAACAAATTACGGAAGCTTTGCAATTAAAGATATTTGAACGATTTAACGAATGATTGTTATCCAACAGAGAAATCCGAGTACAAGAAGTCAACTGTTAATACTCCGATCTACTTGAAACGATGGAAGAAACATCGTCTAAGAGGCAACTGCTTTCGTTTTTACCGTTTTAAATCCTATAAAATCTTCCTTCTAGCGCCGTTAAACTTCTAACTCGAAATTACTTTCCCAATTCTGTCAAAACCCAAACAATGGTCGACTAATGGCAAAGAGAAAGTCAGAAACGAAGGAGACAGGCGACGCCGGTACCCATCCGACGAATTAAGGAGTTCGTCGGTGGTTCGTGGAAGGACGCGGTATCCGGTCCCTCTTGCTTCACGAGGTCCTCGAGGAACGCTCGTTTCGCAGTCCCAAAGGTGACAGGCCCCTGACGCGAGAGCAAGTGGCGAGCTCGTAAGAAATCACGGCTCCGGGTATAGTACACTGACAAAAGCCTTTTTAAATTGTAATGAGCTGCCAAAGAGTGAATTATGTGCCGTCCGAGTGGCATCGAGTCGTCGACGAGAAAGCCAGCCCCATCCTATAAAAGTCCACGCGCGCGTATACGTGTATCCGGCATCCCCGTGGCCGCTCATCCACCCCACGTCATGAATATATTTACATTGATCGGCCGTCTCGGCATTTTTCATTTGCCCTGTTCGTTGTGTCAGCCGCCCGCGGACGCTCTATCACCCCACGGATACTTTATTTATATCGATGGGACGTGTCTGTCTCGTCGACCGGCTCGATACAGTTTTCATCGAGAATGCGTCGCGCGTGGAGACTCCACGTCGGATCGTCGCTAATGATTCTTTCGATTTTTCTCCATCGGTACCCGAAAGTCCCAGTACCGGTTTTTCAGTTTGCGCTTTCGTACTTTGCAAGTCGAATAATCTCGAAGTTTCGTTCCTTCAGCGAAGATCCGCGTTTGATGGAACGATGCTCCGCAGGAAACTATTCCATTTGATTCTCTGGCCGACGCTTTGAAATCTCTGAACATCTTTCGCCAGTGAACAGTTATTGCTTCTGTTATATTACAGTAGCTGGCTTTCGTTGTTAAAATTTCGTCAAATGTCTGCAAACGATAGAAATATTCGAACCGATCAAAGTTATCGCATCGTCCTGTGCACGTTGGAAAGATACGCGCACCCAACTAACCCCAGCACCGTTGCGCTCGCAAAAATGGAGAAAGACCCATAAGAAGGTGGTTCGAGCAGCAAGGAACGGTGGTGATTATCATCAAAGGCGCAATTCACGGGCATACGATCGTGGACCGTCGATGCACACGCGATGCATCGAGGTCGTGGTTGAGATCCATCGGCCGGACAACCGGTGAAAAACGTTTAATTGACGTGGATCGAGAACGTAGATGAGTAGCTTGCAAGCGGGTAAAGTATCGGAGGCGAACTTCGGGAAATTTTCTCTGACCATGTTAAATCGTTTACTCTTCTTTTCTATCCTTCTCTTTCTCTGGATCTGGATACGGCGAAGGGCGTCGGAATTTAAAGTATGCGTATCCGCAGGATGCACGGATGATCGAAAGAAAGCCTGCTGGTTAATCGTCCACCACGATGCTCTAACTATTTATTACATGCACGTACGTATGAACTTTGTTACGCCGGATTTTGCTAGTTTCGCGTGCGAGATTAAAGAAGACGATCGTAGCGATCGTTACGCGGTGGAATGCGACGAAGATGATGTTGTTTAACGAGGAAACAAAATCTTTCTCTTCGTAATTCCACGTAACGTAAAAATTCCTTTCTTCTACTATTTTCTATCCCCTTCAGACACTAGGAACCGCATAGGTTCATCCATCTTTGGAAATATCACGCAAATGACCATTTTCACCGTTACATCTTCACTTTAGAAAGACCCTTAAAATTTCACCCTTAAAACGCTACGTATTTAAAGGTTAAATACTAGAAAATCGCGTACACCGATCCATCATCTTCCAAACTACCATACAAATGACCATTTTCACTGTCGTATCATCATCCGCTCTGACCGAAAAAGATTTTCAAAATCTCCCCATTCTTAACCTCACCCTTTACACGCACCCACCTTCGGTCTCAACACCCCTTATTAAGCCAACGTTATATATACCAAATCATCCGGCCAATCATCGTCGTCTTCAGCTAAACTAAACTCCAGGAAGAAAGACAGCGAGCGGTCGTGGCGAGGATCGGGAGGCACCATCTGCGTCTCCATCTGCGCGGTCGATTCGGCAGCTGGAAGACGAAGGAAGGTCGGCCGCGGGCGACGAGGATGCCCGTCGAACTCTGGCCTCGCGCCAGCGAGTCCGAGATCTACGCGTCTCGGCGCGTGCGCGATAAATCACTAGGAAGGCGTCGCCCCGAGTGACACGTTAATAAATGCACCGGCAAACCGTGAATTACGTCGGATCAAGGGGTTGCTCACCCTCTGTATGTCGCGCTATCCACCAGCCAGAGATATCGGCACGTCGAATGTTTGCACGTTTACACGAGAAGTGGGAATAAATTTGCCTATAATTGGCACGGTGAGTCTCGAGCGGCAAACGATTCTCGTCGCGAGTTTCTTTTGCTTGAGAAACGGTTTCAGGGAAATGATTATGGAAATAAAGCGACGAGACGGTTCTAATCAGTGGAACACAGTCAGAGGGAAACATCTGTGAATCGAGGTCGGGTGTTCTCGAGCGGCTCTGTGACTAATGAGAGACGTTGTTTAGAATCGATTTCGTTCTTCTAGAAATAAATCGTTCTGCGTTTAGGTTTCCGCTATTCGTACGTAGTTTATAGGATGCGTAGAAGTGGAAGATTCGAAACCCTGCAGGTTCGTTACGTTCGTTCGCGTCCAAATTACTACGATATTTAAAGATTGTACAAATAAAATATACAACTTACGTTGCAATTTGAAAGAATATCGAATACTTTACACTTTCGAGAATCCGCCACCCTCTTGTGCATCATCCGCCGTCTTTATTTCGAAGAAAAACAAAGTCGCACCGCCGCTAGGGGCGACGAACCCCATTGTTCGGCTCAATGGTGAAACAAAGCTTCCAGGCAGATGGCCGAGGAAAGCACAAGTCACCGCGACACCGTTTCTCCTGTCGGAGTTTTCCGGGGGGTGCATTACAGGCCATTAAGGGCTGGGACACGTCGCGCCTTTTAAGGGCTAAAACGCGCGGCTATTTGTTCTAATACGAAACCGATGCTAATGACGATATATCATATTCCATGGTCGGTCTCCAGCCTGGTCGCACCGTCACCATGAATCACGCCTGGTGAGATGCTAATGCACCGATTTATCTTGCCTCTCTGCTTTATTAAGACTTAGTTTTTCTCTGCGTGGAGGGAACGCGGCTTTTACGCCGCTCAGCTCGTTCTTCCTTCTTTCGTTCTCTCTCTTTTCCTCTTTCCGTCCTTTTTTTTCTTCTTAGCGGTTTCCTTGCCCGATAGACTTCCATCGATAGGTAGGTATAGCAGAGAGATAGTGTGAAGGAAGATCGATATCGAAAGGTCGGTGGAACACCGATGGGCGTCCACGGAGGAGGACTGACAAATTCCAACGACTGAACGCAAGCTCGTAAATCATCGTTCCGTTTGCTGACCGCGAGATCGTCCTTTTCGATCTGCTTAAAATTCTTCCCTTGAATTATTATTTTTTCTCTTCTTTCATTTTTGCTCTTGGGTGGATTACCTTTACGTTGACAAAGGCTAAGGCAAAGGATGATAAAAAGGTATCGTTCCATGGTGAAGTTTTGTCGTCGCGAAGCTTCTAAAGCTCGTCTTTGAAACTTTGAAATTGCTCGTAATTCTTGAAACGTCGCGTCGAAACGTAGTATTCCAAGTTGCGCGTTGCTTGTGTGCCACTCTGTACTATTATTATTAATCGACTAGTCATGCTAATCAGAATCCGTACGTAGACTCGGCTGTCGCGTTAGACACCGCCTGACAATTAGAATATTGTAGTCGCGTAGATAACACTTGTAGCACATCAAACAACTTGTTGCGAACATGTTTCCTATTTTAATATTATCTTATCAGGATATGTTACGAGTTACGGTGACGTAATTGAATTGCAAATTGTTCTTTTACGTTGATACGGAATAATTAACTCGGTCACGTAATGCGAAAGGTTAGCATATGCAAATTTACGCTCCTTCTAACGCAGTGAATCGAATAAGGAGCAGTTCATTCATAAAATCAATTATTTTTGCAGACGTACAAATAAGGAAAAAAAAATATCTTGAATCTAAAGAGAGTTGAACGTACGAAAATTACGTATATCGATTTCTGTTTGCTTTTCGAGCAGTACCAGATCCTTCTTAATATAGATCAACCGAGAAACGATTATCGGAACATAAATACAGCTATAAAACTTCACGCAAGTAGTCGTATAGGTGATGTCAACATTTTTAATAACTATAAGTACACAACACTTTTGCTTTATGCGAGATATCAGCGAACTGACTTACACCGTTATGAGCCACATCCGTTTACGTACGTTCTCTATTCCATTTTACCCTTCGTAAGCGCCTCTATCGGTTCGAAAGCAGCTTTCTCGGATACCTGAACGATTGCTTATCACGATCGGAAAGCGATCGACGATGTTGGGCGAGGGGAAAGCCGGAGATCGCACCTCGACACCCGAAATAGCTCGCGTGGCTACCATATGGGCACGGCACGGGCCAGAATGTCGCTCGATAAATCCGGCCGACATAGAGAGATTTGTCACGCGGGCGAAAATAGACGAGAAATAAGTAGAGTGAATCGGGACGATCGAACGTGGTATCGGAGAGACGAGGACGAGGATAGCGGCGTCGATGGAAAGGGATGACGCGGTTGGTGGGCCTCGACGTCTCCGCGTAAACACGAAGGCGCCGCGGCGCTTTACGACGCCTCCGGCCTACGGCCCGTGTTTAACTTATCCGAGACTTTCTGGCACAAACCATTTTCACTGCCGGCTTCGAGCGACGACACGCGCTCGCCGAACATCCCCCGCCCCAACCTCTCTGCCCGCAGTGTCTTGCACGCGCCGCGACGCCTTCCGTAAACCGTCAGCGCATGAACGTCGATGCGTTCCATGTGGAAATCGCTCATCTGGGGTGTCATCCACGTTTTTAATAGTCGATAGATCATCGGTGAATATTGGTAATGGAATGTCGAGTAGAATCGTTGCAGGACAATGTCTGTTGTATCGATGAAAATTCATATTTTTTTCTGAAGAGCGTAGATGAATAAAATTCCTAACGAAGACGTTCGTCTGGTAGATTATACTTTATATATTCGGCAAAGTGCTGTATACCGATATTCGAATGGTTTTTATCAAAGTGACTCCGATCTTTCGTAATTACATTCATCGAACGTTACAATTATCCAACAATGGAATTGATTACGTTGCCGAGGAAATGATCGTAACGTACTTTCAGAAAGACATTCCAAGAAATATCGTGCGAGGATCGCAATCGCGAAATGTCGAGAGACCCGAGTGGCTTTCAGGTTGGTTCACCCAGGAATCACGGACGCCCGGTCCGTTAGTTTGTGGGGTTTATCGACGCCGCGGATAAAATTATTGCGAGCAAACGAATCTCGATAGATTCGCTAAAGCGAGATTTATCGCGCAGATATATAAGCTGGCACGAACTGTCAGCCATTGATCGATACTCGACACCAGCGTCCTCGGATGAATATTCAAGAATCGTCGACCATAGTTGATGATTGTACTAAAAAATGATCCCATTGCTCGCCGATGAATCCTCGAATTTGCTGTTGCTTCAACCGCTGCGCCATTACTTTCTACCTTTGCATCGTGTGACCTCTTTGAACGATACACATAATATTTCTCCGAACGATGTATGCAAACGAACCGTAATCTCTTCCT
This sequence comes from Bombus vosnesenskii, assembly GCF_011952255.1. NCBI lineage: Eukaryota > Metazoa > Arthropoda > Insecta > Hymenoptera > Apidae > Bombus > Bombus vosnesenskii. The sequence continues at coordinate 362,576 of NW_022883050.1, forward strand.
GCAAAATTCCCCATTTGCTTCGCCTCGGATTATCTGCGTTTAATACGAGCCTTACGTAACACGTAAATGTTACGAAGCGCGGATAGATTATCGAAAAAGTTTTCGCTAATCGATGTATTTATTTGGTCTGTAGCTATTTACGTTTCTAAATTTTTCACATTTCTGGTACGTTACACAGTATCGTGAAGTTATCAACACATCTTAAATTAATTCCAACAGAATGTTTAATAATCCAACGAATAATTAAGAAATTCATAGCCTCGTAATTTGAACGTGACATCGGAAAGAGTTAAGGGATGGGAACTCGATCAAGCCTGTAATCAAGCAGGAAAATAGAATTTTTCATTTACGTCCCCTCTCCGAGTAATTCCTTATCGCGGGGATAAATAAGCCGGCAGCCGTATCCTGGCGCGCTAATAGATTCCCTTAGGAGAGTATATCTCTGAATAAATGCCTTCCCCAGCGACACGGTTCATCATAACGGTCCAAGCAGGGGCAACGAAGGGAACAGCGAGGAATCGAGAGATAAAGAGAGAAACGGAGCAGATAAGAAGACTCGACGATCTGTGGAACGTCCAAGGTGGTAATCAGACATCCTTCTATCCTTTTCGTTCCGAGGCTGCCAGGAGGAAAGCGGCTAGAGCGATCGGGGTGGCTGCGTCTTCGCTGTCCCTCGTTTTGGCCAACGCGAGAGACAAATCGCCGTTCGGTTGCGCGGAGGAGATTGAGCTGCCAGAGGATGCACATTAATCTGTATCAAGCCGGCCATCAATATTTAATCCTAATCCGGAGAATTGCCGCGCGATCCTTCGGCCACGACACGAAGAGAGTGGATGTCCTCTCGAAGACGTTGATTCGAGTAGCGTAGCTACATGGAAAATCATCTCCTTTCGTAAAATTACTGTTTCCAAGAAACGACGAATACGTATCTTTAAACGAGCCTAACCTGAATAATCGCGTGATCTCAACGCGTCGTTCCAACCGAGTACTATAGACCACATAATTTACATATACTCATTAGTACACGATTTATATTCACAAAGAGCGTATTTTTTTTTATCGTCACAAGAACGGCATATTTTTTGTTGTCCCCTCTGGGATTTCCATTTTTAATCGTAATATATTTCTGCTTGTTCGCAACAGCTGCAGGCGAACGTGCTAATTTCATCGTTACTCACCTTTAATTGCGCAAGGAATACAAGGAATATTTTCATTTAAGATACTATTCGATTATCCGATTGATCGCTACGATATTAGCTATCGATGATTTATAGTAACTAGAATTCTTTCAACTAAATTTATCGAGTGATTTTCCAATCTTCGAAGCTGCGTTACGACACATTTCAATTGCGTCAAATAAACTTGTTTTAGATCCTATTGCTGGACTGTAATATTTAATTTCGTTTGCAAATAGTCTTGCACTATGTATTTTATTGTTTCTGATATCTCTATGTTATAGAGGTTCTATATTTACTAGATTTTTCCTTCCAACCAAAAGCACCATACACGATTCCTTCTGCCATCTCGAAGGCGGTTTATCAAAGAGCAAGTAAAAAGGCGACAGAGCAGATGCATTTATCTCAATTGAATGGCTGGTTCTCTGGAGATCGCGTTTCAACCGGTTCGAGCAACGTCCTCTAATTTCCAAGGTCCGCGATTGATCTATGCTCGCGGAGAGTTCTCGCGTCTCCTCGCACCAATTAGCTCGTAATTTATATGCCAACGGAATGGACCGTGATTCTGGTGTCCGCGAACAAGAGTAACAAGAACTCGAGAAAACTAGTGTCGCGCGTTCAACTGGAGAAAGAAAAGACAGGCTCGTGTGCGGCGGAAAGAAGAAAAGAGACGATTAAAAACGGAAGGAAAAGAAAGGAAAAAGAGAAGAACTGGCCCAGTCGAGGCACGATTAAGTGGTGCATCCGGGCGGGGGTCCCGCGACGGGCCGACGGAGTCCACAGCCGATTAAAGAGTGCTGCGTAACGAGTGTTTCGTCCGATCGTTCGTGTAATTAATGGCGAACAGTGCGCCGGGACAGGCCGCGCCGTGTAATAATCGGTAATTACTCACGGTAATTAAATAATGCGTTTATCGGCCTGCGATCGACCGAATGGGTGGCCAGAATCCGCGCGCTTTTGCCTCCGGACCTAACCGGCTACGTGATCCGCGGCTCACGACACGCCGAACCGATAAATCTCGCCCAGTTCGCGCACGCCTCGATCGATTCTCTTCCTTCCGAATCTTCGTCGTGTTCCATAACGTTCCCTTTCAATTTTCGACGAACAATTTTCTTCGTTCAATTTCTTCTCCTTTCTACGTTTCATAATCGCGAGGTTGGATGATAAATTCCAGGGAAATGAAAAATATAATACATCGATATAATTCTGAACGGCGATAAAGAAATCGTAACGACGCGATTACCGAAACACCGGGGCAACGGTTCGCTTGCCTAGTCCCGTCCATGGCAGGGAAACGCGAATTAGTTTGGCCGATATCGGGCAAAACAAATGGTGCTATTCTTGCTGGAAACGCGCCGCTTAATAACGCGGATAAACCCACCGTCCGTTTCTCATCCGTAAAGACGTCCGGTTACGCCTCCACGGACATTTGTCAGGCCCGGTCAGTTTTTGCAAGCGTCGCGGTTCGCGATCGGATATTCCTCGTCGAGCGTGCGAGCGCGAGTGCCGTAGACCGAGAAAACGCCGAGACCACGGCCGCATCGACACCGTGACTAATGTACCGTAACGCGACCCAACACTTTCGAAGCGATCTTGTTTCTTATTTATTCGAGATGCGACTAGGTGGACATCGTGGTTTCAAGGCTGGTTTTGGGGTTTTCTCTGTAAGCAGCGGTTGCAAGGTGGAAATTACGATGGTTAAGGTTAAGTCATAAATGATAATTTCTGAAATTGTGTGTATGTGCGTGCGTGAGCGCGTGTACGAGCGTGGAGAACCTATATATTCTATGCGACGATCGTTTTATCTGGCGGCTCTTTTCCACGAACAACGGACACACATAATCGTAACTACTAAAAAATACCGAGTCCCTCAAGGTGAATCGTTGGCCGGAGAAGCGACAGGGGGAAAAAAGAAGAAGGGTCGCGAGAGACGAGGTCGTGGGGTTTGCCCGACCGCAGCCGAGAAGAAGACGATGTGCGGTCAACGGGCTGTTCCTGAGATTAATGTGTCGCCTCCTATCACCGGTGATTGACAGCCCCGTGACCACGACAAAGCGCCGACTTCTAACGCGATTCCTCTTCTATCTCGTCCCCCATCGTCGCTGCTTCCACCCATTGATTTTATAACCGTTTCGAAACGCCTCGAGCATCGTGATTCTTGACTCGAATGGTGTCACCCGACGTGGATTTTGCCTGGAAGCATCATGAGTTCTTGAGTACGAAGATCGTAAAATGTGGGAATAATTTGACATTTTTCTTTAGACAGTTTGATTAATAGACATATTGGTTTACTTTTACTTTCTGATAATTCTCGTTGGAAGGAATACAATAGGACTGACAGAAGCGATCGCGAATGCAATATTTTATACGTATATTCGCTTTTAGAATCTCATAATTGTCGTTAATTAAGTTCCATTAAATTAAGTTTTACTGCCTACCATTATCTACCAGTAGTCAGTATGTTGTAAAATATAGCAAGAGACGAGGGATCGCCTGGTCGTCGTGCGTGACGTCTGTCACGGCAAAAGCGATGTCCCACAATCGGTCCAGTCTGACAGATAAAATTTTCCTGAACCGTTCATCGAGCATCGAAAGAATTAATTACTAGCGAGCAAAAATAAGCTTATCGTCCTGATAAGGACAATCATCTCGGTACGTTGCTCATAATAATTCCGTTCGTAGCGTATCGCTGCCACGTTCGCATTACCCCAGTCAAACGAGCATTCTTCAGCGAAAATCTATGAAAATAGTTGTACAAAAGATTGCAAATTGTTATAAGTTCAATGAATTTCCATTAGTATTAGTATCGCTTGAAACAAGTAGCGTCACCAAAAATGTATTCGCAAGAGCTAAAAGAACAGAGAATAGCACAGGAAGTTCGTATTCAATTAAATGTTCAAGTAACTTTTCAGGCCAACCAAGGTTTTATATCCCAGGTACGTAAAATATTAAATACCGTAAAAATAAATTTTACACCGTAAAAACGCCATGTAAACATCGAATCTGCGCACGAATCGCTGGAACCGGGCGAAGAATAAATTATTTTGCACGCATACAAGATCGGTTTCTGGTCGATCCCGTGGGTGTGCCGGTAATCAGTCGAGCTAATTAGATGAAGGCTTAATCGCGGCGTAGGAGGGCTGTCTCCTAGGTGCAATTCTCCGCATATTTACATCGCCCACGGGACGCCAGCCGGGAAAGGGTGGTAAGGTAAAAGTCATTCGCTGGCTTCTCGGCCCTTTCCACCCCTTCCATCTGGCTGCCGTCTCCTTGAAAGAAAGGGTTAATTAAAAACAACAAAAGCTATCCACGCCATTAGCGGCCGTTTGTATGCGCCACGTTACCGTTATGTCCGCTGCTTTTCAAGCTCTCTACAAGCCAACCCTTTTTTCCGTCGACGACCTTAACGAGTTGGAGGCTGCGTCACGAGAAGAATTCTCCTGATAGCGCCTTTCATTTTTCTCCTCCCTCGGCGTCCTAATCTCACACCATCCAACCTTGATGAAGGATCAAAGTAGAAATTGTTCCCCGATGAAATTATATTAGAGCAACCTCTCTCCGTTGCTTTTAACGCGCTCAACGTTCGAATAATTGTAATTCCTATCGTTTATTCGCAGTCGCTGTTCTCTTCGTCCTGGTTGTCGACATCGGAAGGATCGGTCGAACGCGTTGGATAATACAAGTAGAGGATAAGAGAAGGTACCAACGCGACGCGCAAACTTTTTTTCCTCGATTTATCCTCCGACAATGGCTACAGAGGCTGTTCTGCCGTTAATTAGCAAGCTTGTATCGCACAGGAACTCGTGGAACCAGCTGCTTCGAAGTTCCGACCGCGTGGCATTCGCGGAAGTTTCGGAAAGAGTGGTGGGAAACGCGGCTTTCGAACTTGCAGCATGATTATACTTCGGTGCATTGGGCTTTTAAAACTTAATTCCGCGATTAACGAATTCTGGTTAATTGGAATAATGGTTGATTAAATAATTAATTAACAAAGAAGGAATGAATTTGACTTTATTAACGCAAGATTACTCGAAACAGGCGATCGTAAAATAAACAAAAAAGATAATTACGTTCGCGAAATACACTATGCTTTAAACTAGGTACTTCGATTATCGATCAACCATTTTTCTGTCTGATATTACCCGTGATTCACCGATATGCAACAAAAGAAGTTCGTTGCACGAGTAGCTGCTAGTCAATATGAAACCTTCTGCTTCTGCCTCATAATCATTTTCTACTTTCTCAATCATCTCGCGCATCGGCTCTCGCCACGAGCTGGACAATTTTTTCTCCGACTCGGTGCAATTCGAAGGAAACAGTATCGCGTGATCAATATCTGAGGAGCTGTTCAAAGACCGGCGTGCAACTTTGCAGCGCTGACCGTACGCCCCGCCGTTACTCTGCACGATAATTAAGTTACTCGCTGGAGAGGATGCAGTCGGGGTTGCTCGGCGACGATTAAACGTTTCCATGAAGCGTGGGTCGTTGAGAGTCGTCCGTGACGCGTGTGGTCTGTAGACGACCAGCCAGTAACAATCAAAGTGATAACGTGGCAAAGGAAAAAGGAAGTTTTCCAACAGTTTGCTCTGTATCAACCAGGAATTCAATTCATTAGATTGTGCCAAAAGTATATTTCTTTTATAATCATGTCCTTGAATAAAATAATATAAACCTAACCCCAATAGTTTGCTCTGTATCAACCAGGAATTCAATTCATTAGATTGTGCCAAAAGTATATTTCTTTTATAATCATGTCCTTGAATAAAATAATATAAAACAAAAACTGTTGCGTATCTATTACTTCGTTAGAAAATGAAAGAAGCTTTTTGGACAATCTACAATTTTTCACCAATCTGACAGATGGCACAGCCACCAGTCTCGTTACTTTTAGAATACAGAGCCGATCGGGTATCGCAAAAGGTAGACTATGGCTTCAAAAGGAGACGCGGAAACGGAAGAGTCGAACAAAGAAGCAGAAACACCACGCCAGGCTCGTATATGATCGCCTATAAAACTACGCGAATGACACGTTCCCCGAATAAAAATAAAAATAAACTACTTCGGGGATCATTCGTCGTTTATTGCAGGCCTCGTCGTGGCGCTGTACGAATCGTCAGATAAATTTTACGAGCGTCATGGGATTATTTGCTCACGAAATTCTCCGTTTGTGCGATCCGTTTCCTCCGACGGGTTATTCCGGGAGCTGGTGACAGATTTGTATACTTGTCGCGCATGGCTTCGCTCGAAGATTGGTATATCGATCCGAGAACTTGTTCTTGTAGAGCGATTGAATAGTAGTAACAAGGTTTTGCATAATTTCGTTTAAAGTAGCTACTATATTAACGAAGGAATGCCGCAATATATGTGACATGTATATTATGCATATTATATTACTTAACAAAATAATCTTAAAGAAAGAAAAACAACGCGCACGGAACGGCTCAATCGTTATTTAGCAAAATTTATAGCTCGCTCGTTATTTTCGAAAATTTCAATTACATAGTCATATTGCCATTCACTTTGCGTGAATGCATTAACTTAATCGTTCCTCGGTTCTGCTGCTCGACCAATGAAATCGACGTTCTCAGCCACCGACGAGAGAAGGAACAAGGAGACTCGACGAACGTAAGATGATCGATTTGCATTCGATCGTTTTCGAGATATGCTAATTAGTCCGCTGAAGTGCTGTTCGCGATAATTTCACTCGAACAACACCGTTTTCTCTCGTGTCAACCCCGAAAATCCACTCTCGTGTCCACTAGAGGCGGACCGTAATTACGATACCCCGCAATTACACGCGACTTCCGGTGTATCCACGACTCTCGAGCAATTCACAAACACGGATAATAGCTGTTGGAGGAAAGTATGACGGGCGAGTATGGCCCGCGAGACTATTCATAAAGGGGACCATCGGTCGTTTCGGTAACGAAGGGACATGGAAATTGAATCGTTGTACATCGGACGTTTCGAGCGATTGTGGCAAATTCGATTACTCGGATCTCCGATTTCGTGGAACGAAGGCCCCTTTAGAGCCGCCTTTTAAAGTCATTCTGTGCCGTTTTTCTCTGCGCCCGTTCCTCGTGCAACTCGATATCCCCGAACGACGTGAAAATTGGTCGTTAGTTGATAGCGTGGTAATTACGCGATTTCGCCTTTAATTTGCCAGATTGTCGATGGTTTAAGCGGCCCTATTTAGCATTTTGATCGTGAGATATTTTACTAGTACATAGCCGTGACGCTTTCTGCGCTGTTGAAAGTTTATGTCGTATCGATTACGAATTTTGAAAGCGTTTATTACATAAGTGATCCATCTTTTATTAGCTTCAACAGCAATTCCTTTAAATAGCTTCCGCAGCCTTTCGACCGTAAAAAGGCTTTGTAATTATTTATTCTAGCAGTTCTGGGATCGAGTACATTAAGAAGATACTCTGCTTCTTCTTGTGTGAGAGTACGGTATATCTAAATTTTGCATCGTTCAACAGTCGGTAGGGCTGAGAAAAATGAGCGAAGGTCATGACGCTGACCCACAGGTGGATGGTGCAATTAGTCCTTTCTCGTAAGTCGTTTACGTACCAGGTGTGGAGTTCATAAATTGTAGGTGTTATTTTAGAAACAAATTTATTATACAAATTTCAAGCAGATCTTTCATGTTAACTTGGTATGTTGTATTTTGTTTATGTAATCTGATATGAGATACGCTATATTCTTATAAGTTTACATCTTATCGTCTTATCCTACCATAAATTAAATTACATATTTGCTATAATTTCGAATAATTCATGTTAATCGATATGGTCGATAAAACAAATAGTATATAATTTCACTGGTAACTGGTTGCATAAAACAAGAGTTAAGGAGATGTTGGTTCATTGCGTTCGCGTGTAATAAATTTATTATTTACCCTCAGCGTCAAGTCCACACATCGTGAAACACTGTGCATAATTCATCAGCGAAAGAGATCGCAGAAAATTGACTGGGAGCGATTTCAATGATCGGTCATCACTTATTTACATACTAATTGATCTCAGCACAGGGTAGCTGTCTCGATTATGGGCCAAATTGACCGTGTCACGGGCCACGGTATAAATGAAGCTAAACCAGCAAGTGTTAATTCATCGATGTTTTCTCTTTATCGATCGCCAACATCTTATCAAGATGAAGATAAAAATGCCAGGAGTAGCAAGAAAACATATCGAGTTAGCCTTGGTAATTTATTTCTAGCGAAACGGTTGCTTAAGAACGATGGCTAAGACATATTACCGAGCAAACACTGTTTATGGCTAATATATTGGACACTACGTTTGGCAATGCGCTACTTTTAACGCACGATACATCTGTAGCGGCATATGCATCTTAGGACGTTTCGATTCGAAGATGCCTCACGTAGTTGTTTTACCACAGAGGATTAACACTGTACGACGCACATAATGTAATAAACAAACTCTGGACAAAGCAATTTCGCTGTTACGTGCAACCGACAACCGACGACAAGTTCAAACCTTCCGGTACACCCCCTCGACCAGTATAAATAGACGACCATGTTCTCCAGAAGTCAGTCAGTCGTGCGAATCAATATCAGTATCGAGTCATCGAGATTATCAGTCGAAGGAAACAGTACAGCGAATCAGTCTAGCGAATCAGTATAACAATTAGTATCAGCAGCGCAGTATCGCGCAATCTTGTGACGAATATCATCGAGCGAGCAACGCTTGCGATTAACTTCGTATTCTACGTTTTAAAATATCTGTAAATATAGTTAACGTAATCAACTCGTCTCGTTATTAATTTAACCAACAACGCGTCTCACCGTCCACCACACGTCGAACACTGTAGCTGGCGATACGCTTCTTCCTGTAAATATTTCTAGTGCTGTCTTGCAAGACGAGTATCTTGATGGCTGGGAGCTGTCGGTGTCAGTGCTACGCACAAACTAATTTTCCTTTCAATTTTCTTGAATTCCTCTAATTCGGTATGATGGTAGAAAACACAAGGGAAGAGACAGAGATATGTAACAAACGGTTTGATTTTCCCAAACGAGTCGCAATAAATAACGCCGTATCCATTATTCGCGAAGAAACTGCGAATCTTGGCCGGCATTTACGCGACCGTCCGGTCTCCCCTCCTCCTCCGCCCATCTGCCAGAGTTATCTCCCCCGCAAATATATATTAATGCGAGTGATATATCAGCCGGGCCGCCAGGGACAAAACCTTAAATATTGGATAAGTTGGTCCGCGGTCGGCCCATGGAGACCGAATCTCGCTGATGGATGGCCCGCCGCTGACTGTCATAACAACTTCGATCCTCCGACTTCTTCATGCCTTGTCCGCGAACCATCACGATGTTGGAAAAATCACCAGACGAGTGTGTTATTGAACGTGGAAAGAGATATCGTGATTGGAGCGTCGCGTTTTTATGTCAAAAAATTGACACGTGTATTCTCGTTTCAGCGTCGCCGGAAGGATACAGGCCAGACGTTTCGAATCTTAATTCATTGCGATGCGTATTACACGGCGCTCGTTATTGAATTCCTCCTGATAATTCCGTCCTAAATTATCCGCCAGCGGAGCTGTATGCGTAGGATCCAATGGGGTGAGATTGCGAAATAGGGAGAGAGAGAGGAAAGGATCCTCTAATTTCCTGCGTCTCCACGGACTCGTGGATTATGCAGGGATCGGCAAAGGGTTGATCCTCCGGAGATGCTTGCGCCGACGTGACACTACTTGGCCTCCGTTTAATAGAATATCGTTTTCCCGTGAACAGATAGCGTCGGAAGAACCGGAACGACCCTTCGCCGACTGTGTATTGGCTTGGTGAACCACGGTGAACCATTCGCTTGGAGAAATTGATCGAACGTCGTTTTGTATGTATGAAAGTGATTGACTTCTTTTGAATTCATTGCATCGGGTGGAAATAATCGATGATAGTTTAGTAGGAGAACACGAATTACATGTTCCCCAGCTTTTACAGTCGCTTAATTAATATGGATCGTGTTATTTTGTAACTTTTTAAAGCGATGCACATTCGATTGCTTTTGTTTTGCCCTTCTTGTTTCGTTGCTATTTCGATGAGCAACAGAAGATAATTCGACAGATGTTTTCTCTGGGCAGGAATTACGAAAGTATTTTGAGCAAGTTGATCGTTGTGGACGTCGTTAATTGCTATCAAATGGAACGTTTTGCTAATTACAAAATTGTAAGCAGTTTCGTTAAAGCAGATTTCCGGTCGTTTACGTTTCGAGGAACTCTCTCTGCGGCAATTTCGTCGCGACAGAAACTTATCGCAAACACATTTCTGAGTATAGATTATAATGCTATAAAACGCACTGTTTATGGAACTTGCTTATCATTTCGTACTTCAAAGACCTTCTATGCGAATTCCTAGATAAGTGTTCTGTCAATTACGCGCGAATACGCAATTATTTGCGGCTCTTCCATAAGATATGACTTGGTCGCTTTGTATGTTAAAAGTTACGATGTTCAATATTACAGAAGGCTTCTACTAGCATAAACGCTTGTACAGATAGCGAGTTTCATATACGTAAGAATGCTTTAGCGTTAAACGTTGCACGATAATATTTGCGAAATAACAGTTCTCGTTAAAGGACTTGGCGAACAAATAAAACAGGGTTTACGGAAAATCACCGTGGTCAAGGGGCAATGGATTAAAGAGTCAAAACATTTGCAGGAGATCAATCTTCTCGATCCAATTTTTAAAACATCTACTTTCTATTCCAAAGTTTACGCTGATATTTAGTTTTTCGACTTTATCTCTCGATGATGATGATGATGATGATGATGATAATATATATATTATATATATATTATAAATACATATATGTTAGGCGCGATCGAACGATCGGAAAACACGAGGAATTCGATGGTGGAAAGGGAGCTGCGGTGTCCGGTAACGGAGAAAAAGAATTCGGTGTGCAACGAGCGTTCGTGGAAACGATAACTGGCCAGTCGATGTCACGAGAAAGGGTTATCGTCTAAGACAACCGGCCTATGACATCGATCAGTCTGTGTCACTCGATGAACTCGTTTATCGTTTAACATTAATTATTATTGCCTGCTCGACACTTTTAAACAGCCGCCGCTGCTTGCGATCCACGCAACAACAACCAACGATAACGATAATCCCGCGTGAGTCCTCTGGCAAAAATCGTGCAGGCTTGACACTTATTGTCTGCTCAACTTCAACGTACATTCTATTGTAGTGCTTTTTCAATCTATATATTTCTATTATTTTCCTATGATTCTCTCCTTGTTACATTATGTTATTATGCCCGATATATTAATTAATTTTTGTACATATTAGCTCATCAGATTCATTTAAGCGTTTATCAATTCAATTAGCATTTTCTGCAAATCCTTCTTGGAAAAATTACAGTCATCTTGTGTCTATGGATCACAGGTTAAAGGTTGCAACTTTACCATTTCGTCTTTTTTTTTTTATTTTTTTGTGAATATGCTAGTTCGTCGATAGCCTTACGTCAGTGAACGAACACTCGCGAACGAAGAACTCCGTAAATTTGATCCGTAATAATTCCTCGAATCGACGTTATCACCTGCTAAAGTGGAACAATTTCTCCCAGATGTTTGTCGTTCGACGATATTCGCATCCGTGACGTTAGCCGAAGACGCGATTGTTACTCTCCGCAGATGACCAGTATCGTGGATTTCGTGTTTGCGAGGTTAAATCAGTCACGTTTATCAATGGACTTTTGATAGCAATTTGTTTCACTTTTATGCGACGTTGATAAGTACGAAGTGTTTAATAGATTCTCATAAGAAACAGTTGTCTTTAGTAATGAATGTTATTTATAGCTGGGAATAATGCAGCATTATTTGTTAGGTTCTTTTACCGCTGCAATAGAAACATTATTAGTATATCAAATACTTAATTTGATTAATACAATGCTACTTTTTTCGACAAACCGTAATAAACTGCACGCATACACAACCGCATAGTAATTGACAATCATCATAGTCGATATCCGACTATTAATAATTTGGATGTTCGGAAAAATCCTTCTCGAGAAATGGAACGCAAAGTGCGCACATTTCGTTGCGAGCTATTGTTGATCGCATAATTCTCATTAATACATTTCAAGATAACACATTGAAGATTAGTAATGATACATTATATTAATTGAGTACTTGAAATATTGCAATATTTCACTTCGTTATATTATAAGCCTTAAGGAAACTGATAAATTAGCAGCTTGCGTCTCTTTTATTTTACACGTCATTCTATAGATTCACGCTTCATGCTGTCACTTCATTCACCCTCTTAATTATTCTACGCATCTTCCATTCATGCCGTTCAGAATTTTACACCTAGTTATATTAGCAATATAAACTAGCAAAGAGGAAATAAGTATGCACTGTTCGTTGTAAGTGTCACAACGTAACCTACTTCCACACAACACACTAGCCACACGACTATTGGAATTCTATTTCCAGTGTTCTATACCCAGCTCGAACCAATACCATCGTATCGTGTGTCTTTCTACTTGACGATACACAGCTCTGCAAATTTTTCAAATCCTGGAGAATCTCTCTATACGCGAATTTTACAGACTTTGTAACTTTAAAGATGAAATTTTTATATTTCTCGACGCTGATTCTAATCTAATCTAATCATCGATACTTGCCTTTTCAGAGTTTTAGAAATCCTATTTATTTAGCTTTCGTCGTTGTTCATACGTAAAACTCAAAATTCTAGAAACAGTAGCCGTATCAAAAACCGATGTTGCATCAAAAATTCGGGAGTAAAGCAATTCCCTGGAGGATCTATCTTTCTTAGAACTCTACGCATCCTGAAAATCTTCCCGAGAACACCGCGAGCAGCCCTCTCGACAAGTCCTCTAGAAAATTGATATCGCTCGTCCGTTTTTTTCTTTTTTTTTTTTTTTTGTCGACGAAACGTTCGAGGAAAGGGATTCTCGTGGACGAGCTGCCGGGATTTTCGTCAGCAACCATTTCCTGGGGGACCTGCACTCTGTCAAGACGAGTTTATCCGCGAAGTGACGGGCCTCGGTGGCAGTCTGTTTACACCATAAAGTTGGTCGCGCGCGATCGAACCGCCGTGTTATATTAGGTGCAGTCAAGTAGGCCGCTGGCAGCTCCGACAGAGAATCAATTTCCTCGTGTTGGTCGAGTTTCCCTCGATATTTCCGAAATTTTCTTTCCAAAATATTGCTATATTTGTTTCTGGGTTATATCTCAAGTAAACGATTCAAGTTAGTTTTACAAAACCTAAGGAAATATTAACGCCGAGAATTCCTATTTCTAGGAAAACCAGATAACGCGCTATCTCCGATTGAAATATCAAGAAATACGATGAATTTTGAATAATAGTAAATTTTTGGTCGGTCAGGGTATCTATCAAACAGTCGAAGAGTTTGCTACATTACATAAATAGATCGCTTTTCACGCAGAAGCCAGTTCTCATGAATGAAACCAATGTGCACTGTGTGTGCACCCATGTCGATGCGGGAAGCGTGCGTGAGCTTAGTTACGCGTCGTTTGCGGGCCTCAGGGGTGTTCACCGTCCAGCGAACTTGTGCTGCTTCAACGAGGGTGCCAGTGTTCTCGTGTTACCAAGGATCACAGCCACAGTTTGAGCAAGGAAGAACAGGAGGCTTAAGCTTTTCGGGGGCTGACCCTTTGGTGACAAAAACTAGGGTGTCTTCTGCACAGTGACTCGTTTGAGAACTGCTGTTATTCCAACACGTTGATGAGTGTTTTTGGTCGATCGTGTTACGCGATCGTGGATATTATGCCAGGTTAGGGTCGAGCCAGACTGTTTCGTGTCAACGATGTCAGATCGTAATTTGTAATGGGTGAATTTTTGAGGTTTAGGGGAAAAGCTGGTCGATGAAAGTGTTGCAATATGATATTTTTAGTGGAAAATTGTTGGAAGACATTTATGAAACGTGTCATCAGTGTTTAAGGAAAATACTTTAATCGTTATCATTTATTAAATTAAAATTAAAAATTAAATTTAAAGAAACTATAACGTATCACATAAATATAGTTTATAAACGATATTACTAACTTAAAATTGTTATCTAAACATGGAATCGGCCGTTCGGCAATTTGACCCGAGCACGAATTATGCGATTTTGTAACACGAAGATTCTATCGGCCGACAAACACATCGTCCGTCTAGTAACCTGTCAGATATCTAAATAATATTGGCGGTAATTCGTTTACGATAATGATCGCGCTGAATACGCTCACTGCCCATTCGGTCGTTCGATCGTGTTAAATTTCATTGATGCGGTTGGCGAGATGGGGAAACTGATAATTAATGATGCCGATGATATCAGGCGTAGTTATTAAAGTAACTTATTGTTTCACTTGGAGTCAGTTAATATGACGTTTATATCCCGGCGCAAAGTGGTAAACCTCTTCGGATGAAAAAGATCGGATCTATGGCGGCACACGAGTATGAACATTTAAGTTACGAAACTATTATTTTACATTTGATAGAATTAAATTTCGACGTTAATACTAATCTTAACTCTTCTGTACGCAAAGTTCTATTTCTTTTTTACTTTTTATTACCCTACACCGCCGTGAATCTTTAAGAAACTTCTCGCGAGTTATAAATTTATAATTGAAATCCAAGTCTAATTTAAGTCTTAACACATTTTTTTTTTTTATAATTTCTGATCATGAAACGACCACGTACGTCAACTTTATCTTTAGTAGTAATCTTCTCTATTTCGAAATCTTCGAGGCAAAATCTACTGGCAGACAGCCAGCGAACTTGCATTCTTTCTTGGCTAGGAGAAGCAGGAAGCTGGATCCTTCGAGATCCACGCTCCTTCCACGCATTCGTCAACGTATTCAGCGACAAAAAACGGTAGAACGTGCCAGGGGCGATGTATTATGGATGAACTCGGACAGAGATTCGTTTGTGCTCGCATTATCATCGCGCATTGGCGTAGACTTCGCTCTAAATCGAAACTGAACAACTCCGGTCTAATATCGTAGATAGCTTACACGAAATCAAACATTTAACGTAAACTTTTGCGAGAAATTAGAACTTGTTGTATCGTCGAAATAAACGCGGCGACTCGCGTAGGATAAATTGATAGGTAGATAGAATCCGCTGTTAGACTCCGCTTAGAACGTACTTGTGGAGGAAAATGTCAGGAATGCTAAGGGTTGCGAAGATACCATTTGGAGTATAATAGGTTAACCGTTAGGTCATAGTTTAGGTATTTACGACGCAGAATTAATAGGTAACGCTGGTTATCGAACAACCGAGGAAATCATTTTTAAATTACACCGCATAAGAACAAGAATACAGCTTTTCAGAAAATATTCAGAAAAAATATTGCAGAAAATATTCGGAATATGCAATCACGCATAGATTAAGGATAAGTAGTACATTACACTAGGTGAAGATTACGCTCGTGAAAGGGCGCGATACACGCCCAAGACAGTCATAAAGACGAAGGTTGACGAGCATCGTAACGTCGATTGCAGTTAATAACTGTCTAGTAAGCGCGGTACCGTTTCTTTCGAGGCAGAAAGCCGGCAGCAATTAGCAACGCGTTGCGACACGTCGCGCTATGCAACTCTTAACACGCGTCGTTATCACTTTCGCGCACCTATAAATCAATGCGATGGCCGGAAGCCGAGGGATAGCAACGTCGACGAGTCCCGTGGTGAGTTACCACGCGTCGGATAAAACGAGCCAGAATTTATAAAGTTGCACGAACTAAAGTTGCCGTGGTCGAATAATTTAGGATCCTTAGACCTTAAATACTATGAATAGATTCACGGAATTCTATGACAATGCTATAGAGAACGGAAATGTGTAACTCCGAATTAAAAAACCCGTCATATCGAATCACAAATAAAATGAGAAATAAATTCGTCAGAGAATTAGGAAAATCAAGTCGAGTGTCGAGACGACTTACCTAATAGTTCGCGTAAATGCAATGTAAATGCAAAATTTTATATTCTTCGTCGCTTCGCCTCTTTGATTATCTCTGACACAGCCTTAACAACACGAAGCGATCGACCTGGAAACAGGTAATTGACAGTGATTCATCATTTAATAACTCTGTGTGACCAATGATTATTTTTAGAAAATACCTTATTCTAAGTTATGTTAGATCTGTGTCACAATCAATCCTATTAAAGAACATTCAGTACAAGCTTATCTACGCTGTATCTCATCCTTTGAAACCAATAGCAATCTCGGCCAAACTGACTAATCAACCGACATAATCTACTTCCAAACATCCTGATTCTCTATTATAAAACCTTACCACTACGTGTCGTAAAACAATTCTCTATTAATCAATTTCAACGATCAAACTCAATCGCGTTTGTCATTCACGATCAACGCAATCACGCGTTCCAGCCGACAGTACAATGTAATAGTCAGATGTCTCTGGGATCGATCCATCTTGCAGCGATCGTGGAAAGAGGCCCGGACGCCTTCGGAGCGATGCTAATTAGCCAGCAAGAGCTCTGGATCCAATTTGCGGTCGTCTTAGATCGGTCGATTTACCAGCGGATACCAGGAGCGGTGGCACGCAACTCTGGACAGCATGTGCTGCAACCAGATAAGAGAAGTTATCGTTAAAAACACGCCAGCGTGTCCGCTTCCCTCCACCCTCGCCCTCGCCCTCGTCGTGTCGCTTCTTGCGCGCAAGCGGTGCCACTTACGTTTTTACCCGCGCTCGAATCAAAGTCCATCGGCTATTACGCGCAAAAGGACAAGGGTGGCCGTCGACATCCGTAATTTGGTCGCGTTCAGCGCGCGCCGCGTCCGCAAGAAACGGGTCGGACGACTTCTTTCGCGTCCGACGAAAACCTCACGAGCTTGGTCGTTCAGCCTTTTTACGCGACCCTAGAGAGAACCAGTCGTCGAGATACCGACTCGCCGCGTAATAGCGAGCCGCTTGTAGCGTGTAGATCCGATTGAGATCTCGTACGAGCTTTTTAAGATCACCCGAAACCCTCTGGGTAGATCATTTTTTCCTGCCTATTTGATAAAATTAATAAGCGGGCTTAGTCCAGATTCTTAGTATTTCTGTAGCTGTGGTAGAGTATCGTGAAGTTTGTGATGACATCGGAGAAACATTGAGAAGGTTTGAAACGATTTACTATGTAATTCATTTCGTAGGAAGTTCAACACCCTTCTTCGACGCTGATCGAATTTCCATTACCCACGCTTTGTGCCAACAAAAAATTTCGTAGCGATCATCATCTTTTCATTATAGTCCGCTTAAGGGAAGAAATTAAAACAATCAGCCGTCTTATCGTCTGATACCATTGAACTCGCGATTTGGTCCTCCTGCCAACCGAAGCGGAACAGTAAACCTGCAAGAAAATATCCGGCAGACAAAAGATTTTTCCTCGCAGAGAAAGGATTCTCGTCTAGACGACGCGGCGAGATAATCGCAATCAGTTAGTCTCACATCGATAAAATCGTTCTGGCTGCATTATTCCGTAACGGAGAAAAATAAAAGCTGCCGCGCGTAATCCGCCTGTAATCCCAAATACGCCGTCCGCCCCGCCAAGGGCGAATTACTTTAGTTCGCAAGTTCCGACCGATAATCACGCGGCCTGCCCCCTCGTTTTTCTCCAGCCCCCTTCCTCTTCCTCTTTCTCTCTAGCTCGTCGACTTGGCGGCGCATAAAAACAGCCGTTCCATAATTGATTTTGTTCTTCGAAAGTTCGCATGCACTCGCCTCGCCGGCGGTGCACGTAGAAGCGGACGTCGGCGCGGCGCGGTAACGCGAAACTTGCCGCGCGCGCTCTCGAGACCGCCTCTCGAACCCGTTAAAAGTTTTGTAACGATCCCTCGCGAAAATTCCCGATCGTGCTCTCTTTCCCTCCTACTCCAACGAGGAAAAAAATTTACGAACAAGCTCGGGTTCCTCCTCGAGCGCGACTTTATCGCGTTCGCTCGTCCTTCGCCTGATGCATGTTTCGTTCGCGTGCGTATGTGTGCAATCGTTGGCATCGAGCGAGATTCACTTTAGCCTTCAGATTTTTTTGTAGATAAGGATAACTAGAGTGGCGTAGGTGGATTGGAAGATTTCTGTTTGCCATTGCAATATTCTCGATTTATTCGTATTGTGTAATTAAGAGGAAAGGTAGCAAGGTCAAGATCATTCGCACTGAAATTACAGCCTCGTACATTCGTAAAAATGTCTGGAAAATCACGAATAAATTCGTGGAACCTCTGTGCGTTCACCGTACTTTTTTTTTGCTTTTTTTTTAAATCCTACGCGTGGAAAAACGCGTTCCGCGGTTGATCCTGTAATTCGCGGACCGCGGATCCCTTAAATAACGAGGTAACGATACTGCTGGCATTAATAACTTCACCGGGTCAAATCCCCGCGCGATTTTACGCGTTTCAATTCGGTCGAGCTCTCTCAAGCTGCTTAACCCCCGACTTTCCTGGATTAACACGCTGTCCGTGTGCCGCTATTTTCCGCGCTCGCATTTTCGAATCCGATAACCGTCCGCCTTCCCGCACCCGTGTTGATTTTCATCGGAACTCGCTCGCCGAGAGTCAAACGATGTACCCGCTTAGCCAACCTTTCCTCGTTTCCTCTTTGATCGATTACATGGATATTAACGCTTCCGATACTTCGATTTTGCATACCTTTTTAGTCGTTCGCTATCCTGTTTAGAGCGTTTTTAACGCTATCCTATTATTATGTTTCTTCGTAGTTAGGACGAAATTAATTATCAGTAGGTAACTTCGAGACAAAGCAAATTCTCTTTCAGATTTTTCTAACTTTCTGCTGTAGTATGTCGATGGAATTAACGATTCCAAATATATCAATGGAAGAGGAGAGGTTTTAATTTAGGCGAATTGCTTCTCGCCAGCCACTACACGTAGAACGAAGTTGACGAGTAAAGATTTCGATTTGAATTTTGACACGTCGTTCGAATAAGCATATCGCAGTTCACGGTTGCGCGATGACGCATCCTGCTCGCAATGGCCATTTAAAATGCCCGCAACGATTTCACAGCGTCGAATCCTCGCTACAGCGTAACAAAGTGGACGTTTCATTTCGAAATTCACGCCGGGCCGGACGTCGCTTGATGTATGTTGGCAGACCTGGTAATTATTGTCGAGTATTACGGCAATAAGCGTGCGTAACCGTCATTGGTATTACCATATACTGTTATTTCCAGTCTTCACAGGCGTTTCTAATGATAGCGTTGCTCCGCCTGCCACCCTCTTCCCACCACGTTTCTTCAACTTCCCCCGACGATTTTGTCTCTCCTGTTCCTATGACCCTTCCTTTCTCCCTATGACGATTGTTAACTATGCATGAAACGGTGCTCCACGTCTTGGCAATTTACACGTTCCTTCGATTCTGATTTCCATGAATTTCTCTCTCTCTCTCTCTCTCTTTCGCCAGCAAAATTTTATTTTTACACGGCGACTATTTATGGAAATTCAGGCCTCCGAAGGATATAAAATAGCGGATTTATGGGAGGAACGAGCAAGGGGATAAACGTGTTTTCAACGTTTATAATAAACGAGAATGACGTACCGAATGTTAGGGGTTGCTAGACGACTACGTACTTCTGTAAGGAATAGTTAACAGGTTTCGTCGCTTGTCGCGTTTGTTGAACGTGAAATTTTGATTGCACACTACGGTGGATCGATCGAAAGAAAAGGGGATCTCTCTTTCATCCGATTGTTCTCAAACAAGAGACTCTTAACGTTATTGCGTGCCAGTTTTCTATAATTAAATACTCAAGCTTGTTTCTTGGAAGGCGTCCGCCAAAACTCTCACATTTTTCAACCCTAAAATCAACAATCAAACAAAAATGCTCATAAAATTGCAATCATAAAAAAACAAAATTGCTAAACACACGCAATAGCTTTGTATGATTCTCACTTTCCTTTGTTACAAATTGATCCCGAGATACTCGAAGGACTCCCCTCCTCACCCTATTTACTCCGACAGAATTTTTTCTCCGTGCAGAGGCCGTCGGCGATCCACGCGACGCAAATTGCCGCAAAACAAGCGCCACGAATTAAACGAGAATTTAGGTACGCGAAGCGTACACTTAACGGACTTAGCGAATCACTTGCAGAGCGTGAGGAGAAAAGAAAGGGAGAAAGAAAGAGGTGAAGATCACTAGGAGGCGGACAGCGTCGAGGTGGACACGCCACCCCGAAGTAAGACTCGACGGAACGACTCCTCGAGTTCCAGCCGACAGTCCACCGCGTATAAATCATCCTAATAACCGTGCGGTTCCACCTGCGGACTCGCCGAAACGCGCGAGCGCGGCCGTGAGTTCTCGCATTGTAACGGTGGACTTTTTGCCTGCATATAGGGTGTATCGTTGAATACGAACGCTGCCAATTATCGTGGTATTTCTTAACCCTCGATCGTCGACGTTGATCGCCATGGAACTCGCGATACTTGCGTCGTATTTGGAATAGATCGTTCCATTTTCATTTGTATCCTTCGTGTTGTAATTTGACGCACGCCATTCGAACGCGAAGATACTTCTTTCCTCATGACAGAAAAGGGAATGATTTTTCACGGCAAATCGAATGGAAGCGAAAGAACTTCCGATTCAAAGGAATCGAATTTTCACATTGATACGCTCGAGCTGTCGTCATCCTTCGAATCGTAGAATCGTTCCCGATGCACCCTGTAGATCAGAGAGAGCGTACGCAGAGGTCCCCGCGTATTTGGTTCGGCCGCGCGAATATCGCATGCATTATTCAAGGACCGCGGAGACTGGTTGCACCGCTCCGCACTGGCGCGAGAGGCTTTGCATAAGCGCTGACGAGGAAAACTGCATCTACGCGGCCGTCCGGCGATTCGGCTTTTCGATTCGTAACCGCCGTTAACCCGATCGGCCCTCGGCGGAGGTGTCGTAATCGCCGTCAGGGGAATTTTCCACCACGCTTTTCGTTCTCGCGCGAAACACGCTCGCAGAGCGTTGTTTGTCCATCCGCGTGATACGGCATACCATTGTTTGAATAGGCCTACCAGGAGGATTTTAATTGGCGCAGAAAACCGCGGTGAAAAGCGCGGATATTAATAGGAAGACAATAATTGTCGAAGTTATTCCATCTTGACGCAACTCGTACAAAGCTAGACGTCTTCCCTAAGACGTTTTCAATAGGACAAGTGAAGCAGAATTTATCGAGAAAAAAGTAAAATAAGCAGAAAAAATAGAGTAACTGTATTGACAAGCTTCGTTGTTCGATCTATCGAGGGCTTAACAATTGTTCGCCGGATGATCGTTTCGCGCAGACTTTAACGAGCTGCAGCTCGCGTCAGGTGCAACGTAGGTGTCGTCTACCTTTTAGCCACAGACCAGCCACGGCTTTGTTAACGCGAACACGGCCCACGCAAACGGCCAGGGATTATTGTCAGGGACGAACAATGCCTATCGGGACGTTGTCTCCTGCTAATCGGGCGTCACCGCGCTAATTATTCTCCGCTAATTGACTCGCGCTCGTCGAAACTGTCATCCGAATGGCAATTGCGCGAAACGATGGCTTTTAGCAAGGTGTAATTGACCGATCTGTGAATCTTTCTTACGATTTGCGAAATTCAAGACTGTGTTTCGGATGATCGATTAGCGTACTGCGGAAAATGATATTTTAAGATAGAAACACAGGACAAAAAGAACGTTGATATTCCGAGCAAGCACGACTTTCTCTAACGTGACGCGTTGTCCAGCGATCGTAAAACCTTTACATGCTGGACAATTAAGAGAAGCAACAAAGTATTCGGTTAATATCGCGACGGAGACAAGATTCGTAAATTGCCGGCCGGAAGGGTTAGAAGCCCCATTAAAAGAAAACGGCTGGCCAGGGACGCGAGGCTTCACTTCCGAACGTTGAGCAGGTCGTGTATATACACGCGGCACATTATTCCAGGGGAATGTATCATGACGGCTATTATCGTTAACATGTAAATGCCGTTGGTCTAATGGTGTCTTAATTGAGTCGACCATTAGACCCTCGTGTAACTGGAGTACATAGTGGCCAGGGCGGTATTAAGATATTAGAAGCGTTCGCATAATAAAGGTATTAAGAGACCAGGCCCGGGGTTCGTAACGGGACGCGGTCTTGTTTGATTTTTTACTCATTCTACTCTCTTCGTTTTCTTTCGTGTAGATTGGACAGAACAATTAAAAATTTTGCCAAGCGAAAGTTCTCGCGACTGACATTACGATGGAGATCGGAAGAACCAAGAGTTTCTGGCACTATCGATACAAAATTAATTTCGAGACAAGGACGTAGCAATTGGTTCTTGTAAAATTCATAAAGTGCGAGAGAAATGCCTTGGACGATTTTCGAAAGAAACCTCATTCCAAACTAAACGTCGTTCCATGTAGGCACAGAGTATTCCCACGCAGGAGCGGCGCGAGATTGCTTTTCCATCGAGCACGACGTCTTTCCGTGGGCGATCTCGTGGATCACGGTATCGTGGCATTAGCCGTTCGATTCGGGATCCGCGAACAGTCACGCAAGAAGCAACCGCATAAAAAAAGGATCAACGTATGGGGGGGTTAGAGAAGGAAGAAGGAGCGGAGGATCTCCTGGTAGCGGTCGGCTGATAGAGCCATAAATAGGGCCATAGCTCATTGATCCGCGTAATCGCATGCATTACAGCCGCTCTCCGGCGGCGATCCGCTCGCGGTTTTCGCTTTTCGAGCTGCCGGCACGGTGCCGTGTCTGTATTATTATGCCGACGAACGAGAATCAACGGGCATCCCCCGCCGCAGCAGCCGCCGCCGCCCCGCTCGATTTTCAAACCGATCCACCGCCGCCACTCGATCGCCAGCGATAAAAGCGCGTTCCCTCGATTTACGCGGACCATGGTAAACCAGCGCGTATTGTGACATTGATGAATGGTAAATAGTCGCGCCGACAGTTAATCGCGCCGGAGGGTGGTTTTGAATCGGCTGGGGTTGTGAAATTGCGCGCTAGATAGGAAGCGAGACCTTCGTTTCTTTTTATCCGGAATATGTTGGATCTCGTTTGCCCCCGCAGAATACAAGGTTTGTTTATACGAGGTTTATTTATGGATTACAAAGAGGAAGGATTTCAGTTTCCATGTGTAATACTAAAATAAAACAATTACATTCATCTGTTCGTTGCACGCATATAGAATTTCAGATGGAACCAGCCCACTTTGACCCTATCGCACTGTCAGAGTTGTTACTTACGTATGTCTAAGACAGAATATCAATAGAATATGTAGTAGCCCGTCAGAACCTGAAGAATCGAGAGACAAAAACGTGACGAACCCATATTGGCGAGGGATCATCGCCGGAATATCGATGACCAAAGGTACAGACGTAAAAAAAGCATCGAAACAGCGGAACATCGCGTTCCCGAAGAAAAGCTGAAAAGTGAGCAGAGGCTGGCAGGGGTTGAAGAGGGGGAGGCGGCGCACGGCGTCCCGCGGGGGCGGCGGCTTTGACCCGGTAATGGCGTGCCGAGAAGAATGGGAAATGTCACCAGGGGGCGCGGACCTTCTACGGGTCGAGCGAGGTTCGCCTTCTTTTTGTTCGGGCCGACGACTGCGCAACACGCTCGAGCCACATGGGGTTGGATCATTCTCGTGGCGTCATTAGTCGTACCGTCGACGTGACCGCATACTTCAGCCGATGGAAACGGCCTCCACTTCCACTTCTGACTCTCCGACCACGGTTTCACGCTTTCTTCTCTTCGCTCCTCTTTCTCCTCCTTTGTCTTGCGAAACCACTCCGCGAAAGGGAATCGAGTTGTCACCTGGTCGGTTCCGCCGTTGCTCTCCGCTCCGACGGAGTAATTACGACGCGCGCGCGTGCTGAAAGGCGACCGTTTTTTCGTCGGCGACCAGCTGCCGAGCGTGCCTGGTTTTTAGCGAGCCATTATCGAGGCGCGATCCCGATTGTTCGCCGGTTCTGCCCCTTCCGCCAAGAGGATCGTTTTTGTCCTGTTCTCGCTTTTGTTCGCCGCGACGGAAGTCGCTTTTAATTGCCGTCGCAAAGGTTACTCGCGACACGGGTTTCGCGTGGACTCCGAGCGTTTGAATTAATTGAATTTCCAGACGAGCGTTAACGAAAGGGTTGGTAAACGTCGTGTAACGACCAAGAAGATGAGAGTGTGCCGATACGAGAGGCGATAAAGGAAAGGCGATACGCAGATTTTTTTGCGTTGCATTTGCATAATTTTTGTGCCGACACTTGCGGTTGGAGCTTGGAGATACGCGAGCAAACCGTTGATGGCTATTTTATGCAAACGTGGAGAAGATAGATAGTTGAAAATGAACATTGGGGTCTCGTTTGGAGGGACGTTATATGAAAAGCCATAATTACATCGGATCGCCACTGTTTGCTTTCGAAAAAGGCGAGACAAAACAACACGTAGAATTACTGTTCAACTCTATCACTAACTTCACTAATATTTTTACATGTGTGAAACTCGGGACTAAATCGACTCTCCTAATCTTCCCATCATTCGCTCCAACGATCTTCGGTCGATCAAGCTCTCAAACCTCTATGAACTCGCATCTCCGATCCACGACATTAATCATACTTCACCGAAATCCATCGACGATCCCCGGAACATCCTTTTCCGAGCAAAGAATAACGAGGCACCGTATCCTCGTAAGAAATCGAAAAAAGGAGACCGCGAAGAATAGATTTCGAGAAAGAGAGATCCATATTTCTTTTTAACACCGCTGCTTCGGTGAAACGTACACGTGTTTGACGAACCGAGGACAAAAGGGTCGAACCGGTAGACGTAACCACGTTCGGGCAGCCGGGGTTATCAAGGTTACCTTTGGTCACCAGAGGCAGGTAGGTAGGTCTGGTAGAGATCGGTAGGTGTGGGAAGGTTGGCCCGTGCCGAAAGGGGAACGGCATGCTCGCGGAGATCCCTATCTTTTTCGTAGCACGCGCCCGCTACGCGATTACACGGATTCCCGGCAGTCGAAGAAAAGAAACGCGCGCGCGCGCGCGAGCTCCTGGAATGGCGCCATGCCGATCGACCATGCGATGGACGCTCGCCAGATGCTTAGGGTTTTAGGAACAGTTGCTTCGTTTCAGGATTTGGTCGTATACCATGGACCATCTTCTCGTCAAGATAACTCGATTACACTTAGCTATCTGTACATACCTAGTTATTTAACTATATTATTATAACTATATTATTCAACTGTCTATAATTAGCTTAAAACCTAGATAGATCAGTTAGACATTCGGTCGCAATTTCAAATTATTACATCGTAGGAGATGTCTGACTCCGATTACGTGGACTGTTTGTCCCCCTACGAGTTCGTAGAAACGGAGTTCCACTGTAATTCGAGTTCATGCGAAACGAATTCACGTTCACATAAATGGATTCAGTCGTCAGAAGAACATTCAAGCGGGCGATAGTTTTACAGAAATAAACGCAGTTCGTATGTTCTACTGTACAGACACCTTTTAGTCTATGAAAAAGCCAACGCACCGAAAGAAACCTCCATCTTCCCATCGACGACATGGAGCGTCAACGGACCATCTTCTTTCCGAGGCAAGCAGCGATGTCTCGCGTGATGGACTGGCGGTTGATCGTGGCGGACTCTATATCAGGAGCAAAAAGGCCGCTGTCCCTCGTCCAACCGAAAGCGGTCGCAGATTAAAAGTAAAAGATGCGGTCGGCAGAACGAGAGAGAAGAAACAATGGACCCCTCTTCTCGGCAGATAGAAGGTGGACCTCTCTAAAAGCCAATCAAAGGAATGACAGTCCGCTGCCCGCCTCGTAACCTTCAAAAGGGCTGGCTAAAGGCCGCCGCCGGATTGGGCACTCTCTGCTACTCCATATTGATGAGTGACCGGTCCGCTATAGCTCCGAAACAATTGCAGCGCCTTCGCTGCTGTATCGGACCGATCTCGTCAAGATTTCAATGATCGCCACCTTAGTTTCGTTATTTTGTGGCTCCTCGAAACGTTAACTCCGTGGGAAATGGAGAAGCTGATATCTCGTTTAAGACACTTTAAAAAATTCCACTTAACTTTACACGTGACTTACAAACCCATAAACGTCGACAGCTGGCTACACATAATTTTTTAATGCACTTATACATACATATACGTAGTTATACGTACTCTTCTACCTACGAATACTCGCATCATCTAACAAGTAAATTTGTCGATTTTTCACATTGAGAATCATCTAGTTAATCGGTGAACCATTACACTGACCTGTGCCAAACGTGTTCCTAGAAAATAGGAATCTCGCCACATCAGCAGCAGACACGCACCTACTTCTCCCGTTAATGATAATCGATAGAACGTGCCGCACAAAAAGCGTACAAACATGATCTACCGAAATCTCGGTGAGAAGGATCACGCGACGACAAGTATCGCCGGCAGATTTTTACAGTGTCGGCCGGATCAAGGGCAAGGGTCGCGGTCAGAGGTTCAACATTCGTCGGAGATGACGACGTTCGTGCAAAGGACAGGCAAAAAGCCGGGATCCTTGGCTTGTCTGATGCGGGACACGTGCGTTGACACTACCGTCGTTGTTCGCGAAACGCTGCCGTTCCACGATGGAAGGGAACTATCTCTGGCCTCGAGTTTATCGGCTGGGGTTATCCGAGAAGACACAACTAACAACGTGTCATTCGATCTGCGTCAACTGTCGTCGTTTATCGTTTTAATGGCTCTCTAATTAGCGTCCCCGCGCTTTATTGACCGCTTCCGTCCTTCTCTCTCCTTGCGATCGCCGTCGTTCTTGCTGCCTACGATTTGCTGGTTGACGTTTATGGTGTACATGGGTGGTGGATGCGGAGACGAGAAGAGCGAAGTGACTCGTGACTGGTTCGATCGGTTCGCGTAGACATGTTTTTCGTAATTTTGGAGATTTCTCGAACGTTTGTACAGCTGAAATTGATTGGAATTGTTTAATCCATTCGGGCACGCAGCTGGCTGGTAAACTGGGTAAGGATGATAAGTCGAATAATACACAAGTGTCAGTCAGCTTCTATGCGTTTCAATTAAGAAAACTACTAGAAGCGTAGAAGTGTAACGTTTCAAGCATGCTACCTACAGCTGCACGTAATTATTCCTTCGTTTGAATTTTTAACCACTGTAGACAGCACCATTTTCTACAAAACTGGATCGTTTAAAAATGAAGACGTCGAAGAACAGTGCATGTATCCTGTTACGTATCAAACGATTAACTAACCTTACCGGTTCGAGATTACGTTGTCGCTGGTTTAGCGAAAACGAGGAAAATCCGTTTCCTTCCTGCAATGTTTCTGGTAAAGATAAAAGTGGAAACTCTACTGACGCATCTTTTTACCACGAACTGCTGGCGATTAATCCTCGGAAGTTGTCCTTCCGTGTCGTTCTTTACATTTGCTATCGTTCGATACATTTTAAAGGTCCTATTATCGTTGACAAGTATCCGACGATGGTTATCTTCGAACGTTATCCGTGAAAATTTATGAAAGAAGAAAACAAAGATTCTCAAGCGTTCAGCGCGAGTGATCGAATATTCGTACGATCACTCGCAGCTCAGCCGACATTAAAACAAACTCGATAGCGCGCGGTCGGAACGCGGGTTCACACCCGAGCCGAGGCGAGTGTTAAATTTTCTGACGCGGAAGGCTGTCACGTTCGAAACTCGCCCATTTCTTGGTCAGCGTGTGCGCGCAACAGGCATAACGAAAAAAGACGAGTGTTTGGAGGGGCGAGGCGGGAGAGGCCGAGAAACAACAGGTTACCGTGGTACCAGAAGCGTTCCGTCTCGGCTCGGAGGAGGCGTAGCCATTCCAGCCGCATAACTCTTGGGCACAGAGGGCAATCTCTTAGCCCGACAATGCGTCGGTGATTGTGGAACAGGACCAGTCGTCCCGGTATACTCGGCTCGAGGTGAAAAGAGAGAAGCAACGACAGAACCGAAGAGGAACGCGTAGAAAAGGATCAAAAGCAACAAGAGCATCGAGTAAACGAAGAAGAAGATGAGGAGGAAGGAGAAGAGGGGAAGAAGGAGGACGAAGAATAATAAGAAGAAGTAGGAGGAGTAAGACGCGAGCAAGGAGGCGACCCGAGATAAAAAAAAAAGCAAGAGGGAACGAAAGGCAGATAGGAGCCAGGTGAGATCACCGGGATGACGGATACCCGGTTTCACCCCGTAGAAGTCACAACAATGTTTGTTAGCCGGCGTTAGGCCGGCACGCAGCCAGCCTTTCCATCACGTTTCCTGGTTAGACTAATGGCCGGCACGTCGTGAGGTCCTGCGGGATGACTGGCTGTACGGTATACTGAAAACAGCGCATTTGTTAGGTCGAGTTCTCGCGGGATTATTACGAGCGGGGCCATAGGAGGAGGGCATAGACGGTGGTGAGGACCGCGCACGGTATAGACGAGCCGCGCCGGGGACGGACCGAAAGCCCTGGCGACGAAACAAAAGAACAGGGAAGACCGATGCTCGGGGATAAATCAAGACTAACCAGCCGAGCGCAGCCTTTAATTCATGCGCGTGGGATGCGCTGCGGCGCCGCTCGCCCGCAAGGATACTCTTCCGCGCGCCCTTTCGACCGGCCCTCGCCAAGATTCGACGGTTACCACGGGGACCGAGAGAGGGAGGTTTCGGTTGTCCCGTGAGGAATGGATCCTACCGAGGCACGAACGTTCGCACCTCTTCTTTTCCTTGTACCACGTGTATTACGCAGCTTCCGCTGAGAAAACCTTTCCACCACGTTCGTCCATTCGACGATGACGTATAGTTGCGAGGATGGACGCGAAAGAAACAACGTGGATCGTGTGCTTCTGCATTTTCAGATAACATCGTATTACGTGGATGAGAGGGAAGACCAAAGTTGCGTCCTTCGAAGATTGCTGCTCTTGTGGAAAACTGACAGTCGGTCTATACTCGACTTTGTAATCTTTTTGCTAGATTTCAGGCAACGTACGAAAAGGTTAAATAGTCGTCAAAATTAGTAATTCTTGTCTATCAGCGAATCTGATATAGCTATTTTAAGATCAATATTTTAATGGGAAATTATTATGAAATTAGTCTATGTATATCAATACGGTGTAACGCAATTAATCACTAACGAGAAGTATCGCGATTCAACCTTCTAGAATATGTTATTTATTTGACAGCAGGAACATTAATCATTCGGTAAACATTCTCGATAATTCATTCGAACACAAGTTTTTCCAGTTTTCGACGAATACAAAAGACATTGGATCGCTTCCGTTCGAATCGAAAGCAAGTACTTCCACTGCACGGAACGCAATTACGAATCGAATAAACCTACGAACTGCACAGGATTTCGACCGGATCAATCGACTGCTCGATCGAACATGTCCGATATCATTGAGAGCTTGAAGGGGCACGATGCTAAGTAACGGTGGCCGTGCGGCCGGTAGCAATTTATTCATTGCGCCCGCTAACTGGCCGAGCATTGAAAACCTGCCACGGTAATCTGCATTCATTTGAATAAATAACCGATCAATAACCAATAATAAGTTCGCCAATCCCTAGTTTGTCATCTTGCCGATTCCGGCGGGCTCTCTGATAAACCGATTCCGTGCACCTGGTCTGCGTGGAGAACCATCGCGTTCCATTTTATCGCCCGTACGGACGTCTATGCGATCTAGGTCACCGATTCAGCTGTTTCGAATACTAATGATCGTTTATCGCGGACTACGCATTGCAAATGCTAGAAACGTTTTGTTTAAACGATCAAATTATTCGTTTTCTCCGCATAGGATTTATAGTTTAATGATTTGAATATAAAATAATGAAAAATTATGCAAATAGCTATAATTTATCTAGCGTTTTCTGTATGGAAAATGATAAATTACCGTAAAAGTATTATACGCGATTAGGTATATCTAGTGACCTAATGCTATTCGGTACAGAATTCTGTTCCGGACGTGTGTCCCGCACAATGTCGCAAACTCTCATCGTGGTAGCAATTACGCCATCAAAGCAACCCCCAAAGTGATGGGCAAACGATGAAAGGGCGGAGAAGTAAACAGACGAGGAGCAACAAAAGTGCAAGTGGGAATGTTCCCGCGTAAAAGATACTCTCTCTGGGCGGTGCGGTTCCTCGGCGAGCTTTTCGGCGAGAAAGAACGTGCGAACGTCTCGTCAACCTCGTCGTACTCAATCTCACTTGCAAATGCGGTTCCTGGGGTCTGAGGCCGCGTGTGTGGTAGCGCCTTCCATCGGTGAAGAAGAAGTGAGCCAGCTTAAGAAGAAGAAGAAGAAGAAGAAGAAAAAGCACAAGAAGAAGGAGAGTAGAAAAAGAAAAAGGAAGAAGATGCAGGGGTTGAGGGAGGGGTCCAGCAAGCCAATTTGTGACTGACGAGGCGATTGGTAATAAGCAACGGAGGGACTCAAATTGCTTGAGTTTTTCTGCGGTCGTTCATTGGGTGTTGTCGTCGAGGTAGCCCACGAGACTCTCCCAGGGTCCGTACCGGCGGAATCGAGAAGCAAAGGAAAGAGTAATAGAACCTCCGAGAGCACGAACGAAGATACCGAGGAATCGAGACGAGATGGATATTCGATTTTACGTGCTGGGATTTGGGTGGTTCGGTTACGGAGAGGTAACCAAGGTGAAACTCGAGAGAAGATGAACAACATCGTTGACGAATAGTTTGTTTAAATTCGTGCTGTCACATTTCGATTTCAGCATCGTGCTCTAATTTCTAAATTTATCTTCTTGCATCATGTTTGTCGCAACGTATCTCAGCAGTATTTTTATTCAAATAAATAACAAACTTCCTTGTTATTCGTTCTACAACGGATAGATGAGAATAACAAGGAAGACACGTCGATATACGCGTGAAGTGTATTAAAAACGCGACAACAACACCCTCAAAAACTTACTCCAATTCTCCAAATCTAAACTCATCCATCCTACGCTGGAATCTACCACGCCTCGTCGAAACGCCAAACCGAATCGCATCCCTCGAAAACCAGCCCTCCCTCCTACGTTAGCCCGTAATTGGTGATCGAAGTACCCGAACAAGAAAGACAAAGAGAGAACTCCGACTGCTGGCATCTCTTCGGGCACACGTACAAACGCACACGCTCGGCAAGATACGAAAAAACAAAAGAGAAGGGGACCGTGAACGGCGGGAAACGGGGAATCGGAACGACGATCCGGGACGATCCCATTAACCGGGGCCCATATTCTCTCCATCGAGAGGTCCGGGACACGGGGATGAGGGAAGGGCACAGGTGCCCGCCCTTCCGTGTGTGTCTCTGTGGTCCTGGTCGGGCCGCTTCTGCTGCAGCTCTTCGTCGTGAACAGGCCTCGTAGAGAAGAGAACGGTGGGTGAAGAGGGGACAGAGAGATAGGGGGCCTCCTCGGTCCCTATATTTTAAGCAGCCCCGAACGTGTTGCAATCATCTCGAGACAATGGCCCACCGATCGGTCCGCCTCGCAAAAAGACCGGGGCCCGATAATAGCCGCGACGCATCGTCCACCACGCTTCGGGCGATTCCCCACCTCCGTTCTTCTTCGTTCTGCGCGCTCCCCGACTCTTCTTCCTCCCCCTCGGCTGTCTTTTCTCTCATTTTTCTTTCCCCCGGCGAATTCCTGCCATTCGTTCGCTGGCGACGCGTCGTTCGACTACGTTTTTCGGAGTTGGGGTGTCGAAGCGAGTTTCCGGAAATTTGCCTCGGCTGATGGAAGGGGTGGCTCGTCTATCCTCTTCCATCACGCGTTCTAACAGCAGACGTATCGCTTGTTACGATTTTCCTGGATGTGCATATTTGTCTCTTATTTGCACGCGGCTTTGCGCGGTTAATCGTGGACGTTCGAACGATGTTTGTTAAAATTTAGCTCCTGGCGTATGTCGTCAGTTGATCGATTCGACTTAGACACGGATCAACTTGTTCGGCGATGATACTTTCTTCGTAGACACATTCGCGATAGGGTGGATCGAGATCGGTGATCGGATGCCGTTAATTTGAGCGCGATGATGCGCGTGGGATCGTGGCAATTACGCAAGCCAGACGGCCGCTCGTTCAATTTGCCTTGATTTTCGACGGCTATCAGCTGAACGACGCGTGAAACTAGGAATACTTTTCGGTATAGCCGACAGCGATCGCATTGTCTGTCAGCGTAGCTGAACTCTTCTCGAACGTCGCCGAATCGGGTGCTCGCTTGTAATTAATGATTCGCTTTCCTATTGAAAGAACGATCGCTGGAACTGCATAAGATCGAACTCGTGTTTCAGGGGCACAACTCGCTCGTCCTTTTAAGTATGACAAGTGAAATTTTCGAACAAATGAGAAAATAGCAGTAACAAACACAAGTTGACTCGGTCCAATTACCAAGGGTGACGATTTATAAATCCTCCATCCAAACCCCAAAGTGAATTAATATCCTCGATATTTTCCACTCGATGCTCATTCTACTCGCCGTTCCTTTTCTCAAAAGCATCCTCGGCAATGTTTCTTCAATTGTATCCCTCCCCTCCCATCGTTCTCCAAAGTCCCTCTGTCCACGACGGGTCGTAAAATGATAAAACGTCCGCGACGCTCGCTCGCCACGAGAAAAGAAGAGGAGGAGAAGCAAAGAAGAAAAAAGAAGGAGTAAAGAAGAGAAGAAGGAACGCACGGCCCTGTTCTTGGAAGCTAGGGGGCTAATTGGTCCGCAGGACGAGACAGGACCATAAACTGTCGCCTGCAATCAAGGATGCGCGACTCTAGCCCGCGGGTGGACCCGTCCTTGCTCGCAACGCGACCAAACCGACGAACGAACGAGAGAACGGTCCCAGGTTTTATAAGGACCCCCCCGGCCTCCGGGCGCTTCGCCGCGGATGGCCCCAGAGACGGCCCTGGGACCGTGTACGAATTTACATTTAGAAAATATAATGAAGCAGCGTGAAGCGACCATTAGTCGTTCGGAGATGACAGACGATTTCGGACCCCCGCAGCTCCTCCCCCTCGGCCTGCGCGCGGGCCCCGCTCCCGACACCAGCCAATGAAACAAAGACCGCGCGCCCGGGGAACCGGGTCCCCTTAATGACACCGGGTCCAGTGGTTTTCATTAAGCTCGGCCTAGACCGCGTTCAATTATGAAACACGTGAGCGTATACCAAGCTTTTTTGCTCGATCATCGTTTGGTCATCGCGGAACTTCGTTCGGGACAGGTCTCGATTCTTTGGAGTAGTTGAGTAACTTCGTTTGTTCCTCGTGTTTTGTTCCTGTGAAACGATTAGGAATTACAATAGTTAAGGGTTATTAAGTGTTCGTTGAGATTATTAGGGTTACTTACTTTGCAGCAGTAAGAGGACATTTTCAACGTTCAGATCGCTTTTGTTCGACGAGAATGGAAGGTATAAGCTTCGTACCGGAAATTAGCAATTAGATAACGAGTTAATGATACGCGAAGGTAGTAGAAAATATATTAGTCACATAGATTTGGATTTCTAATGATAATAATGGACTCTGGAAGAGACTTGATCATGGCGTGGAGGATATTTGGAGTCGTGGCTTTTTTTTCGAATATATCGTATAATTTCAATTCGAAAGTAATTATTCGAAAGATGAAGTGGACGACGACCGGAGGTATTTAGAGATTCATATATTCAAATGACTTTATTACTCTGTCAAGCATCAAATGGTTTAAGAGCTGTTGATAGCGACAAGTTATTCAGCTGGCCATTAAATGTTATTAAGTGAATATGCGATAGGATAAGTGGTTTAGTTCGCAAAATACGCATGACTAATGGACCTCGTTACTTCATACGCGATCATTCGCCCGTGTTCGTTCGCCGTTTTTCTGATTTAATGGTTCGAGGTGGTGCTGGTGAACGAGTTTCGTAGAGAATTTAGAGCAGCTGCATTTTTGTTATCCAGAAGTCGTCGCGACGTGATGAATTAAGATGCAGCTTGGATCGGCAGACAATTTTTCACCAACGATTCATTTCTCGAGTCTTTCGTGAATCTATTCGTGACGTTAATCCACTGTATCAATATTGTTATACGCATACACTCACACGTTAATACATTTGAAAGATACCTCGAACATTTCGCAATAAGAATTTTTAAATGCCCGATACTTCAAAGCATATCGAACGCTTATCTTCAAATTTTCGGAGTAGAACAGCAATTTAACTTTGCAATACGTAAAAAGGAAGAGACCGTTCAGGGTCCCACGGAGCCAGTCCGCGAGCGGTAATTAAAGCTGTCCCGTCGACAAAATCGCTCCAGTTCGATTTCTGCTCGGTCGTCGTAAATCAACCGGACAGTAAAGGTCAGCTCGGCCTCAGAAACGTCGTGGCCGATCTTTCGAACCGAAGGATCGCCTAGAGCGCGAATCGATTTCGGGAGAAGGCCTTGGTTGCGGGACGGGGGCATCGGCGGCAATTAGTCGCGTTGGTTTTTATACTATCGATTACCGGTCACGGTAAATTAGTTGTAAACGTATCTATCTACGTATTGTAAATTATCTAGTACGTCGTACGAAGAAGTAAAGTACCAAAAAAGTTAACGCAGCCTGCTTTTAGTACGACTCAATTATAAACACGCCTGTTTTCAATTAATCTTTTCCTACGTTTGTATACAAATATAGGAAATTCTTCATATTTTTAGCAATTTTTACATGACAGATTAATGTACAGGCGAATAAACAGTTCGTAGAAATCTCTAGTGGCTGAGAATCCGTTTAAAACCGACCGTTCCTCCCTTCTCATACGTGAGGCTCTCTTATACTGTCGTCCACTACAAAGAAAGGAGCAAATGATAATCACGAGTTCCTGTCACTCGTTGGACCTCGCCAAGAACGCCACGATACGCCAGAGACTATCCATTTCTAGCCTATAGAAAGACAGACGATGTTGAGAGAGAAGCATCAGGGAACCGGGAGGCGTGTTCTCTGATTATTATAATTATTCCGATGCTGGCGCGGTCCTGGGACCGTAATTAACGCAACCGCGGGCTCGGGACATTTTGACAGATCCGAATTCTTGGTAATGATAAAAAATAGCCGTGGTCACGGGAACGAAGTGGCCAGAGAGAAAGAGAAGAGTCAGATAGTTCTCAATTACCCTGGCCGAGGCGACGGCGCTGGCGGAATTCACGGGGCAAGAAAACAATTCGCGCGGAATTTGGTCCGGACTGATATACCTGAACCACGAATGGATCTAGTCCCGGGCCAGGTTG
Organism: Bombus vosnesenskii; assembly: GCF_011952255.1. NCBI lineage: Eukaryota > Metazoa > Arthropoda > Insecta > Hymenoptera > Apidae > Bombus > Bombus vosnesenskii. The sequence continues at coordinate 397,904 of NW_022883050.1, forward strand.
TCTGGCTAGCAATTAACCGGTTCGTCTCTACCGGCGTCATCCCCTTGGATCGTTTGGCCGCGCGTTAAAGAGGTGTCGTCTAATGATCTAGAAAATAACTCGGGAACGGTGAACGGTGATCTAAGCCGGTTGACGGGTTTCACGAAGGAATTTTTCGACCGCGGTGAATGTTACGGGGGGTGTCGATTATCACACGGTGCTTGAGAGTCTAAGGTCCAAAGAACGTCATTAACTTTCTTGCGTAATGAAACGTCTTGTGTAATGAGTTGCATGTACTTGAACTTCGAACGTAAGCTTTTTTTCTTCCAAGATCTCCGTAGATATAAAACACGAAACGCGATAAGAAATATGTCAAGACGACGAACAAGGAAAGAAACACACGAAAAGAAGCGTAGAGGTGCGCGTTCGTGTATGAGAAAGTGTAGAAGATAATGGATATTGGTAAAGAACATCCAGCGCTGTCTGCTTGCAGCAGTTTGTCGAATAACACAAAATCATTGAGACAATCGGCCTATTTTTTAGGATATACGAAGACACGTTTCACCGCGTATGTTCTATCCTCTACATCTTCAGCTTCTTCAAAAATCCTCTACGAACCTAGTCAAATCAATACGATTGCCGATTGTACGCAAGGAATCCTTCGATCTTTCTCTCTTTCTCTTCAGGAAACATCGAGCGAGAAGCTCGGATCTCTCGGTATCTGTTTACGAGCATTTGTCGTCGCGTTATTAGAAAAAAAAGTATGCTCGTCCGATAGCATGTGAACGCTATTTGCGACAATCGATGTGACAGCTCGTTAAATTAAGGAGACATTGACGTAATCGCGTGACACGGATTGACATCCTCGGGACGGACCTTCCATAGAATGTTATTATAATTATCGTTCGTTTGATAAACGGCACGGTACTCGTTCACGCGGTTCGTCCTTATCGTTGGCGGTGCGGCGATCGGTCGACGGGTCAGCACTTTCGGCAAATTAAACAAACATAAAGATGAGATAGAATGCGTGCTACCCCCGTGTAGAGACCAGCAGGGACCCAATGACCCTCGGCTGGACATCGGCGAACGGAGCAGTAGAACGAAACGAACCGATCGTCGAGCGCCAATAACGAACGGCGATCCGATAATTAAATCGGAGAGTTATTCTCGTCACGCGTCCGCGCAATTATAATTAAGGATTTATTAGCGTCGGCTGCCGCCTCACCAACCCCCATCTCCGTGTCCCCAGGCTGCGCCACAACGCAACGTAGAACCGCCTCCTCGGCTTCTAACGACTAACAGGTCGAAAACTCCTTAAAGACCAGGGCATCGTTTAGCCTCGTCTCTCTGTCGGACGGTCGTTCGTACGGCTGGGTTTGTCTTGCTTTAATGGTAGAAGAGGGCCTTTTCGGACGAGAGACTTCTACCCCTCCTTGGTCGCCCAAGGGAGAACAAATTAAAAACTGTCCCAGTGGCCGTAAATAAAACGTTCGTCGGCATTCCGCCCATCTCCGTGTTGTATACGCTTTTGTAGAAGGCCTCTAGACACGCATCTACGCGATCTCTATACCGGGTCGTGTTCGAATTGGATACTCGTTCGTGGATATTCGAAAGGACTACAGATCGGTTGATGCGGTTTTGCGGCTTGTTACGAATGGATTGCCATAGGCGAGAGAGAAATATCGTCGTTACGCGTAGATGGTTTGCGATGGTAACGTAATGATACCATAGTAGGATACAATAGTTTAAAATCAGGTGGATTTATGGAAGGTTAATGAATCGGTATCAGAGAATCGTGACAATAAATCTAAGACATGTGCGACTGATCAAAGTCGTATCCAGCTTATTATCAGTTTTACGAGCTTGCACGACACGAATACCGTTACCACGTTAATTGGAACACTCTTCGGCAATTTGGCGATCGATCGTCTAACGTTTAATTGCACGAGGCATTCACGATGCACGAGACATTTAATAATACCATAATGACAGAAGTTCGATAGAAGGAATCGGGACGCGACTGCCACCTGATAAATTCTATCGCTAGATACATTTATCGGAAGCACGAAAGAAAGTATTAATTGTGTTCGGAGGAAACGATACGGGAATCGTGGCATTTGCTCGTATTTACGAGCAAGAACCATTTTCCAGAGAGACAGTCGATGGCACCGTGATTAATGGCACCGATAGTCGGACGATCGAACTCAGATAATCGAGACGCGTTCATACCGTCACACACGCGATCACTGCTCGCCCTCGATTCTTTCAAAACCACCATCGAAGCTGTTTCTCTTTTCGCGGAATATACTTGCGGATGCGTGGAATTTTTATTTCCTCGTCGATACGTTTTTTTTGATCTAGTAATTTAATTCTTCTTAGAAAAACTTGATAACGCGGCAATTTACAAATCACTGGACAATGAAGACTTCAGCGTGACTGGAAACTTTCAGCAGTCACGATATTTTAATCATCTGAAATTGATAGTATGTAGTGCCATATTAGTACTTTTAAAATACCATGTTTTCAATCGTTTCTATCGGAGATATTTAAAAGTTTGAAGAAGATTAGAAGGGAGGTTGAGAGATTAACGGAGTTTGATGCTCTTGAATAAGCGATATGGGCGACAGATACGTCGATGATACAACCAATTTTAGGATAAACTACTAATTAAAATTCGCAGCTGTCAGAAATCGTCGTTCTCGTGATTTGTAATCGTTTACATAATTTTGTATTAATTTAGTTATTGTATCCATTACGATGAACTTTCATCTGCTTAATGATATTTACGTACTAATGGATATAATTCAATAAATGATATCTCCTCTTATCTTTGTCGCAACTTTCTGTGTGACATCTCGCGAACCCGGTGTTATCCACTCGACTCGTTAGCCGAGATACCTAATTTATAACTGAATCTGTTACATAATAAAGTACGTACCTACTTGAACTTTTAAAAATACAACAAGATATATTTTCTACACTCTTGAAGATAAAAAAAAGATACTACTACTCCATTAGCAACACGATTTCCAAGTTTAAGTATCTGAAATATTTAGTTCTACAAATGTTATATATGTGTAAGTTATATAAACGAAGTAGTTCAAATAGTTAACCAGAAGATCGTCCCTCGCACATCAAAATTACAAAACCATGTCTTACGTCACTCGTCTTAAGCGTCGAACAAATTATGCGGTCAATTTCGAGTCGTTACATCGACGTCTTCATTATTCCTCGAGCGGAACGTTTTCAACACCCGTTAGATAGTTGGCCTGTCCACGTTGTATTTTAGGGGAAGGATGAGATACTGGGTCCTGGCGCCGCGCGGTTCAAAATAATGACACGGGGCCCTGGCCGCGGTCCCATCGGGGGAACTTTTAATTACAAACTGATGACCAAGCCAAACCTAAAAATATTGTCTTCGACCCGGTTGTATCCTTGAGACAGAGGGAAAGAAAGAGAGAGAGAGAAAGAGAGAGACGGATGGGTGAATATATTAACGCAAAGATCGATTGGTGCGTTCCCGTCGTGGTCAAGTGCGACCCATTATTTATTTAAGGCCCGCATTTTCGCGCCGCGTCGCCAAATCGCTTTTATATTTATTAGCTGACGCGATTTAAGTCGCACCGACATAATTAAAGGATCAACGCATTCGAGTGACTTGAAGCACTCGCAACGTGTCATTTTAACCGCTGCGTTAGTTCGCGATTTTCGTTCGAGATGAGAGAAATTGATGGTTGTAATCTGGTCGATTCGCAATTTTTATCCGAGGTTAGAAAAATCGATACAAAGAAACGTTTCGCTTCTTTTAAGCGATTAGAGCTTTTTTTTTAACGAAATTGAGTACTATCTTTATCGAGAAATGATATCGAAGATTCGTACGAATATAAAAGAAATTGTTTACAAACATAGATTTAATAACGCATAATATAACGATAAAATAGAAGAAACAGCGAAAAATGATATTCCACGAACCGATATTTAATCTATTTAGATCATCTAACTACGTATAATTGCAACTTTTACACCCTTGTAATTATCAGTTAATTCTACAACAGAATTTCCAATTAGAGTTCTTCAGTCGGTACCTTCTTCAACGAAATAACACTTATCTTCGTCTAAATCGAACGATTTCTTTCGAAGAAAATTAACTTATTCACTTGCACACCCAGCAAGGTTTAATAAAGTCCAAGCTGGGCGGACCAACAAGAGAATCACGTGCCAGAAACGCGGCAAACACGGCAATTTGCCGAAATTTTGTTCCCCACGACAGAGGGGTCAGCGAATAAACAAGAAACAACCGAGCACAATGTATTAGGTCCATGGTGGATCGCAACAGAGAGGGAGGGAAGAGCTCGCGTGAGATATTCCTCTCGCATGGTACCCTATAATTAAAAGCGAACAACGTATCTGTCATATCTGCCAGACTCGTTCGAGCCACTCTAGTTCCATCCTCCGCTTTCACCGTTTTTTTTTTTCTCCATTTTTTTTCTCTCTTCTCGCTTCACATTTTTACTTCGGGCCCGTCGTTCTGCTCGCTGGAGAAAATTGCTAGAAATCCGGCCAGATAAAGGTCTGTAATTTCTTTCTCGCGTCTCAGACCGGTGACCCGAAATTGCTTCGAATCTCATGCGTTTCTGAGCAAGCGAACACGCACCGCGTAACGCACGACTTTGGCTCTTGCGCTACACTTTCTTCTATTTGATATTCCAATTGATTCTTCCCGCGAAGTAAATTCGAAAGATCATTCGGTCTTATCCTCTTCGCACTTTCTCTTCTGCAAACCTCGATCAACCAACGTCTCACATTCGAATCGTACTTCGCCGTTCTCCGCGACCATGTTCATTTGCATACTATGGCACAACGATAGAATCGCCTTCTCTAAATCGTGCATGCACGCGGCCATCCCTCGATGCTGATCGTCGACGATCGTTGATGGAGGAGGAAGTGGAAAGACGATTTCGTGACGAATCGACATCGCGCGTTCATTCACGCAGGTGCGAAGAACGCGTAATCCGCGGTGATTTCTCGTGGGCGGATTGCACTCGCCGTTCAGGGGTGTGAGAACGGTACCAAGGGGTCTCCTTCTCTCTCTCTCTCTCTCTAATTTCCGCTTCAACCAATTCCAACTTTGGTGGAGGCAAGCAAGCCGCGTATAACGTAACTTCTGGCCGGGGCAATCTGACTCGAAATCACCGTTCGCTGAATTATCTCTGCCGGTAACTGCGTGCCGTTCCCGGATTGCAGCAATTACCCTGGCCTGGGTAATTATCGAGGAGAAGGACTCGAGTGTTGTTTAATCTGTGATCTGCTGGCCGGGCTTCTTCGATTACGTCAGAGAGCCCCGAAGGAAGGGAGGCGAGCAGAATCAGCCTGGAGGGGGGCCATTCGGTGTCTTTAGCTCGCCTCCGGGTTTCTACTTCAGCCACGATCTTTCTTTCTTCCTTCAAAGGCCTCTTCGTTTTCCCTTCTCGCCGATTCTTAATTGTTCGAAACCGTTTCGCGTCGCTGGATCGGGTGAAACTGAGTTCGAAGTTCGAAGCGACGTTGCTTTTGTTATTTAAATATGAACAGAATTGGAAACGCTTCTGGTAATTATTGGGATTTGTTAAATAGCGAGGATTTTAATTTGGAAAATGTAATTGAGATCTTTCGCTAGATCGCCATTGTTATTTTATTTTATTTTATTCTATTTTGCAAAACATCTTAACACTTCTCGACAAGGGGCTGTCGATTCTTCGATAAGGAAGAATCGTGAGCTGGTGAAACTCGAAGACTCGTATTTCAAATCAAAACTGTCGAAACAGCTAGGACCGGCTTGGAATTGGCGCAACTTCTTCCTATCCGCACTGCACCGGGGATTGCCCAAGCTCGAGTTACTGCCCCGCTTCGTTTTATTAAGCAGATATCCCGAACCTTTAAAGGTTACGCTTTATCCCGTCATATCTATTGGCCCGAACTCGTTTTTCCTCGCTCCCGGCTTTTTTTCTACTTCCAATTTCGTCCTGTGCAGCAATCTCGTCTTCAACGAATCACGAGTCGACACGAAATCCTCGCTGAAGAAATTATGCTTTGACATGACAAATTGAGGTCGTAACGTTGAAATAGAAAAAAAACATTCGAGTTGCAAAAGACAAACGATACTTTAACCGTTTTTCCTGATCGACTTGCGCTTTCTTGATTTTATGAAGTCGCGATGTGTCGTTGAATAAATAGACCATAGCTGAAACAAAAAATGCAACTGATGATCTATGGCCAGCAGCCGATCGCGGCTACCTCGCGTGCCGAGCTGACGCTCGCACGGTCTGCGATTACGCAATTAACATTCGCTTTAATTACCTCTCCGCAAAGCTTAACGGCTAGGCAACGGGTCCGCCCGTTGCCCCGGTCACCGGCGGCGGCTCGTTCCTCTCGCGGAACTGCCCCTTCTCGTGTTGCTTCTCGTTAGTCGGATAACACCTGGCTAGCTTCGTGCTCGTTTATTTGGATTAGCTACAATTGCACGAGGGAATAGTCAAGATGACTCTCTACCTACCTAAAAGCATAGTGGAATCGAGGCCGTGTTGCTTTAAAATGACAAGTTCCATCTTGCTCTGCTGCATTGTTTAAAAATAATTCCCTTTCTGAAATTCTTCAGAGGAAGAATCTTCTGATACACTTTTATCTACGTGTAAGCATTTATAGACCGAAATAATGAAATAAGAACAGCTGTTACTCTATTTTGACACGTGTTCCTATATTTAACGATCCGCGAGAATATGAATTTATCCTTAAAAGTATATGAATTTTCTACATATGCAAAGCAATTTTCGTTGACCAATGATTCTAATAGCAGATACGAATACATTTGCTATCCCATTTACATTGTCCGGGGACTCAGCGCAGCTGGCCATCGCTCGGCCTAACCCTATCAGAAAGCCACGGAGAATCCTCATGTCCCGGAGGACTGTCTTCAACATCCCAGTCATATCCGCGTTCCACGAGGAGAAGGATGCGCAGAGACCCGAGTAATCTCGTTCACGGTTGTAATACCGGCTGCGTTTCTACGTATTCTCGAGCCACGTCCTTATGGAGATCGGAGGCGTACGCCCTAGGAGCATTAGGGCTTGGACGTCGCCGCGGTCGATCCTAGGCGGAGGACAAGAAAGAGAGAAAAACGGGAATGGAAGGCTGGATACGAGGTGAAAATAAAAGGATCGTGAAATGGGGTGGCGGGGTAGAGAAAGGGGCACGAGAAACGCGGACGAACAGCGCGTACAACGTCGGACCAGTGGAAGAGGTGGTGGTACGTCGGGCACGGGAACGGGGAACGAGAAGAGAAGAGAGAAGAGGCCGGGAGCTATGCGTGCTCCGCCCCGCCCACGCTTTCAGAGACCCACGACTCAACTTGTCCACCTTCTTCTCAGCGTACAGCCACCCACAAGAGTGTGTCTGATGCACCGTGCCACCCTGCGCCCTGATGGAATCTGGCAGGATGCGAATCTTCTTTCTCCGCTTCGAGAGCAGAGAAAAACTTCAGAATACGGAAGATCGAGCGGAGGAGAATCTAACCCATGGCCGCTCTTATTTCGACGAAGGGTTGAGTTTTTGGGATTCTTGCACAGGATTGTTGCGCACGAGATCGGATAAGAGTGACGTTAGGAGTAGAATCATGTGGATAGTCTGTTGGTTAGTTTGACTACCTTAAATGGAATTGAAGATACAATTAGTTCACATAGAATTACGCTATTATGTCACAAATTGGAGCCAAAATTTAAGAAATTGCAAGTATCGTTGGCGTGTTGAAGTTTATTAACGTTAGCGATGTTATCTCAAGGCAACTACAAACCGTTTCGATTCCATTAAACTTTCACGATAAAATACACATATTAAACAACCATCAGGAAGAACCTTTTCCAGAGAATGTCCATAGTTGGTGGGTTTCCGTCTCGCAGGTGGCGAGGTCCCTTTTGGTGCAGACCGTACTGGCAGGGTCCAAGAGCCGCAGGCGCCATCTTCTGGAACGCTTATCCCGGTGTATCCGTGCAAGCAGGTCTTCTCCCGTGTCTCTCTCTCGCATTACCATAGCCTGACCGACGAAGAACGGCGCGCCCTCCTCCGCGTTCGCCTTCCCCTCGGCTGGCCATTATTCTAATAATTCCTCCACGGTAGTTTTCTTTTGCCTTTTGCGGGCTATTTAGATTAATCTCGCCGGTTTCCAACTCGCTGCCGTACGCTGACTGTCCCGTTACGAACCGCCCTTGGGGTCATCGCGTGAAACGCGAAAAAATACTACCGACGCTTGCGAAACCAATTACGATGCTTCTAGCTCGAAAATTATCGCTATCTCGCGAAATACGAGCCATTTAAAGCAAATCAATTTAGATTCCGATATTTTGTTTCTAAGGAAACGATATATTCGACACAGACCGAATGTCGTCAGGAACGTGCGCGTCATTCCACTATCGTTCTTCGCGTCGAGAGTTACAATACACATTTATAAAACAAAGATGTCGAGTGAAGAACGAAGCGGTCAATCACGCAACGCCCCCGGTTCTCCAACGAAACGACAAAGCCGTACCGGAGCCGTGCAAATATCGAGATGGTTAATCGCGTCTGCGGTGAGGGTGGCTGGTGTTGGTGTTTGGAAACACTGCTGAAACATTGTGCAAGCTGGAAACGAGCAACGGGTCGAGCATTGTCTACGCGGAGACAAAACCGGCGCTCGACCTTTTCTATGGCTGAATGGACCGACGAAACGAGAGAGAAGCGAAAAGAACCGCGGCGAGAAGCCTTTGTCTTTTAATCGTCGCCAGCCCCAACACCGAAGGGGACGCCGCGTGGTCGAGGGTAGCTCGCAGTCGCCTGACAAATGGCTACCGGCTCTCTCTCTCTCTCTCTCTCTCTCTGCGTTCTCCCTTTGCACCGCCGCAATTCAGCCGATTTTCAATGCCCGGTTTTATTCGTTTCGAGAAATCGACCTGCCGTCCCTTCGATCATAGAACCGAGTCGGGACGCTCTTTCCCAGTCAGGACGATGAATTATCTTCTATCGCGTAGTCTTCTTTCGTTTAGTCTTGCGAGGGTAGGACTAACAGGGTGAGGAATTTGTTCTGGACGTTAGCTAGGGTTTTCTCCTTTGGTCTTTAATGATAGTTTGGGTGGTAGGTCCGATACGTGTGCTTCCATTATCGAGAAAAGCGTGTCGTGTGCTGTGGTTTCTAGAAATTGGTTTCAAACTATTCCTGAAACTAACCCTGCGACATCGAAGGATATAACGACAAAGAGGAGAGAAAGCCGTTAATCGAAGCGGTCGACCAGTGAAGATACGAACCCTGTACCTGTGGTCGTAATAAAGTATTCCGATGCTGTTTCACGAGAACTCGCGTGTAGCATCACCAACAGGAGAAATCGTGCCACTATCCCCCGATCAAATAGGCGGTGGGTCTCGTGGATGGTTGTCACGCGGCCGCAAAACGAGTCGCCACGCCGCGCCGGGTCGGAAAACGATTTATATAGATCGTCGCCGCGGGGGTCGTATTGTCTCTAAGCGGGGTAAAGCCATGCCGCCGACCTTGCCTCCCTCCGACCCGCTTTTTCGCCCGGTACCACCCATATTCCGAGAGACGTATACGCCGATCAGCTTTCAGAATTCGTGTTGGACGCCGCGGGTGGCCGGCCCGCGATCCTAATAATTACCGCACCGGGAACGAGGTCTTCATCGTAACACACGCCGCTCTCGTTCGCCTTCACCATCTTCCGTGCTGTTCTTCCTCTTACGTCGTAGAATGGGACCACGAAGTTGCGAAATCCTTCGGTCGATTTACTTTAGAATGGTCGCGGGGGCGTGAGACGAGGATGCGTTGGAAACACAGGCGGTTGGTTGACTTTGATTTACAAAGATGTTCTGTAATACGTGTTAATTAATAACTTTATGCAAAGCGTACAAGACCAAGAAGTCATGTCCGTTGTTAATTCCTATTAAGAGATAGTTCGAAGAAGAAAGAATTGACTTTAAGAAAATCGATTGAACTTTTATACATCTGCGCAGAATCTCAAAAAATAATACTCCCAACAGCTCGTAATCGAAACATCAACGACACGAGGTATCCCAGATTCGTAACATCAAACTTTTCTCTTCGGTTCCACCTACACTCTCGTATATTCCAGAAACCCGGCATCGACGGTTTACAAAAAACCCTGCAACCACGAGAAACTTCAAACAAGCGTTCCAGGTGGCATTTACACGCTGTCGATCGACCGTGTATACCGCATCGACTCGTCGCCATCGTGTATAAAACTGTCCGCGGCGAGCGTTTCTTCCGTCTTCACAGCTTCCTCGCTTCCTGTCTAAAGGAAAAGATGTTCGTATGATCGAACAACGGTGCGTTGGAATAATCGTTTCGAAACTCTCTATGATTAGATTATAGTTAAACGCGCTAGCAGCGAGTCTTCTCTCCCTCTCTCTCTCTCTCTCTTTCTCCAATGTTTACGTTATATCGTCTCATAGAACGGACGCACAGCACCCTCAACATCTATTTCTGTGTCATCGGTAAGTACACAAACTCACGGCTACGGTGCACGATGAGCCGGGAGGGGCTCGAAAAAACAAATTACGAATGATTCTTGACGGGAGGCTCGATTCGAGACGCCCGCCCTCGAAAGTGGATATTTCCGAGAGGCCGGACGCTATCGCCTCTCCTCGTCTTTCTTTTACCGATACATAGTGGCCAAAGGAAGGGCGATAGGTGGCGCGGTAAGCGCGCATTCCCTTCAGCGGCACCTCTCGAGGACTCTATTTCCGTGTCATTGATATTACAATGCTGGAGAGCGCGGACCAAGGGAACACGAGCTGAGAACACGAATTATAATGACACTCGACTGGCAGCCGGCCTCCTCGGAGGCAAACACGCTGTCTCCGGCCAGTTCGTGCATAAATTTATCGGCTTTCGGAGCTGTCTCGACGAATAAGACGAGGATAGGGTGAGCATTCCAAGGAGGAAATTGGAGTTTGTTTTTGGGGATAGATCGATGGCAAAGGAACTTGTGTTTCGAATCGAAGTTTTTATTTGCTTTGCAAGTTGTAAGAATAAAGATTTACACGTGCAGTCACTAGGTGGTGACTTACGAAGCTTACGTTGTAGCGTGTTATCAAAATGTTGCCTGATATCTTCCTGTAACAGTTATTCCAGTATGTTCACAGATGTCGAAAGATGTAAATTTCTTGTAGGATTTGGATGCACGATGTATTATATAGAACGAGCATACAAAAACATTCTTAGAACAGAGATAAAACCAGTCGATTAAACTAACTCATCGCGCCATTGAGGTTGCACGCGAGTGACATCAGACCAGAGCCACAGATCGGTAGAGAACAGGCGAAGCACGAGTCATTCTATCCCAGCAAATGCAACGAACGTCACACACACGAGGTCGAAAGACGTGGATCTCGTGGGCCGGTTTACACGCGGCGTCTCGTAATCCTGTGCAGCGCGAAGATCTCTCCTCGAGGACTCCTCGGAACGAGAATGTTTACATTGGACCGCATTGGTGGCAGCTCGGTTGAACCGCTTCCATCGCGGACACAAAGAACGTTTTATAGTCTGGCGACCCCGGCGATGGACGTAGAAATTCCACCCTCGTCACGGCGTGTCGCGGCCGGCGACAAAACACCACAAAGCCAGCCTTGTTAATTACAGCCGGCGTAACCGGCTCCATCTGCATCCGCCGCCGCCTTCGTCGTTTTCCGAATCCGACGAAAAAAACCGGCTCATTGAACGAACGTCGCGATCCTATCGTCGGTACGACGGTATAAAGTAACTGGAATCGAAACACTGTTAAACAACGTCGTGGTAACTGTTCGTTCGTCGTTCGATTTCCGATGTGTTTTGACTTGCCATTACTTAGCTCGCTAGATGGTTATGCGTTTATGGGAGGTTGAAGGTGTAAAGGTTTACAAATATACTCGTGATATTCTCTTCATATTTCTTCAAGTAAAATATATAAATTCGATAAGAAGATTTCTCGTTGGTAATTTGTAGTAATTTGTTTGCAACGATAATGACGAGTCATTCTGTTAGTGCTGTTTCTGTGGTGTTCTGTACGAGTCTAAAGATCCAACGTTTGGTCGTTATCGTTCTAAATGTCAGCACGAATTTTTCATAAACTATGCTCTTATCGAGGAAGCGAAGCGAAGTGATTTATGGTATATACATATACAGAACATTGCGAAATATATTTTACAATAAACTATGAAGAGTCTCGTACGATGAGTTACTTGTTACACTATTGGATCGGATATTACGTGTCATCTGCACTAAATTTACTTCGAAGAAGTAAACAGCAGGAGAAGACGATCTTACGTAACGATCGAATTTTAAAACGAATGTCACATCTACGTACGTGCCCGGATGAATATTTGAGAAAATTCACTTAATGAATATCTTTCGTTTAAAAAAGCAACCTAACGAATCTCTGTATCTATGGAATAGTTTGAAAAGGCGAAAAGCTGGCAAATTCCTGGGTATCGATCGTCGATCGACGAACTCTCGGTCCGGAGCACGCGGTCGTTTATTCCGGGACGGCGATCGTCGGCTCGGGCTTGTTTATACTGGGTGAGACAGAAATACAAGAGTGTCGCTGGGACGCGAAACATCTGTCGCGGGGACCGTGCAGGCGTCGGCCTGGTCACGCCGCGACTATTTTCGCTTCGCGCCGCGCGATTACGCGACTGACAGTCAGTGACAACCGCTTTCTCGCTCGATTTTCTCATAGGTAACCAAGTTGACAGCGTCCAGAGACACTTCCTTGAAGTCGGTCGCCGCTCTCGACCACCCATGTCTATCTCTGTGTCGACTGTCGCTCGAAATGCCACGTCGAAATACACTTCGTGCGTATTGAAAATGATGTTTAATATTCCGTGGATCGTATTGTTGCGTTCATCAAATTTCGCGTTCTGTGATGTTGTCAAGGAGTGGCAAGACGAGTTCTTTCGCTTAGATCTTTGCACTTAATATTAGACTAGAGTTGACACGTCGATGAAATGAAATTTATAACTTTGTCATATAATTAAAAAGTATACTACATTGATATTAAGAAGGCGTAACGCAACTTCACATTTTGTCATTTCTATCCTTCTAAATTGGAGATTATTTATAATTTCGTTGGTGGTGGGGAAAATGGCCTTGAACAGCCAATTGATTTCGGATGAACACTAGCTGCCGCTTATGCCACCTAACTCCATTAGCCCGTAATCTTCGTATGTACATACTCGGCTATTAAATAGCGAGAAAATTGCTTCGGTTCTTGTGTTAGTCATTAAATCAGTAATGCCGCATAGGAATGCAGCACTGTGAAATAAAACATGCGCATAGTGATAAATGGTACTCTTAGAAAACTACTAGCAGGAAGTGAGTATTTCAGTGGAGTGAACTCAATGAGGAATGAACTCAACGACGATGGTGTACGGGTGGTCATCGGAGAACAGTGTTATTATAGCTGTAAAATAAACGTAACCGACGTTCTTGAAATATGTGTGAACATTCTTTTAATCGCGTTTTATCACGTTAAATTGTTTTTAACGAATCACGTAGTTAAATCGTTTTAACGTTTGTTTCGTTCCGCACGATGTTTCTACACTTTCGCTTTATCGCCATTAAAGAATATTGCTCGAATATCTTAATTCCACGGAAGTACATAATCTTCGAAATTACTTGAAACCTGCCTACTAGCGTTTCGAATAACCTGATACGTTTTAGTTTCGCATTACCAGCATCCTCTTCGACTAAACTCTAATTCCAAAAATCCTCGCAGGCTAAAATTAAGTTCCAATCATTGGTTACGTTGGCAAATCGAGAACCGACGACTACCACGTAGCTCTAAGTACGTAAAAATAAGCGAGTCGAAGCAACAACTCATTCCAGCACCCAATTGCTCATCCAGCTCCCTGATGCGCTTGCATAAACGAACAATAATTCCCAGCTACCGATCACTACTGTATCATTCAATTTCCATACATGCGTTCTCAGCTCGTTTTACATAGCCTGCAGCGTGTCTACCGCGTTCCGCGGTTTCCGTCCTGCAGCAGGGCCGATATTAAATTCCGCTTTCGTTTTCGGAGGTAGAAAGATCAGCAGGAGGCGGGTTCAAGGCCTCGCCGGAGAAAACGGCAGCTGTCTCGACGGACGCGTAATACCTGTTTGCCATACGATTCGAACGTGACCAGGGGTGGTGTTTCGATTTATTAAAAAGGCGGGTATCGCGTAATCGCGAGCGTGCCCGACACGAATCTTCCTTGACACGAAACTTTGTCGTCCTCGTGGTGGACTGGCTGTACACGACAAAACCTGTCGTTAGGCAAAATGTCGCCTGGCGGGCTTGCGTGCAGGAATGTAACGCGAACCGGCCATTACGCGACGCGGTGTCACCCGGAGCTCGGTAATTTCGTCGAAAGCCCAACGCTACGCGATGCTTTGAGACGTCGCAAAAACCATGGGTCTTGCATTCTTGCCATTTCCGACGATTTTGCCCGTGCACCGTTCTTCGTGCTACGGCCTTCCTTTTTCTTTCTTTTTCTTCTCCTGTGGTACGGGGTTTCTGCTGGAGGTGAGCACGTCGCGTCGCCGCTAAATTATTTCGTTCCACTTTTCAACCGGTGGCCGACCCATGCACGAGAGACGAGCGTTTACCGCGATCGCTGTAGCTACAGTTTTATTCATCTCTTCAGAAGAGTAGAAAATGATCTTCCTTAACGAAAACACGAATTAACGTGTTTCGAACGAAGCGGTTGGTTTAAACAGATGGCCAGACAAGTAAAGAGGAACTACAGAAGATAAAAGAAAAACTGGAAACAAGAGCTCGAGGTTCTTCGTTTCCACGTGTCGCATTTCCATTGTCGCAAATTAACCGTCCAACCTGTTTAAGATCCACTCGTAGTGTCCTCGAAACGAACGAAAAAAGAAGAAGTCTATGAAATTGCGTCATGAACGTTTTCTAGTTTGTACCATCTATATCCGGCACTGTCTTTGTTCCCAATTGAACAATGGTCGCAAGGCGTTTCCTCTTACCTCTTGCTTTTTCGTTCGACGTAGACGGTCGTTCCGACGATTGACAGCGTGTGCACGCGAATCCACACGCCTATCTAGGCTCCGCAGAACATATGTTACGCGAGAAGTTAAATTGTGGCAGAGGGGGTCGATAAAACGGAGGATAAATCGGGATTCTCCTGAACACGCTAATTATCTTCGGACAAGATACGAACGAGATAGACAATCAGCGTATTCCTTTCTGTTTAATTTTTGGAATAGTTGGAGGACTTTTCTTGCGTGGCGCTTACGCAATAGTGTCACTTCATCGCTGTTTTTCCACTGCTATAAAATAGCGTTCTGCGTTTACCGTTGTAAAAATTCCAGAATATCTGCCCAAGCCGTGAAAACGTATCGCGATATAAATCAAAGCTGTAACTTAATCATGCAACTTTTACGATACTCGATAGAATGTTGCCTTTAAAAGTTCAAATACGCGACTATCTCAAAATTCACAAAATCTGAGCTTATACCGGTACGACTTTCAATTCGACAATCGAAAGCAAGAAAAAGCTCAACTTACGAAGTATGCACTGGCTGCTCCAGGACGAAAACGCGTTGAGAACGTCGACGGTTTCGCGACAAAGCGCGACGTTCCGTCCCGTTGCGAATCACCTTCGATCCAGCCGAACTATCTCGGATATCTGGAGCTAGTCCCCCGTAACGGAGGATCCGGTCGAAGAACGGACGAAAGAAACGCAAAGAAGCAGAAGAAGGGACCTCGACTCCGATCCCGACAGAAGGACCTTGGCGAAGAAGCAGAGTAGCAGGCGGTGAAGTAAGAACTCGGAATCCAATCGATACAAATTGGGAATGCGATGACGATGCGCGTTTTCACGGGTCGAACAGGGCCAGTCCAGCCCGGAAAAATAACGAAAGCCGCAATTATCGGCTCGTTTTGCCGATTTGTGGCCAGCGTGTTGGTCATTAGGATCGCGGCGGAAACAATGGCACCCAGGGTGTCAGAAATAATACAAATAACCGGGCCGGTGAAAGTGCTGTTTAGCCCGTAATTTCCTTTCGTGGCGAACACGTTGGAGGGCGGGGCACGGTCGCACCTTCGATATTCTTCCTCCGTGCTTCGCCACCCCCTCGTGCGTCTTCTCTGTTTCTTTGTTACTCGCTGCACAGGTTCGAAGGAAAAGAAAGGAAGGTTGAACGAAGAAGAGAAGCGGGTGGATCGGGTGAGATGCGGTTTCCTACGATGGTAGAGTCATCATCGTGCATTGTTTTTGCGTGGAAAGTTCGTTGTCATCGCGTGGAAAAAGGTACCGGCGTGACCATCCGTCCCGGAGGAAATCGACGTTGTTTTGTCGAGTTTGGCGCGAAGGCTCGAGAGCCGTTCGAGATCTGATCGTTGATTTGGGGACACGGTTTTTGTCGACGAAGGGAGAGTTGAATGCTACTCGTGGAATCGGGCCGTGGGAGACTCACGGGACGCTGCATGGTTTGTTCAATTTAATTTTGCGGTTAGTTAATTGCGAATGGCGGAGTTTGGCAAAGAAAGGTACGCTGTTGGTTTTTCAGTATAAATCGAGGAGAGGTTCGAGGTTACCGATTGAGTCGATTCGTCGGTTTCTTGATTGGATATTTTACCTGCAACGTGATACATATTTTCTACGTGTGCTATAACTTTATTTCGATCCTATATCAGAAATATCTTCTAACTCGTTGTTACGCGCGTTCTATTTGTTCCACAACGGTTTATTCCTTCCGTTTTGGCGAAACGATTACGCAAAATGGTAAATCGACGTATGTCGCAATCGAGGGACCAAGGACTTGGGTTTGGCGTTCGCCTTGGTCCTGCGGATCCAGAATTCAGGTAAAGATGCCAAGTTGGGACACAATACGCCTCCCAGCAGGCAAGTTATTATTATCGGCTCGCCATTGTCCGACTGTCAACAATTAGTTTAGATGATGCTTCAACATCCTGTCGAACAATGCCATGTGAACTGCGCGTCTCGCTCCGGGCTTCCTGGAGAATGTAATCGTTCGGGGAATCGTATCCCTCCCTTATCCCTTCCTGTCCTTCGCTTTTCAAGTTTCGGACAGATTTGCGCAACTTTCGCGTGCGAGTGACTGACGACGTTAACATTAGAGTAGGAACCTATTCTGGGACTTTCGAATCACATTAACCATAACTTGTCAAAATGGTAATTTACTACAGCTGTGAATCTCTTACAATTTAGATACTATGATTTTTTCGTAACGAACATAGAATATCGTGAACTCTGCGCCATTATCCATTCAATAAACGAAAACCTTCCCATTCAGAAGGATCTCTAAAACCGCGCAAACAGCGTGTCAGAAAAGATCACCTCGAGAAGGTTCCCCACGCGAAACTCAACTCCCGGCGAAAGCTGAAGAGAGCACCCAATCTGTAGGGCCTAGAGCGAACGACAAAAGACCAGGGAACGGGGAGGACGAGGGTCCTGGGGCGGTTGCATCGGCCCGATGGCAGGCGGCTCGCAAGGATGATACAAAATATTAATATCGCGCGCGTTTCCCTCATAACTCACGGGCCGGTGAACGCGTTACGCACGCTTGACGGCGTCTATATCCCGAGGGATGACGGCGTGGGGCCCCGGGATAAGCAGGATGCCGGGACAGAGGGCTTGACTGGCTTTCGAGAGTCCGGGGGGCGCAGGGGGCACGTGTCTTTGTGCTTTTAAAGGCTCAAGGAGCCATTGTGGCGTCGACGAATCTCGCGTGCGTTCTCGAGAAGCCGAATGTCCGCGTTGGAAAAGCCTCCCCGCGGCCCCCGCGGCCTTTATGCGCCGACATAACTCGTCAAAAATATTGTGATTGGTCGGCCATTGAACGCGACGTTACCTGGCCGTGTGTCCGCGAGTGAAAAAAGCGTCCCGACAATGGGGACAGACAGAGCGTGCACGAAGCTCCGTGAAACTAGGCTGTTCTTTCCTTTTATTTTTTCCGCCTCACCCCGCCTCAACCAGGTACTGGCGGAACCGGAGGACTAGCAGGGTCTCTGTGGGTTAAAGAATATCATATTTTCTCGGTCGATGCGCAACGTGTCTCTGGAATTCCATATGACGCATGGACAAAGAGACCGGCGGAATATGGATCGGAAAAGTCTTGAGGATGATGGAGTTCGACGCGAGGAAACCTCGCAACCTAGGTATTAGGGGGTGCGCGTTTTTGGCGGCCTAGTTTCATTTTGAGTACCATCGCTGCCTCTCCGGCATTCCAGACTAATGCACGCGAATTTTAGATGTTTTTTTTTCGTTTAGAAGAGGGGTTGGAACGTGGGTGAATTCTATGGATGGAATTGTTGCAACTTATGGAACTGGGTGGTAGTATCAGAAGAACTTCTTCTGCTTGTTAGATCCTTCTGTTTGCCGAGGGTTAGTTGCTGATGGTGTATTGTTAGGCAGTTTTCGGTACAAGTGGCGTCTGGACGAATCTCAGATAGTTTGATGGGCTAGGAAATGATTTTCATATACGAGGGTCCGCTTTCAAACGTTTATGGTTTATACAACAATACCGTTCTCCAACGAACCCAAAAAATCCACTCCATCAATCTCCAAATCAATCCCTTTTCTCACCTATCATGTCGTACGATTACCAAATCGTCCGTTGACTCATTTTTTCCCGAAACAACCCCTCCTTTTGACGAGCTACGTCCGAGTCGACGCGCGGCAATCTTAAACCTCGCAGAAGCGGAAGGCGTTCCCTTGGCGAACCGCGGCCCAACTTTGGCAAAAGCAAGGCGGGCGAGTATCGCGAATCCCGTCGGTCCTCCGCGGCCTTTTGGCCGCTTTTAGGGCTGCCGCGATGATGTTGCAAATTTAATCATCTGCATACTTGCCGATTACACGGAACGCCGATCACAGGGGTCACGCCGCGGGGGTTGCTTCGTCCGAACTCCGTTTACGTTTAGGCCGCATACTTTGTGCGTCTGTAGACATACCCTCTGCCTCCCTGCATCACCGCCGGAAGCGCAACACAGCCCTTCCGCAAACGCTTCCACGCTTGCTTTGTGCCAGCTCCCTCGAATCTGCGATATCTGTCCTCCTGGTCGAAACGTACGTTTCTCGGATTTGATTGCGAGATTTTCAGTTCGAGTCATCGAAGCGCAGGGATCTTCTTTCGCTGTATGATGATTCAAATCGACGTCACGATTTGAATTTCAACGAAGATCGATGCGCGAATAGACGATAATTAGAATCGACGGTTTTACGCTGTTCGAAGATATTTTGGCTGTTAATAGAAGGTGCAACTTTGCTTCTGACGTTGATGAAAAGAAAAAAATCACAGAGAAATTAGTTTTCTCTTCAGGAATTATTTTAATATATCCTGAATGCGAGTAAAATATTGGTGTCGCGTTTAAAAATGTAGTTAGGCTTCATTAGAAGAGAAGGATACGTCATAGTTACTGTGTAATGAATTAAGTAGGAATTTTGTCTTCAAAGATTCGCTTGTCCAACGTCGCAAAAGCCGTAATCACGTTGAAGATACAACTGTGGATGGTGGTTGGTTGGTTGATTTAAATGACGAGATAACTCGATGTTAAAACCGTCTAGTGTATTCAAAAATAATTAATAAATAATTAATGAATACTACTTGAATGTTCGCTTGGTACTAACTGATTCGCTAAAGACTGTGTATAAATCTGGTAAAAACTGGTCATCTTACGATCGCATTCGGTAAATTTCCATTTTTGCCCGGAGTTTACAATCATAATATATAGGATGGGTGGTAACTGGTGGTACAAGCGAAAAGGGGGTGATTCTACGCGAAAAAAGAAGTCGAAAATATAGAATAAAAATTTTTCGTTCGAGGCTTTGTTTTCGAGAAAAACGACTTTGAATTTTCGCTCGGTACGTGTGCGATATGTTATAACGCATCTCGCTGTAAATCGTTGTCTCGATGGAAAAATTAAAAAAAAAGAATTTCTATTCTATATTTTCGACTTCTTTTTTCGCATAGAATCACCCCCTTTCCGCTTGTACCACCAGTTACCAACGACCCTGTATACAATCACAATAATAATAATATTACAACAACGTGGCTCGAATTGTCCTCTAGCTCATGTGCCGCTACACAACAGATAGAATCAATTGGGTATTCAAACGAAATTACATGGTGGAGTTGCAACGATCAGCAGCAGGTTAATTCGAAAGGTAAATAAAAACGTCGCGGAGCGACAGGTTTGCAGATACAATATTATTCCGCATTAGCGGAGGGATCGCAGGAAAGAACAGGGGGTGGATAGGAAAGAAAAGCAGGGGCGGTCGGTGTCGCGACAAGGAACATCGGGACACGGGAGCAACAAGTGGTAGATGCGAAACGGAGATCGACGGATGTCAAGTCGTGGGGAAATAAAAAAGTCACCCTTGTGCCTGACTGGGGGTGGCGTGGCTAATAAAGGCTTGCGACAACAAGCGACAAGAGGGGTTGCCGTGCCTGGAAGGAGAGAAGAATCGAGGGTAAAAGGGAAAGAACCAAGAGGCTTAAACGCTTCTCAACGACACAATGGAATTTTATCGGGACCCTTTCACCATTTTTTTCTCCCTTTTCCTCTACCTCACTTCCAATGATTTAGATATTCGCAGTGTGCACTTGATCTTATTCGTTGGAGGATTTTTTCCTAAAGTATCGAATTTTTCCGCTTCTACGATATGTTTATACGAAGATGTTCGTGATACAGCACTTTTGTGAATTATAACTTTCGATATTTTTAATCTTTCGCTTGTAATTTTTATTCGATAATTTTCCTTTCTGTTATATAATCGATCACGAAATAGGTGTAGGTAAGATATCGATATATTATCGCCAATCAGGTTGTAATTTCTAACATTTTCCAATTCGTTGCTTCACCTTCAAATCAATATTCCATTTCGTCAGATCAGTGCATCGTTCAATCTACTTGCAGATGCAATCTACTTCAGCCTTTCGTTTCTCTCTCGTTCGATCAACATTCCACTCTACACGTACCGAATAACTTCTCAAAATTCTGTTTCTCCAACTTCCGTCTTCAACAATGGTATTAACAAAATCAGACAGGGGTGGGTAAAAAAAAAAAAAGGAGAGAAAGTAAAGAAGCCGCCCTGTCGAGCAGTAGCCGGTATTTAATTAATTTCAGATCGAGGCTTTGATCGAAATATCGTGGGCTCACCCTGACGGAAAACAAATCCACGCTCGCGCGCAATTCCCGGCTGCTTAGCATTACGTAAAAACCAATTACGCGGGAATGCCTCTGTTGATTGGCAACAGAGATGGCCCGCGGGGTTCGCGACGCCGTAATCGAGATCGAAAATGCCTCGGGTCTGTTGTTCCAGCGAAAATGTAGCCGATGTCAAAAGTGGCTGGACAAGAGGGTTGCGTGTACACGGGGACGAAAAGGGAGTGCAAAAAGGGGATGGAGGAACGGAGACGACGAGCTGGAGGGGGTGGATGGCACGTGTCACTTTGAAGAACGCTGTCCATGGGGAGAGACGAGATCTCGCATACTGGAGCAACAATTTTCCAGCGAATCTCGTTAAGTTTTCATTTGCCAAATGCAGATGCCAGATCCCCGGATCACCGAGTGACTTCTGACCGTTCAACCGATTGCCATTCGCTCGTGGCAATTTACTAGCTCTTTTTTTTCGTGTTTTCTTCTTTTTTTTTTTCAACGGTGATCCGTCGGTTGGTTGGTTGGCGATGTCGAACAGTTCGGATTTAGAGATTTGGGATTGCGCGAGCATCGAACGTGTCAGGCAAATTTCAGTGTATTTCTGCCGTACGAAGCGAAGTCTGATTTGCATCGTTAAACCATAAGTACGACGAATGTAACGTTACTTGCACGATTCTTCCATTTCTTTAACTTAAATGAGACTCTGTTATATTATAGTAGAGTTCCATTTATAACAGCTACAGAAGTGGATTAGGTTGAAACAGAATTTAGATACTCGTTATAAGTATAGACCACAATTACGTCTATGAACTGGGTCTATAATCTGCGTCGTTATACGTAAATTTGATCAAAGAACGACTAACTTTCTCTAGCAAATTATTTCTCCATGCGACAGAACTTTTTATCGCGCCCTCTGCGTTTATTTCGTATCTTAATCCTGAGTTTCTCTATCGATAATAAACTACTAAATTAAAATCAAATAACGTAACGTTTCTATGACTATTATCGCTGAAGCAGGTTCATCGCCGGTGTTCACAGAACGCATTCCATCTTCTTCCATTCCAAACAACACGACAAAACAAACACGAAATTCGCTTGCGCACGCTATAATCGTTCTACTAATTAACACATCGCAGTACCGTTTCCCGTTGAGCGCGATTTTTCGGATAATCCGCGCTCCCTCGACGAGGAATTTCACGTCCCCGCGGTCGGGGCATCCACGCGAACGAATTCATCGCCGTGGATCGTTAAAAACCCGTAACGTCCCGTAATTTAAATAACCGAGCCGGATGCCAGCCAGCCTCTGCCGTCCATTACGATCGGAATTCAACGAATCCCGCGGCCCTGGTGCGGCGCGGCGACGGAGCTCGGTCGTCGCGCGGAAATTACATCAATCGGCACGAAATTTCACAAGATTGGTCCAACACCTCTTCCTCCTCTTCGTCCCTCTGCTTCGGATTTGCCTTGGCGCTCCGCTCGAGACGATGCTTCGACGCTTACTCCTCGTGTAATCCCCGCCAAGGCCGGGCGTAACGTAATTCATATTGTCGTTATACGTGATTCCCGGGTTGATTACCAATAACGCCGAAATGGATACACACGGACCGCAGGGTCTTTCACGGCAATAAAAAAAACGAGGTTGAAGAGTGAGCCAGGTGTGTGATCCTTTCCATCGGTGTTTTGCGAGCTTCCGCTTACTTTGACGCGGTTATTTTTATTTATGAAGAGGATTTTAAGTTACTTTACGAAGTTCGTGTTTTTAAAGTTTCAAAAGTTAAGTTTAAGACGTTAAGACGCTAATGTAATTTGCAACGAAGCGGTTTTCGAAAAAGCTTGTTAAATTTCTGCGAAAGCTTAAATTCGCCCTTGGGTACGTTGAATTATTAGGGATGGAAATGGACCAAAATTAATCTGCGATGTTCACGTGTGCGCTACGGCAAGATACTTTTATTTTTCGATGCTCGACGATACCGAAGAAAAAGATTCTTAACGTATATCCGAAGTCGGACCAAATTGGTCTGTAGGATTATAAGCGTTAAGACAAAGATAATGAGAATCACTGAATGAAAACCGCAAACCACGGACCAATATAATGAGATTTAAATTACTGCGGGACGGTGACATAGTATCCTTTTTACCAATCGCCTCCACGAGCGCCGTCCCTTGACCGGTAACCAATTAGGGATGGAAATTTGATTCGAAGCCTCAGCCCCGAAATAATCGATTGTTGTTCGCCCAGAGGTCCTTCGAGATTCGTTAATCCATGCCGCGATCCCGCCAAATCACGAGTCTTGCGGCGAACATGATTATATGCGAGCATCTGTTTACTAATCACGATAGGGTTTTATTTCGTGTCTGGCTTGAGTAGGTAAAGTAAAAGAATAGTTTTCAAATAATTTTCAATCGATTATTGCCAAGCAACGTATGGAGTAAATTCAAACGGTCAGATTCGGGTCCTACAGGGCAAAGTATTAAACATCTATTCGAGCATTGCTGATTCTCACTCGGATGAAGTAGACCGTAATCCTTCACCGCTCTTCCTACCCCTCCTTCATCCTTGGAAATCGATTTCTGATATCGAAATGGTTTCAATCGAGGTCAGCAAATATTGTAAAAGCATTTCGTTGACAATATTTACTGTCCGCCATGAAAAGAATAAGACAGGAACGCGATAAGCCATATATCGAATCATCGGTTACGTCATTATATTCCCCAAATTTCTATCCTACTCACCTTAATTATCATAAAATATACAAAACCCTTTTAATCCGATTAAAGCAGAACATCCTTATCTACGTTTAAAACCCAATGTATATCAACTAATGTCATCAAAATGAGTGGCCTGGCACCGCATCAAGGGACAATTTGTCAGGTAGCTGATCATCATCCGAGCGTCGAAACGAAATGAAACCAAAAGGGAACGAATGAAAGCGGCAATGACACGGTGTAGCAGCTGCTCGCACACGCGGCTCTTCGTCCGACAGGTAACGCGGCTTTTTTCCGGCCGGCGCTTTTTGTCAATCAATTAAAGAGCATTCGCCGTAATTTAGAACGCATTAAGACAGGATTCGACGATCCCTTTGGCATTCCACGCATCGTTTTCGTCGTCGACCTTCGACGCGCGTCGCGTCAGTCAAAGACGAATTGAAATGCGTGATGTCGCTATCTTAGAAGGGTTGTGTCGCGCTGCTTTTTATATCTCGAGGCGTATTTCGATGCACTCAGGTGTCCGGCGTCAGATCCAAAGACGTATCCTCTAAAAATATCCGAAAACGTGGAAGTTTCGTTAAAGGCAAAGATATAAATATTAAAATGAAACGAATGAAAAAGCAGTTTTAATTGAAAAATCAGATAAGAAGACGCTAACTTTTAACATGGAAGTAATTCACGATATACGGAATTTCAAAACTATTTCTTTGTAAAGATATAGTATCCTTCAATTATATTCTACATTGTATGCTCGATATACAGGGTGGTTGGTAACTGGTGGTACAAGCGGAAAGGGGGTGATTCTACGCGAAAAAAGAAGTCAAAAATATAGAATAAAAATTTTTCGTTTGAGGCTTTGTTTTCGAGAAAATCGACTTTGAATTTTCGCTCGGTACGCGTGCGGTACTGTAGATCGTTGTCTCGATGGAAAAATTAAAAAAAAATAAAAAGAAAGTTTTATTGTATATTTTCGACTTCTTTTTTCGCGTAGAATTAACCCCTTTCCGCTTGTACCACCAGTAACCAATTACCCCGTAGATCGATCTAATATAATATGCATGGATTTGTCAATAAGGAAGGACTGAAAGGGAACAACTGCAACCATGTTTCTCATCGTTTGACCTGCATTTCTTCCATAACGACGTGCCGTCAATAGACGCGGCTGGAACAACACCGATGGCGTGACACACCGATCGAACATCGGCGTAATCGTAAACGTGGATTAATAATTACTGGAGCAGTAAATGACAGAACATCGAACGTTCGCCTCGTCATTACTCGGAACGAGCTAGGTCGAGATATCGAACATCTATCCAGCCATTAACGTCATCCTCGCAAGGGTGGGACAGCCTGGAATATTCCACCTACATTTCTACCCGACTTTCATCCGGCCCTCGATTCGAAATCGATTCGCGGCTACGAAACGCGCAACGAAACGAAATACCCGACGCGATTTCCATTCCATCCTATGCCCACCGCCGATCGGCAAATATTAAAGCGAAGCTTCGAATGTTTAACCCCGATCTGGTCAATAATACCTCTTGCTGTCTTTTTTCCCCTCTTTTATTCAATTTTTTGTGCAATCCTTCGATTCGATGTTTGTTCTCTATTCTGGAGACAGGATAGAGTCCCACGAGTGTTCAATCGTTTCTCGCGTATACATAAGATTCTGAACAAAATCTAAACAAATCGCATTCCAACAAATTGTTTAAATTCCTCTAGAATCTAAATTTTTTAGCGTATTATCTACACAATTTCCGAATCGTACCAGTATCGTTTAGATTTCGAATTGAATCTAAGGGAACCGTGTTCTATCAGAGCACTAGCTGACAGAAGACGTACGTATCTTGAAATTAAATCGGTAGCCATTAACTACCAAAGTTGGATGACTAACTAGCAAAACGAAGAATCATGCAACGAACGATATCCCCGGCGGTGCTTCTCCACTCCCCGTTATAGAATCTCATTGGAAGATCGAATTTTTCGGTTCCTTCTATCAGCACCCCTCATAATTCTCGGCGTTCTCATAGATTCCCAATAACAATTCATCGAAGAAGACAGAACTTCCACTGCTCGTGGCGTATCGCATTCATCTAAATTGAGTCACGATACGGATACGCGTCCTAAGACAAGAAGAAGGAAGAAAAGTCAAGGAGAGAAGGAGGCGGTAGGAACGAAGGAAGGTCGGATCGATCATTATCGAAATCAATATGTGCCCTTCGATCCTTTCACGGCTGATCGAGTCTCGTAGATAACGGGGACGGGGCAGCGGAGATTTTAGCGGAGCTTTAAAATTTCGGGGTCACGGCCAAGATGCGATCTGCCGACGTGGCTTTTCTCTTTCACGAGAGGCGTCGATTCGAAAGAGGAAAAGATTCGATCAGGAAAACGCCTCCCCGTCCCTTTCGCGGTGAACTCGATAATCCGATAACGCGTTCGGATTAAACGTACCTCATACCGTCATAACCTTTTGTAATTCCGATCACATTCGGCATTTTATTCCGACTGGTTCGTACTTGTCGTGTTATTTTCGAAAGCAGTTTGTAATTTCGTACACAAAAATCTACATTTACATTCGCGTATTTCTTCAACGAAATCTTTCACGATAGAAATACAACAGTGTGAGGTTTATCGGAGGGAAATTTTAGCTAAAGTCGGATTAGTCGAATTCCAAGTTGAATCGAATTCGAAAGTGCAGTGTAAATTAGCAAAATGGCCAGTGATTTATGAACGACGATGTACTTGTGAAATACCGTGGACATCACTCAGCATCAATCTTTCAAAATCCATCTCGTCGAAACGCGCTTCTTACGCGTTCCCATTTCGTCCGCGACGTCGTTTCGTCGTTTCACATGCGAAGACAGCATTAGGCAACGTTAAAGTGCACCGAAACGGACAGAAGCCAACGGGACTGATCTCCCACGGTGGCTGATGTCAGAAGACGTGCGCGACAAAGTACATGTCACGCCACTCCCGCTTCGTTTAAGTTAATTGTTGGCCCTTCTTTCCTCCATCCCGGCTGCAGCTTGGCCCGGCCGATTTCATCACTCTCTGCCGATTCGTTTCTCCTGCCTACCGCTCTGTCCTCCTTTTTCGATATACAGCCTCGTCATTCTGCTTGAATAAAAACTTGGCGATTACGCGCTGGTCATCCACCGAGAACCACTGCCCTTCTTATGGCTTCTTGCGGGCTTGAAGTCGTGATCGATGGTTTTTGGGTGGATAATGGCTGTTCTGTTTGGAATAATATTTAAAGCATACGGAGGATAGCGTGGATTCTGTAATGGTCATAGGCGGATTGTGAACTGTTTACGATCATAAAGTTGCCGTTTTCGTTTCTTTTAGCCTTTTCAGTTTGATATCGAATAGCGTTGCAGATGATCTGATTATTAGGTAGTCGATATCGGATATCTAAATCTTAGAATTACGTAGAACGCATGAATGCAAAGTAATTTAGCATTCCACTATACATTAATCCTATTCGATTTCACAATACAACTTTGCATTAATCCTTCATTACATTCGTCTGTCAGCCTCGAACTTCGACATACCGTAGTCGAAACGTTCTTCCAAAATTATGGAAACCCATCCTGTGAAATCGACTGTAAAGAACATCGTTCGACTTATTTCTTTCTTTTAAAAATCGCCGTTTCGAAAGAACCGTGCCCGGTTGAGTGGCACTGAAAGCACGATGTTCGACGCAAAAACAGCAAACGATGACGGAGAGAAGTTCTCGAAGAGCTCTCGAAAAATAATTATCCGCTTAGAAAGGTCGATGATGAATCTTTGTCGTTGCACCGCATCCAACTCGTGTCTCTCGCTTCAAAAGTCTTTACCTGCGTTTCGAATCACGGACAATTTAGCAACTCGCAGTAGGTGAATGTGCCTGGGAATATAAAAACAGGGATGCGTTTTGGCGTGCGACCTGTACCTTAGGATAAAGGCATTTTATCTTTGGTACAGTGCTGCATTATTCGATTCTCCATTCCCTTTATCTTTATTTACAAGTATGAAAGAACCAGGACCACATTTTTCTCTTATATTCCATCTAATTTGATCTAATTCAATCTACAATTAATCTCTACGTAAAAACCAGCGAACCTTCATTACCACTATATTCCAAACTAAATCCTATCTAAACAGTTACACGTATTCAAGCCACCGAAACTCCTTCTGGACTCTTTCACAATCGCAGATAGTCGGTGGAGCCGAAAGGAATCTCACATGGCGTGGACAATAGATCCCTCGAATGGTCGTAATCTTCTTTTCGAACTGTCATTCCCGAGCACGATGGTGTCGTGGTGGCGCAACAAAGCAGTCGACTTCCCGGCCAGGGAATCTCCGAGACGGGGCTAATCCTGTTACGCTTTTGCGGATCGTTGACGTGCACGTGATGTCACCAACCCGAGGCTCACAATACCGCGGTGACTCGACTCGAATCGGCTTTCGTGCGCCCCCGAACCTTCTATGGAGGGTCGACCCGGAAACTGTCACGGGATGTCACCTGTCCAGGTATACTGGAGGGCACTTGTGCGCGGCCACACCGCCGGAACGATTTCAGCGCGTGTCACAGCGACAAGTGTCCCTTTTTCCAGCGACAATCGACCCGACACGGGTTGAGAAACGAGGGTGGTCCGATTTCATAAGTAGCTGGCCACGCGCAGGATCGTCCAGGGAGTCAAGGGTGGCTCGTTCGTTCGTTCAATTCACGCGATTCGTAGGGCGTAGCGACGGGGGAAATTTCGTTATTTTGTAGTTACTTGAAGAGCGTTAAAAGCGCCGTGTTGTAGAACATAGGAAGCGTCGTGGAGGTTTGATATTTTGCGGTCTAATTTGCAATCGCAGCTAGCTGATATCATTTGATCGTTGGCAAAGTCGGTTGCAACGTTGCTGGATAAAATGCCCGTTCCACGTGGTTCGTTTCTAGAAGACTACAGCGGCAACAAAAGTGTTGACCCATGATCCGTCATTGTCTCTGTCAAACAAGCATCGGTCCCGTGCAATGATACAGCATTGCGTACTTTCTCTCGCTGATACTCGTTAGCTAACGCGTGTAACTCCGCGTAGGTCGTCCATACTCGTCCCCTGACACCAGAAGTGACCGTGGATTTCATTAACCGCGAGCGTTTCGCGAAAGATTAATGTTTCCACGGACCGCCGCCCACGCGGCTCCGTTGCATCACCGGCCACTCTCTAATGTCCCTGCGTTTGTTTCTGTTCCAGGTAAGCGAGATCGCGATACTCAACGTCTTCCTGCGACCAGACGAAATATGAAATTTCATAATTCGATCCCTTAGCAACGTTCGACTCGTAAGAGACGCTGCGAGCGACGAATTAACAACGTTGAGGGATAGTTACGAACACTTTGCACCTAAAAGGTTCGTTCCGAATATTATGAAGCAGAGGGCGAAGAAGTTATTTGGAAAATTGACGCGGGGGAATTGTGGTTTCACTATATTGACTTTAAATAATTATGCAGAGATCGTTTTAGGTAAGTGAGGTTTCCGAAATCCATAGAGGGTTAGAGTGTGCTGAACTAATCTTTTGCTGCGTAATTAGTATCGCGATCTTATTGTCGCATCGTTAAAAGATGCACGATAGTACACCATTCGTCCGTACTATGTCTAAAAACATGAAAAAGATCACATTGAAAAGTCGGTAAAAGTAATAATCGCCGATCCAGACGCGTTACGTAACTCGTTCGAGAGGTATCGGGTTGGTCGATCGGCGAATGCCAGCGCGGACGCGAAGGCGTGACCGATCACGTCCGTCCTTGGCATGCTCGTAATTTATGCGGGATTTGTCATTACGTGGCCGAGGAGGAAGATCGGCCGCAGTGAAAGAGTCACGCCTATCCTCGAAAATGGAAGATCGGTTAATTAGCGGCCGGTTGGCTAATGCATCCTTTTGTCTCTGGTCCTCGGCGTTATCTGATCCTACAAGCAGGCCCTTGCCGCGTCGCTGGCCACCTCCGTTGGCAGATAACCGGCCTCGATACCCGTCCACCGATGGAAAAGCCCTTTCGAAAGCGTTCTCCATGGAGCGCGACGATCGCGCCGACCGAACCGCCCTCCCGGTCGCGAGATCCACTCGCGATACGTCACGAAACCACCGTGTCGAATCTTCCATGGGCTACGATTAGCCATTTCGGTGAGTGGTTTTCGTTTCGGTTCAAAAGAGAACATTCGACGAACAAAATTCGACATGCCGAAATCGACGACTTTGATCCAACAATTTGTCGAAATTAGGTATAACCTATACAATGTGTTTTGCACTCTCACGCTTATATTTCAGCAGTTTATTTTTCAAGTAAATAATATAAGCGTCCTTTAAATTTCAAAAATCTTCCAACTTAAACTTTTTAACAATTCTGACAGAATGTTTTCTATTCTAACAAAAATGTCTGCGAATGAAGAAATCACGAGCTTCGCGGATCACCAAACATCGCCGATACCGACACACCCACGCGACGGTCCCATAGATTGTTTATGCAGCTGGGTGTTACTTCGTTGGCCGCGGTCACGAGCTTCGTTCTCCACTGGTTGCCGACACGGACCGGCTGATTTAATCTCGCACCGTTATAATTATTTATTTGCTAATTAACCTTTCGACTGGCAGGCGTTTTCAACGGCGCCTTTCGACACGCGACGCGCGAGCCTCTCCTCATTGAGCCGCCTCACGCGCCTTGGACATTCCTCGCCATTTAATGCGCGCGGTGTTCTTCCAATGACGAATGGTAATTAATACTTCTCCCAAGAATAATGCGACTTTATTAAGAAACATAATTATATAAACAGAGAAAGGAACGAATCTGGAAAGTATAATGATGCGGCTATATATCTAACAAGCGACGATTCTATGGTGTTAAATTCCCTACGTATTTGATTGGTAGCATTTAATTTGGGAAAAATTTCGATCCTAATATTTGATAATATCTTGGAAACATTTCCATTTGTTTTTCCATTATTGCGAATACTTTCTGTACTTTCAATAACCGAAATATCGATTTAACGCCCAAATGACAATGCAGTCACACGTACGATTAGGGAAAAAAGTTCCATATAAAATCCATGAAATCTTCTCACGATCCCTGAGACGGCTAATCTCCCCCTTTCCTCCTTTATTTCTCGACTAATTTGCCTCATCGTCCCCGATATATCGAGCGTTCACACAGTCGTCTAAGAGGTCTCACAGAAACCGCGTCATCGCGGCATGTGTAATTATCCCGGAAAAAGAAAAAAAAACTCGTCTCGTCGTTCGATCGGCGCTAGTTCACGCTTGTAGCCGTTTCCCCGCGCCAGGAATCGATTACTTTCCTTTTTCTCGTCTCGCGCCGCTTATCGTTAACGCACTCGTTCCCGCGGATCGTCGAAGGTCGGACACCATAGATGCATCATCGACGTATCGTTCAGCATCAACTAATTGTTCGCAGTTATCGGGACGAGCACATCTACGATCATGCCTTGCCTTGCTTTCTGCGTGCGTGAATAAGAGGTTCGATGAAATGCACGCTCGATCGGAGTGCTTATTTCTGCCGTTGATTTTTACAGAAATTTGCTTAATTATTCGATCGAAATATTTTGCGACAAATAATTTAGGAAATTTTTTAGGATTTTCCTTCGATTCACTTTTGAAATTGCAATTAAAATAAAATTAAGGATACACCGAAGATTTCGAAGCTTCGTTATACATATCCATAATTATTGTTACGGTTGCTAGTAGGGTCGAATCCGAAGCGAAGAATTACACGCTACGCTCGTTGTTTAACCCCACAGATTCATAACTTACAGCTTGGATCGTGTCACGCGTTTTTCATTAGCCAGTCGGGCATTCAAAAATTACCTCTCATTTTTTCATCGATGCAACTGGCAATTCTGATATGGATTTGTGATTTATCTGAAACGACTGTGCCGTATCAAATTAATTACACGAGGGGTGCTTGACGACTGTGACACGAAACGCGATGTGACGCGATAGCGGTAATTACCACATTCGTCTGCTTAACTTCTAATTTACACTTAAAGTACATCGAGTAATAAACGCTATCGCTGGAGGACGGCGATTAAACTTGTCCTGTTATTCTGTCCTGTACGAAGTTCAAAAGTAAAAATAGTTGCCGCGTCCAGCAGGCCGTGCTTGCTCGGTAATTGGCTTTTAATTATGTATGGGACATCAGATGTTCGATGAGGAAGCCGCGAGGTGGTTTCAAGTTCGCAATTTCATCTCGATGTCAAGCTTTTTCAAACGTAGATAGTCTCAGATGTCCTATTAAACGCTGTATCAATGTTACGTCTCTACAATTAACATAATTTATGTTTACGATAAACCATATTGATATCTCGTTACGACTTCGTTTCTTCTAACTTATTTTATACAAAAAGTATTGTAATATGATATTTCAATTTCATTAATCATTGAGAACATCTTATCTGGATAATAATACAGCGATTAAGTTTCCGTTAACTATTAATTAACCATTATCGATATCCGCTGTTATTAAAATTACATTATCCACATTCGAAGTAAAAGGTTACGCTTTATCTAGGTAATTTTATGAAACGACATAATAATTACTAGAATAACAGACATAATGGAAACTAAAATGCATGTTATAGGTTTAGGAAATACGTAATACCTATATTACTGTGATATTCATAATTCCAACTAAGTATAATACCAATGCATTCACCACGCCATCATATCAAAATCGGACGATTCCGACCTATTCAATTATTCCCACATATTCCGACCTATCCTACTCGTTCGCCTAATCCATGCAGAGAACCATGTCTCATAGCAATCCACGTATTTTCTCGCGATTCCACGAATCTCACGTGGCGAGGTGCAACATTTTCCATAGCATTCTCGATGTGGAGAAGCGTGGCATAGTGCGAGAAACGCGACTCGTAAGGTCGCGATCCACCCATTTTAGCCCGCAGCATCGGTTTCACCCGATGCATGCCTTAGTGCAGAGACATTTATCCCACGATATCGACACGCCATTAATTGCGCTGGCGAGCGTCGACGTGACACCACGGGGTCACGACGCCTCGCGACTCCTCCACGAAAGGGGTTCGCCTCTCACCGTAATGCTTTTTCTATCGGCTCGTTGGTGTCGAGGTGATTTGATTCGGTGTAAATCGCGTTTTCGCTATGTCGAGCTAAATGGAAAACGAAAATGTTCTACTTTAGTTGTTATTGGGATAAAAAGCAATAAATTATTTTCGCAGATCCGATACAAAATATCGGTTAGCCTTTTAGTTACCGTAAGGTTAACCGATGCAATGAAAAATGTAGAACCATTGTGATATAGGCAAATGCACGGCAATGAATATCAACTGGAAAAGTATAATATACTTGAACGTAGAGGGGTTGCAGGAAGTCGTGAGAAAGTGCTCGGTTGCGAAACTTCGAAGAGCGTACTGAGACGAGTTTAGTTGTAACGTATGATGCATTGTTTCGTGCAGAAGTTTCGAAAGTGAACAGCGAACTTGACCCGGGCGTAGAAGATACGGCTTCATTGCGAGTCTGTATGACGAAACGATCGCTTTGTTACACTTGTTGCTTATCGTCTAAGTCTATATTAATTCCGTCAAGAGTACCTGCGTATTTTTCGTAATTAAAAACTCGACGAACGCATAAAGTTCACTTTAACGATGTAACCAGTAAGATGTCCGGCACTTCGAGAACAGTCAGCCATCAGCTTTACATCGAGAAACTTGGAAAGCACGACGAGGCGCGACGACAAAGAGGAGCGACCTTTCAGAAATGCGTCCGAGGAGATGGAAGGAAAGGAGCGAACTCATCGCAGGAAATTCCGGACGACCGGAAGCCGGTCGGTTCGCTGTCTCTGGGAGCGAAGCTCGTCGTCGTCGTCCGCTGAGCGTAAACGGTGCAGAGTCATCTCTGAGCGGCCGGGGGATGGATGCCGGGCCCGCATTAGCATGACAAAGAAACGTTGGGACGCCTTCTCTTCGCTTCTGCTTCCATGCCGAGGGGCTGCTGCCTCTCAATTCAAATGCGATGGGCGTATGCTATGCTAATATTCCGATCCGTCGGCGTTAATGCATTATCAGACGCGGCGAGATGCATCCGCACGACGTTACATCGTCGATGGTCTCTGTGCCTAGCGTCATGTCGAAGAACACGCGTGTCGTCGATGTCTCTGTCAGCGACGTTCGTACTTTCGTCAACGGTGATTACATGTCCTGTAATCACGTTTCCTTCTGCGTGAATCGTTTTTCCTTCTCCTACGCTACTTCGCAGAGGGATCGATCGATATTTAACTTTTCTCTTTCGCTACGAATTCCATAAAACGAAGTTGCAATATTCGCTTCACAAAGCTGTGGTCCCATCCATTTTCACGAGACCCCCCATATACGCAGATACTTTGTCACACGCGAACCGTTCCATCCCATTACACTCCACATATTCCAACTTCAAAGGTTCAACTTCTCCGGCAGTGATGGCACGCAAAACGGTCGAGCGGTTTCCTCGGGTTCACGCTCCGCGTCGCGCGTCTCTCGGGGCGTCGCGTCGTTTGTATCTCGCGCGCCGTGTCTCCACGCTCTGCCACCCCTCGGAACGGTCCTCGGTTGACAGTTGACACCACTTTGACAGTACCTCGCGCTCTGCCATTGTGCGAAGCCGCGTAAGCGTGCTGCCTCGCCATTGTTGTCTCGACCATGCATCTTCCTCTCTTTCCTCCGTTTCTCTCCATTTTCGCCGTCCCATTCCCCTTCGCCAGGAGGAATTTCTTTTTGCTCCGTAGACGATTTGTGGCGTTTCCTTTTTTTTTTTTTTCACGATTAAACGTATCGTGCCCTTCGGATTTGATCATCCGATAGTTGGATCACTATCTTACTACATATTTAAAGATTGCGCATGGAATTATATATTTTTATCAGCTCATGATACAACGATTCCTCAGTTCGCATTTCGATATTCTGCATTTTCGTTCTTCGTTCTCTCTGTTAATATATCTTTCTGTTTCGTTACTTCGTTTTCTAGATATTTATATTATTCATAAAGTAACCTGGCAGAACACCATCCACCCCTTTCAGGTAACAAATCAAATGTAAAACCCCTGGAAACAATTATCCCTCGTTTAATATTTTCCATCAGCATTTCCCCTAACATTCCAAGACTTCCTCCACTCGATTCACGTTTCACTCTATCCGGTCTCAATTACACACCGCTTTTTCCATATCGCGCAACTCTTCGTCCCTCTGTTCGTTTCATCCGGTAGTTTTTTTTTTCACCCCTTCATTTTTCCGCCCGTCGCGGCACCCTCCGGCCGCGACACGCGTAAATGAATAATTTAACGACAGAAACAGAAGCGCGCGCGGCATTCGCGGCGCGGAATCCGCGCGGGCGTCACGGCCTGCACGGACAGCAAGACACGCGTGTTCACACGAGTGACGTGCCCCTCGGTTTTTCGCCTTTTATGCGAAACACCGAGCGGAGGGTGGCTCCGCGTTCCATTGTGTCCGCCAGGGGTTCGTTTGTGGTCGTGTGTCGCCCGGAACACCGTAACTTTTTCACGCTGTGACTCGAACGATGTCGCGGTGAATGACATAAAAGCTGAAGTGGAACGATGATTATTATTCATGAACTCGAGGATAACTTTCAGGAATTTCGTGCATAATCACGTTTGCAGCAAATGTTGTAAAGTGTATTTCGAGTAAAAGATTCAATGAGAGGAGAATATAACAACAACGTGGAGCGATTTCTCCGAGTAAATTCGATCGAGTTTCGAAGATAGCGGCCATTGAGAAGCCACGTCTAATATTCCTTTCCGTGCGTTTATCAGCATTTAAACGAACCGTTAAAGGCCCTGTATTTTAATGGACCGATATACTCGACGACATCGGCCGAGAAAATTCATAAGAGGCATTCAATGTGGTCGTTAAAATTCTGGAAAAGTCGTAAAACTTGACCGGCTACGGCGGCGGTGGGCTTCCATGCCACCTGGTCGACCGGGAACCAGTTTATGGGGGCAAAAACAGTGCCGGCGACACGGTGCCGCCTTTTTCGTCCTTCGACCGATACCCGTTGCACGATTCCGAAATTATTTCCATGTTTTCTTCCGCGAGGATACGCACCAAACCAAATTATCTCGAATCGCCCACCAATTGTAAGTAAAAAAAAGCTACGTTATTAATTTCTTGCGAAACAAAATGTGCACACGTTTAACCAAACAAGATTTCTAAAAATGTCACGAAGTTAGAAATCGCCGCAAACCACATCGTGCAGTCGCACCGGGAGGAAAAACTCAAAGCGTCATGCATACAAATGGCGATATCTCGCGATCACGGACGAGGTGCGCGCTAGATGATCACGCGGCTGACAGGTTCATTAACATACGGCGTATCGATAGGCGACGATCGCCAGAGTTTCCTCGAAGCGAAAAGAACCGTTGTCGACGGGATTCACGGTTTCACGCGAAGGCCTTCCACTGTCTCCGTGGCCACGCCATAGGTCATCGCAATCCGTGTCGTTGATCGTGACTCATGAATCGTCCCTGACAGCAACGTTCGAGTGAAAATTCCTGCTGGTTCGAGCGTCGAGCTGACCTTTGCATTTTCCTTGGGTATCGATTGGATGCGCGAACGACAAGTCGTGAGGGGAATTAATCCAGATCGCACGATTGCCAGAAGGTTGATTTCAATAGTCGATGATTGGGATAGGTTCGTGAGTTGATCGCACGCAAGTCGACTTTGGTGTCACGATCATCCTGAAAATTAAAAAAAAATGTTTCATTTACAATTAAAATAAAATATACTGATTATTTGTAGTAATTAATCGTAGTGGTGACTGTTCGAAACAATCGTAAAGAAGTTTCTAACCGCACCAAGCTTGTCGCATAACCATATTTTCACGAGGTAGGATAGTTATACCTAGGATAGATCGAGAGGGATGAAAATAAAGTATTTTGGAGGTAGAAGCACGGTAGCTGGTAATAAGGGTATTAAAATCTCCGGTTACACGGGTTCGTCTCGCGGAACGCGGGACAGATTTGGGTCGTTCGCCTTACGATCGTCGGGTCTACGTATATTTTCTAACGGTCGTGTGCACCTGTGCAACGTCGGTAGAAAGCACGAGGGAGGTAAAGGGAAGAGGTGGCTCGCGTGATGCATATTTTTCATGAACTCGCCACCTTCCGTGACACGGCCGAGTACGGCCCTTCTGCGAACGTATCCGCTCTCCCATCTCCGGCTACTCGTAAAGCGACCTTATTTTTTACGACTTCTCAGTCACGATTAGCGGAAAGAAGCGGAATGAAAATCGAAAGACGCTGGTCTCGGTAACGCGGCCTCTGCACGAACGCTTACGAAACGTATACCTCGAGCGATCGTGCGATCCCTTCTCTTCGCGTTTCATCTTTACTCGCGTCTTCTCGCTCGAAGTTTAGCTTGGCGGTGGTTGAATTCCTTTTTCGGATGTTCCTGGTGCTGGATTTTTCCCCCCAAGACGATAGAATTATTTAACGGAGAACTAATTACTACGAATGAAAGGAAGGAACAATTTGCCAATTTTTATGCCTCTCATCCTCCAGATCCTCACGATGAAGAATTCAACATCTTCGTCGAAAGTTTCGATGCGACAGGTGGTTCTGTTCAAACCTGAAATTGTTCCCATCTATCTCGTTTATTCTTATAAGCTGAGGATTCCTAATTAATTGTTTACGGTACCAATGCGCGTTTAACACAATTTTTTTATGCGACAGGTGAACCTGCTTCCTTCGCAGCATGGAGATTCCTAATTAATTGTTTATGGCCATAACATCTTTATTGACGTTTCTCAGGGGACAGGTGATCTTCCACGGAGCTCGAATTTTCTTCGTTTTAAAACGTTCCTGGGGTAACTTTCTCCCTAACATATCGCCGTACATTTTACGTCGTAATTTGCAATACGCCAAATCAGTTCTGTCCACTCGATATCGTATATCTTCCTTCAGCTGCCCCCAATTTTGCCCTATAAACTGATTCTTTTTGTTTTGTTTTGTGATAATTTATTAATGTCTAAATGGGTAATAATAATGCTTTCTATATTTTATATACGGTCTTAAATATTTACTTGGTTAATAAAGTATGCTCGATAAAATTTCAAGGGTTCCATTATTTCTTGTTCCCAAATTTCATTTAGCGAGCAGCAGCAATCGTGGAATAAATTGAACGGTAATTGGCATCCAAACACGTCCAGCCCTATATACAGTTTGAGACGAGAAGAAAAAATAGCGAAGAGGACGCTCGAGTATTTCATTATAATCGGACGGGACCGCGCGAGGAAGCGACGCGGCGAAAGATTGATATTGCAGAATTTATTAAAGGTCCGGTTTCACGCGAATTAACATAACCCGTAAATATCAATTTGTACCCAAGTAATTTGGCCGGGAGACTACGACGTCGACGAGGGAGGAGCAACGTAATCGTACCTGCGCATGCAGATATACGTCCCAGCACCTTTATCGGCGTTGTTATCGTAACTTTCCTTCCTTAATCGGGGACATCGTAAGATTTTTATGTGAGCCATTAGGCGAGCTGTGTCTCCGATAATTAATGGGTTAAAGGTGCGCCCTGCTCCATGCCGAAATTAAGGACTCGAAGCCGACTCCCGCTGAAAAAAATTAATAATGTTGCGTGGTATTCGTCTCCGGTGGACTCGTTCGATTAATTACAATTGTCGGTACACGATCCACGCATCAACGTGTCTCTGACCCGCGTTCGATTTATTTCTGCGAACTTTTATAAAGGGCGCTCCGCAAATTTAGAAACTAAAGTCTTACGTAGACTTACGTTTTGTTTTTCAGAACCAGCCACGCAAATCGTACGAGGTATAAAGATAAATTTTCTCTCGAAAATTTTGGGTTGTTCCATGTGCTAATTTCATTA
Source organism: Bombus vosnesenskii (assembly GCF_011952255.1). Lineage (NCBI taxonomy): Eukaryota > Metazoa > Arthropoda > Insecta > Hymenoptera > Apidae > Bombus > Bombus vosnesenskii. The sequence continues at coordinate 436,683 of NW_022883050.1, forward strand.
AAAAAAGATAATATTCTTCGAAAGTATCTCGAGCCTTTAAGATTAAGTATTTCACAATACATACAGCTTTCCTATCTGTAACTTGATTATAAATTACACTGTAGCAATTACAAACAAATGCACATGATGAACATTTAGACGAAACACGGCCGAATAAAAAATCAGAGCGTAGAAAACGATAGTCCGACAAGAAAATCAGCGCAACGCACGTCCGTTTCCACGATGTATCGTTTTCCATTTGCGACTGAGCTGGACGTTGCGCGTGCGTACACGCACGCGCCGGTAATCATAATTAGCGCGCGGCCCTCCGAGAAAGGTCTTAATTACGAGGCATGGTCCACAATGGGGGCCAGACCGGTGCACCCTTTAATAAATTTCGCCTCGGTAACGGGACACCAGCTAAAAATTTTGGGCGTCTCGCAATTTTCGATCGTTAAATCACGAGGGCCGGCGTAACGAGCGACGAACCGCGACAACGTGGAACGTCGTGAACGTCGGGACGCTGTTACGCGGCCGGAGAGACCGGCGAGTTCCGCCCCGGGCAAGGCGTTCGCGTTTTCGGCTCGAAAACGCCATCCTCCCGTACACCATAATGGGAAACTTATAGTGATTTATCGACGAACTAGTACGACCGCCTCCGTCCGACCCTTTTTACGATGGAAACTGCCGGGTTTAATTGGTCGGTCGTCCCTACTACGCTGGCTACGTCTCTGATTTTGTCCGCTAGGCTAGCGGTGCCGAGAAAAGGAAAAAGCACGATGATTTCACGGATAATATGATTTTGTTCGATTATGTATGATGTCGTTGCGACAACAAAGTACATTTCGATGAATATTTCTGTTGTTTGAAAAGACCACTGGTCTTGAAATTGGAAATGGAAATGGAATATTTACTTCCTGTCGGAATCTACCGAGAAACGTAAGTCGAAGGAGAGACATCGGGCGGCGTATCTCGCTTACAAAAGCCGCTTCTCTGTTAGAAGGCGTAACTAACTGAATTTTTATCGTGAATCCAGACCAAGGGAGGCGATCGGCGTCCGATCGTAAATGAAGGAGCAGAGGACGAAGCTTGACATAAACGACGGGATTCCATCGAGGCAATAAATACACAATTAAAGGCCACTGATGTCGATACCTGGCCCAGAGGACGTTTAACGACGCGATAAAATCAGGTGACAAGTGTCACAGCTCGAGCACAGGGACTATGGCAGGAGCCACGTACAATAGGGACAAATCTTTCGCTAGTGGGCGAGTCTCTCGACCATAATTTAACTGCGCCGATGATTCCTCGAAGGTACTCTATTAAATCTTCGCATGTATATGTATATACGTGGAATTGTAATTAAATCGGAGCCGAAACGGGACAAGCTATTCCGTGAGGAGAGCGGTGCGGGTTAACGATAATTGCAACTGAGCCTACACGATGCGCAGCGATTGCTGGTGTCGCGTTCGTGACTGGACGTCGTATGAATTGTAACAGCTGTAAGTTTACGGATAATTATTCGCCCTGGAAGTGGATGCGGTCTCGCGACTTCCTGGCCCCTCGATTAAGTTAATCGTCGATCGAGCGTATGCAGCCGCGGATCCTGACAGGCTTGAAGCGCGACCGTTCATTAGCGTTTCACGGTTGGCCTGTTTTTTGCCCCGTTGTTCAGCCCGCCACCGGACCGACGCAACGAGAAGAAATTGTTCGCCGTTTGCGATCGCCTCGCACGAGCTCTTCCGTGAAGCCACATGTATATTGGTACTTTCATGCAAGTTTCTGGAATTGATTTTCAGGGAAGAGTACCGGTGTTAACGGTTATCGCTTCGACTTGATCTTTACTGATTGTGAGGTATGAAGGTTGTAACTGCCGAAGGATTGAATATGATTGTGTTTGACTTAATGTATGTTGTTTCAGAGAATATTTTTTGAGGTCATGTTACGAGCGAAGCTAACCGTGGAGTATCCAATTATAATAAGTGGAAAGTGTTGCGTTTTTTATTAAACGCGTCGATGTTCGTCGTAACACTATATTTAACACAATTCAGACTTGCAATACCGACGCCTCTACCGTCTCGCAATTGATATCGAACTTTTTCAACGACAGATCTTCTCTCACGCTACTTAAGCGATCCTCCATTTCTTTAGAACGACCTTCAACCTTCCCACCTAGCGGTTCGTCAAACTACCAAACGACTTAAATAATTGCCGCCTTTTATCGCCACGATCCAATCAGCCGCCAACCAATTCCGAACGAAAGAACTGCACGGTGGCGCGAAATTTTGCATGTCAAAGCGAGAACATGAGCGGGTTCCTTCGAGCCTCGGTCGGAGACGTTAAACGGCCATCGGTAACCCAATATCGAAGCGGCTTTGTCACTGAAAGTGTCTGGCCACGGGAAATGCGATTACTCGGTCGAATTTCGGATTCACCCTCGCCTGTTATTCCGGATCCACTTTTCGAGTCCCCCACGGCGCGAGGACACACAGCGACCACGTTTCGCTCTCTCTCTCTCTCTCTCTCTTTCTCTTTTTCGGCCTCGCGTTCTCGAGGCTCGAAATGCGCTTTGCGATTTAAATTTTGTGTCGCGGGACAAATTGCCTGACAAATCGGATTTTCGCCACGCCACGACGCGCCATCCACGATCAAAAGCCCGGCTGCCTGGATGCCTGCCTCCTACTCATCCTCCTTTTTTCTCCCTCTGTCGCTTTGTACCCTCTTCGCGGCTCGCAATTCCCCGGAATCCAATCGGTCGACTGTCCGAATCAGTTTGCTCGTCACGAGCGAGCTCCGTTCGTCCAACGTCATTAGCTTCCTTTCGATTGTTCTTGGTGTCATTCTGTGAATTAATAGTGGTTCGTTTTGCTGAGTTATACGTAGGTTTCATGGGGACGCTGTTCAATGGTTGTTCGAAAGAAAAGGCAGGTTGCGAAGGATAAAGTGAGTTTCTTAGCATTTTACAATTTTTCAATGGATGTACCGTGTGTAACGAAAAAATACATAGGCTACGTAACTGTGAGATCACGATCGTCTTCTGCAACATGTCGAGTCGTTAATGTTTGACCGTGCATTTGTTTCCTGATTGCAACAACGATCACAGAACACGTTTGACTAGGAAATGTATTTCGAAACAGTTTGAAGATAAAGTTATATAACAAGTAATTAAAAACACAGATAGTCAGGTAGTAACAGAGGAAGTAGATAATTCGCAGCGTCTGTACGCGGAAAAATGTTGCACAAAGTAACGTTGTTGCTTGATCGAATCTGAAAACTACGCGTGGAATTTCTACCATTTAACGTTGATTGCGTTATTAACTTTTTTCGGGCAAAAGAAATTTGGTATTTAAAACAAGTATATAGATAATATACACGTAGAATTGCATATTAGGCGTAACTTATAAATCAAGTTTCATGAAAAGATTGTAAGCTTCTTTAAACTTTTAGTATTCCTTTCCGTCTTCACCAGCCTTTACCTGGCGCGTGTGTGTGCGTGTTTCTACTTTTTACTTTAATTCATTAGAACTTTAAACGTTACTATTATCTGGATGAAATCACGTAATTACGCAACTATGAAGTATCAGGGTGGTAAAGCTGGAGAAATTTCCGGGTATAAATTGTCGTCTGCAGGAGGAGTGTTCGAACGTTACGATCGATTTCATCAGGATCTCATGATTCACTGATACTGGCGCACTTCGCTGCTCTATCATTTATGATCCTTACGTTTATACTGCGTTTTATAGATTGCCAATCAATGACTTTCATTAATATCGCTTACAATCGAAGGATAGTCTTTAGATCGCAAAGATTCTTCGCTATCTTCGTGTTTTGTATTCTCTAGAAAAATGTATCGCCATTTCGTCAGTAAACTAGTTAATTATAGTACACACTTATTGTTTCATCATTATATGCTCATAATAATTTCAATTTTCTACCCTTTTTATGCAATCAAAATGTGCAATTTTTTGGAAGGATTTGTGTAATGAACACTATGCAAGCAATAAAAACAATAATACAATTTATACCAACGACTATCTCAACATATAAAACTTAACCACCGCATTCAGTTTTAATTTTATTTAAAACCTTCCCATCTTCTAACAACGTAAACCTGCAACAGATACACACACACAGACACAACTTACTTGTTGTTTGTGAAATTTTATTGAGAGAAGCGTTGAATGGCGAGCCACTTGATGATCCTTTTGCTGATCACGACAGCGCTTTCTTCGTGTTGAATGCAACCTGGGGATTCCTCGACCACGGAGGACCGGCCCTTCCCGAGTGCCACTCGGATTTTTTCGAGACGATGCTCGCTTCTTTAATTAAGTGACGTCTCTCTCTCCCTTTTCACCGACGAAGCAACGATGAAAAGCTTTCGTGGGCGCTGGACCGAGTTGTTGCGACGCGGTCTTCGCCTAGAACTACCTCAAACGCCGTCGAAATGGAACTGTTCTCCTCTCACCGACGAGTGGTGGGTCATTCTGGCTTCCGCGAATTACGTTTCGACAGTCTGTAGTGGTTCGATGTGCCTCTTCGAGATGCTTCCCGAGGGACGTCAATGACGACCGTGAGGTAATGAACCGAGTTTGCGATTGTTCTCTTTGAGATATTCAACGTTCGATGTGTTTTGTGTGGATGAATGATATTTCTGGTAAGAGCTGATATATAGGGTGTCCGGTAGTTGTACATAAATTACGTAGATGGGCAAAATCTTGGAAAGGAAAACCTTGGAAATGAAATTATGATAAATAGCAAATTACATTTTAATTATGAAATCCTTGCGTCTCTGAATCTTTAAATAATCCTGAGGAAAAAATAGAATAATTGAAAATGTGTTTTAGTAGAAAGGATAAATAAAAAATTGCCGCCAAGTTCTCTCTGATCTTACCTGCTAATCGTTTTTAAACGGGTTCTCGAATATCCTGTAATCGCCGTATCCTGGATTCTGAATAATCCCCGAAACTTTTTGCGACCGTGTACAATGCGAAGTTTCGATTGATTAATTCGAATGCTCGCCTCGAAATAATTATTCAAAAACGAGAACACATTGCTCCATAATTATTTGACGTAATTCCTACTCGTTTCCATCAATTATACGAAATAATGATAGACGCCGTGTTTAGCTGAATAATTATCGGACAGAGTTTCGATTGCTCGGTTCCGATTTGAATTATATCTAAAAGACTAATCTTTGGAAAAAAAGGAGGGAAGTAATTTGCAATGGGCGATGCTTTTTTCTGGCTCCGTCATCCTTCTTCGTCTTGCAGATTGCGGATGTAATTAGTCGAATTCTTTTTACTGTCTCCTCCATCGATTTTATCAACGAGCCGCAATTTCACCGATTTTTACGCATCGTAGTCAACGATAATTAGCGGCAGATTAAGGGATTGCGTGAGGAAACGAGGTAAAAGGTCGACCGGCAACAACGACAAAGGAATTTCGCCATTTCCACGAAACGATTTACAAACTCACGGACTTCTGAATATCCGACAATTAATTTTAGGCGTTTTGTTACATCGGAAAACGTTCGATATTCTAAACACTATGTTTATCTTTAATACTTCAACGTGAAACAATCTCTTAGTTTCCCCTCACGCAACTTCACGACTCGCCATCAACTGACACAAACGCTACACGCGCCTGCAAATCACGACTCATCCTTATCCTCTCTAATCAGCCATTCTCGTATTTGCATTTAATCGTAAACACCTTGATCTCCGTAGATATTGCGTCATCTCGGCTGTGTTTGTCAGACGGTGATGCAACGACACTTGGAAAGCCAGTATTGTACGATATAGCGGTCGAGAGGGCCACTATATAAATTTAAATACGTCTAATAAACCTTTACATTTATTTACACGTATTAGGAAAACGTATTCTATCGTCGCATTATCGTATTCTTAAATATCTCATTAAAAATTCTTCAGATCCACGAAACTCCGTCACGCGAACAACGACAACTCTCGTTACTCTTATGATCCTTATTACTCTAAAAAAAAATCGCGTTCGCATGGAAATGGCAACCCCCAGTCATTTCCTTCTTTTTGCCAGCACTTAGTGCGATTGCCAGGCCAAAGGAAGGTAGTCATCGAAATACCGCAGAACTCCGTAACGCGCGTAAACTTTTATGACTCCGCGTTCGGAACACTCCACACAATTTAAAGATTACCCAAGAATAAGATCGTAGTATCCTTCTCACGGCTAAGGATCGCACGCATACACACGCGCATAGATAGACGCGTGCACGTATAAATTCTCTGTTACGTCCCTGATACGGGAAAAACTCGTTAATGGGGTGGAAAAGGAGGTTCGGTTTCGCGTTGGCCGGAGGCGGCGCACGTGGCCCCGCTGTATCAATTCTGTCAATTGTCAATTCGTCGTGGGGCTGACGGGCGAAAGGAGCGGCGTTTGAAGTGCGGGATGTTCGCGTAATCCCATTTGCAGCCTCCGCGTCAGGACACACGCACGCAGACGTGGTTCCAACCCCCTCCTGCCACCCCCGTAGGCTTCCTCTTTCGAGAATTAGCTAGCCAAATTCGCCCGTTCCGCGGGATCGAATCTCATCCAGCTAAAGGCTCCCTTATCCAGCCTCCTTTCCTTCCCCTGTTTACCCGTTGCTTTCTTCTTCCCTTCCTCTTTTTAGCTTTTCTCCTTTCTTTTTTTTTTTTTTTTTGTTCGGCTTTCTTTTTATCAGGCATCCTCCTTCCTCGGCCGCGTTTCTTCTTAGGGGGAGTCTTTGCATGCGCGAGATCCACGCTCGAGAAGCAATTGCAACAGAGTGCTCTTTTCGACGAGTCGGAACGGAGCAAGCGGAGTTTCTTTAATGATTCTTCCTTTATACGCTGCTATCTTCCTCTTTGATTATAATCTTCTGTATTTTTTCCTGCTCGCAGTTCAGCCGCTTTGGTCTTGTTTCGAGCTTCTATTCGTGCGGCGGTTGCTATTATACGTTGAGAACGTTTCCGTACATTCGGGTTGATTGGGATTTTCAGGAGTAGGATGTTCCCCTGCAAACATTGTCTTTGTCTTTCGAGTACTTTCCACAATCAAACTGATCGTTTTAATCGGATCAATTGTAAAATATCATAAAATTTCCTACGATTTGTATGGGTAACCACTTGCTCGAATCGCGATCCCTCTGCCGTGACGTTGCAAGCCAACAACCTTGTACACGCTGCACTAATTAACGCAACGATCAATTAATTCCCCGAAAATCCCCACGTACAATCCGCTCAGCCCATTCTGCATCCTCGAAAAATGAAGCCGAACAAACAAGAAAATCGGTGGAGAAACCAAGCAGCTGTTTTCCCCTATCCATCAGCATCGCTAAGAAACAGGAGGGAAAAGTGGACCGCGGAACGAGTTGAAATTAATCGGCGCCCTTCTTCTTTCAATGGAGCACTCGTCGCCCTTCTCGCTCCACCCCGATTCCTCGGTCGTCCGGCGGATAGGTATTAATCCTGGGATCGTGGGGTCCCGGGATTATTGAAATTATTATACGCCGGCCAAGTGAAATCGGACAGAGCCGGCCAGAAGGGGATTCGAGGATGGTCCGTGTATCGAGATTCCAGCACACAATCGCGTTTTCCGTTACGCTCGCGTCCGTGTTTTCGACGGTCGTGCGTGTTCCTCCGACGATGAACGACGACTGGTCGACGGGGGTGGATGATGGGGGTAGGTGGGGGTGGTTGGAGGAAGAATGAGAACGGCTAGCCGAAAATAATGAGTCACCCAGCAGACTCGCGGCCACAATGCTCGTGCACCCCCGAAATATCGCCGCGTCGTATCGTGTGCCAGCCTTGGAGGGCGAAGGGGTGAGACGTGGGACGCGGAGGAAGCCAAATTGCCATGGGAGAGAGAGGAACAAAAATTTTCGTCCGGGCGCTGGAGTATCGACTATCGAAGGCAGACGGACACCGTGATCGACTGGTGATGCGTTTATCAACTTGCATCCTCGTAGATGTAGACTTCCATCGAGGACCTAAAGATGAACTCGAACTTCCCATGTGATTTGTTAACGATTTATAAATTTTAGAAACGAAGCGAAGGCGAAAATGTTTATCACGGTTAAAGCAACATGGAAATACTACGGGCAGGTGCCTGCGAATAAAACTGTACGAAACTATTGTTAACTTATTTACCGGGTAATCGCGCACCAAGTTAAATGCGAAGTGCTGTATTTTTGTCGCGGCGAAGCACACGTTGAATCGAAATCGAATTCGATAGCGTTTGAAGTTCGCAAACAGAAGCTCGACTATCCTACAACAAGGGGGTGAAGCAACGCTACTCGCCTCCAAGCGTGTATTTTTCAACGATATTTCCCATTCCCGTGTTCCTTTTTTCATCCATTCGTTTTTGTACTTGATTTTCCGGCCTTGTTTGATTTCTTTTCGCGAGGTCAATTCGCGCGGTGGACCGTTCGAGAGGAATGGCGCGATTTAAATGGAATCGCGTCACAGGTAAGGGTGCGGGGTAGCTCGCGCTCTCGGGTAAACCGATCGTGTACCGTATCTCGTTTAATTTCATTTCTTCTTTCCACTTCGATTCCGCTCGATTTTACGAGTTTTCGATCGACGCCAGAGGGTTGGTTACTCGTTCCTTCCGCCAAAAAGCGTTTAGAAAGTCCGCGTTCAGTCGTTCGGATTAATCATCGAAGGATGATGACTCGTCGCATCATTGCCTCTTCCTGTCCAACTCTTTCGCTCGTAATCAACCAACGTCTTTAACATTTTTCGAATCACCTGCACCGATTTTGATTAAAAGGCGACTTTGAGCTCAGAAAACAAGGAAGAAGCGAAACGGATAAAAAGCCTGGCATAAATAATAACTATGATTAAAATCCAGTCGTCATATTTGCGCGTAATAATCGGAAGACCGATTTCTCGAAGGAAAAAAGGCGACCTAAGTTGTAAATTATACGATCTAGAAAAAAACAACGAGACGATCAATCGGTTCGTCCGTTTCGCTGAAATTCCATAGGTCGACGTGCTGCACGACACATACAAGCGAACTTAATCGCCGGTAAACGTGAGTGCAACTTGTAATGGACTTACGAAACAATCTCATCAATAACCCCCGTTCGACAAGCGTAATTTACGAGCAGACATAAATAATTAAGCGGACGTGATCGTCGACGCTGGCCATGTGGCTCGTGGTCGACGATCAGGTTCCGTACGCAACGTTTTTCGATCGAACAATTCCTCGTGTTTCTCTACGATGGTGTTCGAAAGTTCTATGAGCGTGATTTCGCCGAGTTTTGTAACGATGAACCTCAATGTGGAATTTTTTTTGTCACGAACCAGCACGCGAAATGAATCACGTAACGAAGATCGATTATTCGAAGGATCCGAAGGCTATTGCAAATAATCCGGCATATAATTTTGAATAAAAAAGCGATTTTCGTTGAACGCCTATTTCTTTAAAACATCCCTCGAACAAACACTCCTTCCTGCAACCAAACTACTTAAAGGCACACTACATTTCCATATCAGATAATCATCGCGACGCGCCTACAAAGCATCGCTTCGCACAGGAAGGAAGTACACCCCCTGCAGAGTAGCAGCGCTAGTGGTAGTAGTCCACAAATTTCTCGCGACATCGATGAACCATTAAAATGCCCACCGCTCTGAAAATCCATACACGCACGAAACAACTGACCGAAGAACCCCGTTCGTGCATTCGCGTCTACAAGATGTTTCAAAAAGATTGGCCACAGATACATACACCGTGAAATGAATCATAGGTATACGATCACGATGGTATACACTGACCACGAACCCATGAAACTTATTCAAAAAAGTATCGAGGTTATATTATTACTATATCAGTGGAAACAACTATACTTACTATTACACCTTGTTGAAGTAACTACTTCAAGAAAAACTCTACATCTTTATTTATGCATATCCGTGAACTGGAGATTGCTATTACGCAGAAATATTGTAAATAAGGAGCTGTGCATATTACAGTATCCTTGAATATACATTATGTTTTGGATTGCAAGGTCTAGGAACAAAGGAACTAATAAACAGATTTATGTTCCCTGTAGCCTCTAGCCCGAGCTATAAGGTTAACTTTTTTGGTAATGTCCTTTTGCTATAAATCTATGAACGTGCTCCCTATCATCCCATTGTCTAGTAACACTAAGAGAGTAAGGATCTGAATCAGCATAAACTTATACATTATACTTATACCTTTAGTTATTTCAATATACTTTTCTATTACAAATTTATCCGCTCGTTCTTCGATCAGTCAACCTCAACCTCAATGCACCTCAACTTCCTTCGACGTGTAAAACTTACAAGTACATTGTTCTACACTTTCTTTGAAACACCGCGTATACACGCACAGAACAGAAACGCATAGAACGAGCCCCGGAGACTCCGGAAACACGGCGATACGGCGAATCCGTGAAACGACACGCGACGAGACGGCGGAGGAAGAAAATTCTAGCTGTCCGCTAGGCGATTTATCGATAATGAAATTCAGATACGCGCCGCACCGAAAACATTCCAACGTCCCCGGCCGACCCGCCCCCTTGTGTAACGCAGGGTAAAACGGCGAAGGAAAAAGAAGGGGACGAGGCACAGGGGCGGCGGATATGGAGGCCTTAATCCTGGCTAGGGGTGCGGCCAAAGAGGGCGTAGACCTCGGAAACCCTACGTACACACGCGGTCACCCCTTTCGAGGCGATCTTTGAACGCACGCGGGAACCGTTATCGACCTTGCCAAGAGTTAAGGAGGCCGCTCTCCGGGAGTCACTAGGAGAGGAGGCCCCTTTTAGTTATGCTCTCGCGTGTCCTGCTACTGTACGCTCGTTTCCCTCTTGCATCACCGTCGATTATCGTCGTATCCTGCTAATGCGCCGTTTATCGCGTCGCGCTTCTTTCCGTTTCGGTGAAAATTTCTTCTACACGCTGGTGAATCTTGTCGCGTTTCATCGTTTTCCTTTTATCTTCCTTCGTGACTGGTGGTTTCTTCTTTGGATATTGAAGAGAAACTCTGTTTGGGCTGATATGTTCGTTTTCTGTTTATGAAGCTTATTGTATGCGGCGAGGTTGAAGTATAGAGGATATGAAGTTTTCTTTTCTAAGAGATGCAGCTTGTGAAAAATGAAGAAACAGTGGTACGGATGACGAGACACTCGTGTAAGTTACATGTTTCTTGAATTTCGTTAGAAGATCGCAGACTCCTTCGTTCTCTTTTTGTAACTGAACGTGTCATAAATACTTCTACGCTTTTTCCCGGCGGCTCGTTTAAAAGCATGACTCCTAATTTATTTTCTGCGAATACGCAGTTCAACTATAAACGTTTAAATACTGTAATTTCAAGTCGTCTTTAATAGCACGAGAATTTCATAACGATGTAATCCATTATTAATGAGATTGCCCCTAGTAGGATATGCTTCTAAATCGACGAGAGTTTAATCGACACTGCGTAATATTTTACAATAATAATGTACGCTTATAAACTATAGCGATCAAGCTCGAGCCTATCCACGCGACGTAACGTATTGTATTAGGTTGGCCGAGAAGTTTCTTTCGTTTTATGAGGAAATAATAGACGCACAACCTTTCTTTATTTTATATTATTTTGTCGAATTACGTGCGATCCATTTTCTTCCGTTGAGATAAACACCGCGACATTTCACAGACATTTTGTATGAAGGTGCATCGTTGTACAAAACACGTTTGCGAAAGAAACACACTTTCCGGACAACCTGATACATTCTCCAAATAAAAAATCCAGTAGCCAAGAAACGTGTAACTCATGCGAAATTCTTATCTCTGTATCTCGATCAACGTTTCGTTCAACTTCTTCGAAACGACCTGATCCCGTTCGAGTATACAAATTAAAACAACACCATCGAAATAATACTCTTTTTATAATTCGCAACAGTTCATCGGCGATCAACCTCCGAACGAGTACGTAACTTTTAGACGAGTACGTACGAGTGCCTCGAAATGAATTAATTTCGCGGTGCTCCTCGAAACGCGAACGATCGTTCTCCGCAATGGGGTTCGCTCTGTGGTCGCGTCGGAGGCGAACAGTCGAGACACGACGCGATAATGAACGGTTACAGTGTTCGATGGCGAATGTCCGTCGCTCACGTGAGATCGAACGTCGCGCATGGAAGTGCACACGATCGTTCGACAGGTGTTCCCAGGCCGAGAAGGAAGTGATTTTATACGGCTGTTACCGTGGCAAAGTGTTAATGCGCGAGTTAATATAGCGGTCATCGTCCATCGTGACTACCCGTTCCGGATGCCGATGAGTTCTCAGAATCGAATAAGAATCGACAATCGGCTATGGATCTTCTCCTCTTATTGTATTTGACCGAACCTTCTTTCTCTTGTTAATCGATTGGCGAAGGTGTTTCTTCGTTGATTTTTCATTGCAAGAGACACATTACATAGAACACTGTTGCAAGAGACAGGCGGAAGGATGATAACAAAGCGAGGAAGAAATTTTCCACGCAAGTAAGTTGTTAATTAAACGTAATATTTTGTTACATAGGAATTGTGTGTATTGGTAATGTACTACGAACAATTTCTCGATTAATTCGGTCGATCTTATTTTAAAGCTACTCTTGGAAAATGTTTCTCTATAATTCTGTTCATTGAAAATCACACCATTATGTCGAAATTGAGTGAATAGGTAAAAAGGATAATTCTAGGAACGCGTGATACGCGTAAATTGATACTAGGGAATAGATTCCGTGGACGAAGGAATAAAGTTTATTCAGATATACAAAGCATCTTGTCGTTTATGGCGTTCGGACACGAACAGTACACCAAGAACGAGCTGCATTCATTTTTTAACTTACAGTCATGGAATATTTCCATTTCATTCTCCTTTCATTTTCTCTTCGGAGGGAAAATAGCGTTCTCGAAGTACAAGTAGCGTTCGATCGCGAATATAACGAAAACGATCGTCATTGTAATCGTCGCGGGTTGGACAACGAAAGAGAAATAAGAAATACAAAAACAAAAGTTGCCAAGGTTCCACCAAACCTCCGTTCCAACAATTCCATTCTCACAGTAGCTTTCGCGACGCTCGAAACGGCATCGTGCCGGTGATCGGCCGACTCGCCGTCCGGGATACACCTTTCTCCAGATTAATTGGCGTGACGGTGCCGGAGCGCCGGCTCCTTTTCCCTAATTAATTCGTATTGCAAATTTCTGCGCGGCGTACAGCGTGCACGAGATCCGCTATCACGATTTTCGGCTTCCTGCGACAAGCGGCCCTCCCCGTGTTTCGACTTCGAGCCGGACCCTTGCGTGCCCGCACGAAAATCTACCATCGAGATTCGTCTGTGTAATTGCCGCCACTGCGTACACCGAGATCCCCTTGATCGTCCGTGTCTCCTCGAACGACACGTATTTCGACTCGTCATCGCTGATATTCTCCAACAAACACGCTGATTTCTGTCCTGATTGTTCAGCACGAAGCTCGTCCATGCGATTTCCTTGGGTTTTGATAAATCGTGAGGCGACGAAGGGTTGATGGGTGCACTTGACGCCGGTTTCTCGATTTAATGGATCGATGAAAGCGTGTCTGTTCTCTTTGACCACGACTATTTGGCTTTCGCGTATGCTTCTTTTGCCAAGCAGTTTATCTTCCCGCGCGTTTTGTTGATTTAATGATGTTGAAATTTTCTGTTTCGCTTTCATCAGGTTCCGTGTATCATCGAGGTTTACGAGACGTGTTTTTCTGAGTAGCATGTTGCAAGCTGAAATTTCCCACTGCGAACGCAACTGTTCACATCGCTTCGAATGTGGTTTTAATCATTTTTTTTGGCTACTGTTTTTGTATCTTGCCGAATCAATTCTACCAAGCAGATATCCCATCTCGTAGCAGGCATACCGGCGAACCACAAGGTTCCCGATCGGCAAGGGACGCGCGTGTCGGCGCGGATGCGGCGTAACGAGCGGCAGAAAACGAGCGAACGATCGACCAAGCGGGACACGAAAATATGAAAATGAAACGGAGCCGGCGAAAGATTCCAATCGCGGTGGCTTCCTGTGCACGTAAACGCTGTCGGCTTTCGACAAAATTCCAATCGAATACCGTCGATTTCGCGGGGGCAAAAATGCCGCGACCGGCCGCGTGCCGTTTCGACGACCGACCATCGCGATGCCGCCCGGTTAATTACCACGGCCGACCTGTAACGCCGACGAGTCGCGTCGGAACGTTGACTTTCGCTTCGATACCGGGACTATCCGCGCCATTTTTTGAATTGCTGCGTTTATTCCGCGTTAAACATACCTACGCCGGTATCGAACGAGTCGCGATGAATTCATGCGGAGCGGATAGAAAAGGGTAGATTTCATGCAATCCCTTTTCTCTTCGTCGAGGGATACCTGACTTAACGTTTAATTTCCACCAGACAAACGTTTTACTTCCACCGATTGATCTACTCAAATTTACTACGAGAAGACGACAAACAACAGTGGTATGTAAAAAACTTGTGTAGAGGATGTTTGATCGTGAGATTTATTAGACGAGATTGCTCGTTGTTGAAATCGTCGAGTATATTTAAAAATAATTAAATAAATTAATATACAGACAATATTCGCTGATACGCTCGTACAGTGTGTAAATCGCAAAATAAGATCGCTGATAAATACTCGATAAATGCTCGATAGATACTCGTAAATACTGGCCGATAACTGATTTGCTTGCGATCGCGTCCGTTCATTTATGCTTGTCGGGGGAAAGCCGGAAAATTCGAATTCAAGTTTATTTGACGATTGCACGTAGCGGCACGTTTTGCCCGGAGTTTATTTATTATTACATTACGCGTTTCCTAACGATATTGATACTCCGGGGCAAAACAACAACATGATTTAAATTGTCCACTAGCTCATATGCCGCTACAGGTATCCTAAGGCAAATGTAAAAAACTATTGTTTGCAACATTCATCCCTTTTCCGTACTTTTCGATTTATATACTTGACGAATATAGAATCCGAATGGTTGCATTGTGTAGAACTCGAAACCCAATTCCATATCGATTTATTTGACGATTTCCCAACTTGATACTCCATATGTCGCTGCATTAATTTGATTTTGAACACTAACAGCAAACAACGATCAGAGAAAAAGAAAAATAAACTGTCGTTGAAATCGTCGAGAACGCCTTCTATTCTGTACAGGGCACGCTCGCGTGCTGCCGTCACTTATCCCTATCCGTAACGAACGTGCAAAACGTGCACGCGCGAGTACTGGTTGGGCGGTCGGTCGAAAATTGCGCGGTCACACGCACAGGCCCTCGTGTGTGCCCTGTTACACGGGAACGCCTTAAATCGAGGGAAAACTTGTCAACGATGCCGCCTTTCGTTTCCACGATAAAAGGAACACGTCGTCGGGACAATAATTCGCAAAGTATGTTTCCTGTCGGCGACCGGTATCGCCGATCGGCATCCGTGGCCGCGTAAGAACCTGGAATTATGTATACCTTACGCTCAGCTGCCGCGGTCGCGGCCGGGACGAGCTTCCGGTTATGAAATCGTTCGTTCCGACTCTCCGTTTATTCGCTTTTTCATTTCTTCTTCTTGTCTCGTCTGCTTTATCGGGAATTGATTTCGATGTTCTGCATGTCGCTGGAACAAGATTCTCCTTTTTGTCTGTTGGGCGGAAGAAGCGCATGGAAATGAGGATGACGAAAGTGTGCGAAAGCGTACGATAACGCGTGGATACTATTGGAGAGAGTCGTAGCATTTTAGGAGAGTCATAGAACGTGTCGAACATTTTTCTAATATGAGAAACATCGAGATGATTTGTATAATTAGTGCGTTCTTGTAGGAGCGCGGAGAAAGAAGTTATCGCCAAAGAAAGTATGAATTATGGAAGGCAAGACAAGCTGCTGTTGCATACGATTACCATACGATTAGCACATTACAAGATAGGGACAAAATCTCGATATACAGCGAAAAGAAGCGATTGTTCCGACGAAAATAAGTCGGACATGCAATCTTCGTTTAAAATTTACATAGGCATTATTGTAAAATTTATTATCGCCAAGCCTTAATAATTTTTTCTCTCGAGAAAGAGAAGAGGAGTAATATCATAACGAGGTTAAATTCGACTCAACGTTTCTATTCCTTTTTTATATATCACGTCGATCGCGATTGTTTGATCGGAATCGAAAAACGCCTAGATATAGACAGTTCCTGCGAATAAGAAGAATAATCTTTATCATACGAGGATTGGATCGGAACGAGCGAAACGCAAAAGAAAGCGTACTCTACCCTCCATTTCGCGCCATAAGACGGAAATCACGATAAGGCGGCCATTTCGAACATCCCTGAACGCCAACGTATACGCGAATGGATGGAATCGAAACGATTTTACGGTAAGGGCTCTCGTGAAAATCAGGAAACGTATAGCTTTGTTCGCACAGCCTCGAAACTTTCGAGATGGAAATTCGATCCGCGGTACCGACAACCCGGACGCGGCCGCCGGATATATATAACTGGAAATAAGATAAAGAAAATTGCGAATAATTCAAATCCAAATTGCCCCGGACATATTCCTTCGGCGGACGGTGATTTGATCGCGGGAACGAAACGGGACGAGAGAAACGGACAAAGAGGGAAAGAGAGACCACAACGTATATGGGCGAGAAGAAGGAGAAAAAGGGAGGAACGAAGCGCGAGCGCGCGAAACCACTCTACAACTTTGATATCGATGCATCATCTCGATCCTCGCACCGGGTTCTCTGATCGATTTTCATTCCGCGGGTTGCATGGCGGCTCGCTATCCGGGTGCTATCTTCAACCACCTCGCCTTCGACGAATCCTAGCTACAGGGTGCTCCAAAGCAATCGTTTCAATCGTCATTTCTATATGAGTACGTTAGCGAGAAATAGTTCGTGATCTTTTCTAATCGAAGATAATGCCTCAACATGATATCGAGAACGTATTTACCTATGAAACTTATCATCGTTTAAATATTTCTTGGTATTATATTCTGCTCTTTGCTAAACCTTCCTTTTACTATTATATCTACTCAGAAAGACACGAGGATTAATGAAACAGTTCGATATGGTACCAGGCCTCACTTCTGTCCGTCATTCTCTCTAAAAAGCATTCGTATCTGCAAGAATGATGATGATGATGGGAATGAACACGTTGGCCCGGAGGAAGCATAATTTCCGCGACAGGCGGAAAGGGAACGTGATAATCAGACCGGACACGAAACGCTCCTCCACCAAAATTACTCGTCCAGTGATCAACATCTTGGACACGGATTGCTTTCCGAAAGAAGGCTGGAGCACCTGTGGCGCGCACCTGTGGCGCACCGTCTCCACACCGAAACGCCGTTCCGCGGACCAAAGCACCGACAGAATACCGTTCCCCTTGATATCTCAACGATGAAACGTTGGTCGAACGATATCGAGACGCTTTCGATCGGTCCTCGTGTTACTATCTTCGCGATCGTTGGTGTTTGCGTCAAAGATAGTCGCTTCTGGTCTTTGGAGTACGATTCCCTTGTATCCGTAAATTTCCACTCTTCCAATGAAAATCGTAGAATTTTTTACCATTTCCGACCGTGCTATTACCTATACCATGAACTAACAAACGATCGTTACGTACAATTTATTTCTATACGTGTGGAAAGTATCAAGTATTAGTCGCAATATATTCAAATGGTGGGACGCATCGCAATACTTTGGAATAGCATTAATCGCGCTATCGCTCTGGAAACGAGCAACAAACTCGCCCAGAACTTCGGAAGCCGTTTGAACGCTCTAGAGACACCTTGTATAAAGGTACGTGCAAAGGCGTCTGGTTGGCTGTGTAAGATATCAGCTAAGAAACGGGCCCGTCCAAGACTTTACGACCGCTCTTATAATTATCTCCAATAAATATCTCCACGGCACGAGAGCGTATATATCGAAATACTTCGCCGTGGTCAGAGGTGAACTCCCTGCCTCCATCTTTCGATCAACGCGTTTTCTTTTGGTCGCCCCGTTCACACTGATAAATTTATAATGTTGAAGCGCCGCAGACCGCGCACCATGAGCAATGGGCTGCCTTAATAAGTATGCACGGCCACACGCGAATTCGTGCTGAAAAAATTTCCATCGCCACTACATCCTTCGTCGATCCTTGCGACTGTACCTGTATACCTGCCGAAACTCAATCTACGAATCGTTTTACACCTAGAAATATCTATTCCTGTTCTATCTGCGCTGTGCACACTACTCGACAATCACATTTTCATTCGTTCGTCAGCGGCGGATCTTCATCGCGTGTTCTTCTTCCACGTTTCCAGTGTACGCTGCATAATTACTTAGCAGCGTGTTAATCCTTTCCGGTTTTTGCAATTCACCGATCACGTGGCGTCGCAATACAGCGGTAACGAGGAGCGAACAAGACGGTGTAACCCAAGGGGAAACTGCTTAGACATCCACTTTCCCTCCTCTCGAGAATCGATCCGCGAATCCTCGATCAATTGGCCGGTCGTGGTGTTATTAAACGATCGCGTGATATTTAACCGAAGGCCGTAACTGTGTTTAATTAACGGTTAGAACTGCGATTTCTTCTCTCTCTTTTTCTTTTTCTTCTACTTCCCTATCGTCTTCTTCGCTGGCTCCGAACACCGATAGACGTCACCTAGCCGAGTTCTAACCTACATTTTACCACTTCCTTTTTTCTTTTTCTTGTATTACAATCGTCGTTCGAGTCTAATTTCTTTGTTACACGCTAACGTGTTGATTTCCCATTATTATTATTAAATATGTTATTATCTTGTGGAACGTGTTTGTGCTATTTATTTAACAATTGCAGATGTATCGAATTTAGAATTTGAATTGTCGGCAGGAACGAGTTTGAATTTTTCGATTAGAGACAAAGATTCCATTCTTTGCAATCAATAATTAGATATTTAAAAGACAAGCGCATCGGCTTATAGTCGGCAATGACGCTAACACTTTTACGAATAACAGAGATGGTTAAATAATAACAGTAAGGAGAAAGAAGATGAACGCACGCTCGAGATGTACTCTTGTACAAACGATCATTCGTTTCATTGGCCTCTTGAAAGTAGCAATTAACTGGCCCCTTAAGAAAGATCGTAAAAACGTGGTATACTTAAGTCCAATCTTAAGACTTCCCGAATCGAGGCGCAAACATATAATTCTTGATCAAATTAAACCGAAGCAAATGCAGCTGAAAATAGTTAAAATACCTTCGATCCACCTGCTTCGTGCTCATGACTACAATCATTTTAAAATGAAATGAGCTTTGTCAACGTTCCATACGCTATATACTCGCGAATATGTTTATATTCGAAGCTTCGGACGATCTAAAAATTACTAATTTTCTTTCCCTGTTCGATTCGTTCGTTTTTCACTCGTTTCAATAAGCAAAGAACAGTAATTTCCAGATTCGCCATCGAGGAATTAGCATACTCGTTCGAATAAATTACTCCGCGCGTTTCACGCCAAACAGCTCGTACAAACGAACAATACCCGGACAAGGATCCCCTTAAATTCGCAGAAAAATGAATTGGAAATTTCGAGTGGAATTTTAATTTCTTGTTACGAGATTACGCTAGAAAATCGTTCGAGGTAAAAAAAAAAAAAAAAAAAAAACGGGGATCACTGGAGGAGACGTAAATTATGCGAAAGGATCGTCTTTCTGGGTGGCTGTGTCTTACGAAACGACGAACAGGTTGAGGAAACAAGCGGTATGTAGTGGAAAAGAGAGAGAGGGAGAAAGGAAAGAGAACGGCGACGCGGAAACGGATCGAAGTAAATGTTCTGTGAAGAGGGAATCGTGTATCTTGATCTCGTTACGTTGCCAACTGTCGTGCGTAACGCAAAAGGCGATTTTATGCGGGGAACGGACGAGGTGAACGCGTACCGTCGATGTTTCGAGCGGAATGGGCATCCAGGATCGTGACCATAAATCCCGCGAGTCACTTTCTTCCGTGGGCGATAGGAAAAATCGAATCGCTCGGGGATTTGGAACAGTACTAGGAAATAGCTGCTTTCCTGCTATCGAAATTTTTTTTTCGCCAACATCCTTTCGCTGAATTTCCACGTTGATAAAAATGAAAAAAAGGACGCGTGTCTATAAAAATAAAAAGGCGATCGATTCTCTCAATTACGTAGATTTTCGACGTGACTTATAAAAAAAAAAAAAAGAGAGAAAGAGGAAGATAGGAGGAGAAGAGGGACACAGAAGACAGTGTCCATCCGGGATTTGCCTAATTACTCTCTCGATCCGGGTCGTTTCCACGGCAGTGCGTGTACGCGTGCTGCTCACGGTCGTGTGACCCAGCTCGATGCTCGTATGCACGTGCGTATTACATCCGCTCTCGGATTTCCCGCGTGTAACGGGAAAGCACGACGAGGGCCGCGAGGATTTTTCCTCGCGCCACGAGTAAACCTAATTGACGCGTAATTAAGTAACACGGAATTGCGCGAGCCGGAGCATTGCCCGATGAGCTGGCCGAGTTCGCTGCCAGGCGAATTCTTTCTCGATGATGACGCGCGTGCGAGCTGTAACGAGTTGTGAAGCTCTGCGAATCCTGCCACTTTGTTGCATCTTCGCGTGTCTTTTTTTTTCCGTTGCTGACCTTTTTTTATTCGCGCACAGCGGATGCATAAAGTATTCGGTTGGCAGATATGAAATTATCGTTTCTTTCGAGCGATACTTTAACCATGAGACTCCATACGCTTTTCCTAAGAATTGCGTAATCTAATTGACGTGAGATTAAGGATTTGAGTGCGTTAGCCTTTACGATTAATCCTTGTAATTCGTCCTTAACCGACGAACGTGGACGAGAGAAAGGAAAGGAAAGGAAAGGAAAGGAAAGGGACGTGGAGCGCGTCGCGAAGCTGCTCGGGTGACCGCGTCCGCTCTTGTTACGCAAGCGAGTCACAGTAGAGCAGCGGCGATTCCGGCGCAACGGCGTGTGAAAATGACGAAGACGAGGAGGCCCCAGAACGACGAGGCGATCGCGCGCCAGGAATCGGACCGGGCAGCCTGCCGCTCGCTTTCACGCCGCCACGCCGCGCCAGTCCGACTCTCTCGTTGAGACATCGCGCAAAACGCGACACGCTCGACGACGCCCGTCCGGACACGGCCGGCCGAAACCGGGTCCGAGCGTCCCCCTTCGCGGACAATGGACTCGCCTGTATCCACGTCTCGCCCTTATGCTAATCAGCTTCCTATTTCGCGAAAGCCTCTTTTCATCTACCGTGAATAATCGTGCTTCGCTTCAGCCTCGTAATGGGCAGACTATCACCGTATTATAATATCAAGATTTCGGGATTTTCGATGATTTTGTAGTCTCTATGCAAATTCGAGCTGTAATGTGTAATTGTAATGATGGAATTTAGGACAGTTCCGAGATTTCAAGAATCTTTCAGCGTCTTGTAGTATCGTTGTACTGTTTGTATCGAAAACTAAAAAACTGGAACGATGTATTGGTTATATGAAATGGGCGACGAAAGGGCGTTACATATGACGAGAATAGAAGGTAGAATTGGTTATTACGCTCGGTTCGCGACAATTATGAAAACGTGGAATGATGAAATTATCGCTGGTTGAAAGTTAGAAATTTTCGTTATCGACTTACCGAATTTTCTATCAGCATCTCGTGCCATCCGAAAACCGCACGATTCCATTTCTTTTCCTCCCTTTCTCATCCTCTTTCTCTCGTATGGAAGGATTCGGAATA
Source organism: Bombus vosnesenskii (assembly GCF_011952255.1). Classification (NCBI taxonomy): domain Eukaryota; kingdom Metazoa; phylum Arthropoda; class Insecta; order Hymenoptera; family Apidae; genus Bombus; species Bombus vosnesenskii. The sequence continues at coordinate 458,364 of NW_022883050.1, forward strand.
AAGCGGAAGAAACGCGCGGAAAGAGGAATATCGCATCCGACGTTAAAATCTCGCGCGAGACGTTTTGCATACCACGTCGAAGGAAGGAAAAAACGCGACACCGGGAAAAATCTCACGTTGTTGAGATTAGAAACATTTACTTACTCGATTTCTTTACTCAATAATTTTCTCAATATTGAAACTCAATATCGTTGTAGCAAAAGACTAAACGATGAAATAGTAACTATACATATGTTAAATAACTTCTATAATACGTACAATATTTAAAAATATTATAAATAAGAATCAATAGTAGAAATATGTACAAATATAAGAAACGAAACAGACCTGAAAAGACTCTACGATATTTTCCAATATGCAACTACCTACTCATACTACTATACTTATTGTAATATACAGTTTACAAGATCAATAACCTGTCTCAAAAAACAAGTTAACCCTGCAGCTCTTCTGCTATTTCTTCAAAAACCCTCTCTTCGCGAACAAGAACGTTACATATCCAGCGAACACCCTGTATACACGTTGGAAACTCGCGATCACGTCGCGTCCACGCGGTTTCGAAGAGGGAGCAGGGTCGAGGAGATTGTCGCCGGTGAGCAACGAATTCCGACGAGGAGTAGCGGTGACTTTTATTCTCGATAATGACAGAGAGCGCGAACAGAGTGGCCCTGGCGTGGTACGTGATCAATTTTCGGGCCCTGCTGTGGCCGTGCGTCTAACTACGATTTCGGCGTAATTATATACGTCCGTCTATCCGGGCCGTGTCCACGGTCACAATATCCCATAAATCGACTCGTCTTCTCTCTAGAAAAAGAACTTCTCATGATCGGAATGACGTCCAACGCCCGATTTACGCATCGACTCTACCAGCGTCTGATTTATTCGTCGTTCTTCAGGTTCTATGCTTCCTTCGCACATCAGAGGAATTTTGGAAGGATTTTAGAAGAAGGTGACTTAGTTCGCTAATCTTGGCAGTTTTATGGCTGGCTACGAGTCAAGCAATTCAATCAATTTGGATTAAAAATTTCGAGGTTTTACAGTAATCAAAAGAAATTGAGGTGCGTTAACGTACTTTTCATTTTTTACAGATCAATGCGTTATATATTGTCAAAAATTAGAAATAACAGTCAGAGTTGCCGCAGAGTAAAATGTTTCCTTCTGATGTGATATCCACTAGAAAATATGAAATTGTCACATCTATCGAAAAATGAATTTTTGTTTTCTGAGGAACGCTAAATTAATAATTTTATTCTGTTCACAAACAATTCTGTGTGTCCGTCATGTAAGAGACAGAACAGCTGTAGACAAAAATTCGTAATCGTTAAATAATTTGCGATTGATAAGCTGTCCTCGCTCTTGACCAATTTCATCGCCTCTTAGCCTAGGCTCGACTTTATTCGACCCTGTCGACGAACCACGACCACACTTGGTTCTTGGCCAAAAATTCGATGGGTCGACTCGAAAATGGTACAGAGGGAGGCGTAGAAAATAGGGGAGAAGGAAGGTTGTCGAAGGATGATCGGGTCTCCCGAAGAAGCAGATGGCCACGAGACGAACGTAATTGGCGAGCCATCGAGATTATTGCCCGTGGCGAGCTCGTTCTCCTCTTTCCCCGTTCCTCGCGCGATTGTCTTTTCGGTCGAGGCTACTAGGATCCTGTGCTTCTACGATACCTAGAATCGAGACCGTTGTGTCCGGAAGGATGGTCCGAGTTGTCTCTGAATGAGTCTCGGTGGACGCCTGTCGATCGTCTCGTCACGCACCTGCTCGCTCGATGGTCTGGGATAGCGAGCAGGAGTAATGGGATAGATAGTGGAGGAACCTGGGAACGGTTACGGTAATTTCTCAAGAGAAAGTAGAACTTGCTTTAGGTTTTAATTTTGGTATCTTTTAATTTTCCTATATTTTTTTATTTGGGAAGCGTCGGGGTTTATTGTGGATAATATTGTCCGTAACATGTAAATATTCTAATCTTCCAACTGTAAAACTTTCAAAGGTAGATCAAAAACTCTATTACGAAGTCGCAAGATCCGAAAATCCCAAAGTCTCGCCAGTTCTTAAACCATTACGCTATTTTCCTTTATCCATCACCATCGTCCTCGAATCTCCGTCCTGCACAACGATGTAAAAGACCAGGCTCGTTTCACTGTCAGTGCACCGTGTCCCCTGCAGGATCAGAGGTGAGCCCGTGTCAAGGAATAGTTAGCTCCTCCGACGATCCACCGCCTCCTCATACCATCCCCACCTCTGGATCGCGAGGCTAAGGGTGGCGCGCAAAGGTAACACAGATGAAAGCAATTTCCTCGAAGCGATTGCAGCGGTTGAAAGCGTTGCCCTCGAAAGCCTAGGAGCGTCGTCGTGCGAGCAGGCGCGCACGCGTGCTCGCTCACCTGTCCTTCCCGCGAGCGTGCAAAATGACTTTTACGACGTGCAGTCGTTCCGTCCCGCGGTGTCCACAGGAGGTCCAGCGAGCAGGCTTGACCTCTGGCCGCAACGAGGTGTCTCGTTCGATTCCGGCTGACGCCGACTCCGTAAACGTCGTGTAAATTTTATTCGGTGGTTTTATCGCGAGCCTGGTCTCGCGACCGTAATTTACGGCCGCGCGGAAACGTGCCACCGAGATTGGACATGCGATGCCGACTGATGAGCGTCGTTGCTTCCAGCTCATGGGACGAAGCTGTAATATTTCTCGAGCTGAATTCCGAGTAATAGAGGTTGTGCTGTTGGTTATAAGTGAGATTTAGAAGTGACTATTCTTTTAGAGATGAGATGACGCAGAGGTATAGAGATTCTGGAGGTTAAAGGGTTAATTGTTGGAAGAGAAGAGCGTGGATCTGATAGGAAGTTGAAATATCGAACTGTGGCGGATCGGTATCAATAGGACGCAGACAGGTCGAGGCATCAACGCGGCGCAACACCTCCCGGACGATCCGCTGGTACCAACCGCCAACACTAGAGGGCTACGACGACGAGTCCGTCTAACTCGCTAGCGGTCGAATATACGAGCGATTGATATAAATACCGCACCTAGCGAGACTCCCTCTACGTCTAAGGCAGGGACTACCGGGCATAGCCTTATTGACGAGTCCACCGGTAGTCCCGGGACGAAACGCACAACTCTCTTTTCATCCGCCACAGAACTGTTCAAAGAGTTGGATGGTTTGGTTTATTAAAAATTTAGATTTTTGCGTTAGAAATCACTTTAATCGTAAGTCACCGGACGCTTGTTGTATGTACAAATAATATTCAGATCCAGCGCAGAAGACGATGCAACGTGGTTTGTAATTTTGAATTTATGGTACCGTGCGACTCGGCAAACTTATATCCATCAAAGAAGAGACGAGTACACGTATAACTGTAATGGATGAACGAAAACGTGGTTCGTCAAGGGAAAAACAAGGTGGAGAAGAAAGGGCGCGCAGGCTAATTGCTAGCTGGTTTTCACGGCACACGCGTGCACCTCTGTCGGTCGGTCTCGCGTGATGTACGCTCGGCATGGGTACATTAAAACCTGTGTACATCGCCACGACAACTTATGCAGCGTGCTCGACAACGTACGCCGCTGATTTTACGAGCCTGAAACTACTTACCGCTTTCTCGGATGCTTGCCATCGATTAAATAAGACTTAATGCAACAACGAGTCCTTGGACGCACGACTTCTTAATGAGGATCGTAAGTAGCGAGGAAAAGTTGACAATGTACCGAGGGTGAATAAATTTAAGTATTTACCGACATAATTTCATTACACCGAGAGACGGACCAATTGTTAGAACAGAAAATGTGTTTGTCTAAGTTCAAGAGGGACTAGGGAAAGGTTGGAAGCATTTCGTAACCACTTTGAGAAATTATAAAGCGGTTTCCTGCAGAACTATCGAGCTAGTCAACTACTATTATTACATACCTACTTGAAACAGGAATTCTGAAAATGCGTATATATATGAAATGGCTGAAGCCATAGTTTGTTTCCTAAGGCTGAGTAATTCCTGGAAAGTGTGAGTTTAGAGAGAGTTTTCATAGACCACACATACATAACAATCAAAGTTCGTCTGCCAAGCTGAGAGAGAGAGAGAGAGAGAGAGTTGTAACAGAGAAATTCATTCCTTTTATCGTTCGTGCTCATCGAATAATCACGATATCTTTAATTCGAGATAAAATAAAATGGAAAATCACAAATCGTCGCGAGCTAAATAAAAACTCACAACGACAAATGTAAATTTTCTCCAACAGAAATACGACCGTCAGTCCCACGATAAATCTGCTAAAAAAGTCAGGAAACAAGCAAAAGACAATACACTCGACAAACGTAAAATAAAACTAACGACAACGCGGGTCGATCGTTCCATTTTCCCAGGGAGAAAAAGAGGCAACGCGAACAACGACACGAAGCACGTGGAGAACGAGTAGTCACAGGTCGTGTCTGGTGGATCGCCCAGGTGTCGTTCGCGAGAGATAATTTCCTCGCGGATCGACAGGACAACGGCATGCTCGACAAGGTGTACGAGTCGGATTTTACGAGGCGGCGCGCGAGGCTTTCTCGACAGGGACATTACGATGCCGGGAGGCAGAGGCCCGATCGCGGCCGTTTGGTCACAGTGGTTGCTCCTACGGCTCGACTCGCACGCATTTCCATACAATGCCGAGCGCGCGGCATTTCCATACGCGTCGAGTCGCGCTCCCGGTTTTCACACGCGCCACCGCTGCCATTTTTCGCAACACGCCGATCTCCGTACGTACTCGCTCGCCCCCGCGCGGCTCGTCGCACCTCTGTCACGCTCCTCTGATCTGGGTCAACCGAGAGCGTCATCGCCGTGGATCCACCATGCTTCGAGACCGGGTTTCGTGTTTCCAGCGATCGTCGAGTTTAAAAGAAGATCCGGCTGGAATCGATCCAGCATATAGAAACGGAGTAGGCTAAAAGAGTCGTATCGAGTATGTAAATTGATTGAACGTGTTCAGAGTCGTCTATATTTGTTAACGATTAAGTTTTATCAAATTGCCTGCAATTAGATTTATTAGATTCTCTAATCGGAATTCACGAAGCATTACCGTCGTATCTAATCAGTTACAATTAAGCGTCTAAATCCTTCAAGACAGTTGAAAGATATATTAACGATAATGGAGAGAAAAGTGCTCATCACACTCTGCTTACGCTATGTGAAACACGTTAATACTATTTAGAACCACGCAGATTCTCCATGAGATCAGTACGTTATCAAGACAAATGAATTATTCAGTGATACAAAGATACTAAGAATGTGAAAGCTACGTTGACGTGGAACATCTTCTGTACAAATGAAGATATAACAGCGGGTAATGGATACGATCCCACGCAGTCGATAGTAATCCTTTGTTTTCAAATTGCTCGCGATGAGCAGAAGCGAGCGACTTGTAACAACGGATCAGGAAACGACTGTTCGCCTTATGAATTCACAGACTGGTATTAAACAACTATTTTTAACTCCCTTTTAATTACAGTCGCATTAAAGACTATCTAACGTCTATGTATATCGTTCGAGAGAAATTGTAACAATGTGCAGGACACACAGTGATCGTAGTATTTCATCACTGTACCATTGCACTGTCACCAGGTAGCGTATCTATAGAAATCGTATTTCCTGTTTCTCATGTCGGGATAAGAAACTATACTTACAATTAAAATTATGATGAAATAACTGTAATCTTAGCTCTTATACACTTTACCAACATCGTTGGTCTTCTCTCACTTAATGGCAAATAATATTCCCCTTGAACGATTAGTACAGCACGCGTATGAAAATGTGACGGGGACAGTCGTTTCTTGTTTCATCGCACATACATAATTCGCGACGACAGCTTTACGACCGTCGAATCGTCCAGGACTTCGTGAATAATTCATAGCTCGTCGTACATTTATATGTCTCATTAACTCCATTCGCTTCTAAGAAGCCTCCAAAACGCGCTAATTAGCTCGTGCACGAGATTCACGTAATTAACAAGGGAATGCTGTTCGTTAATAAAACCTTTCGCTTTCTTTTTCGCGACGGAGGCAAATTGCAAGCTGATGATTCACGACAAAGCGTACTTATGCAATTTCTAAAGAACGACGAGTAAAAATGGAATAATCGAGGGAATTCAAGATCCTATCTTTTGATACAAAATACCGTTACGGATGTCGCGGAACGAAATTGCAAAGAAGCGACTTTTCATTCCTCAACGAACGCGCATGTATCATGAGAACAAAAGCAGCAAACAGAAAAGAGAAAGCAAGCAAAGGGCAATAAAATTCGACTTGCTCGCGAACACGGTGGTCCTTTTGGCTCTCGTGTCACTTGTGAAACACCGGGAAACGACAAAAACGAACCGTACGTGGAATCGCGGCGAGCACCGCCCCCAGCGCGGCCCACCTTTCCTCGGCTTTCCTTCTCGGCTACCTGGAAGAAAGTCGTGAGGTGGTTGCGCCCAGCAGACGAGTTACGAGCGCTCCGACGACCTCGGCTTTTGGTCATCATTCTCGACCCGGATCCGACCGTGCGCAAACGCGGCGGAACGCGTGGCAGGTTAATCGACCGGTGTAAATCTAACAGCCGCTTGTCAACGAGCGCTATTGCCTTTCCGAGTGATATTCAATTTCCTTATATGCCGTGATTAAAGCGTAGAAGGGGTGGGACGATTTGTCAAATCGAAGGGTGGAGTCGGTGGTAATATACGGCACTGCAGGTGCAAGTCGGGACAGAGTTTCGTGAGGTTTGGTTGTTGCTGCGAGGGTGGTCGGAAATATCGGTATTTGATAGAGAACGCAAAGACGCGTACGCACAGTTTTTTGATCGGGTTCTCCATTTCATTACTACGATGTTTGCGATTGTATAAACCTTGCGCGGTATGAAATTTTCTGTGCTTGGCTGCAAATAATAGAGAGCGTAATACAGTAGAATAAATACAGCGACGTACGAATGCTGTTTGTACGTGCCGAGTATTTTCCGCGAAACATACTATATTCGGACGTAGGGTTTTGTTTAAACAAATAAATTATGGACTAGCAGTTTTCTGCTTTCCTGAACTTTTAACAATTCATAAATTTCAAGCCGAAATACCGTCGATGGGTGTGGAATTCTACTGATAATTATTTTAGCTCTTTCGCCACGTCAATCGATAAGACTCGTACGCGCCACTGTTGAAGTAATCTCACAGCTAAACATCAATCTCACGTACAAACGGGGGATCGCACGAACGGAAGGCAATCCGCGACATCAACGAGTATAGAAGTTCTATACTTCTGGACTGGGATACGTGGGAGAAAAGTAATTGTTCCTGCTGGCTGATGAGAATAGTACCTATCGCCCCGTAGCCGATGCCGGTCGGCGATCTACGACACATCGTTAATTCGTTTACAACTTCCGTGGCGGACGCCATAAGTGAACAGACGGAGAAATATGTAGAAAGAGAGAGAGAGAGAGAGAGAGAGAAAAGCACGGCGTATGTTCCGCGTGTGCATCGCGAGACAAACGGACAGACGTTTAATGAGTTTAGTCGCGCGGGGATAGGTGGTGGCTCGCCGTCCTATTCGTGATCGCTAATAGGCGAACGGAAAATGAACGGAAGTCTCCGTGAAATCGCGCGACTCCTCCCGGAAGACGCCTGGTCACGATACTCCGTTCCACTACGCCATCGTCGCTTCGTTCGATCGATCCCCGAATAAAGATGCACGGAACGCGATCGCTGCTCGAGGAAGGCGAGGGAACAACCTTTGACTGCCACGTTTCACGTGTCAACGTGTCACCGACCAGCCGAGTGAAACGCCTCGTGCTCGCGAGCGAACGACTCTCTGACGACCGCGATGAACGACACGCGTCCGCTTCGTGTTCTTTCGTCCTGCTTCGTTCTTACCTTCTTTCTCTGCATTGCAGCCAAACGTTTTTTCTTTCGATCGATGATGATGACTCTTTTGAATTTCTTTTATTTCTCCAGCGATCGTTTACGAAATAATAAAATAGAAAAAAGCGCGTTAAAAGTTGTATCTTCAACCTACGAAGAAATAATAAGAAAATTTCTGTGAACGTTTAAACAAGGCGATTATCGAATGGTATTGTACTTGATCGTTGAAGAGGAAGCATAATGTTCTAGCCGTCAGATCCGGTAAACGACATATGGTAACTCCGAACACGACTGACGCGCGCCACGACGCCAGGCGACCTGCGGTTACTGTCATTTATCGATAATCGTTTCGCTGGTCGTCCCAGGATACGGGACTTCCCTCGTTAATACACGCTTCCGGCATCGAGCTAAGTGCAACCATCTAGGACACGCGTGGACGAGCCGCGTACCTTATGGGAATCGAAAATTATCGAGCTTGAGCGCGGTTTCAGCGTCGAAACTATCGCGATTATCAATGGATTGAGTTTTAATATTTTGGTAGAAACGACAGAAAGATTGTAATTTAATGGAGAAATATTTGGCTATCTTTTCGTATGAATTATTAATGATCCGATAAAAAGCTATAGTTCAAGGATTTAATATTGTAATGTGATGTTCTCTCTCGAAACATTTTATACAAAATAGCAGATTATGAACAGAAGTACGGGTATTATTAGCAAATAAATCCTACAATATCTACTCATCCGAAACACAAATTACAGCATTACAAACATAAGCTACAACCTCTTTTCTACTTCCGAGAGCCGCGCATCATCTAATAAAAGTACGTACAACGCCGAAATTGCTTTCCAAACAATCACGTCGTGCACGGCACTCGACGATGTTTTCGATGCGCACCGATTCCGACGGTCTGTTCAAACAGAGCGGACGCTTCTCTCGGTAATTTTCGTTCTTCCCCATAAACGACCGTGAAACGACTCGCCGGAAAGACGACACGTGGCCGTGTGTAGTAATCGCTACCTAGACGGTGATCGTTTCCGCGTCTGCTCGACGCCGAAACGCTTGAGGAACGTTTATCTATCGTCGGACATCGATCGTCCTTCTGGCAGGTGCTCCGCCGTTCCGCCGTGTCGTCAAGACGTAATTTACTTTTGAAACCGTGGATGAGTTGATTCGGGAGATTGAAATGGGTGGAGGAATGCGTGGCGAAGGACAGATGTTTGCCGGGGTAAAGGAAGGTTGAATTTTTTTCTTCGCTTGGAAGTAGTGTTATTAAGGAAACGACTTTATTTTTTGAGTTTGAAAAGAGCACGTGGTTCGTAGATGTTGTTTTAGGTTAGCTGTGTATAATGTGAGTTGGAAGAGGACTTTTCGCTCTAACACTTGCCAGAAACTTCGCTTATATTGCGTAGCACTGTGCTCCTTTTTTTCTCCTATTGTTGTAGCAGATTTGAAAAAGTTATCGCTCTACGCGAAATGGCCGAAACGAATTCATCTTTTTGCGTATATATAAAACGTGCGCAAACTTCCACAGTTACATGCAAAAAGAGTTATCCACGATTCAAAACGTCGTGCGTTTTTGTTTTCACTGTTCATGAAAACTGCACCCTCGATACGAAGGTTTCTCGATCCGCATGCGTCGAGAGCGGCGCAGTCCGGCGTGCCGGGAACAACGGAGGCTAAATAATTCCCGTCGACTCGTCGTGGAGCTGTCAGTCCGTGGAAAGGACGTGCGGGCCGGGGGCTTTTCATTTCGAGTCCCGACTTAATACTCGTGTCGCACGCGAAAATGCCGCGCCGAGGAAATTAAGGACTCTCGAGGCCGTCACGAGGCGGGAAAAAAGGAACGCGACCAAGAGAACAGGCTGTCCTATCCTCGTTCACGACCCTGAGCAACAATCCTCTCGTGCGGATTCCGCGACCCTTTCCTACATCGGCCGTAATCGATCTTCGACGAACCGCGATTATAAACCAACGAAGAATTGAAAATCGTGACACGAGGCGTTTAAACCTTGAGTTTGGGGCAATAGTAGAGTGGGTATTCGGCAATGATTGAATTTTATTTTCGACTGGGCTATAAATGGAGTTGAAAATTGGATGGAAGATTAGGTACGTGTGAAATATTCGCTTTAAATAGAGAAATGATTGTTTCGATCAGGGTGAAGATCGAGACATTGACGATTGGGAATTTTCTGCTCCAAAATGCATTCTCAGGATAAATTAATCTTCTATTCGTCGTTTCTTTCCTGTGCAACTGTACAAACGAAGCAATGGTTACTTTAAGAATCTTTTGCGAGTATAGTCGAACGAAACGCTTTCCATTTTAATCAAACGTCAAGTAAAAACCCATAAACCTGTCGAATTTTCATCGACCCAGAGAAATATTCAACGAATCATTCCTGGAAAAGGAAAGCGACGCGTCGTGTTTCCGGAAGAAGCCATTAACCATCTCGACGACGAATCTCGAGCTCTGAAAGGAACCTGTTCACACAATGCTAAGAGCAGAACGGAGCCATACGGTGCTGTCGAACATCGCGGACCGAAGAAAGAGGCAGGCCACGGGCTCACGTTATATTACATACATGTGAACAAACCTCGAAAAGGGGACATGGAATGGGTATGATGGCCGCTTTCCTGTCGAGCGGATAAAAAATTCAGTTTTCAAACGACCGGCCCCGGGACAACCCTTTGTGCAGGGACAGAAGGGGCACCCTTCAGACGAGAGGGCACGCACAATGGCGCGGGGCGTGTGTCTCTTGGTGTGTGCCCTATTTACACAGCGACAGCCTCCGACTATGAGACAGAAGACTCTCTCCTTTTTGCCCCTCTGTCGTGCACCCTCAGAAATATTGGCGTGGACAAGCCCACGATGTATTGTGGGACCCTTCGAGCGATCCCAGCCAATCGGGCCGGCGCATGACGATTTTATTATGAAAAACCGGAACGTTAGGGTAGATCGAACCCCTTTTTAGAGAGGGTGAGAGAGACACCGAGGAACTAGAATGGTCTCGTTGCGTGTCCCGAATGTTTACCGTCCTTGCTAAATGCTCGATGGACCTGGAAGGGGAAAGTGGATCGAGAGGAGGGTGGAATCAGCAGATTCGTGAAATGGGAGAGTCCTGTGTCGTGCGATGGTGCTGAAACCAGGCCAAAGTTGTAGCTTATGGTTGTTCTACCTTCTTCTTTAGGCTGTGTTCTTTTTAAGGTTCTTTTGTGCGGAACGTTCCTTTGTCGGGAATAGAGGCTAAGAAATTATTGATTCGAATTGTGCTGATCTTCGGAAAACGAAATAGCAAGAAGATGTCAATACACGATACGACGAATGCGCTTTATCCAATCGAATATTTATTTAGATCGCAAACGAGACATACTTGCTGCTTACAAATGACAAGCAGCCGTGTACCTCTAGCTGAGAGCGAGCCACGAAATCTTCCTTCATGTTCCCCGTGTTCCCCGTGACACGCTAAGCCTTCACGGAGCATCTGCGAAACTCTCAAAGCAGAAAAGTTCCCCTGCTTCAGAAGGGGTGCATTCCGCTTACTGTTTACGAAGCCGGTGAAAACAATTACAACTCCCAATCACCCCACATCGTGGTCCATGATCCCTCGAAAATGAAATCATTCGCGAAGACCGGGCATACTGGAAGGTACACAAACCCTGTAGCTAGGAGGCTGGCTCCATGTCGCTTAATTATATCCCCGGCAGCCCCGAACAGAAATAATAACCCATAACACAGTGGCATCCCATTGTTTCCTTGTCCTCGGTGAAGGCTTCGCTCCTCTTCGAAGGGACGTTCGAGAACGAAAGTCGCCGGTAGCGGTGCGACTCTCGAGAACGGGGTGCTTGGAGAGTGCACGCGACGTCCACGGGGACGGGGTGGAGAGAGACGGAGGGACGTTAAGTACACAGATGCACGCGAGCCTACTCAGAGCCCTGCGCACCAGTGATTAGCGATATTTTATTTCGCATGGGAAAGCAGAGAGATGAGAACTAGCCGAGTGGGAGCTCTCTTTCATTAGGGGGGCAACCCAGTCCCTCCATACCCACCGCTACAGAATCGGACCCCCTTTCTTCCAGGTCTGAAGCTCCCCCGTGTGCTGGATGTCATGATGGCGTTACGTCCAATATCCTACTCGACTCGGCCGAGTAATTCAAAATGGACAGATTTCGGGATAGTGATGGGAGATGGTAGGTACAAGCTGGAACTAGAAACCTACCTAAACGAACCTGGCTGAGATTTCTTCTGGGATTGTGCGTTGGCTTGATCCCTTTGGCATGGGTTTCAGTTCAGTCGAAATTGCGTTTGAGTAGGGTTATGGTTACAATGGATGCGTGTTCTAACGGACCGTCGATTTGACGAACTCGATACGTCAAGGCGATCAAATATGTACGTGCACGTGCTCACATATATAGATTTTTATGATTCGTTACAATCTTCAGATGTTTCTTATAACATGCATCATGCGTATAAATTGTCGAATGAAGTACTCCTTGGCCATTGAACAAAGAGAGGGGATATTAGTGTTATAATTAGAAAATGAAAATGGCATTACGTACGACCGAACTGTGCTGTAAAAATTATCCTACGATAGGAATAAAATGTCATATTATACGTTCAGCATGGTATTAACGTCACCATGTTCCATTCATCCGCATAGCGGCCATTAAAACACTAGCGTTCCCCTTCGCCCTAAAAAGCGAACCCTATGTACATAATGATGACGTCATCTTACAAATAATGCACATATTTCTTCATATCCACGAAAGAAAAAGCGTAACAGCTTATTTCCAACCATCAATCATTCGCGTACTTAGCGCTCCTGTTCCCTGTATTTTTTTTTTCATCCATTCACTAACTTTTCAATTTCCCCCACGGGAAAGTTGCCCGGCTTTCGATGTACAGAAATTACCGTGACACTTTCGACACCGTCAGCGTTATAAATAATATCGCAGAATCCCCGACAGGTGTAAATGTGACGGTGCAACATCCGGGGATAAAGATGAGTTACCGATTTTTTTTCTCTCGACCGAATTTCTCCAATTTTTTGTGGCGTATAATGTAGAAGATACAACCGAACGTTCAATGGAACACGTCTCTTTTCTTCTTTTTTTCACCGGTTAAGGATTTTTAATAAACCTTAAAAAGTAATTTGTCAATAACGTAAGAACAGTCTTTGCTATACGTCCCAAACACAACCAAGCAACCAAGAATCACAGTAAGAAGAAAGAACGATACATAAAGCGTGACGTAAAAGGAGAAAAAAAGATATAAAAATCCTCGGTGAAAAAAAAAACGAAACAGATAAAAACAGGGTCTTTAATATCAAGGATATATCGTGCTCCGCCATTCCTCCATCGGGCGTGGAATCATCGTGTGCACACAATGAGCCTTAACCTCCGCTCCTCTCTGTCTCTCCCTCGCGGTAGCGTGAAACACCAAAACTCGGCGAACTCGTGCTTGTTAGCAGCTGCGTAGCATCCCCCGCCCGTTACACAATACCCTGTACGAGTCCCCTGAAAAACGATGGGTGGATTAACCGGGAACAAGGAACGCACCTGGCTTCCACGGGGAATCCACCAATCGTCGCAACCCTCGGCCACCGAGCTCGAATAGGATAAGCACGGTGACACGCCGGGTAACACGATACACACCCCATTTCTACCCCCTTGCGTTCCACGTTTCCTCCAATCGCGAGAGTGGACAAACACTGCGGACGGGAGAGATGCGGAACAGCGGCGACGGAGCGAAAGAGCGTGGCAGAGTGCGTAGTTGGATTGAAATTAGGGAGTTAATTGTAAATGAACCGAGACAGAGGGTTGGCGAGGAAACGAATCGGACAAACGGCCGGACGGAATTGTTCGAGAGAGCTGAATGGCTTTTTCGTGACGCGACCAAGCTGCGTTGCTTCTCGATGCTAACCATGGATGTTCGTGTGATTGATTTGGGAATGGAAATTCGAAATTGTTTCGCCATATGTACCTTGTGATGTATATTTGTGATGAATGTTGCAAAGGATCGATGTTTTGATTGAGTTTTGCTTACGACAGTGAACAATGTGGTATACGTGACGTTAGTCTAATTGAAGTTCGGCTAGTGTCGATGAAAGGAAAATTAGACGGAAGCTTTGAAATTTCCAAGACGGCGACTTAATCTTTTTACTTCTTTAGTCAGTCGAAACTTGCGTGGAAGAGACAGATTCATTAGAGATTTATCGTCGGCTCCCGATTTGAAAATGTAATTATCCGACTGTTTGAGAAACTGTTCCTGAATGTTCCAGGTTGTAAAAAATAATGCCACTAAGAAATAAGACGGAAATTACACAGTCATCGTCGTCGTATTCTTCCATCGAACGGTCTACTCATCATCCCTTTCCATTTAGTTCTACGTGATTCTTTTACAGTCATCCCCAAATTCCAATAACTCATCGAACCGTCTCCTGGTAACCTACTGTCGTGCCAACAAAAAAAGAAGCGGAACGAAAAGGAACATAAAAGCAACTCTCCAAACTTGAACAATAATGATCTATACCGCTACAAAAAAAAATCACAAAGTCCCTCAGAACCTGGAAAAGTGTCGTTCCACTAACGCAACCAACATCTACTTCTTCTCAAACAGAGAACAAATACGGCGCTGTTTGAAGCACGAGTTCTGGGTCTCGTTTTATTGTCTTATTGCTACGACTAGCGGTCCCAGTCTCCCCATTCGTCGAGGCCACGACGTGTATATGAATTTATAGCAGGCTTTGTGGCGGTGGCCGGTAATCCAACGGACAGCTACCTACCGTTTATTGGGCCCCTTTGTTATTAGCCACCCTGAAACGAAGAAAGAAGGGCGAGAGAAGAAGGGCGGCGAGGGCGTAAGAACGGTTTCACAACCGAGTTGCACAACCCTGAAAAGACGGCAGCGCCTTTTCTCTGCGTAATTAAGACGCGAGACCCGATGTACATCTCGTAGCCGGCACGGGGAAATCTTTAGAAACTTTTCAGCCGAAAAGATGGATGCAGGAAGGGGAAAAGGGTTGGCTGTGGCTCCGCTGATGATGCATAAATTAGGTTCGCTAATGGGCGGCAGATAGAGAGCAGAGAAAAGACCGGGGAAAATATTAATGCCTCGCGCTACGTCCACGATACTGGAAATCGGACGGGAACGCGTAATTGCGTTCCTCTGCTTTTCGCGATGTTTTGTGCGATGAGGATGATGCCTGGCTTGATTCGTGACTGGTTAATTGATGGTAAAGGGTGTTGCCGTTGGAATGAATGGGGGGGTTTACGGAGGATTCTTAATGGAATAGAACAATTAATATTGCGGTTTTATCAGAATGAGTGATAAGTACATTCACCTTATTCTGGTGTGTTGACCTTTCGATGAATGGCGCAGGAAGATTTTGATACGGTTTGGACGAATCGATAAATGTGGAAACAGATAAGATATTTTACATTATTTTACAGTAATTCTGTCGTTTCGAATACTTGTTTCAAATTCGACGAGTTTGAGGTGATGAATCGGCAGGCTGGTTTAATTGAATGAGATTGGGTAGTTTGTTTGATTGTAACAGCAGAGGTTTGCGGCGGTGAAGAATTCAAGGTATTTAATCGTTTAAGTGGATCGATTAGAGTCATCCTTTACAGGGAACATTTCTGGAACGAAGAATTTGGTTAATGTTTGCCTGTGGTTCGAATAATCGTCGTATTTCCGTAGATTGGAAATGTTGCGTTTCGTTGTATCGTTGAATGTTAGGCATCGCGAATAAATAGGATCGAGGATGCTGCGTTTAATGCCACTTTTCATAAAAATCAGCGCAAACCCCTGCGATTCCATTTTTAAAATAGAAATCCACGATTCTATTGTATCTCATACATCTATTTCTGCCAAAGCAATTTAGGCAAATCAAAATCGTACTTAACGTAAGATTTAAACATTTCTGAATCGAACGAATGGAAATCTATAGTTAGATTCCTATCTTACGGATCAGAAACATATTTAAGAATTGCCAGAAACAAAAATACGAATACCACTTTCCCTACGTACCTCTCTTCGCATTTACGTTGATTCCTCGAACAAAAGCTGGCGTTACAGGATCGATGTATCGCGAGCCAGCGTCTCGCGTGTTCGAAAACAAAAGGAAAACTCTGTCGAACGTTCGCCTGTATTTGCACGCGGAGCGATACGACCGCGCTCGAAACGAGGCTATCGGAGCGTGGCGATTGGCTTTAATTCGAGGCGGGCGTCAAAAGCAGCGAGGCCGATGATAGTGGCGCGGATCTCGAAATGGATGGTTTTCAGACGATCCCGGGCCGAGAAGACCTGGCAGACCATCGATGTTATCTGCTATGGTGGGAGGCATCTGCCGATATGTATACAATGCCATAGGTCCGCCGGGATTATTACAGCCTTGACAAATTGCCGCGGTGAAGGCCGATCCCGGTAATTACGGGTCCAGGAGAGACGCAGATATAAGGACCGGCCATGCGCTGCCCTCGCTATCTACGCTCCTCTTGCCCGCGATCGGTTACTTCTTCCACTTCGCTCTGATTGAACGAAAGAACGATGGTGTTTCGCGATTGGAAAAGCTTCTTCTCGTTCGTACATGTTCACGACATGAGACGTGACGACTGGCGGATACGCCATTATCTGGTTGATTCTAGGAGAGGCGCAGAGATCGTGTGGGATTGAAGGGGATCGAGGATTTGCTACCATGCGTGGTTGTCGGGTTTGATTAGGTTGAATTGCCCGGTACTTGTTGCGGTTCGATGATGTCAGTTTGGAAGGAGTTTCTCGAAGAACTGGTAGTTTCTTGCATCCGTGTATACGAGTCCAGATATCTCTTGACATTACTTGTTTCTATACATTGTAATCTTGTCTGAAAATAGCACGAAACGATCCTATTACGACTATAATGATTTTTGAACGATGTTCTAAATGATCAGCGCGTGTGACACGATTTAGGCGACCTCCACTCGTTTTTCACGAGACTGACGACAGTGACACGATCTCGGCGATTTCTCTTCACTTTTAACATTTTGACGGTTGATGTCACGTCCACGTGATTTCGCTCTGTCATCCGCAGTCTGCCGTCGTCACGTGATTACGTGACATCAGTTTTATTTTTAACTTGATCGATATTTAAACGTGAGACAAATGGTTCCTGTACTTGGTGATTATCTCTCAACGTTCTATTGTAATGAAACGATTTACAAATGCACTGATAAGACTGGCAATTAGCGAATTTAATGATTCCCTGAAATTGCATGGTCAGGAGATGATTATAATCTCGATTTTGGTTACTGCATGGGGCAACCAGGAAATAAATAAATAAATTCATGTAACGCATAAATATACAGAATAAATTAAAATAATACGATAAAGATTCGATAACGACGATGCATTCGATGCAGTTTTTCCAAAAAGTGTATCATAATTATACGATAATAGATTGAGTGAAAAGTGCCGGCAGTTGGCAGTCTACGCCGAGATGTGCGGCCGTCAGAGCGTTGAGAAACCTTTGGTATCAACAAATAAATCTGGATGGTCCCCATAATCATCAATTTATCTTGAGTACCAATGACACAAGCTCAACAAGCCGTCTATTTATTTGAATATTTGTCATAATTAGCTTGCTAACATCCGCTACTATGTTCACCATCCTACACATCTGCCACGTATGATCGAACTTAACCCTCGCACGATATTCCCTTCTCTTCATACGCATGCTCTATTCCCATTTCCCATCACCTGCCTATTCTCTTAAAACGGGAACAGTTTCCCACCTGAGGCGTCAAACGCGTTCTCAAGAAATTCTGAAAGGACGAATGATCGAAAGGGAAGGAGAGTACATGACTAGCCGTGTCTCTTCTCCGTTTTGCCGTGTATTTTTTTCTATAAAAGACTCTGACCGGATCCTGCTTAATGGTAGATGGCAGTTGCAGGGGCCAGCACGTCAGAACGGTGCAACAGAATACGAACATCCGGCTATCTTGATGAGATCTTGTTTTCCGTAAGATCCCCCGCGGTGCGGCGCGATTCGTTCCCCGCGTTACCGTTCCTGTTCCCATTCCCATTTCACAGCCGGAAAATCAACGCGGTATATACATCTATACATACGTCGTACATACACACGCGAAATACGATCGACAGCCGTTGTTTTCATATAGATCGAGCGGTGTGATGTATGTGTATGTGTGTATATGTGAAGGTATGTGAAGCGTATATGTGAAGAAGAGAGGATTTATTAGAATAGGAGACAACGATAGAATGCGGGGGCTTCATTTTGAAAGTAGCGATTCCATGAAAAATGTGCCAAAATTAACATTTTAACATCAATTTTGGTACACTGTTGTAGATAAATATGTATATACAGGGTGGTTGCTAACTGGTGGTACAAGCGGAAAGAGGGTGATTCTACGCGAAAAAAGAAGTCAAAAATATAGAATAAACATTAAAAAAAATTTTTTTTTAATTTTTCCATCGAGACAACGATCTACAGTGAGATCCGTTATAACGTATCACACGCGTACCGAGCGAAAATTCAAAGTCGATTTTCTCGAAAACAAAGCCTCAAACGAAACATTTTTATTCTATATTTTCGACTTCTTTTTTCGCGTAGAATCACTCCCTTTCCGCTTGTACCATCAGTTACCAACCACCCTGTATATTGCATTCACATAGATTTGTGTAACGATAAAGTGCAGGTAGCAACCTCGAGCCAGCAACCTCGACCCAAATTAGTTAGAATGGGTATAAACATAATTTCACTTTCATCTCTTTTAAGACACCTAAAATTCTAGCGAAATCGTTGGTTTTGGAAAGAGAAGGAACCAGAGTGTATAAAAACATCAACAATAAGACCCAAACAATTATTCGCCTCTTCGGTTCAGCAGAACGTTGCGGGTGTTCGTCCCTTCGAGGGGACGAGCGTTTTTGCCCCTGAACGGAGGTCCCCGACTCCCCTTCCGCAGGATGTTTGCAGGAAATCTCCGAGATTCAACCCTAAAACAGCATTGGACAAAAAAGGGGAAGACTTTACTGCGTCCTAATTGGAATGACAGAGACGTCAATGGCGGCGATGGTCAAAGAGGTCGTAAACGTTGGTTACGGGTGTAAACTACGGATTTTAGTGTCACCGGGGCTTTTCCAGCCCCCATAAGACCATGTGTTTATGGGACTGTGCAACCGCCCTCGTAAACTAAGTTGAGTATTAGCGAATGGAACAGTTACACGGTAGATGGTTCCCGATCCACGCAATGTCGTTCGCGTTGTCCATGTTATTTACTGATCAAACAGGTGCAATCGAGACAGATAATACAGTGGAAAATGTACGACTATTCAGTTATGTTTGTTCATTGAAAGATTGAAAGTTCGTTATTCGTTGTGTAGAAAATTATGTTAGACCAAATCAATGAATCTTAAAGTTCTGTCATAATTAAGTTACGATTCCTTAGCAAGTCACCTTTACAACTGGCACAAATCGGACGATAACAGTAGGTAATCAAACGATTTTTGCCATTCTTTTATTCTGTTATTCTCTTGTTTTTACATGATGTATTCTTAAATTCTGCTGCATCAGTAACACGCGTCCTGGTTTATTTACGGGTGATTAGCCTCGTCGGTTCCCTTGCGCGCTATTCATCCTTTACGTCGAAGCTACCTCTCGATCGAAAATCCCCTATGCATATCCATCCTCCTCCCGTCTAGTCTGATTGTTCTCCACGCTGATTCACAGTCAATTACGTAGTAGTGCGCGCGCGCGCGCTCTCGATATATTAATAAGTGGAATATAAATACTCGGCGTGTCCGTGTGTACACGCGCGATCCAACGTATAAATAGTTCATGCAACAGCGGTGTACGCGGAATACTAATCAGCTTCTGGTTTACATCACACCACAGTGGCCGTAACGTTGTATACAACGTGTGATTTCACGAGATCCCGTGGCCGATAATTAAGTTCATTAGAATAGCTCGCAAAGTGATTATTATGGCCGTGCCTCGGTTTTAATTAATCCGCTAATAAACGTCGTTATTGTTAGCATTGCCGACGATTATCACTGTGGAAAACGCTCGACTCGCTCGGTTTTCCTGCGCGAGAATCGTTCGCTCGAATCACTTGCTCGAGAGGCAATGGTGGAAGGAAAGGAAACGACGAAGCATGATCGTTAATCTGGAAAAAGTACATAATTGACGTAGGCGATGTTATGTTCTGCATGGTGATATTGTCTGAGTCGGCGTGCCAAGTAGTTCTGCAGGTTTATAGGTTACTCTTTGACGCAATGTAGATTTCGTAAGTTTCTTACATTTTTATCTGTAAACTTGGAAATATTTGTTTCTGATGCACATTCGTTTATCTTTCGAAATAGTCTTAGCGAAATGGTTTGGACCAAACTACGATGATTTTCAACTTATTCGTCGTTTGTTACGCTTACGCGTTAAACTAAGCCAAGATCTAGTCTCGTTTCGTCGATTCACATCGACTAGATACAAACAACATCCTGTAGGACTCTTTACCCAGCATTTCTCCCAATAATTCATCCCAAAACCCAAGCCCCCGAAAACAAGCGTGTCTCTCGTGAATATTAAGGAATAGAAAATTTAAGAGTGGTCCCTCTGGTTCCTCCCATAAAGAACGATAATCGTGGGGGCCGATGGTCGAAGCGTCGATTAATTAAGGTCCGATACGACGCGCAACGGAATCGGCGTCGATTTCGGTCTTCCCCGGTCCATTCTCCTTGCGTATGATAATCGCGCGTTTGCTTTCTTGTAATTAGAAATTTATGCACTAGTTCGCGGCCGTGTTATTCAAATGTGACACCACGCCATGCTGCCAGCGGCGTGTATCGCGGCATAATAACGCGCGATATTTATGACCGTGTTCGCGGCCGTCATTAATTATCGTTCTAATGGGACGCGGAGGACAACACATCGCGCGTTACACATCGAAAAATCTCCGCTCCTCCCTTCAAAACGCACAGTTAACCTGCGCTCTGGTGACTTTAACGTAGGTTTCATTTTGTAGGATTATGCCCGCGGATAAAGTGTCGTGACGTTTTTCGCTACTTTGAGATTAAACTAAGAACGAAGATAGCGAAAAGTCCTTGGGAGTTGCGCTAGGCATCGATTCGATGATGTTTAGTTTTAGTTTCTAGGGTTAGCTTCATTTTCATCGATTTAATTTGTAAAAAATGTGGGTACCACTGAGACCTAGTCAAAGAAATATTTGTGTTACTGTAATTATTAGCGATGTTGAAAGCTTGCTATACATGCAAGGAGAATGGTAAGAGGTTACGAACTTACGAAAATTACAGATGTCGTGAAACGCGACTGAAGTGAAACAGTTTGAGCACCTTCTATTTTAGTCTGCTGTTCGTAGCTCGAACGTTTTAATTGAGGATAATAGAATCGACATGGATAATTAATTGGCAACGCGTTTCTACTAGACGATCGTAAAAATTGACGTTGGTTTGATACCGATTACAGCTGATCAATTTATGGACTATTTTCAATTGTATTCCTTATTGGCAATGTCTACCTTACACGAAGTTAAATCGTTCGGCAACTAGTAACTGCCTTTCGTTGTTGAAATTGAACAAGAAAATTAACATCGCTATTGCTAAAAACAGGAGATCCAAGAAAAATTCGGGACGCGATGTCCAACAAAAGATAGAAAGATCAACCAATAAATCGTCAGAATGTCGTCATATCTCGGAAAATCGACCCCAAATCTAGTTTCTCATAATGCTGTCAGTACTTACGTCAAAAAATCGAATAGAATAAAATACGACTGTCTTCTAGAAACCAATCAAGACTTTCTCGCAAGCTTTCGCTTGCGGTACGTCGTTTAATAAAGTTCGATTCGAGATAACGTTTTTCGTTCGGGGCCTGTTGGTGTTAATGACGCGGCGAAAGACAACGGGGGGAGCAAGGGTGGGAAAAAAGGAAGGGAACGCGGACAACCCTATTCCCTTCGACCAGTAACCCCCAGGGCGAACGACTAACTTCTTGACACCGCAGCAATAACGTCAGATAACCATCTTCGTATGCGTGCTACGTGAGCGTTTGTTACGACGCAAGATCGTGCGAGCGAGCTTTTGTTGTGAGCGCTGCGGATTTCATTAGCCCGATTTATAGCGAGTCCGATGGAGCAGACAAGATGGTTTACGGGGTAGTGAGAACGGGTTGTGAATTTTAGAACGATTTGATAGATTCGATTGAAACGTATTTTTTGGATACTGGGGTGTTTGAATTAATTTTAAATTGAGATTTAGTGAACCGTATAGATTTTATATAGATATAATTTATCCAGCCTCTTAGTGGCTATATTTCTACGATTATACTATATTTTTTATGCAGTAGTTGCTTAACAGTAGGATCAATAGGTAATGGTATTACCAAAGTGGAATAAAAGTATTTATGTTGTAACAATGCTGACCTGATTTCAAAATTCTACCGAATCCTTTAATCTTCATATGTCATGAAACGTTGCGGCCTTTGATGATGATGGTATCTCGCTGCGATCCTATGGTTTTCACACGATGGAGAAGGGTACCGAGCCATGCTAGTGAAATGAAGTTCTGTTGGTGATATTTATCTTCTGTTGTAACTACTGCGTTCATTTTTCAACGCGTAATATTGAGAAGTTTGTGGTACAGCTAGCTTATCTTTCTGCGGTTAGTCGAAAGACTAAAAGGCTGGTTTAATAAAACGTGAAATTTGCATCAAGTATCATCGCTTGGATTGCGTTGTAGTCTTCTATGAAATTTGATCTCGTATATTTTATATCGTAAATTACGTTTAAATATTCAAATGTATTTCACAATGCATTTTTCTCTAGATGAACCGATACTGCTATTATTAGACTATAATTGGAATTCGTGATTTCCCCACTGTCCACTCGAAGATTGCACAGGCATATACTTATACGTTTATATTTTCATACTAGTAAATTGGATTTTTAATCGTTGGAAAAAAAGTTTGTAAGTTATTGCTATTATATCATAATTCTTCTAGAATTAGAAATTATATTTTTAACGATTTTAATATTTCTCAAAGATTTTCAAAATTTAGGTAATTAGTAAATTCATTTCGAAAAAAATTAGATCGAACAGACAGGTATCCTTCTCCTGGCATATTTCGTCGCGCTAGAATCCTTCGCCTGCTTAAAAGTGCGAAGAACCACACGGCTAACGAGCCGTGACGTCTCACAGTTCGGACACGCAGCGATACGGTCGTTCGTTCCTCGTATTCTCAAAAGAGATGTGGGGGGAAAGGGAAAAAGGAGGAAAGACACGTTGCAGAACGGGTGAAAAGAGTCGTGATCCGTTTCAAGACACACCCGACCGGGATAATCTGAAACGGGCGGAGATCTGGGCAAGGTGCTACGATTTCGCAGTTGAATCAACCTTTCTATCTGGTCGTCGATAATGCTCCACCTGTGTATCGATTGTTCTAGCCACGCTGCAAACCTCGATCCCTAGTTTCTTCGTGGCTCTTTGTTGTCCATTTTTTTTCTTCCTGGATTCTTTTAACGCTCGTTGTTCCTTATTCTTCCGCTATCGATCGACGGCCAAGAGAGACAGAGAGGGAAACAGTGTCTTCGAGATCCGGTCGACCTTTCTCCCGTTCCCACGCGTGAAATCAGGACAAGGAATGGACGATTTCTTCGTGTAAACCACGGATGCATTGTCCGGCGATAGCTGTGGATGAAAATCACTCGCAGCAACGCACTTGGTACGGTTGATCGCCGATTGATATCGGCCAGATCGTTGTCGAACGACGCGATACGAATAGCAAGACAATTTACGTTGTTATAGTTTTCTTCTCGGTGAAAAAGAGGACTTTGACAGAAGATACGATGACGAATATGGTTCTGATACTCTTTCACATGTAAGTTGTTACGCTGGTTAGAAGTGTAGCGGCACATGAACTAGAGGACAATTCAAATCATGTTGTTGTTTTGCCTCGGAGTATCAATATCGTTAGGAAACACGTAATGTAATAATACAATACAATAATAATAATAATAATGTAATAAACTCCGGGCAAAACAATGTCGCCACTACGTGCAACCGACGAGTAAAGACGAGGACGTGATCGTAAGCGAAATAGGAATCTACGAGTATTTACGAGTACCTATCGAGCACTTATCAAGTATTTATCAGCGATCTTATTTTGCGACTTATACACTGCACGAGCGTCTCAGCGAATATTGTCTGTATATTGATTTATTTAATTATTTTTAAACACACTTGACGGTTTCAACTACGAGCAATCTCGTCTAATAAATCTCACGACCAACCATCCTCTACACAAGTCCTTTACAAATTGGTGGCCGCGACGTGAGTTGAACACGACTAAACGATCCATTGGAGAAGTTACTTTTGTAAATTAAAGATTTTGCAAATTAAAGTTATGATGTAATTATAAGTTGGAGGAGAGACGCAGATACATAAAAACAAGCAGAAGAAGAAACAGCCGGAGCTTCGGACAAAAGAAGAAACGATACTCTATTGGAAGTTTGGCAGAACGTTGCAGGATAAGAAAGGGTAGAAAAAACGTAACAAGGATAAATCCTTAAAAAATCAAAACGTTATTGCAAGTTGGGAGAACAACGCAGACGGGCAAAAAAATAGCGGTGGAACGAAAAACGGAAAACAAGAGCTGAAAGAAAGGAAAAAAAGGAACGATACATTATTGCAAGTTGGCAGGACAGCGCTGACGAGGAGAGCTCGCGCGGAGCGAAGAGCGGCCGAAGAAGGAGATCCGTATCTTCACGCTGCGTGGCCGCGTTGCCAGAGATGGAACGCCGACAGCTTGACAAATTGCTCCCCCCGTTCGCGTTTTCGCTAAAATCAATCACCCCGCCGTTACCGTGTCACCTTTGCACTCTCGCTACACCGGTAATTGCCAGATTCTCAGCTAATTACGCTCCATTGCCGCGACGGACGTAGCCGCGCACAATGCAGCCCCGATTACGTTTCTCTCTGACTGTCAGCTCAGCACCGATAACCTCCGTCACGAGGATCACTCCGAGATCCTTGTTGTTCTTCCTGTGAACGATGCTTTTTTAAATAGTTACGTTTAGCTGGCGTACCTGGAACGTGGGAAATATCAGAGTTCGACTATAGGAAAGGAAAATAGAGATTATTGAAGTTGCACGTGCTTTTTTGGGAATAGAATTTCCAGAGATATTTTAACTAGGAAATGGGAAAGCATAGTACGTAATACGTCAACGTTAATATTTCGGAGCGGAAGCAGAAACGAAAAATGGTAGAAATAATCTACGAAGGACGAGCATAGAATATCGTGTCATCGTAACTATATGTTGTAAAGAAGAGAGTATGTCACAAAGATGGCTAACATTTCGAAATATAAAAGACCACCTGTGTGATTCAAGTTCCTTACAAGATCTTTCGAAGATTTAGCGAGATAGGATGAATAAAAATGAAGCAGTGGTCGATAAAAACGCAGTTTCTTCCCAGTTATAAGCTATACTCGAAGATGAAACCAATATTGCACACCTGTCTACCGTGACCACTAAGCAACAATTTATCATCTGTGATGCACGTGCATCGGTTGTTACGACTGTTTGGCTTGAAACGGCTAATCGAAAACTGCCATTGGCAATTAAGGGAAAGGCTGTAAAATCTATCAAGGTGCGCAACTTCCGTATATTGATATAAATGAAACATCTATCGAAACAGTTGTCGTTCCTTTTTTCTTTCTTCCAATTAATTTTACCTAAGATACCGTATTCTCTGCAACATATTATTACTTCAATTTACAAATAATCTACCATCTATCAAACTCGCCATCCATTTAGAAAGTACCTTTGCCACATACTTAACAAATCTTGCTGACCAATTCCACGGCCTGCTTTCGTTACAAAATTTCCCGCAGTCACTCCAAAGACCAAATCGATCGAGGAACTGGCCAGCATTGGCCATTGTCTTCCTCGAAAGTGGCAACGATAGCGTCGCTGCCCGTTGAAATTAATTACGGAACTGCAGCCAGTTTCGAAAGAAGTTGCTCGCGAGGCGATCATTCTCGTCGAGGATGTTGCTGACGCATCGTGTATCGGCGGCAGCGGCGAAGATCTCTCGTCGCGGTGAGAGTGCCGGGGGCCAGGGAGAAATCGGGACTCGGGGTTCTAATAAAAAGATATAGGAAGACGATAATGCAGTCCCCAGAAGGTCCTTCGGAGGCACAATGGGACGTATCATGACTGGATGACACGGCCATTTCTGTCAATGGCTACCCAAGGCCTTGATGCTGTGCCCTAAGGTCTTTATATACATATGTATATCCATTCGAGTGTTTCTTCCTCTCTTTCTCGTTTTCCCTTTCTACCTCTAATTCTTTTTCGTTTGATCGCAACTCTCGGTTTATCCAGTGAATAGGTGTTGTTGTAAATGTCTTTTCGTAAAATGCTACAAAAATCTTCGCAAATGTGTCGAAGCAATACTTGATACTAATCGTAACTTTATGACATGTATTTATGGATTTTCGATACTTTGATTCGATCCATGATGTACGTTCAAATGGAAATTGTATCGTATCTTCGAGAACAACAGTAGGAAAAAGTTCCAAGAATCTTTCAAAGAGAAAACAATGTCAAAGTTACAAACACATAGGAGGAGATGTAACGCAACTGAATCTTGACCGAGGAACGATCCTGCCATGCGATCCCCCAGAGAGGCCGGTGACAAGGGAACAAAAGACTGACCGGCAGGCTTTTGCGGGTAACGCAGTGTTTTCCAAAATTCGAAGCGGCACGCAGCAATTTTCCTAAGCGCCTCGGGGGCCCTTTCAGACCGAGTCACCCGCTGGCGATACCGCGCGGCGCCCATGTTTACCATTTTCAGCCCTGAAACCCGAAGGATCCTGATAATTTCGATAATTCCATTGTCATCTCCGTTCTTTCGTATCGCGCACGAAGAAGCACGAAAAGGGGAATGCATCAAGCAGAAATTTGACCTATACCTTTTTAAGAAAACTGCGATTTTACTGGTGAAATGGCGCCTGTGAGCTCGACCCATGAAATGGACACTGCAAGACGAATTTCAGACTCTTTATTTAGAAAATTCCTTCCGATTATTAGTCTGCTATTTCAACAAAATTATAACTAAACAGTACAAAGCGTAGGCTGGCTTTCAAATCAAATATCATTTATCGATAATGGGTTGAACATTCTACGACCCATCTTGACCTCATAAAACATCCAACCGTTCACAGAAAATACATTAATAGCGACAAAGCATGCAACAGCGCTGTTCTTAAACCACCTATCTAAAAGCATCGCGTCTATTTTACAAAATACGTTTGCGCGAACCTTCGTGTCGTCGAGGAACGTCTCTATACCTGCAAGACTCTCTTCTGCCCTCGAGGAACAGTTGCTAGCAACATCGGTCGAGTCGAATTTACCACGGGAAAAGTGAAACGTGTTTCAAGTTTTTCCCATGGCGGTCGCACGTGAATCGAACGCGATAACGCGAGATATAGCTGGATGGCACGCGATCGCGGCAAATTGATACGGCCGAATAATAACTTTATCTGGCGTACTGATGGCCACCTTGAATGGACCGATCAATTCGCCTAACGTCTTTTTAACCCAATTAATTAGCGGACCGCTGCGGCTAATGCGAAATACTTGTAGTTGACCGGCAGTGACGTCACCGGCGCGTCATCCGTCCAGCGCACCCCCCGCTCGGTACGACGCCCCTCGCTTCCGCCCCTCTAATAGAAATTAATCGCACGCCATGTCGATACGCACGTTCGATCGATTCGACCTTCCGGAAACCGCGACGTTTGGTCAGACTGATGAGCGATCGGTTATCTAATGTTCGTCATTTAAGAAGCAAAGAGATAGAATAAAGCATATTTCAACCAGACTTAAACATGACTACATAGAGATTTACGAAGCTAAAGTTTTAAGAAAGGAAAGCAAAGAATTTAAAAGCAAGATTTGACAATATACGGTACCCTTCTTACTTGTTACCTTTACTCTTTCCGAGTTAACTGTTATGGGTTAACGGTCCGATTGCTAATGCTTTGTTTCTATTCCCTCAAAACCAATTCTTTTTCGAATACATACCTGTTCGTTTTCTCCCCAATTTATTTCGAAATTAATGAATCATTTAAGAGTTATAAATTAACTGGTTGTTACTGACAATTGTCCTCCACTTACTACCTACTGCTATACATCTACGATAACAAAGCCCACCATGAAAAATTCGCACCTGAAACGAATCACAGCCACCGTTCTTAAAATCCGATCCGACCGTCTGCTATTTTTACCAGCCGAATCCATTCGAGAAATCAGCGATGTTTAGAGTGGAAACAAATTTATCCTCGAAATTTTTCAGCCTATGCAAACAGCCACGGAGGCCGTGACGTGTTCAGTAACCTTGTACCTGTTCGGTCCCTTCGAATCAGCTCGATTCGTCTCTAACAGGTAACGAGGGATTGGCTTCTGTTTTTGCTAGGCTGCGCTGGAACACCAAGTGAATCCGTTTAGCGTTTCGGCTAATCCAGGTCGCGGTGAATCGAGAAATCTGGAAGAAAAATCGACGGAGACGCTTGGGCGACGTTGACGGCGGCCGGTTTCCAGACAATTTCAGTCGAACGAACGACGAAGTTAAACCTATTATTATCGTGTCCCGTCCCCCGTAGTGAAAATGTCAAACGGGCATCGTGCATCGGTGATTCGTCGACCGAGGGCCTTGCTGTAGCGGTCACATCAAAGACCGGAGCCCAACGTTCTCGCGAACGTCACGCGACAGGACACGTCGAGGGCCTGTCGACCTGTCGCTTGTCCCAACTATTTTATCCCTCTTGTATCTCTAATTGTTCTCCTCGCGTGTTCACCGATCGAACGCGTAGTACCGACCATCGCAGTTTGGACACGACGATTTTTGAAAGTCGAATTGAGACGCTCTCGAAGAAAGGAATCGATGTTCGAGGAGGTTGGTGGAAGTGGATCGAAGAGAGGAAGTTGATGTTTTACGGTTTACGTGGATTTGTCGAAGATTTGCTATACAATTAGATAATTTATTCAAATACTCGAATGTTCAGTGTCTTCGGTGTGATTGATTAAACCTAATCTTTTTAACGAGCCTTCTTCATATAATGTTTTATGACAACATATCCATCTTGTTTTTTGACGATTCTAGATTCTAGATAACGACTTCATAAACGACACCGTTAACATTTTTTCAAACATGTCATATTTGTATTCTCGATATATGTTCGAAATCGCTGGTGGACGTTTAACATTTCAATTCGTCCGTAGAACGCGCTGGTGGGACGATTGGACGACACTGTTGACCTTTAAACGTATCATTAGATTCCTTCCAACTGTCAATCATTTCTCGAGTTGCCCACCGTCCAATCACATTCTCCCTTCTCTCTAGAAGTCTGACACCTGTCGTCGCGTCGAGAACACCATTCTCTGGCCAACAATAAACCGCATCCAAGAACAATCCAAGGCTTTCTATGAATCCGCGAAAGATAAGAACAAAAGACGTAACATCGAAAACGAGTATTTCGCTTGAAACGCAAACTGTCCAGGGACGATCGTCATCAGTTAAAAAACGGGGCGAACTCCTATCGACTAGTGTGCAACCGCCATCGAATAGCCAGCGATCTAACGACCAAAGAGGAATCGCCGTCCACGCGAGACAAAGAGGCCACTGAGTGAGCGAAAAGAAGCAGAGGGGAAGCCGATGATCGAGAAAACGAATTAGGGAGAGGAGAAAAGGCGGAGGACCAGCGGAGAGCCATCGACAGGGACGAAACCGATAAAATCCAGCAGAGCAGAGAGTCTGAAAGACCGGCAGAAACATCAATCGTTGACTCATCCCATTTGGATCACAAAAGTACGTCGAATTGGGTCGTCTGGTGTCGGGTATAGGTCCCAGGGTATAAGGGGCCCAAACTCATCCGACGAACAATTATTTTGCGGCTCCTTCTCCTCCAGTTCTTTCTTTCTCTCTCTCTCTCTCTCGCTTGCCCGATCACGCTTCACCATGTTTCGTCTTTCACGCACAAACACTCTCCTTTCTCTCGAGTTCAGTTCGTTCTTTGCTTCGGGACAGAATGTATATCCCGCGGTGCGACGTCCACCGACGCGCTGCAAGACAAATGGCTCCGTGTCGGCGGCCACATTACGTTTCAAAACTGGCCTAATCGTCGGCTTTCCGGATGAGAAACGGTCTCGATATAGTACGTATAGCCGGCATATACATACCTGCACCCTCTGACCAGCACCAACGTGCGCGCATCCGTGCATTATCTCTTCTGCAATGTCGAGACGATTCTCGCGAAGCGATACTAAAATAAACTAAACACCTCCTACTATGACGTCGAATCACGTTGCGCGATTTCCAATCATCGCTAGTGAAAACCAACTTCGAGCCGTATTTTTATTTTAGGAGCGAAATAAGTCAGTATCAGAAATCTATATCGCAACGTATAAATACAGTTTCCCTATGACCGGTGCGATAAAAAAGAGAAAACAGAAGCCATTGTGTCAGACGCAGCTGACATGCAGCGTTACTACAAAAAAAAAAAAGAAGAAAGATCAAGCCTTTTTCGTTACTCTATCTTCATCCTCTATATAAACAACCGTGTTTTTGAAGAATTTTCGAAATTCGTCGAATTCGAGCACCTGTCGAGTATTTTCGCGGGATTTTCGAGCGCAACGAGCGAAGCTAATCTTTCTGGAGGGTAACCGGAAATCGAACCGCGATTCGTAAAACACACGCATGGGCTCGTGTAAAAAACGAAGGCGCGAGAAAAAAAGCGATCGCAGCGCGCAGCTCCACAGGGACCGCGTGGATTCGCTATTCCGTTTGATTCGTGAATAAAAAAAAGGGGAAAATCGAAAACGAAAACAAAAAGAAATCGAGTACGTCCGTCACGATTGAGGACGATAGGTAGAGAGAGTATGCGGAAAGAAATTGCGTCGTTCGCTATAATCACGTGATTTGCAATTATTGCATAAAAAATGTTCGTACAGTTATTTCACGATTTTAATAGCAAAAATAACCGAATGTCGTATTATGTGGATCGTGGACTTTCAGCTTTGGATACGGATCGACGGGTGAAATTTCTAAAACTAACGGAGTGTCGGACGACGCATGTACAGGGCTCTGTTCATGGGGCGTGACGCGTTTCCACGAGGCTTCATTGTCCTCGCTATTCATCCGCTGAGAATACACTATAGAAGGTAACGATGGAACAAGGAAAGGGATATTTGCGTGAGGTATCGTTGGCGTAACTAAAGGCTACCGAATAGAAGACCTGTCTCGAGCTCCCCCATGACGTATAAAAGTAACTAGGTGACACGGATCGCCATGCAAATTCCGAGTGACGGGGAACGAATTCTTGAATCTCTCTGCTTGTCTCTTTGCTGTTTCTAGTTGCAGTTGCGTTTAGGGAAAAGGCTTACGGATGGACGTTTGTTTCGAAGAATCGGTAGTTGAAAGTAGAATCTTTGTTGTAGAAGTGCCGAGAAAAATATCTGTCGATGCAGAATCTTTGTATCATTTCCATTGGCAGATTTTTCTCATTTAACAAGTAGATTTTGTTTTGAAGTTTGATTATTTAACGATCTATCGACTAGTTTTTCCTACGAACAAATGATTCGTTAACACAAGATGTATTCGGAAAATGACGGAAAAATTGATCCCTTCCTTTGAATTACGTACTTGAAATCGTAAATTGTAAAATATATCGATATCAACAAATAGTCGCAAACACGATATCTTACACAATTCTAGCGAAACACCACAACTTAACTCCATCGGCGTAATTGAAGCAGGAAGAGGAAACTTTTTGATATCGCATCTTCGGAAATCATCGATGAACGACGGAAAAGAAAAGGAAGGAAACATAGTAGAAAATAAAGAATCAGAGAAGAAATCCATGCGAATTTCGAACGTTTTACCGAAATTGAATTTCTCGGCCGTCTCATTGTCTCAGGCTTTCCGGTTGTTCTCGCCGCTTTATGTGCCACCCTCCCGGGACTTCCGTCCATTGTCCCTGGTACCTGTCAACAGCTCGGTCACGCCACGTTTCTGTAAGAATCTGCGTTTCCACAGGGGTTATCGTGCAGTTTTAGACAATGCCAGGGCACCTGCCGTCCATTGACATTCGCGGCTTCAACTTCAAGGGATGCCGCTCTACGGACAACGAGAAAGAAGCCGCTAATTATCAAAACTATCATTTGTTACCAGACCGGGGGGCTGCACGCTTTCTCGGCATGGGGCTACGCCTCATCGTTAACTCCCTCTTGCGTGAAATGCCCTTTTTACTCGCTATTTCCCCTAGTTCTCCCACCTGAATCCCATTCTTTTCCTTTCGAGTTCTCGCGATCGGTTTCGAATTGCTTTTAGATGATTTTCTGTGCAAGTAGCGAGAATTCAATTCCTACCATAAGCAGCGGTCATAAAATTAATCATCATTTACAGTTTACGTCGCGAAAATCATTTCGAAGTCCAGATGCATGTCAGAGAGAATGTCACGCGTCGTCTCCGCTCGACCAGTCTTGGTTGCCATTCAACGATCACTGAAGGCAACAGGTCGCGGTCATCGATGATGTAACCTGTTCCAGCGACTGTCGCCTTAACATCTTATTCCCCGTTCAAACAAGCAAAACGAAACGAGAAAAAAGACGAGAAAGAACTCTTCTAATACTCTGTCAAAAATTCCCACGTGGCCTCGTTTTGGTACACACGTCGTTGTGTGAAACGACCCGGAGGGCGTCGTGCAGCACGCAACCACGTGCAAATATCGATTAGTCCATCGTGGGAGGACGATCGAGCTTGTCGATCGATCCCAGGGAATGTGTCAGGTCTGACCACCGGCCCTTACGTAATCTCCGTCGTTTCGTTTCAACGGATCATTGCGAAACATCGTCTTCGCGCAGGAGACGTGTCACGAAGGGACACAATATGAACTCTGAACAAACGGAGATCCATCGACCCTTTTTCTCCGATTAACAGCTGAGGTTACAGTTTTGGGGAACGCGTGAAAACTTCGTCGTTCTTACGAGTTTGTTGCGAGTGTTAATAATAAACTATTTGTTTGGAATTTCTTTGATTTTGAATACCAATAGTTAGTCTTGTTCGAATCGAGTAAAATGATAGTTGGTCTATTGTTCCGTCAAGGATTTTGATATATCGACGTGTCAAATTTAAATTCCACAAGGCAGCCCGATAAAAATTAAAATATACCGATATAATATACCGACCTCAGACGATCGTCTTGCAAGAAGATTTCGACCTCGGATGGGTTAATTGCACGGCTACGGCACGGACTTCGCTGGAAGACGTCCTCGATCGTTCAGCGGATATCGGATCGAGGACGATTCCACGAGGCTTCTTTTTGACAGGGGGCCGTCGCTTCATCTAGAGACGAAGTCCTGTTTACGTTTCTTCGAGGTCGCAGATTCCATTTTTAGAAGCTTCGGTTCGGCTGTCGCGTGTAGGACGCGATGTTGTTGTATGGCTTCTGCGTTTTGTAGGTCGTTGCCTGGTTGATTTGGATGAGCTTGTACAGATTTTATGAAGTTTCGTGGAGAGTAGAATG
This sequence comes from Bombus vosnesenskii, assembly GCF_011952255.1. Classification (NCBI taxonomy): domain Eukaryota; kingdom Metazoa; phylum Arthropoda; class Insecta; order Hymenoptera; family Apidae; genus Bombus; species Bombus vosnesenskii. The sequence continues at coordinate 491,796 of NW_022883050.1, forward strand.
GTAAGAGGTGAATGTGATCTTTTGAATCGAAATAAAAATCCATCTTTTATTCTACTTTTATCACAAATTGATTAACCTGTAGTTCTCTGTTGCCATTTATGGGATGTAAGAGGAGTTTGATTTAGGCAGAATCGTTCGAAGTAAAAAACTAACTGTTATTGTTAAAACAAAAGCCGGTAATACTATATTAAGGACTGATTCAACGGAATAAAACATACGAGATAACAGATCGCACTATGATCACATATACCAACACCGTGTTTCCGCCAAGTTTTCCTCATCGTATCCCGACATCAAACCAAAGAACATTCTTGTCCATTCAATGCAAATTTCAATCGAAATAAACACACCGTCAATAATATACGTGAAATGGACAATCAGTGGATCGTTCAAAAATTCTAGGCAACCATTAACTACTTATTAAGCCAATGACAAAGAGCAAAAAAGCTACGCTATAAGCTACATTGTAACACGTGTCTCGTATACAAAGAAGCTAAGAACCGCGATCAAATTCAAGTTATCGCCTGTTCGTATCGTCTGGTTCGCATAATGTCACTTAGGCAGCCGGATGGAACACGAACACGACGATATCGTATGTTTGTGGCTCTTTTTTTTTTCTTTTGAGGCCGATAGAAGGTGACGTGCCTGCCTGTTTGTCCCAGGAAGTCGACGAGGATTGCGCAAGCGCCATCCTTGTAATGTGTCTAACAACATAATGAGTGATTTCTTGCTTACTTTGTACGAACGATGTAATGGCACCGGGAGACGTCCAACATCGAACTGAAATTGCCTGTTACAGCGTGTTCGTTAGGCGACGATAATAACGGAATGCGTTTAAATGCCGGTTCGGTAAGGTTACGATAGTACGTCTCTTTCTGTTTGCGTTTACTACGCGATAGAAAAGGATTTGCCTACGTGAGAATCTTTCAATGGGTTGGATTTATGGTTCTGTGCCGTTCGATGGTTAAGTTAAGGATTAAAGCACGACTCGGCGATATTTCAAAGTTTTGAGAAATTAGTTTCATATCGTTGGAATATTTAAAGATTGTACGAGGATACGCAAAATGTCGATGTCGTTTATTAATTTTTACATAAGTTTAAAATGTTATTTATGATACAAAGTTGCCGTGTATTCTAAACAGACTGTACTTGCAGTAAAGTTTCCATTACTTTCATAATTCAAATATACCTATAGATACTCGGTTAATCTCTTCATCGATAACTGCAGTCATATTTACTGAAAGATACAAGGAGGCCTCTATGTTCCTTGAATCAGGTCATCTGCTTCGAGATTGACAGAGGACAGTCATCAAGCTTCAAAACATCTAACGCAGCTCTTCATAAAACACATTTCTAATTACACTTCGGCAGTCTGCAACCGCATTCGCTTAATCACAAAGAACATCTAACGTCTGCTTTCCCTCCGAGTATTCGTCAACAATTCACCAATCAAAACGTATAATCCTCGACTCCATTTCGATTAACCCGAGCCTCGCCGAACGACACCATACCCAGCCCAAAACTTTCATCCCCGACTACTCAAGAACGCTTCCATCCTCCTCCAAACCTTCGATTCCCATAACAATTCCATTACCTCGATCGTCCCGCCAACAACCCTTCGCCCCCCGAAATCAATCAAAAACCATCCCCTCGATCGCAAAGTTCGGAAATCACACGAAATTATCTCATAACGTTTCCAAAATCTGTCACCGTTTCGTCCAACGACCAGAACGCGTATGGAAGAAGACCATCTTTCCTAATCAGTGACAACGCTCGATTGCCGCGATATATCGCTACGGATAAAGGAAGAATCATCGTCGCGGCAGCAACGCGAGCACAGTTTGTACAGCACTGTAAACAGTCGGCTGGCGAGGTTACAGGGCGCGAGTAAATGGTATGTAAACCATGGCGAGCTCACCCTTGGCCCGGCCATCCCTCCTCGCACTCCGCAAACTCCATTAAAACATTATCCACGTGCCGATGCGCTCGGAAAATCAGACGCGACCATCCTGCCTTCGTGGCGTATTGATATTACGTCCCGGCATCATCGCGTCCCGGTAGCGCGCGCGCGCGCTCCTCTTCTCACATATGTATACCTACGACCATCGGTTATGTATGCATGCACTCGAATCTCCATTTCGTGGCTGCCTACCTCCATGATCGAACGCCCCTGTCGACCGGGTTTTCAGTTTTTTTTCCCCGTTTTCCTTTTTCTCTTTTTTCCTATCTCCTTTTTTTTCCTCCTCCCCCCGGTTTTGTTTTGGCTTTTTGTTTTAGAGGTCAAAAAGCTTGCGCACGCGTGAGTATATAGGGATTGTTGTTTTCGGAAAACGTGCCGTGTTTGGGAGGATGAGGACTTTTAGTTCGCTTGTTGTTTCGATGATCTCTCTGTATGTAGAATTATTTTTCTCTACCTCTTTTCCTTCCTTTTTTCCTTTTTTATTTATTTTTAAACGCTGTATTGGGAATATTTTGGGTAACGGGAAAATGTCTGTGGGAATTTGGGTCGATGAATGTAAAGTACGTGGTAATTGGTTTGTAACAGCGACGTGTTCTACATTGGTTAACAGTTCGTAAGATAGTCGTAGTTCTTTTATTGCAACGTAAATATAATTTACGTACAACTGTTCGATACGCGATACGAATGAAGTACAAGATAAATGGATATAATTAAATGGCAATTGCTATTAATACGACGAAACCTACTGTAACAAAATACTGTAACAAAATAAAACGAACGTTTGACAGAATGTAAATCAAGAATAGATATGAATGTAGATAAAAGGCAAAATATTGATTTTATTAATTAAGGATAGGAAGAATATCAAGGTCCGATGAACCGTTGAAAAATTCATAAATAAAACAACGATTCAACGATAAATGTCACGAAAATATGTGGAACGGGTTTAAACTGCAACGTAAACAGTGTCTTTTGTGAAACGCGTCGATACGCGAAAGCAAAAATAATAACGAACCGGAAATCCCATGAAATTCGACGGACGAACCGTGCGCATGTCTCGCAAAAACGCGTTCCGTGCCGCAAACCTGGATAACACGCGGTCGACATCGCGCCACCACCCTTCCGTTGACGTTCGTTCGTTGGAAAATTCGTTGTCGCTGGCAAAAACCACCGGCCTGATCCGCGAAAAGAGGAAAAATATAACAACAACGCGATGTCGACGGAAAACGGATCGAGGGTTCGATGAAACGCTTCGGTGAAATGTTTTCTGCTTTCGCTCGATGTCGTACGTTCGTCCTTTTTCACTGATATTTATCGAGATGACCATCAAAGGTAGAGGATCTGCAATAAACCTACCTGGTTCAAAGTGAAATTTTTTAATTTATGATTATATCGTTTAGTGCTATATAAAATAACGATATTGCTAATAACATATTATATAAATTTCAACGCCTAATTTAATTTGCCAATAAGTACGTAATCAATTTAACGCGTAAAGATTACGTGGGTCAGACTCGTTATATCGATCCAGAATATTAAGGAACTTCCTTCTTTACGTCTTCGTTATTATAGGATGGGAATGTTGATGGATGTCGGGTTATATATGAGAAATGTGTGTGGTGAATGTAACAGCTTCCCTTGAGAACGCGTTGATTTTTCTGTATCTATATATATGTATGGTTAGAAGGCATAGAAGGGGACAGAACATGGAGCTCCATCTGTCGACGGCACTGACTTAGTCTAGCAAGATTGAAGAAGTCTTTGCCTCTTTCAAAGACCCACGTCCCTGGCTATTCTCATGGGGAGCCCATAAGAAGTATCTATAACGTTTCTGGTCACGTGGAAAATGCTTGCCTTGGAATATAGAAACGTGGTAGAAAAAGTGCTACATAAATTACGTTGTTTAGAGATGAAACAATTAATTAAAAGGAGAGAATAAAAAAATCTTTCGTGTTATCGTTATTTAATAAGAAGTTGGTTAAACGTACAAGGCATTGTTAGTTTACCATAACAAGAACCGTCGTTGGTTTACATTCCTGTCATTTACATTTTACATTAGATATATGAATGTTAAGATACACATATTACCACGTATTACCTCATTTTACGACATCTTTAACAAGTTAGAAAAGGCTGCAAAGTAATTCTCAGGCAATTAAGATTCCATACAAACGTTTCCATGATCATCCTCCTCTTCGTATACGATAGACACATACTTCTTTCCTCCTCTGTTATTTCCCATTTCGATAAGAACAAGCAATAGAGCGAGTTTACTTTTGTATTTATATTTCCATGGCTTCTTCCGGTTTAAACCACTTCTTCGATCCTGAAAAATTAAGATAAGTTTTCTATTAACGAATTACGAATTTCATTAGAAATTGCAATACGATAAATACTTCAAATATGTTTTATTACTAACAATATTATTACTAACGACCGTGTCTCGAATTTGACTAAACAACCAATTACCTCTTGCTGCGAACTCCAATCCCAGTGCTCATCCGAAACACTCAAAGTTCTTGGAAAACGAGCAAACGAGCCCGTCAACCCATCCCCTGGCTATTCCCGCCTCTTACCCTTCCAGGGTAACAAAGACCCCCGTATTCATCAACCCTGAGAAAGCCCCTTCTAAAAACTCTAAAGCACCCGAGCAACTCGGACCAATCATGCAGCCTCGATCGTTCCAGAAACGATCTGGCTTTCCGCCGCGCGAGATCCCTGACTCGTCTAGGTGGCGAGATCGTCATCGCGGTTTAATTAAATCGAAAATCGGATAGTCATTAATGACAAGTGGCGCCCGATCGCGATGACTGGGTGGTTTCTATTGATCCCCAGGTGGGACCGTGGCGAGGCGAGCGTCCGCTCGTCATGGGGCCCGATATGCCACGATATGGCACCTACAGCGACCAGCGACAATCATGGCCGGCGTCATCCCATGACGCAACCACGCCGCACTTTCTCAATATTATCGACTTCGACAAAAAGGACAAGCGTTATGGATCCTCCCATAATCACCATCGCTTTCCCACCGTGCATTGTGCACGACAATGAGGGATTATCTCGCATTTCGGCAACTAATCGCTCGGTGTTAAGGTTAAACCGACTCTAAGATGAGTATTAGAGTGGAAAATACTGCGTTACATTGCCTTAACGTTTCGCGAATTTCATTTTCATGTGAATTTTCGAACGGTTAGGTTTACCGCAATTTTTGTTTTTACCTTGGTACATCTTTCGCGAATTAGCGAAATTTTACTAATTACGGTCGTTTTTATTACGTTTGAAGTATCGGAAATGACCTATCACTTTGCCTTAAAAAGTAGGTATCATATTCGTGTCTGTCAAAAGTAACGTCAAGACGTCACAGTTAACCATGCGCCCTTCTCAAAGCACCGCTTTTACTCTCATTCACCGTACTTTCATATCATTTACAAGTAATCGATCCCAGATGCTATCGTCGGTATACATCTGCTGCAATTAGAAGAATCAAAGAAGGTGGTCAAATCGGAGCTCTGATCTTCGAGACAACCATATGTTCCTCGCGTTACATAACTCACGAAACCTAACTACTCTCCATTAAAAGTGCACCATTCGTCTCATAACCTTCTTCTCCGAGATCTTCGCGTTCATCGTCTCGTCATTAAAAAGAAAAAAAAAAAAGAAGACAAAACGTCACTCATCAATCTTTCGTATTATCCGATAAACATCCGCCAGCCTATAAATTGTAAATCGTTCGACCATATCGATCAAGACAGAGATAGAAGCAGACGGAGAAGAGGTGGATTGACGCGTACCTTTTCGATTAATGTTTTCGTCGTACGCGAAACCCGACAACGATACCATCGGGAGAGGCGGTATGTTTTACGTGTATGATTGTATGTGCGTCTGCGTGGTAAGAAGGTCCATAAACTTTCGTGTCCCGAGATAGGAATCGTCAGGTGCGAAAAGCGTGACGGTTCTGGAGGGAAAGCGCCTCGAGACCTTACGGCCACCGTCTCGACGACTATATACGTCGGTGTCCGTGTCTCTGAGAAAGCAACGCGCTGCTTGGGCCATCGTGTCCGCGGGCGTTTTCCCTCGTGAAACTACGTCGCGATCGCTGCACCGTTCCGTTACAAACGACGGATTGTTTAACGTTTACGCGATACGCGAACGTATACGATTAGAAATTGGAATACGTGTATGACTATTATACAGAAAAATAAGTTTCTCTATCGCATCTTTTAACAAAGCACAAACTTAAAACTGATGCCAGGAAATTATAAGTCGAAAAAGAACGCAGATATAACCAACTGAGTAATGACAACTACCGAGACAAGTCGTACAATGCTGGCTAGAAGAGCAAATGGCAATCGCTGTTTTCACTTCTGTAATATTTAATATTGCCAATTATAGAAACTTAAGCATTAATGTTATTGATTACCTTGATATACTGATTTATACATTCCGATAAGATCAACTTTCAACTTTCCATAAAAAGAGCCGTGGTATGTATCTGATTTCGCAGAACAAATGCAGAATTCCTGTAATTTTTATTAAACAAAATACCCTTTTCTAATCCTATGTTTTAGACAATGAAAAAGGTTTTTTCCTACACCTTTAATTAACTATAACCGCATCATATTCGCCAGAAAACCAGATACTATTCACCTGCTATCAAATATTCCAAGTGAAATCACGAAAGAAAGCATAAGTGCATAAAACAAAGCTCGCGGTCCTCTGAAATCGCATCGCGTCGCGCCGCAGCAACGTAGGTATCACGCGAACAGCGATCGGCGTACGAACCGAGACACTGTGGCGGCAGCAGCAGGTTGATGGATGCCGAGTATTGCCGAGTCTCATGAGAAAATCCGGTTGGTGGGGATGCAGCGCGACCGGCCGTACATTCCAGCTCGCAGTATTGGTAGCGAGCAGAAGCGTATCGGTGTTAGTGGAACTATCGCGTCGCGGGCGCGCGCGGTGTGCGTGTGCGTCGGTAACGGTGGCCCGTAACGTTGGTGTGTGTTGGTACTTGACAATGGTGGGGGCAAGTCCGGTGGCGGATAGGGTGGGGGTAAGTAAGTACCCTCGGTGCCACGACGACCCTAGGTTGCTCGAGAACGATACCCGGAGAGACAGAAGCGAGAGAGACATACGGAACGGTCGGCGGAGCAGGCTAGAGGCCGCGAAAGACAGGAACAAAACGAAAGGACAGCAACCGTGAACGAGAGTGGGTGGGGGCATAGGAGGTGCGGGGGTAGGAGGTGCCACCGAGCGGGTCGCGTGGTGGGAGAGGTTTGTCCACGGTCACCAACACACGCGCTAATCCGCCGCGCAGCGAGAACGAACGAACGCGGCGGGCGACTCTCTTTCTAACCTGTCTCTTTTCCACTGTATGTTGCAGCGCTGGCGCGACTGTCGGCTGGTGGGGATGTCGTCTCCAGCCCCCGTGCCACTGGTAGGGAGGACAAAAGCGGCGGAGGGAGGGTAAAGCAGGCGACGCCGACGACCACGGTGACGACGACGACGACGACGACCGCCGCCGCGGCGTCGAGGGAAGGAGGAGGCGGTGGCGGAGGTGGCGGCGGAGGTGGAGGTGGCGATACGAATGGCAGTGGTGGGGGAGCGACGACCGGTGGGGGCAACTGTGGTGGGGATAGGAACGGTGGAGGTGGGGGTGGCGGTGGTGGTGGTGGCAGTGTTGGTGGTGGAGCCGATGTCGCGGAGAAGGAGGAGAGGCCACCGGCTTCAGAGAGTGTCGAGCCGACGGCCGCGTTTGACGTCGCATCTCTCGTACTCTACGGCTCGCGCGCACTACCGATCCGCCTTAAGATCTTGCTCGATCAGTTGTTCAACCAGTTGCAGCACGCGCAAGTGACACGTTTACTAGCCGCTTTCGGCTGGACGTACGAGGATTACACGCGGGGATACATACTGCAGGTGAGTCGATCCATTTCAAGAATCAAAACATCATCACCGAGATAGGAGTTTCTCTTTGCTCGCGAGATAGGGATAGACTGGGATCGGAGCGGACGAGACGGAACGAGACGGGACGAGACTGAACACACTGGACAAGGTGACTTTACGGGACAAAGTGCACGGGTCGTTCCGACGAAGAACTTTGACGATCGATGACGAGACCGCGTGACGGAGTGATGTGGATGGAGTAGAGTGGTCGAAGATCGACGATTTTTCGTTTGGGATTACGGTGATCGAAAACAAGGCAGTAGGGCAACGCAAAGTGACAGCGATGTATCAGACCGGCCGCTAATTCGACAAGTTTGATGGATACAACGAAGAAAAATGACAATGTGACGTCGATAGATTAGAGCAGTGGAGTGAAAAGCTCGATGACGGACGACGGACTGACAACCAAACAAAACCGACTGGTCGACGAGAGTTTTCATCTCAAATATAACAAAAACGGATAACGTAGTAGAGAAAGTGACAGGTAGTGTAGAATCCGATTCTAACATTTCTCGTATGTTGGGTTTCGATCTAAGTACGCCTATAGTTTCATCGATCCTATCCGACGACCATCGTCGAAACGCATCGATTCGAAATCAACGCCTAGTGATCATTGACGCAGCAAACAAATCAGTGACAAAATGACGTGTCTACATGTCGTTCTATTCGCGAAGTGTCGTTCCGCGGTTTCCCATCTGTTAGATGTCTATTCCTCGGTAGTGTCTATGAACTGAATCGACTAGAAATTGTGAATCGAACGCAAGAACCGCAAACTCTGTGAATCAAAGGGGGTAACAGGAAGAGAGGATGGAGTGAGGAAACGGTTTACGAGAACGGTGTTTGAAAGTGCATCGTGGAGAAGTGCATGGTGTACCCGTTACGCGATCATATGGAAGTCGTGATGGGAATTTCATCGAGGCAGTGCCAGATGAAGAAGATAGCATCAGAATTGTGCAAAGATCAATGGATCCCGAGAATTTGTGATCTTTCATTGAGAAACTGATTTGTCAGTTTTTATAAGACTGTGAAACTGTTCTGCGAGTGCTTAAAACAAAGTGCATGTGGAAACTAGAACAAGAATAAAAAGGTTTCATAAAATAACGACTGAAAGTTTGCTTCGAATCCGTAAACGTTCAATTGCTCGAGTTAGTATAGTCGGTGGATGCGCGATAGAACTGACAGTGATGAACGTAGTGTCGCGACGTGTGATTACTCATAGGCTGTAGAGACATTCGATTCGTGGAACTCTTGTCTTCGAATTTCTGAAGCTTTCCTTTTTACTTTCTGAGAATTAAACTTTCGTACGTAGGAAAATTATCGGTGATTGACGTAAAGTGTCGCGACGTGTGACGATCAATCGACTCTGAGAAAGATCTTCGAACCAGAGAACGCTTTTCTTTTATTTTCAAATCTCTTTCTCTTTACGTGTACCAAGAATACAACTTTCGTTTATCGTAGAACTGTCAGTGGTGAACACAGTGCGTGATCATCGATCGACTTTAAGGAATACCTTCCATTTATCTTTAATTCTCTCTTCTTATCTCCCAAGAATAAAACTTTTGCGCGTAGAGAGACTGCCAGTGATCGACGTAAAGTATTACGGCGCACGATTATCGATCGACTAAAAAGAAAAAAAAACCATTCCATGTGACAAGTATTCTTACTCGATTCTCAAGGTTTCTCCTCGCTTCTCGAAACAATTGATCCTCCACCGAAAAACATCACGAAATCAGCGTCAAAAAGAGGCTGTAAAGAAATCGATCGGAACGAAGGACGACGAAGCGTCGCGTCGCCATGGAATTGATGGTCGATCGGTCGTTTGATCAAGATCGAAACTAGAGGGAACAGAGAAAAGCTAAGATCGCCACACGTTTCTTGGAAACGTTGGCTTCGAAAATACGCGCGCTATGGTCGCACATTAATCTCTCTCGCGGTGCGTTATCATCGTTTCTCACTCTCTCCCTCTTTCTCTCTCTCTCTCTCTTTCTATCTATCTATCTATCTATCTATCTATCTATCTATCTATCTATCTATCTATCTATCTCTGTCTTTTTGTTTCCACTAGTGCGGCGGCCCGCTAGCGCTAGAAAATGGCCAGTATCCGTGTAAACTGAATTGCACCGATGTCAGCGTGAAATTAAAACGTATGGAAAACCGGTTCTCGCGGCCGTGTATCGTGCGCGCGCGCTCTCGCCTGTTCCGTGCTCGTGCTTGCCCGCTCGTCGCCTCGGAATTTCATCGACCGATGAATTCCGCGCGGACACGCCGAGATCATCTTCGATTGGCACAAGAACCGAAGAGAACTGGCTGAAAAGAGACCACTTTGCAAGAATCTGCGGGAAATCGGGTACGAATCGGATTGGAGATACAGGTGGTACAACAGTTGGAAGAGACTTCAGAGATGAGGATAAAACGCAAGAGTGATTGGAACCTTCTGTCGATTCCGCTCGATTAAAGTGCATCGATTGCCGGAGGTCCTGATGAAATTCCGATGGATTCGGTTATTTTGAAGCGTACAGTATAGAGAACGAAGGAGATAGCATCGAGGATAAGACGATATGCAATATACCTAAGAGTTGTCGAAGATATTTCCTTCTGTAACATGATCAACGTAAGTCCATTGTTTGAGACTCCGGTTAAAATTTGATCTTTGTCTTACAAATTCTGTATTTGTGTACATCGACACTTCGATTAAAACGCTGGAATATTTTAGCGAAGATTCGATTCTCCCGAAAAGTTTCTGTAAGGCGTGAATGGGTCGATGTTAAAATGCCTGGAGGAACGTAAGAATTTTCGAAGGTTTCCCATTGTTTGATTCGATTAAAGTGATTCAACTGCAAGGAAGTTTCCCCGGTGCCGCGTCGAGTGTCGTAGGTCGTGCGAACACATCACTGAAACTGGCGGAACGTGTTGAGAATACGAAGAGGGCGGTCCTCGTCCCTTCAGAAGCGCTTTTTCTGCGGCTTCGAGCCAGCCCGAGGGCGTCTCGCGCTCCAAATCACGCTAACGGGTGATTACAATGCCCGACAGGCGACTATTTCCTCGGAACATCCACCATCTAGCGATCGACCTCTCAAAAAAGTCCAGCTATCGATATCGATGCCAACTTATAGACCAATTAATCGTGTACAGAGTAAAGCTGTACAGAGCCACGGTGGCTCACGGCACTCAACGCGAACAGACATATTCTTCGCTATACTACTTCAATAATATCTAATAATATAATTGTTTACGATCTTTTGGTCGTAAAGACACACGACCGTTTCTCTGTGTTTGATGCAATATCAGGTCAATCCTTAATGATCGTTTTTAATACAATTGCTTAGAATTTTTCCACCCTAGAGACGTAACGCCGTTTTCCTTCGTTCGAAGTAACATTAGGCGGATTCTTAGTAATCGTTTTAACACATTCGCTGTTACTAAAATACGATTATATCATTTTTAGAATTTTACGCTTTTTTAATCACATATGTCTGTATTTTAAGTTGCATATACAATGTTTTTACCGAAACGCGCACGCAAAAACCCAACACTTACGTCAGCGGCATTATGTATCGCTGGATAATTGGAGCGACGCAACCTATGCGCCAATAGCAGCGAATGTGTTAAAATACAAAAAATGGTATACATTTGAAACCAGATGGGAGATATCGTTCATGTTAAATATCCTAGCAAAACTTTCTAGAACTTACTGAGATCTTTCGCTAGAATTTAAAGTCTTACTGAAACGGTTGCTTTTCTCTAGGCATTGTACGTGCCGAACGTACATCGAAAAGTACGTGCTTGAAAAGGTGTCGCGACGCCGCGCCGTAGAAATTCGTCGAACGCGCTAACGACGCATCGTGCCGATAGTTAGCGACCGAGCGAGAAAGTCCACGGATATTTATACAGGCTTAACACGCGAAACCGGAGTTACATTTGATACTTTCACTGTATGAGCTCCGGCGCGATGCGTCTTCGTCAGTTCGATCGAGAATGTAGAATAGTCGCGCACGATACGCGTGGAAATTCGAATTCCGATTAAACACCGATACATACTTTGCCCGTGAGTTCGCGCACGCTATCGTTGACGAGTAGCCAAATAAATTGTATAAAAGAATAGTGGATCTTTTCGACGTATAAATCGTCATTGCCATCGAGTATCGTTGTTGCAAAGAGAATCATTTTGCTCGACACAAGCGATAAGAGAGTATAAATAACGGTAAGAAAGTAAAAATGAACGATTGACGAGACAAAAGGTCGGAAAATTTTTAAAACAGAAATAAGAATTAAAGTCCTAATACCATCGAGACAATAAATTCGAAATCTCGTAAGAAATCAAACGATAGATCAACATCGTTATCCATACTGATAGAACGAACAACAATACTATGGACAGAAGTACGAACTTTATCACTTCGCTCCGTGCAACGAAGATTTATCCAATTTGATGAAGATCGAAGCGATATTTCGACGATTGACAGATCCATAATTGATCAGCGTCGTCGATTCATTTTCGATTATAACCACGCTGAAGTAGGCAATTCTTCCTGAAACCACGATTCCGCCGTGATATTCTAGGCAAATGTCAAGGAGAATGGAAACCTGTTTGCTTCCAACAGGATTAACGAATGGTCCGATGCGATCCTCGTGATCCGCGGTTCTACTGGAAATTCGATGCATAAAAGTCGCATTTAGATAGCACACGATGACAATAAGCGTCGTGAAAGCGCGTGTAAAAAGCGGATTCGAGGATGAAATAAGCACTGTCCGAGTATTGTCGGAGGTATCGTGTTTTTTTCAAGCTTGTTCTTTGAAATCCATCATGCCGTGATCGAACGCCAAACGAGTCTGCTCGATCGTGGACCGTTAATGGACGACGGCGACTCGATGCACGCGACAATTCCCGACCAATTATCGTGATATCCCCAAAGCGGGAAGGCGCTAATTCCGCGTTTCACCGGCTCGACTTGTCGCTTGTTACGTCGACGTTATCACCGATCGTCGACGAGATACCGACAAAGTTATCATTTTCGATCGGATCTTTTCGAGCCGTTTCGATCTCGACCATGTTTCTGGACCATCGTTGTATGGGTCGAAAGATTGCGTGCGAGATAATCCCATGGAGAAACAAAATTTCGTGATTTACGATGATCAATGAAGATCAATACTTTTTTTTTTTTTTTTTTTTGAAAAGAAGTTACTTTCAGTTGACAATTTTGGACTTTGGTTTGAAATGAATATTTATGGCGCGAGTTAATTTCGATGTGATTGAAAATCTCGAGTTTCTATTCAGGTAAAATTTCATTTCGCTAGCAGGTAATTTTAGAACTCAACTACCCTAGGACGTAATCTTTGTTCAAATTATACGACAATTCACTGTCATCGCCGCTTCCAACTTTGAACATCGAGCTACGCTCAACTTAACAAGCAGAGACAGCAGTCGTCGGCAATTTGTCGAGCGAAAATCGTCCCGAAGGTTTCCTAGAAATTATGTCGCGAGCGAAAGATAGAAAAAAGGACGTCGTTGGTCGGAATCGCGAAATTTATCGTTGCTCGATCTTTATTTTTCTAAGCGAAGGCATCGCTGTCAAACAGTGTAAAGGAACATTGGAGCTTGGACAATGTTATATACAGACTGTATTATCTTTTGTAATTGAAACGCTTCTTGGCACATACATGCTCGGCCACAGGCTTCAAAAATAGTTTTAGAACGCATTTCTTACGGTTATTTTTGCGTTCTCTCGCGTTAGAAGAATTAGAGGATTGAGTTTCCAGATAATTCGAAGAAACGTAACGAATATCAATGAATTTAACTTAATATTACTCCCGAGAGTTTAAAGCGACTTGTTAGTAATTTGCTATTGACAGAAGGTTCGAAAATATGAGAATTCCAAACGGAAGTTTCGCCTAGATCGTAATGGTGGCTTCGTTCGCACGAGTTTCTTCCTCCTACGCTCTTTTTATCGAAAGTGGCAGATCACTCACGATGATCGTGCTAATTATAGTATCCTGTTAAACGCTATCTATCACTGAGCGATAAACTCCTCGTAATGATTCTTCGATTGCCTCGAACAGCGCGTTTCGTTTCGAGTTCGACGAAATTAGTCGACATCAACCCGTAACTTTGCGTTTTAACTTAAGATCGGTAAGTGGAAGATTATAATATTCGTTGAATTTTATATCTTAATATATTTCCTTTTTTCACGATATTATTGCAAATTCTCAAACTAAACGCTTATAAGATTTCCGTGCAGGCATTTGAAAAAGAAGGAAAGATTTTTTTACCAACAGTTATATACGTCGGTAATAATTCGACTCCAAGATGGTTGATGAGGAAATATCACGTCACGAAAGCTTGATAACGACCGTATATTATTATACAAACGCTTCTATTCAACCCTGTGGTTGTTAAAAAACTATCGCTAACAATGTAGGCACGCACTACCTGGCTTCATTCGTTCCTCTTACGTAAGGACAAAAAGAAGAATTGTGAATCGATTATTTTCCGAAGACAAATATATGTTTGCAAATATTTATTCGTTTTCCAATTAGTTATTTATAAACAATTACGTAGTTGTGTAATTGCGAAGGTTGCGCACACATTTCATAAACACATATTACTTTTCACGAAACTATCGAAATCGTACGTTCCATAAGGCTCCGATAAAAGCACGTTTCCAAAACTCCGTGACAGTTTTAAGTTGGATCAAAGAAATTTCTAGATTCTTAATCCATAGAAGGGAAATCACTTTGATGCTATACATATGTAGCTATATCGAATCAATTCAACAATTACATAGGATATTAAACTTACAGTCGACGCTTGAAAAACTTTCTGCCAATAATCTGTCAGTTTCAAACTGAATCCCAAATAGTCCATTTCCTCCCATCTATCTGAACAACAGTCATCATCGATCCAAACGACTCTTCTCTCGAATGGATATGCGATACAGCTGAGTAGCTATATCTATCTTGATCCAGAACAAATTCACGAAAATAACTCCCATTAAATGACTTCGTCGATAGATAGATTAAACGATATTAGTCGCGTAGATAAATTTCCGCGGTGAAACGGACTCGGTACGTATCGGGCTATCTTCTTGGTGCGAGCCGGAGGGAGAGGTCGCGGACGTGGAAACGGTAAATCATATCGCGGCCGTGGCGGCGCGGCGTATCGAGCACGAGTTTCGCGGAGCGGAAGGCAATTTCGCACGACAAGCGGCGGCGGCGGCGGCGGCTGGCAATACGGCCGTGGAATCCGGTAGGGTTTCGCTGGGAGCAGAAGCGTCGCAGTTTACTGCGGATGCCTCGACGGAACGCTTTGGAGAACGTGAAACCGCCTTCAGCCAGTCGCGCATCGATTTACGAGCGAATTCTGTGCCCGGAGACCGCGTCGCGAATCGCTCGACCCCGAAGCGAGGACGTTCGAACGCGCATTCGATGACTCTTTGTCGAACGTGCCTCGATGCTTCGCTGTTGTTGCGCAGGAGAGCCAGCGCAAAAACGGGAATTCGTAGTAGGAAATGCTCTTAGATTATTAACGATTTATCGAATCAATCAAAGTTACTTCGCCAAGAAAACTTCCAAGGATCTAAATATCATCGCTATAAATCTTCGATTACCATATATTACCATATATATACATACGAGTAAAACTTAAAAAAAAAAATACTATTCCCAACGTCACGATAACGCGGCTGTTCGTTCTACTAAAACAACCTGATCATCTAGAAACCGTACGGTGGAAGACGAAAAGTGCGTATCGATCTTGAAGTGAAATAAGTCGATCGACCAGATGACGATCGCCGCTCGGCTGTGCTCGATAATATCTGTTCGATCGGGGATCGGCCGGTTTATTAGCAGGCAACGTGCGCGAGCGCGCACTCCCGTCGTTGACAGCCATAATTGTATAAGCTTTTTTCCCCCGTGGCGCGTTTTCTTCTTATTAGTGCGACTATTCATCGACCGGCGATTTTTCCCCCGTGGCCACGTCAGCCGTGAAAGGGCCGCAGGCAACCGTGACGAATTTATCCGCGAGCGCTCGGAACGGGCCGATTCCAGTGGAAAACGAAAGTGACGAGCCTGACGGATCTGCCACTGAGAGAACCCGCGTACCAACAAAGCGCCAGCGCGCGAGTTTTCACGGATCGACGTGAGTTTGGCGACGGACCGCGAGTCTTTTTGTCCGAATGGTCGATCAACGTTATTGGGAAATTTTTAGGCAGGATTGTGGAATCTTTTACACGGAAATTCTGACTTTTGTTAACTTTCCTTGCAATTTTAGGATATGTGAATGGAGTCGAATAGACAGTACAATACAAAGACTTTGAGAGGCTGTAATTGGATGAGAGTTAGAGAAGGATGGGATTGATCAAGGATGAATCAAGTTAGTCGATGAATCGAATTGATCAATGAATCGAATTGATCAACGAATCAATTTATCTGTATCAAAATTTTTGGTGTTAGGTTTAGGTTGTGAAGGAATTTTTGATATTTCTGTGGTTGAAGAATAGTTGAATAATAACAGACGCGCGAGATTTCCTCGGATTAACTGTCGATCAACGGTTGCGAAGACAATCCTTCTGAACCTGACTCGCTTCGGCGTTTCAGCATTTGCGTAGGCATCGTTCTTTTCGCTGTCACGTGCTCTTGAACGGCTTCGCGATGATCGCGATTACATTGACTAACCTTGCATTGTGAGTCTAACTGCGCTTTGCTCTTTACGAGCCTTCGATTCGATTTACGTCCCGAGCCAATGGAACTTCGTCCGACATGCCAGTCCGGAACGACGCTACGAAATACTTCACCTTTGACATTTTTAGCGACGTCCTTCTTCCGAGTTGTACAACGAGCCCAAAATTTCCCGAATGATCAACATTATATAAACTCATCAACGCTCCGTGTCATATCCAGTCGTACTCTACTCTAAAGTCTTTCGCGCAACGTTCAAACTCCAAAGAAGTTTACTTTTATAGCGAAAATTCAAACAGAGATCACAGGCACAGAAATTTGTACGTACACAATTCTCGAAATTCGCGTAAACAGAAACGAAAAGAATAAGGGAAATAAAGAAAAATACACACGCGCGCGCACGTAGGTTGGTCGATTCGTAGGATCGAAAGTGGCAAAGATAAGTAGACGCGAGGCGGAGAGCGGAAACCGGCAAAGATGGTAGCCCGGAGCCGATCGACCTGTCATTACTCCACCTCGATGGGAGCATGATCCAAAACCGTAAATTACAGAGCATTCCGGAGTGGAGAAGACGATGCACAGACTCGAACACGGCTCGATCGAGGGATCGAGCGACAGAGGGTGAAATAAGAAGAGAAAGAGTTAAAGAAGGAGGTGGGGGAGGCGGTACGACGCGATGTCGGATGAAAGGGGAGACGAGAAGAAGAGGATCGACGGCCCGGGTCGATCGCTCGAGCGGAAACGCGAAACCGGGCGCGCGATCGGCTCCGAGGAAATTAAAACTCGGACCTGGCGTTTACGTCTGTACTACCGATCCGTCGTGTTTGACACGAAGCACGAAGAAAAGGACAGAAGGAAAGAAAGGGATAAGGAAAAGCAGGAGATCAAAATTCTTCGGACAATGATACTCGCGCGTTTCGTTGATGGTGGGTCGCTGCCCGAATTGTGAAAAATTGGCTAGTGACATGGATCTTGGCAAACGCGATGATAACGATAAATAGTTTCTTGGTTGTTTCGCGAGTCATTAGAAGGACAAGAATTCTTTCGTCGCAGTGAATAGCGTCGAACGTGGTTGTTTAAGGAATTTAAGATAGTTTTGTTGCTTTGTCAAAAATAATATTTCATCGCATACGATATAGAATACAGAAATAAAATTAAATAGCCTAAAATTGCAACGTTTACGCGAAACTACAAATATCAAATCGAAGACGGAACGACCGAGAAGTCAAAAACAGCGAAAAGAACGGCACCATCGAATCGACCATTCTTTCCCGAAGATTCTCCATTTTATTTCGCTGATTCTAACGAAGAACCGCGATGCATCGTACGCTTCGTTAGGCGACGATCGTATCAACTCGGTTAGCGGGAAGTTTGCGTTAAGAAAAGCCGCGTTAATAGACGAGGCAGATTTCTTGGTCCGGTCGAATTAAAACGTAACGCGTGACGCTCCTAGCCGGAACGAACGTCCGTGGCTCGCAATCGCTGAAATGCAAACGCTTGTCAGCGGTATCGCGTTTTTGACGTTAATCATATTCGCGATCGAGTTATACAATACCTGTTTGTAACGAGCTGTAACTGTTAAATAACGAGCGCAACCGTTCGTTCGTTGTTTTCGATTATCTCTGTGTTTCATTTGAATTCATTTTTGAGAACTAAGATTAAGGATTTGAAAACTATTCTATTTGCGTTCTTAAATTCTTTCATTCTAAAGCTGATTCTTTAATGAACTAAATGGATCGAATATGAAATCTGAAATATTATTTAGGGTAGGATGAAAATTAGGATAAGAGATTTAGGGTCCTTGAGGTGCACTGTGGGTGATTTGGGATTAAAGGCTCGTTCGTGTAGGTAATTGATGATTAAAGGTGCTGGATGGAAAGTGTCGTGTAAGCGAGCGAAAACTCTGGCGTTAAGGTATTGGATAATTATACCGTGCAGGTTTGATATATTACGTGACAAGTTTAATATGCGAATAATTATATAGTGCTGTGGAATGGAGGTGACAAAGAGTACGAAGTTTTATATTGTGACGCTAAGCGCTCGGTATACGGACATTTTAAAGAGTTATGAATATGAAAAAATTATAGGGGCACGGTATTTCTCACGTAAAACTATGGCAATAAATATATTCAAAGATCACAGATCGACCTCGATTGCTATAGAATTTTTATTCTTTTAATAATCCGTGTCCAAATATTCTATTTTAATGGAAGAAAATGTATACTTACCCGGAAATGTAATGCCAGTTCGTGCAATTTAATGATACTTAATGATCGGTGAATTAGCGTCAAAATAGAAATGAAGGATCGACGAATAGAAAATTTATTATAACATGAACACCATTTGATTACATAATTAAAATAATTTCCTGTCGATCACCAAAAACCTAAAAACTGAGAAATATATTCTTTTAACGTCAGGACAGTACAAAAGATTGAACACGCATTCTCGCAATTGAAATTGGATATTTTACCCTTCAAAAACAAAAAGACAATGTCCAAACGACCAAGACTCGAGAACTCTATCCACGAAGATCCAAAACTTGCACAAACACTCCGCAGGCACACGAAAACCGTGCATCCTTCGATCGAAGCAACTGGCCAAGCAAAGATCCAAGCGGCCACAATCCAAACAACCGAGAACCAAAGAAGATTCCACTCCAGGAAAGCCAAGAACTCGATCGCGCGACCGACACCCAAACACTCGACGATCTTAATTTAGCCGTAACCGCGAACCAACGGATACCTTCGCAAATACCTTCGACTTGTTCGAAACTTCTACTTTGTTCTTTCTACCAAAGACGAGTCGATATCCATCGAACATATCCAGGTGTCACGATATTCCATATCGTCGTTCGTAACTCGTACGCCTTTCGATCTTACCAAATAACAACTGAAAGAAACTGGCAAATAGAAAACGTTGCATTACGTAACAAGGTTTATACGTTTTTCTGTTTCTCTTATTCAACCTATACAGACAGCTTCGAATGCTTTTCTTTTCAGGTGATTCTGCGATAATTTAAACAAATAGCAATCGGACGGCGGCGTTAAAATACGAAAAATTCAGTTTCTCAATTGAAATCTTTCTTCTTTCTAATCTCTTTCCCTACCATAAAATTCACACCCACTCGTCGTAGCGTCGTTCGTTCCAACATGCTCCGCTATATTTCGCGTGGAAATTAGCCACGTGTGTTTTTTCTTTTTTTTTTTTTTTTTTTGTTACTAAATATTAGAGAAAATAGGATTTTTCGAGCCGTGCAGCCCGAGGTCATCGGGAATTACCATTCCTGCCGCGATAATGGTGGCGTTAAACGCATGGATCGGGTCGATCAAAGTCACATTGTTCATCGTTGGACGATGAATACTTCCACCAGCGATCATCGTTCGGACGAAGTACATAAAGAGTATCGTTGGAAAGTAGAAAACACGACGCTACGAGGAAAAGGAAAGAAGGGAGAAAAAGAAGAAAAGAGGGAAGAGAAAAAAAGAAAGAACTGGAAGAAGGATGAAATTCGCCGCGATATCGATCGTTAATGGCCGGTTCTCGATTCCGGGACCGTGGTCGCGGCGGAACAAAAGGACCAACGAGTATTAACGATCGAGGACCGCGAACTGGCCGATTCGGTGGCCGATCCCGCGGCTCGATAACGTTCCACGGGCCTTTTTTCTTAATGTACTAATGCGTAATGCCAGTGTTTAATGCCGTCTGCGCCGCGTAATCACGGTGCTCTCCTGCGGCTGTAACTGATTGAAACCGCCGCGTCCTCGTGCTCTTGTTCAGGCAAAAAGGGCGCCGCGAAATTGCCCTGAACCAAGGGATAAACGGACTGGACGCGATACCGCTTCGAGATTCCGCGTTCGTTTCCTTCCTTTTCGTCCGCGGTGTCATCATCCTTTTCCCTTTTCAAACGACCACCGATTGGTAACTTCCTTTCTGGCCGATATGGATTCCACTTGCTGCTCTCATGAGACTTTCCATTATCTACGTTATTCTCTAATGACGAATAATTTTTACTCGAGATATGCTCGTATGTTTACCAAGTTTAAGAACTGAGAATATGCAATCCATTCTACAGAGAACGTGTTAAGTAGTCGTGGTTTTTTTTTCACGCGACTTTAATACGTTCGAACGTTGCACGCAATAATGTGTAACAGTTTAAGTAACAGAAGCTTTTAGCACAAATGTATGTTGTAAGAAAACATCGGTCGATCGCGAATCAATCTTTATTAAATTTTTGCACAACCTTCATAATATATCGAAGTACTTTTATCGCGCGCGCAAACAAAAATCAACGTCAGGAATTATTCCACGGAGACGTAAGGCTATCCAGGCACTAGCGACAAATCTTTGTTAATTATATGTCATAATAGTTATACATATTAGAAGAAGAAGAGGAAATTGTAGTTTTGATTGATGCGAGCCAGAGCATAACGTCATATACAACTACTGAAAAAAGTGGATCAAGATTGCACGAATACTTTCGTTACACTGTATTATTTTTCCTTCGGTAACTTTCGGAAAAGGATTACTCCACACGATAAAGTTGCTACCACGGTTCGTCAAAAATTGTATAATTGCGTGACACGCGTAAGAAACTGATCATCGTACAAGAGACGTGGTTCGTCGACAAAGTATTTAAATTTCGAAAGGAACACGCCAATCACGATAATGGAAATCTCGCGAAACAACTAGCAGCTGAAAAAAAGCTGCAATACCAAAGTGACCGACTCGTGGAAATCGCGCGTAATTATCGAAACTGCGAAACACGGCATAAAAACGCTTCGAGTTCGTATTTTCGATCTCGATTATCCCCGAAGAAAGCACGCGAGACTATTTCTTCGTCCCCGAGCATCGAAATCACCCGTGTAACACCTCGAACAGAGACCAATTCGCTTACTTGCTTACGTAACAAATCAACGTATCCCATCGCTCGTTCTTACACGCGTGTAAAGACGAGTACCGCCGATGTGAAGAAAGAAAACAACGAAAAAAAAAAAAAAAAAAGAAAAAAATTCCAAAGAAGCGAAAAAGGCAGAAACCTTCTCGGACGGAAGGAGAAACGCAGTAACCGGCCGAAACGGAGACAGAGAAGAACGGTTTTGACTGGTGGGAGGGACAAGGGGAAAGAGAGACTGCAGGTAGCTGCAATCCAATTTAAAGGCGGATATCCACGCGAGATCTTCACGATTTCTACACACGAATAAGACAGCGGGCACCGGCCGTGAAATCATATGCGGTGTCCAGTCACGGATGGCATTGCCGTCGATCGGTGTTGTCTCTCCTTTCGTAGGGAAACGCGAACTGGCGGCTCCACTCGTTCGCAATCGCGCCGATAGATGGCGACAGCGACCGGGAACGCCAACAGCGAGCGAGCGAGTCGTTTGGCGGCGATTTGGCCGGGACTCGAGGAGTCGCGTTAGTTCCGCCGGGGCGCGTGCCCGCGCTACTCTGGTTTAAAAAAAAAAAAAAATGATAGAGATCATACGTCAGTTTTGGATTTGCGATAGGAGTATATTTTATTATTTGGCACGTGGTGAGGAACATCTTAGGATCGATAGGACGTTGAATTGAAAGTATAATTTTCAAAATATAGCCCGACGTTGAATATCTGTTTTATTCTATTATTATAATTTTGTTTTATTAGTGTTGGAAATCTTGCTTAATAACTGTATTAAAGGTTAGGAGTTAAGGCAACAGGATGAGACTCGTTAACTAACACAAAGGAAACATAGCTGAATTTATAATATCCGTTCTTTATTTTATGCGTTCACAGCCCATCATCGAGTTTCCACATAGATATCAGAAGCTTCGCTGCCAATTAACAGCGATCCAGAAACGCTAGTCCCGTAAAAACAAAGAAACCTCCTACGTGTGCATAGAAGCCACGCGATATTTAAACTCGGCGTACCGAGCAACCCGCTGTTGACCAGTCCTGACACCATTAAAAGAGGATAAGAAGCAGAAGAAGAGTAGAAGGAGATGAGAACAGATAGTGAAAGGAGATACACACGATAACTCTATCAATGACGCAAGGGATCCTTTTGGAGAAAAAAGAATTTATTTTTGAGCTTCGCGGAATCCGAAACGGATACCGAACAGACATAATACGTGGATGAAAAATAAGTGGAAACGGAGAAGTCCGTGTGCCACGCAGATTTTCCTAAGAGCCAAGAGGTCGCAAATAATGAGGAAAGTAACTGGCTATGCTCGTAAAAGTTGATTGGACGGGGCGAATGAAAATAATCGCTGGGTAATAAAAATCGCGCCGAACGATCGTTGAAATATTGTAAGAAAAAAAAAAAGAAAAAAGAAAGAGAAAGAAAGGAAGAAAAAAAGATCGTTTCGTGCGAGAGAACCGCGATGGAAAGCCCCGCAGTCGCGTCGATAACGATCGAACAATTTCACTAACGCGACCAGAGTGTAACCACGACTGGTAATTGCCAGGGACTTAATTAAAGGACTAATTGGGTGCCGATGGAAGGACGACGGTAAACGCCCAACGAATTAAGAACGTCCGACGATGCTGCGTTCTTGCTTAATTATGCAGGCCGTGTATCAATCTTCCACCTCCAGTCTCGATCTCGCCGCGTTCAGGCCGGGAAAGTCGAGCCTCGTTGACGGAATACCGCGCGTTAATTATTATTTCGTGTCACACGGTTAGTTTTCTACGTGTGACTTTTCTTTTGGGTCTTCTCTTTGACGGGTAGATTTTCGGTACAGAGCGACATGATGTTTTTTTCCCCCTGTTTCGTTTCTTTTTGGTTGTTATTTCGTGTGATTCATTGGTGGCCAGATTGAAGATTATGCGCGGGAACGTGTGAGGAATGGTATTAAATTGTAGATTTATACGAGATGAATGCGCGCTTTCTTTTTCTTGTTTTTCGAACAAGCAATGGCGCTCCGAACGAGCTAATTGTGCTCGGTCCATTCGTTACGACGCTATTAAAACCGCCATCAGCAGATCGTTATGTCACATTATTAGTTTATTTTCAGAGTTTCTATGAAATCAGATTGCGCCATTATTTCGATAATTAACGCTCTTAACGAACTCCTTTATGTTCTAATAGAAAAAAAAGAATAAAATAAAATAAACACTCGACCCTGGAAATTCCATGGAAATTCTTTTCCTCTATTAAGATACATTTGTTAATTAAATAGAAATAAAATTATCAGCGCTGTTGTCTCTGTGTTTTTGGATCAGAGCGTATCAGATACGTCCAAGTGTCACGCCAAACGTGTTTCGTGTCTAAAGCACGTTTTACGCTCTCTACTACGCTCTCGAGGTCGATTAAAATATTACGTAATCTTAAGTATAACGATACGAATTACTTGATTCAAAGCTGAGTACTTTAAATGTGTAATTATACAGCACTTAGGAGACAATCGATTTAATCCGTCGAACGATTGGCAAGAAAATCATCGAGTTTCTTCTAAGCAGAATAAGCGAAAACTGTTCAGTAGTAGATATTGATTACTTCCACGACAAGTAAACGCGCTATTCAACGAGAAAAACCTAGAACATGTTGCGCAACGAGGAGTAAAAATTCAAAATTAGAAATTAGAAACATTCCGTCAAATGCGATAGATGCATGTCAGATTCCTGCGTCGTAAACAGCGGACCATCGCCGCTCCAAGCGAAATCAATCGTAGCGAATTTTTTGCTCGCGCTTCTTGTTCTTTCGATCGATCAATTTACCCATGCGAACTAATCAAAATAATCGAAAGCCGTGCAAAAAGCCAAGCCAGCGATAAACCGTTGCGAGCGTTTTCCTAGAGGCAATTCGAGCGGAGGATTTTCGCGAAGCGCAACGAGTCACGCGCCTCGCGCTCCGTTTCCGTGAATAATGGCGATTGTGCGACCGATTTCATTAGCCTGGGTGATTTTTCCGTGAGAAGACGGCCAGAGGAGACCCCGTAGCACGCGGTCGTGCCCGCTGCAAGCGGGTTAAACGCGATTCACATCGTTCCGATTCTCACCGCGAGCCGTATGATTTATTTTTTTGTTTAAATTACGTGCCTTCCTAGTCAGGCGTTTCCTTTCCTTTGTTTACGTCGCGTAAATCTTGCGGATCGCCGAGCATGATCGACGACACGAGGGGAAACTGAAGGGTGGGGATGAGTTTGCACAAGCTGATTCGAAGGAAAACAAGGAAAAGAAAAGGAAAGGAAAGGAAAGATTCATGCGTGGCGTCGACAGAGGCGAACCTTTTATCGTCAGGATGATCGCGAAATAGAACATTATGAAAATTTAATTGGAAATGTTCCGTGAAAACAGAAGCCGCCGCAGGTTTCGAAGGGAAGAATTGTTATATGCAAATAATTAAATGAATTTATGGTCGATGCGTAACCGGGGTACCGCTTCTTTTTCTTTTCCTTTTTCGTGGGAAATCTTTGGCCACTTCGGTGTATTTAGCGTCGTATTCTGCTGCAGGTTAAATGCTTTGTATTCGAATGGTTCTGTAATCGTGTATTGTTGGTGCACCTGTTGTACTATTAAACAGATGAATCTACTTGATTTCATTCAGATTTCTAAACTAGGATTATTTAAATATATTGGCGACTTTCAACGAACGGTAAACCTATCAATCGACAAACGAACGGCTTAATTTATTAAATAAATTTATTTTATTTTAATACCGCGGTCTTCCGTAGGATTATGCAACAACTTCTTATAAATAGCGCATCTTTTATTACGCCTCTTGTGATTTATGAAAAAAAGATAAAAGCTTGCGCGTAAAACGATACAAGAAACAGTCAATTTATATAAGTTCTTCCTGGTGATATTTCGAAATTGCGTTTCTTCGCTATCTCGGTGACAAGAATATGTCCAGGAAGAGAAGCTTAGATTCGCGATGGCCACAATGTAAAATACGCAAGAAATAACCGCACCCGGGGCGATTTAAGATACAGTAAATGACGCATGAACGCGCTCGCTGACAGTGACGCTGCCAGCTTGATGGTAATTTCGTCTCCTCTCTATATACATATATACCTACATTTTTCATCCATCTTTAAACGCCATTGGCATTAACGTGACTTCTGAAATCAACGGAACTAGTAAATTTGATAAGACAAAAAATTCGCTTATAATTTAACTTTTTTGCCACTTTGCCGTAGAATCTAATATCGCTGCTACGATGGTTGCTTTCGGTGTTTTTACACGGCGCAAAGAATCCTAATCAAGAGTAGAATATGTAATTAGTCAGTACTTTAGCAACGTCTTTGTTCCGCTGTACGTAACACGATGTATATCGCGTATATATACACGTAACTATCGCTGTTAATTCTGGCGTGCGTATTTACGATCGGTTTAATCAATCGAAATACACTCGTCCGACCAAGATCTGTCGTTACTCGCTTTGCGCAATTAGAAATTTTCAAAGAAATTTCAATATACGATGAATAGATGTGACAATTGGAACGATAGAAGTTCACATTCGGACGAGTAAATTCGATTAACAGAAGCTCGTTTATTCACACTAGCTAACACTTTGTCCCTATAAATAGAATTGTACGGTACACGTAGAAAAGAACCGTCTATTTAGCTTCGCTGAAACTCCGTGCCACCTGACAATTATCCTCGCCTTTCGATTCCCGTTCTATCGAAACCGTGTCACCTGAGTATTCCGCGCGAGCAAAAAAACCACAACATTCCATCTGAAAATAACCCACTGTTCCAAATTGATACCATCGTCGGACCGTGCGTCACCTTTCTGAAACCTAGTTCAACAATGCCTCTGTCCAAACGAGCGACCGACGCAACGGTTCAACGTCCTCCTGGTCTATTATCATTATCATTATCCCATCAGCGGTCGTGGAAATTAATAAAATCCCCCGGACGTAGGGATAAGCAGCGCGACGTTCGAGTTCATCGGCCAATTTAAAGGACATTAGATGTCCCAAAAAGCGGCGAACCGCTCGACAGAAGAGGCAAGAAACGGCTGATCGCCCGGAGGAGGCTGGCCTCGCGCAAAAAGAGACATTCTAGCGTGCGGAAAGATATTACCGATTATATGGTATCAACGGTTTAGCGATTGCTCTCACGTACGCGTGATTTCGCTAATTCGACTGTTACCGCCGCCCCTCCGGCCCCGTGTCCGCTGCCTCTTCGATCATTACCAACCTCTGCCTCCGAGCTGTTCAATTTGCTGTCCCCTGAATCCACTCCAGTCCGTTTCGTTTCTTCTGTCTGGCCATGGCTCTCCTTTCTTTCGTATTTCCATCTTTTTTCTCCTCTCGTCCACTCTCAAGCGGTAGATTTGTTGCGATTCGAGTAACTCGTTGTATTTTAACCGTTTCGAGGCTCGTTCGATGTGGAAACGGTGGAACGTGCGGTTAGTAAAGTGTTGGCTGAGTGGTTTGTCGCGAGGTTGAAGGGTTGCGCCAGTCGTTCGTCGTACTAACTTTAGCATAACTCGTCGCACGGTGTAATTTGTGCGCGCATAACGTATTAGATAGGTATAGCAAACTTGTTACGCGATATATCACAGCTGAAACTGGGCAAACGAGAAACCATCAGCCTCGAAAAGAATCGTCAATGAACGAATTAAGCATCGAGCCAAAATTCGGTTCATCCCATTGGAGATTAATCAAATCACAATGAAAACCTTCTACGTTGAACGTTTTAAGAATTATCATCGACGAGCTACAACGGTTCGCAAGACGATAAAAACCTCTTGTTCCCTGGAAGTCTCCACTTTCACCTTCGAACAGTCGTGTTCAGAAAAACAACGACTCATTCTCCGCCTCGTACTCTCGCCTGTTTCCGGATAATCACCTTCCAAAACTCGCGTCTTTCAGCCGGTTCGCGACTTTCCCACACGGATTTTCCTCGTTTAGTCCGATAGTCTTCGTTTCTTTCGTGGCAAATCGCTCGTCCTGGGCGAAGTCGTGATGGTTCGCACGTGTGCGTGACCAGCGGAGGTCCGCCGGGTGAAAAGCAGTTCCGCGAAACGACTAAACGCTCGTCGTTACGTGAAAGGAACGCCTAAACGGTTGTGTCTAAGAACGCGGCCGGTACCGTGGGACTCGGATTTAATTCCGCACGCGAGCTGATAGGAATCCTCTTGCTTATAGGGTGGTTACACGCTGCAGAATTGCGGTTTTTCGATGAAGTGGAATTTTTAGGGTGGTTGACAGGGTAACAGCGATGGTGATAACGTTACGCGTTAAATTGCAGGAATAGAGATTGGTAGTTGATAATTTTGCAAACATCACGTAGAATTTTTAAGATTTCAAGATTTCTTTCGATTCTTTTTATACTACGAGCTACACGATACTCATTGGTACACGTATGGAGAAAATCGTGTTATATTTTAATATACGTAAAAGGAGCGGCGAGATCTCAGCGACGAGTAAAAATACTGCGAAACTAGGAAAATCGCACTTCAACGTAACGATATCTTGAATTAACAATAACCTATAACAAATATAAAATCCAGCAGATTGCCAGGTTCACGAGTATCGCGCCTACGTGTCACCCGTGATTACCATAATTTTCACAGCCAGTCTCCTAGATCCCATAACTGTAACCTGCTCCTTCTCTCGTCAATTCATTACCAGAGGTCGGCACCGATTGGTCGTGTCGCAATTAGAACGTCGACCGGGAATAATAGAGGCGTTGAACGGTCGACGCGTTCATAACGTAACGTCGAACGCAGCTTCCGTCCAATGAAGTATATTTAGCGGTAGTCGGTGTAAAAATCGCGCAACGTCGACGAACGTCGACGTTTTCGCACACCGACTAATATTTACCGATTTTTTGGGAAATTTTTCGTCGTTACGTTTCGTTTTAATGCGTCTGTGGTTTTTGCGCTCGAAAAACGTCTTTTTTCGCCCATTTTTTCTTTCACCGCTTCTTTTTTACCAGACTCGGTGGAATCTGAAACTGGAAATTTATTACTCGCCGTCGCGTCGCGGCACAAGTTACAGGACGTTTTTTCTACGGGTCGCTTAATGAAAAGTTAATCTTTGTTCTACAGGCTGGTAACGAAGCGACGCGGAACGTTTTGCACCAGAGTGCCACGGAATTAGAGACTTTTTGGTGCTCGTTTTCTTGTTCCCACAATTGATTAACGATCTTTTAAAGAAACACTTGACGGGATCGTGTTAAAATTCTTTCGTCTTAAAATTCAGTTTTCTGCGAGGTCAGTGTCCTTCTTCTCGTGTCCTGGACGTGTCCCGTAATTCTCCATTCGTAATTTGTTGGTGCGCCCCGTTACATGCCCACGATGAATGATTGTCATTCGAGTTTCTCTGTTAGCAAACTCCACGTGTTAAAACGGACAAAGAGATTTAGATCTTTTTAATTGGATATCGAGAGAGCTTTAGAAAATTACGTAGTAATCGTTACGATTATTTGGAACGTAACGCGTGAAAACGTCGAACGCTCATCCTACGTACGAGTCGCGATCCCAATGATTCTCGAACGTGACAAAGAGAAAATGGCGATTGTCTCGTATTACAAAGTCGCGTTGTATTCGGGAAAGCCTTGCGCGATTCGCGTCGCCTCGCGTCAGCGAGCTCGGTGCGAAAAATAACGCGGCGTTCGCCTCGAATTTCGAGTGGCGTCGCTGAAACGAGGGTTTGCGACGCGGCGCTGCGTCGTTTCGCGGCCGCGTGTGCGTGCTTGAAGAAATATACAGCGGGACGCGAAAAGCGTCGCGCCGCGGTGCCGTCCTGCGTTACGTCGAGCCCGTCGGTATGCGTAAATATACAAGTTCGACGCCGACAGGGACGCTCTATATATTCGCATTGGCCACCCTGATTTTAGAAGGAGCCGTGACTACCTTCCGGTGTCGATACGTGACGTTCCGGCTACGCGAGACCCTCCAAACTGGATCACAATAACAAAAAAATTATACGAAAATGCCATCAAATTGAAAGAAATTCTCTGCTATCTTTTTCCTAGCTTTCTTCACGGGAATGTAAATTTCTCCCGATCAGATCATGGATATTGGAATTCTCCATTTTTATAGAATTTTTAATATATTGAAAAACAGCTTCGACTATTAATTATCTCGGTAATTGAAAAGTCTGGTGACGAAGCATGAACTGGTGTTTCTCGTTCGATCTTGGATCGATCTAATGTTGGTGCAAGAACGATCGGTTAATCGATCGTTGAGAAGTGATCGTGACTTTTGACGGAATTCCATGGAAGAACAGGTGTATCGAAATCAAGAACACGAAAGAGAAACCGGCGACCTTAGCTGCGGATTTTGCGAGTCGATTCTGGAAGCACGTCGCTGGCTGACAATGAACGGCAACGAGGAAGTGGAAAAATACTAAACAACGGAAATTGCTACTTTCTTCTTTGGGATGTGTGCGTACGTGGATTTGTTTTCTAAATCGAGAAGAAACGATTTCTTCTCGTTGAATTAAAGATGTCTTTACGGTTGTCGAGACGCTAACGAGGAAAATAATATATCGTTGTTGATTGAAGATTCGGATGCGTATTGGAATGGGAGATGCCTGAAGAACTTTACCGTACGAAACTATTTTCTTTTGCATTTACTATTAGAAAGCTCGTAATCTTGTATTTCGTTTCTATCATTTTTCTTTCTCTTACTAGGTACATAGTTGTTGGCTGTAAAACGCTCTTCGAACAGGGTTCTTCCTCCGACTGTGTTTTTCACGCGTAAAAAGAATGTGTAGAACTCATTAGATGGCCACATTGGCCACACTAACGAATCAATTAGCAGAATTTTGTCTTCTTCCTACGCTCTCCATCCACCACTTCTTTGTTTTTGAAATGTACGAGAAATTCAGATAACCGAAGTCTGTCCGATAATTACGTTCTACCTGCAATGCTACTTTCCAAATTTGCGATTCGTATAATACTAGTAATACTACGATTATATACAGTTATTTCTCCTTTCCAGTATGTCAACAAATCAGGAAAGAAAATTTTCTAGCACGAAATTTACAATTAAATGGAGCACCACTTTTTAATTGAAAATTTCAGTTTTCAATAACAGTTTAATCTTCGATGTCGGTCTCACTCCCTCGCGGCGTTAACAACGTTTGTTATCGTTAACGAACAGGATTGCCTTGTCGATAATTTCAGATTCTTGTTAATCACGATCGATGAATCGTACGCAACGTGGACGTTTCGCCGCGACAACTCACCTAGAACTAATTGCGTTAAAGAGAATAAATTAGTTCGATTATTCGTCGATCCGTTCTTATTAATCGTCCTGTGCACATGGTCATTACGTAAGCGGCCTTCCACGCTACACGAATAAAGGAAGCGTTTTTGTCCGGACAAGGAATTATCATAAAGCTGCTTTTTATCTCGTAATTAGGGACGCGAAGAGAAGGATTTGCCTCCTTTTATTTAATTTTTTTTTTTTTTTTGTCAAGTCATGGTAAAGCAGCGTAACACAATAATGTAATCAGGAGAAATTGATCATAAGTCGAGGATAAACAAGAAGTAACAAGTTAGTATCGAAACGGCTCGGCAACGGATTGGTTAACGTTCGATTATAGGTATAGAAATCGCTAGCAATACGGACCAAGTCTATTAATACGATTGCAATTCTAATTCCTGCAACGCTTCATTGACAGACGACCGTGACACACAAGTGTTTTTGCGGATTTCACGCTTTTTCTCGACGCTTGACGTCACAGTTGACAGTTTAGTTTGAATTTATAATCGCGCTCCGGAATTTCCGGAGTTTGAAACTTATCTACGAACGATCGGTAAGCGTAAAAAACTGAGAATTGTTAAATATTGCGAAGCACGTGTGATACACTGAGAGAGCAAGTGGCTATTACAGGAGTAAAATATTTATATCTTAAAATAAATAAACATTTATAAATACCATAATTCTTCTACGGTGTGTTACGAAAGAATTCGCAAGAACTTTCGCGGACGTGCACTTGGTACTATTTGTCTGTAAACACGATATTGACCGTAAAACGCGGAATTACAAGAGGAAGCGAAACGACTTCCGCCACTTTGCGTGCGGCACGTAGCTAATCTCTAATACGTTATACGGCGTTTACAGTTTGAGGACTATTCCGGGATAATTGTCACGCGTTCCTAGAAGATGTAATTTTCTTCTGACATCCTTACGTTGAACTCGATCTTAATTGCAGGTTCGTGAAACCGCACTTCTATGTATTTTGCCATCAAAGTACTACGATTAATCCTTCTGATCGGTGGCGATTCATAGATTTATAAGGATGTTGAAATGTAAATGATAAACGAAGAGATATCCATGAAACGTAAGGGAAACGCGATATGTTAGTTCCAGTTAGCTTTGGATTAAATTATTTAATTTGTAGTCCATGTTGCTTCGTATCTTAATTCAGATTAGAGCAACCTAAAAATAACGAAAGATGAATTTGTTGTTTTGCAGGATTCGCAGAACGGCCCGGTGCTGGACCGATGGAGCATCTGCTCTCCTGAAGAGGAGCCGCTGGTACTACAGCAGTTCCTCAGATTCGCCGAGACGCGTCCATTCGTGCAGCAGTTGCTGCTGGCCGCCGGGACGCCGGGGACGGATGCTATGTCACCAAGCAGACGACCTTCGCCGCCGACGATGCCACTAGCACATTTACCACCACCTCTACACCTACTCCACTGCGGTCTCCCGCCTCCAGGCTCGAGGTTGCCACCTCCTCTGCCACCACCGCCGCCGCCACCCTCCGTCTCGCATCCGTCGATGTCGCCCACGGCCCAAAAACACTACTCATCTTCGTCCGGTGGAAACTCCGCAGCGGGGGTGACGAGTAACGCGAATTCACCTCCGAGAAGTCTAGATTCCCATCTGACGGTATCACCGCTCAACCGACTGCAGAGCATGCAGCCATTCGACTTTCGGAAGCTAGGAACCTTAGGACTGCCAGCGTTCCCACCTCTCCCACCACCACCGTCGGCCGAGCAGCTGTTGCAAAATAGAAAATCCATGAGAAATCCACAGAGCCCGCACAGTCCGCCCCACCATTCGAGCAGCAACCAGCTCCAGAGGCCTCACATGCCGCCCGTAGCGCCTGTCTCTTCTTCCGCGCTTAATTTCGGACATCCGCTCTCGGTGGCGGTGTCTTCTGGTGCTCTTCCACCCAGTTTCCCTACTCATTTTCCACCACCGCCAATGGGCAAGTCGTCAGGCTCGGTGACAGGCATGACGGCGCCCGCGGACGTGCACAGCGGAGGCGAGAAGAGCAGCGAGTTTGGTTCGGAGGAAGACGAAGAGGACGACGAGAATTCGGACAGCGCGTTGAACCTCAGCAGGCGCGACTCCATGTCTAAGCACGTTACCGAGCAGCGACACCCTCCTCCACTACCTCTCCAAGCTGCTCCTTTAGGCAGGCCACCCGGAATCCCCGGAAGAAAGCCCCACTCGCCAGGCAAACGGCCGGGCAGCCAATGGGGCGCGTCCGCCAATATCCCTCCGAACCTCGGTACTCCATTCATCAATCCTACCACCGGGAAGAAAAGAGTGCAGTGTAACGTCTGTCTGAAAACCTTCTGCGACAAAGGCGCGCTCAAGATCCACTTCAGCGCGGTACATCTACGCGAGATGCACCAGTGCACCGTGAAGGGATGCAGCATGATGTTCAGCTCGAGGCGATCGCGCAACAGACACAGCGCCAATCCAAATCCAAAACTGCATTCGCCTCATCTGCGACGGAAGATCTCGCCGCACGATGGCCGCTCATCCATGGCGCACGCGCTCGTTTTACCACCCCAAGTGGGTCTACCTGTTCCAGCTACCGGTCTCAACCATCTTCCCTTCGGTTCCTTTCCGTTGCTGACTCCACCTCCCGATCTTCGATCGCCAGCTTCGCTGTGCGGCCTCGACTTCAAACACCTGGACTTACAGTCTCAGAGTCAAGGTAGACCGGGCTACGACGAGGCTCTACAGCAGAGGATGAGCGCGAACGCGGGTATTTCGACGACCACCGCGCTGACTACCGCGGGCGTGGCGATGACGACCGCTGCAGAGACGCCCAACACCACCGCTGCAGCTAGAGGATCTTTCTCTAGCAACAGCGTGGTCGACACGGTGTCACCCTCCACTCAAGCCTCTACTGCGGCAGTAGAAGGGGAAGAAGAGGAAGACGACGACGACGGAGGTATCGTAGTTGTGGCGGAAGACGACGCGAGCAACCTGCCCTCTAGGCTGCCTCTGCGTCCCGGAGAGGACGACGATGAGCAGCCAGCCGACTTTAGTTTGGCAAAGAGACCGAAATTGTACTTCGGCGATCCGACTGAGGAGGATCTCGCGAGCAACGCGGACAGCAACGAGGACAACGACTCGATGGGCACGATCGATCAACAGAGCTACTCCGTGAGCCAGAACTCGATGAACTCGACGTCCTTGCACAGCAGAGGCGTGCGAAAGAGGAAGTCTCAGCATCCTACTCGATGCGCCGTTCTAACCGAGGTTCACTCTTCGTCCACAGACGGAGATTCGTCCAACGACGAGGAACGAGTACAAAGACGTTGTCTGTCGGAGGGTGCAGGAATGTCGGCGATAAACGACTTCCAGAGCCAACCGGAGGATATGTCCATGTCCAGATTGGAAGCAGAGGAGCGGAAAATCTCTCCGAGTTCTCCAAAGAATCTGAGCTTCAACGACCACGAGTCGAGCTCCCGTTCGCCCGAAACGTGCAACGCAAGGGATGGAACGCGGACGAACGGTGGCGGTGGTAAACGCGATACGGCGTCGTCGCAGGAGAACGTGGAAGATCTCTCTCAGGACGAGCCGCGGGATCTGAGCTCGAGAGCGAGCAGCGTGAAGTCGCCGAAGAGGCAAATCAGTCCAGAGCCAAAGACGTGCCACGAGCCGGCGGAAACTCGTGCTACAGAAGCCGGCTCAATTTCCGTGGCTTCGATCGGCCAGAAAGATCCGAATTCCTCCGAGTTGGCCGACCGACGGAAGAGCGAGAGCGAGGAGGCGACTAAGGAAGACGAAACAACGACGAGAGTGTCGTTGAAAAAGGAGAAGGAACCAGAGGAGAAGGCGAAGGAAGAAGAGAACCAGGAGGAAGGTGATGATGAGGAGGATGAGCCGATGGAGGAGGTCGAGGAGGATGATGATGATGAGGAGGTGAACGCGGCGCTGCGTAATCAAGAAGGTGAGCGTCCCGATGATCCCTCCCGTGCCCCGAGCTCGGTCGACAGCCGTCCGACGACAGCCGACGACCTCTCCCACGACTCCTCGACCAACACTTTGCGTCAACTCGAGTCCTTGTCGCAGGGTCGCGCGATGCAGTACACCGGGATGCAGCAGGCGGCTTCGAGGTCTGGCCGCGGCTCTACCAGCCCCGTCAGCCTCACGACGCACCAGGAGACCACCATGGACAATTCCTCACGTGGCTCTCGTTCATCCAGCGCCTCACCCTCCACAGCGGCCATGGATACGGACAATAGCCTTATCACCTATGCCCGTTACGAGAACGGTGGCTTTGTCAGCACCCAGGAGGTTCCCTTGGACCGGGAGAATCCGCGCCGATGTACGGCCTGTGGCAAGGTGTTCCAAAACCATTTTGGGGTCAAGACGCACTATCAGAACGTCCATCTAAAGCTGATGCATCGCTGCAGCGTGGACGGTTGCAACGCAGCCTTCCCCTCCAAGAGGTCACGCGACAGGCATTCGGCTAACTTGAACCTCCATCGAAAACTCCTGTCCACGTCGTCGAGTCCGCCTCTGTCGTCTAGCTTGCCACCAAGCTTATCACCCAGAGTAGACGATACCCAGATGAATCCGTTGTTGCACAACGAGTTCCTCGCGAGATTATACACGGACGCGGGCATCGGTGCTCTCGGAGCTTATCCTCTCACACCTGGACTACCGTCTGCCGTTGATCTGGCAGCCAGAATACCGCCCCCGCATCCTCTTTTACTGCCACCTCACTTGGGAGCTACCTTCTCCGGCCTGTCCTCGTTCGCCTCTCACCTGGCTGGTCTGAACGGGCTTACTCACCAGCATCTCAACCACTTGACCAGGATGTCGCAGGACCAGGGGAACAGGCATCCTCCTGGATCAGGTTCGCCAATGTCCTCGCCGGGTTCCGAGGACCGAAAGGAAGAAGCCAGATGCACGATCCCTGGCTGCGACCGGGTGTTTGGCTCCAGAGCGGTCAGGGACGCCCACTCGAAGGACCCACAGGCTCATCGCGACTTATCGGTTCTGTCGACCAGCGGCTCGTGACCGATCTCCTTCCGCGGACGCGACTATTATCCCTTACTGTGATGCCAAAACTGCGATCGTCGATGATCTCGATCGGAACAGGTCAGCGGAAGACATGGCTCGCGACTTTGACCGAGTATATCCAGTCGTTCGACGAAAACGTGCAATATCGTGGATCCGATACCTTCTAAAGAACCGGAATCTTGCCACCCACGCGGCTTCGATAATTCTGTCATAGTCGGTCTCGAGCACAAAGCCGATCTCGTCGCGGTTCGATGGTTGCCGGACAAGTTCAGCGAAAGTACTTAAGAAGCAGGACCCAGGTGATT
Organism: Bombus vosnesenskii; assembly: GCF_011952255.1. Lineage (NCBI taxonomy): Eukaryota > Metazoa > Arthropoda > Insecta > Hymenoptera > Apidae > Bombus > Bombus vosnesenskii. The sequence goes on from NW_022883050.1 coordinate 527,843, forward strand.
CGAATCGACCGTTTCATTCAAGAATCTTGCCAGCGACAGTGACGACATCCTCTGGGGCAACCTGGGATGGTAACTGACGCGTTCCAATCCCGGTTCTCGAGTTAGTTTTCGTGCAAACGCAAGGTGCTCCAATCTAGTCAATTCGGAAACCCTCGGCCACGCCGCTGGAATCGGAAAAATCGTCCACCTCGCCTATGTAGCCGCGCTTGATCGGACAGAATCGTTCTTCGAGGTCGACGAACGAAAAGTCGGAATACACGAAAGTCTCCGAACGATCGAAATTCGTAAGTCTACGAATCGAGAGCCTAGCGTGGGAGGTACGTCCGGTCCCGTGAAGGTTCCTGTTCCAATTCGCGTGTCACGGAGCATCAAACGAAAAAGAGAAAGCTGGTCGACTGAGGAGAGATGTTCAGCGAATCGAGCTAGTTCCTCTGCTCGCTTCTTTCCCTGATGATCGAAGGGGCGGTAGAAGGAGGAGACGAATGAAGGGAATGTGGAGGTTAGATGAAAAATGGAGCGACAAATGGAAAGATCGAACGCGCCCTCGTTTCGGTCTTCCGGCTGATTTTATCATCGTTGTGATAAACGTAACGTTTAGTATAAATATGCTACTTATTTAATCAGTAATCAATTACTACTGCTGTATATATAAACATAGTACCTTTTTTCGATGTATCGCGTAATTAATCAATTAAGCTACTTCGACGCGACCGATGCTACGCGAAGGAACGGAGATGATGACGATAGTTTTGTAAAGGAGAACCGATCCGGGCCGGGATATCGAACCGATCCAAGACGACGCGCTACGCGTTCACTGTCGGCTACGCTATAGATATTAAAGTGCCCAGAACTCTTAATCCTCTCATCGTTCTTCGAATCTTTAAATACGAATCACAATGTTTTTTTACTGCCTTCGTCCGCGTATTGCGATTCACGTGTATAATTCCAAAAAATCAACGCATCAAGTACCCTAAATCATCTTCGATCCTAGATACCGACACAGTTCTAAACACAGCCCAGATTACTTCTTAACCCATTTGCATTCAAGCGCGGATTAATCCGCGCTCTGCGACTGTCTTCTATCACCAAGCGCGGATTATTACGCGCGCTGCGACTGCCTTTTTAAATTTCCATTTTAATCTAAATAATGTTTTTTTAAATAAATAATTTTTATTTTTTCCCTCTGTTATAAAGAATGTAAGATGCAACGTTTGCGAAGTAATATCGTCTAGCTATCATTTTGAACATTAAATTTTTCATAAACTCCATGAAAAATTCGGATGTCATTTACTGCACCTACGACCGACCGCGCGCGGTGATAGGGCCAGTCCTCTGAAGTAGAGCATGATGCAAATGGGTTAAATACTATCCTTCGATGCTAAACGCTTTCAAACACTCCTAATCGGCAGTGAACGCACCGATACGCAAAACAACGAGTAAAGAATGATAAAAAGGAATAATCGAGTGTAGAGGTCCGAAGTGATCGTCGCGGCGAGCAAAACGGCGGGCAAACAGATCGATCGCTGAATCAAAGCTTACGTCGTCTCGCGCTAGATAAATGAGAATAGATAGATTTTATTTATTGTTTCCTAGGGATCCTACACGAGAACACACGCTGTACCAGCGGCCAGTAGCGGGCACTGCCGCGGAGATTTCCTTCCTACGTCATCGAACGATCGCCTGTCGTTCGATCGTAGTCGATCGTCGATCGATCGTATTGGAAATAATCGAACGAATTCGGGGAAACACGAGAAAAATAAAAAAAAAGAAAAAAAACGTGGAGGAAATTTTGTACGACGTTCGAACGACGATCGACCGTCGTTTCTTTCTTTTTTCTTTCCGTTGTACATACATTGTATACCTTATTTTCGTAGTCTGTGCACGTGCGTGTGAATAAAACGTCACGCGTCACAGCCAGAATCTGCGTGCGAATCGACGACAAGTGAAAGAAACAGGGAGAAGGGCCGGAAACAGGTTCTTTTTGTACGCGCCTGCGCCCAAACGATTTTTCATGTTTCTCGGCTGAGAATGGCGATGTGAAAGAGAATTGAGAAAAAGGAAATGAATAAAAAGAAATGATGGCAGCTCGCGACATACGACGAACCCACTAACTAATTACTCGTAAGGGCGAACCAGAATTTACAATTGTAATTATGTATAAACGGAATGCTATGATGTATGATATTATAGATCGATTATAAAGAACACTCATCTTACGAAAATAAATACCAATCGAAATCATTCGTGTCTGCGTTCTACGTTACCCTGCCACACTGTTTTAAACGGTTTAATGGACGTGAGTCAATAAATAGGGGATCCGTTGAGGTTGATACGTTGCAGCGATTCGAACGTACTTAGGTGCACGAGTTTCATGGCACGCTACATACATAGATTTCGACGGACATTCTTTCCAACGATAAGTTTAATGTTTGTAATTGGAAGTTTCGAATTCCACTGACGATAACTTTAATAAAGGACTAGAGTTCTTTTTTCCTTTGATATTAATCATTATATCTTATAACGATGAATTTTTCTACAGTAGAATATTTCGAATCGACGTTTAAGTATATCGTCGTCGATGAATTTCTATCGTCGATTATTTAGCCCAGTTACATGCATCTCGTTGTTACTTGCAATTGTAACAAATTCGTATCCTTCACAAATCGAGGAAACAAATTTTGACCAACGGATAAAAGGAATTTAATTGATAAGGGAAATAATGACAAAAATTTCGTCCCGTTCTCACTGATAACGATTACACGGAGATCACATCCGTTGACAAAGTATCACACGCTCTATAAAAAAAGTCTCGATCGTTCACGCGTTCTCCGGTCGTTAAACTCGAAACCGTGTTCCCGCGTGGCTTCTCGCAGCGAACCACGCAAAGGCCGCGCAGAAAAACGAAAAACCACCGACCCCGCCTACGACCTCGAACACTCGACCTCGTTTTCTGCGAAAGAAATCCTCTTGAAACGAGGGACGCCGGCTCGTTTATCAGAGATCTCGCGGGCGTGCACGCGCACGCCTACCAATCCTCGTGCCGCGAACCAACGCGAACACCAACACGAACAACGAGACCGAATGAAACAAGTGAAGTACGTGCAAGGAAGAAGAACCGAAAAGGTGGAAGGTTGCTCGACCCTGGCGACCGACCTTTTCTTACGCCGATTCTCCCATTGTCAGCTCCAAACAGACGAAAAAGGTTCGCTGACATCGTTGCTCCATGGTAATTAGAAATGTCCCGGCGAGGGTACGACGTGGTAACGTTCGTAATGGCGATGGAAAGAGGGAGATGGTTAATTACGTGCAAGTGGACCAGAGGTGGACGAGATGCTTTCGTGCGTTGGCCCTCACGGAACTCACCGCCGGCCTTTAATCGGCCAGACAGATTAGATTAGCACCTTCGATTCCCTGAGACCCTTAACGTACGACCTGGCCGCTTAATAACGGGTACACGCGAAATCGAATCCTTGGAGAAAGAAAGGACTCGCGAAGATGAGACGTGATTAGAAACGGGGTTGTTTCGAGAGGGAGGGAACCTCGATCTGCTACGTTTAGTTTAGCTGGCAAGATGAGAAGATGCCGCAGATTCTCTGCTTCCTCTTAAATTACGATCGTTTAATAAATATTATTGTTGGCTCTAATCTCAACGATTCAAATTCCAACGTGTCGAATACCAGACAGTAGAGTTACCTACATCTTTCCCCTTTTGATCACGAACGTTACGTCTATTTCACTATCTGATCGTTGAATGGCGTCAGTATTTAATTCTCATTGTAGAATCAGTAAAATGGACGGCCTGAGACTTTTGTATCGACAATGTGTATATGCAATATCCGAATTTCTATCATCTACCTATACCAATTCACAAATTAACAAAGTCCCATTCCTAACCTATCGAATGCCAGTCACGTGGACGATCTTTCCCTACGAAAGGACGCGAAATTCGATATAGAAGTTAGTAAAGCCAGCCTAGTGCTCGTAAAAACAAAAGACTCGCCACGAAGGCCCGAGATAAATGGATTTGCTGCGGCTTAGAAGCCGCGAGCCCGGCGCCGAGAACGCGTACTCGGATAGAATTTTACTACCGCTTCTCCGAGACGCGCACGACAGGTGTAGCGTGGGAGCAAGAGGGTTGCCAAAGGGGATGGAGATGTGGAACGGCAGGGAGAAGGGATTGGACGAGTGGAGAAAAAGGAGAAAATCGGCGAAAGAACGAGAAGGCGGTCTCCGGTGCACGTTGGCTCGCCCATCGATCCCCGCGCACCCCTGTCGCCTCCACCCCCGCCCAGTGATTTCCATACGCCCCAGCGCGCGCCGGAAGCAACGATGGATCTTCTCGATTTTACGTTTTTTTCTCTAGAGGCGAGAGTATCCGATAGAAAAAGTTCCATCTTTCGATCGCGAGGTAAACGCGTTTTACGTTTATTTGCAGTTGGAGTGAAGAGTTTTGTTAATTGTACAAGACGATTCAAAATTAGACGATCGAAACGCGTGGACGCGCATTGATTTATAACAAACGTTATTTCGATTTTGCATGATCGTGATATATTTAACAGGCATAGTTTCCTGATTCATCTGCAGTTTTTGTTAGCCCGAACCGATCATCCATCAGTCGTATTCACAGTTTCAGAGACAAATGTGCTCGCCGTTATTCATTTTTAATGGCACGCGCAGGCTCTGCTTACGATCAAGAAATTTCTCACTCGAATGGTTAACGGGTAACAGTTATTACGGGGACCCCTTAATGTTCGGGTAATTAAAATTGCAATTGGTTAAGGATACCATTATTACTGTCGAGAATCTGGAGATCCAACACAATAATTACCTTGACGAATATTATTTACATTAACGATAACACACTAAAATATTAGCTTCTTTTAATTATTCCTATAAACGAACGAATTAATCCGCGTTTGTACGATAAGACGTTTTTATCTATAACATTTAGTAACGATTCGTAAATTGCAAACGAGCTTAATCCTTGCAAAAATACGATAGAAAGAAACAATCAGAGGAGAATATAAGGCGCAATTTTTTCATGATACCTTCGCTAGCTCTTTTTCTAACAAAATTAATACACTCCACGAACGTTATCATCTTCCGTTTATTATTTTCATAAAACATTTCGTGTATATTCAAATCGTCTACATAATCGTCTGTTTTACGTACAAAACAAATTACACGGTCAGCGGATAACAAAAATCGACGAATTCAAAATACAATTTTCGACTTTCAAATAAATTTATCACAGCGTATACCCTACTTCTGATAATTTCGACAATTACCCCAGTCGAATTCCGGACAACGAATTTCACTCGTTTAAGAAGCGGTTTAAAAAATCGACGGGCGTTCGTCAAAAACCGCGAGATCCTTCGACGAGGAAAAAGGAACGAAGAGAAAAAGCTTGGAAACGCGAGATTCGCAGTGACAAGCGTACAGCTCTGTGCAAGGGATCGTTTACCAAATTCAGCCTGGAAGAAACGACGGCTCCTCGTTCGGGGGATAATAAATTACCAGCTTTTGAGGTGCGCGCTTTCGCGAAAATTACCCTTCAATTATAACCCCATCGTCGATCCACGATAACGACAAAGTCATAACGAGTATCTGAGTTCCACGCAATGAGAACGTGTCCGTCGAAGCCTGTCGCATTTTATTAAATACTCGTTTCTATCCAACAACCGTGTCAATGCACCTGCGAGCCGAAGATCGCTATCGTCAAAGGTAAATTAGACGCGACGAGATGTAGTTTTGGCCGTAATTAGATCAGAGGAATTTGTAATAACGTCTTTTGAGTAGCTACTATTCTCTTCTTTCTCTGTTGATCTAGCATCAAAGTGTCCAGCAAAATATTTACCAAGCGAGTAAATACAAAGTAGGAAAATATTTTAATAATATGAAAATAGATAGGAAGACGATCGGGGTATTTGGACATTTTATAAATCATGGGGTAAAGTTAAGTAGATAATACCCTCATAAGGAGAATTATTTTATTCTAGATAATAAACAAACATTGTTTCGCGTTTTCTTCCCTCTTAACGTTTTATTTATTAAGACATAAACACTCGATGATAGACTATACTGTGGAAATAACCGAGTGTAGTGTACGCTTGCATGGCATTCTTTTGTTACTTCAATCGTTTTCACCAGAAGGTACCATTTGGCATGAAAGTGATCGAGGAACGATACTTATTAATAGCGGTTATGAGTCGTTGCATTTCAGAGTAACTGTACGTGATAGCTGTAATAATTGGAAATTATCGGTACGCCGTACGAAATAGAAAAAACTCGAAATTCACGCATTTCACAATTTCGAGATATCCGGTAGGACGTTGATTATATGTACATCGAAGAAATTTATTATTATTCTTTGGAAAGGGGATGAGGAATGGACGATGGCGTACAAATTACCATAGTTGTTCAATTATTTGAAAAAAAAGAAACGCTTTCAGATTTCGAACGAAAGAATGACGATAACGTATGCGAATAAACGCAACGACCGATAGCTGTGTTCGTTGCTATTACGCGTGGTGAAATAATTGCTTCCTGCGGTAATTTCCATTTAATCGTGAAAGTTGATTAAAATTAACCGAAATCAGTTAAATAATCGAGCCACCAAACTCGTTTGCGAAAACTTTTCGAGATGTTTACGATCGAGAGGTCGTTCAATATGTCGCTGGAAATGTGGATAATCAAGGTTCATAATACTTACGTATTATTGGAAGAACAAGATCGGACCACCTACAACGGAATAATTTCGTTTCGTCGAAGCTTTTTCCCAAGTTCACCTTCTGCCTTCTGTTTCACTTTATCGCATATTTATGCGTGTAATTACATTTCGTAGTTTCAATTGCAGTGATCAAGGCAGCTATAAAATTTGTAACGTTGTAAAGTATACATGGATTTCACGATAGTTAAATTTGCGCTATCGATTTAAAATTTGCTTAGGTACACAACTTCTACTTTTAGATTCTTAAACGCATCGTTGGCGTTTATTGCTCGTAAGTTCGTACAATTGAGTATAATTTTGTAAGCAGGTACTCCGTGACCTTCTGCTTTTCCATTACGAAGGACTACCTTCCTTCGACATGGTAATACATCATAAACACATAGGAAAACTGATAGGTTGACACGCATAAAAAATGACCGTTTTTTGTGTCAACTTTAAATTAGGTGAACACTTATCGCGTCGATCTCGATTCCGACAACACACAGGTGGTGTAATTACGCTATCTACGTGATTAAATATGTATACAGATACATATGTACGTAAATGTCAGTCGCAAACACAGTTACATTATAAACGCATCAGGATACCTTCCTGATACATCACGCGTCTTCCCTAAATCCCTAAATGCTTTCACCTTGTAAACTACAGACAACAGCCCCACCATCTAACCCGCAGAAACCCTATCCTGGAGAAAATGGACGACGATGGGTACGCCAATCGAAGACACGATATATGCTGCACGCCGTGCCGTGGCTAATCGACGCGGTGCAAGCAGGTACCTGGTCCGCAGCGTGCACAGGCGCGCTCTAAATACACGTTAGAAGCGTGGCCAGTCGGTCGTTTAATCAGACGCCGCAGGCGAGCTTCCATGTCGAACCGTGAATATCGGCCGGTCGTATCTCGGCCGAGATAAAAATCACCACGGTAATTTCGGCGTCGTGCACATGTCGCGTCCCATCCGGCCTCTGCCCTCGCGCGGACCCTGCACCGTCCAGAGGATCCACGAACGAGCGTGTTGCTTTATCGCCGCGCGGCGATCTATCGATCCGCAGCTTGATTTCGATGCCGCGCGCTGAGCTGCTTCTAATCGTCGCCCCGCGTCCGATCCGCATCAATTTCGCATTCCGAAACGAATAGACGCGTTTCCGACTCTGGCTGGAAGGCGAGAGGAAATTTTTAGGCCTCTTCGTTTCTAACATTTTTAGATTCTCGAAAGTGGGACGGATCAGCCGTTGCTTGAGAATTTATATTTTATTTTGTACAAAGAATTTCTTAGGGAATTATATATTAGAATATCTAATTATCAATGGTACAGCATTCTACGAATTTATGGTATTCTACGGTAATTGGAGTTATTTATTCTAACGTATCTACCTTTCATTTTTGTGTTCCATTTTACCTGACAATGTTATAAAGTTTTCTTTGCTTGTATTCGTCGTGTTTCTCAGGTGTCCTCTATTAATGTCTTAATCATTAAATATATCTTGGCATTCATCTGCGAAAATTATTTACCCTAAAACATTAAATTAATGACCTTAATCTAAATTAGTGTTTCACGGAGCGACAGGAAATCGAGTTCCTGTCTCCTCGAAAGAAATTTCCATATTCCCACGGCGACTCCTTTCGAACGCAATCCCGCAGGTTTCATGGAGAAAACAAAAAAGGTTTTACATCGTTTTCCAGGATATACGCCATCGTTGTTTCCTCGAAGGGGGAACGACCAAATCGCAGATGACAGGCAATCCCCATAGAAGGTGTATCTTTATTGTCGTAATGAGGCTGTTTTAATGCCGTCTGGAACGAGCCTAACGGTCATTAATGGTAACAGTCTTGCCCACCTTTATCGTTATTACGCGATCGTTAACACGTTCACGCGCACGCATATACGGGGTGTCTCGTTTGCATCTTCTTCGAAAATCATTCCCCTAACTGTATCGCTATTTTATATTATATTTATACTGAAATGAATATATTTTCAAGTTGTTATTTCGAGAGATATATGCTTCTTATATCACAGACGTATTTCTACGTTTTATTAAATCTATCTTCGATAAAGTTCGTATCGCAACAAAATCGTTCGTTTCGAAAAAGTCTGCGATAATATCGTTTAGAGTTCGTTACAATCTTATCACACGCATTGTATTCGACATATACATACGTACGCAGTGAAAATCAGCTCCAGAATTTCCATACCTACTTAACGTTAAATTAGAATGTAACATCGGTTTTATTTTTACTTACAAGTCGATATAAATGCGTCTTGACACTCTTAATGGAGGAATATTATCGATGCGTCCAATTATCTCGTGCAATATGTAAATTTAACGACAACAACGATAATGAAACTCGTCGAATGACTTGGAATCGCCCTGCGGCGCTCCCCGTCCGGTGACATCCTGTGTAATTAGAATAATAAGAAAAATAAGGAAGTCTCGCGATTAGTTTAACTGTTACGGAATCCAGGTTATCGAGTTTTACATATTGAAACTCGAGACAAAATGACCTCATTTCGCAGCGACTTTGTAACAAATTTTCGCTTTTACTTGCCGAATGATTCATACGTACGAAGTAAACAGAAATTGTTCTTAAAACAACATCGTCACTCGATAACTATGACATAACTCGACATTTAGGTTTAAAAGATGTTAACGATCCAACCGAGAATGGCAAATTAAAATTGTTACAGGCCGCAGAGTGGTCGCTGATAAAATCTTAAATTTTCAAAACACCTCGCAACGCAAAGGAAAAGAAATTATAAATTTACATTTCTCCCAAAACAATTTCGCACGAAAGGAACCTCATCTCCGATAACTTCGAACATCGTTCGATGTAAAATTTAAAGCAAACCGATCCTTCGAAATCCTTCTCGCGTTCACCAAAATTCTCGAAGGCAGACAAAAAAAAAAAAGGCCGGTACATAAATCGTCCCGCAAGTTGAAAATTAATCACGATCGAAGTCGCTCACTTATTGTTAGATTGCTGCAATCTCGAAACGCCCGTGGGCTCAGGAATTACGCCCGCGGAAGGAATATCCGGCCGGATGGCCGGAATTTCGTTGGCAAATTAAAAGGCGGTCGTTCGATGTTTACCGAGGAACGACGAGCCTTAGTACCGAGTGTTCGCCATGCCGACGAAGATTGGAACGAACGCTCTGACGAGAGAACTCACTTGTAAATCAATTTATTCGTTGACGGGCCGCGTGTGGCGGGCCGCTTCCTTATTAAAATTCGAGGCACGGGCTTGATTTTAACGATCAGGGATACCGTGTACGGTGCATGGGAAGGATACCTGTCCGATGGAATAGAGGTATTTGTTTTAAAGATACCTTGGACGAGTGTCACGAGTAATCGGTTTACGAGGATAGCTCGATTAGGCAACTAGTTAAATTAATAACCTTTCAACTTGCCGATACTTCACGGTGACTAATTGTAATGTTCGGGTGCTGCGCAATTTTTGCATTGTCACATCGCATGAATTTTGTATACCGTTATGAATTATAGTCAATTTCTACGTGGCCAAATGATACAACGAGCACAACAGTTGCGTAATGAATATTCCCTGCATCTCGACCAACCGATATTCCCATCAAGGAAACATCCAATTTTATCGCTTCACATTCTGTCCCATCGGTAACACCATTCTATAAAGAACTGGAAACCCGTGGAGGCAACGCTGTAGTCGAGATTCATGCGAAATTTCGAGCGACCACAGGGCTTTTCCGGTGCGACCTCACGTCAGTTGGAATGACATTGCACGCGATGCACCCGAGCCATCTGGTATCGGCGATTGTCGCGCATCGAACTGCGACTCTGTCCCAACTGAAACCAAGGTACTATTATACGTTTTAACCGTGCAATATCAATGTCATCCATATTTGGCCAACTTGGCTTCTACGTGCAGAGAAACAAAATATCGTGAGAGGTCCGAACCATGGGCAACACCGTTAAACGCGACAATTTCGCGACCGAACCACTGATCTTGGAGACGCGACGCGATTTTTGCTTCCGTTCGAATCGACCGAAGACACGCGATTCTCTCGGACCAAGTTCGTTCACCGAACCCTCTTTTGTCGAAGACTCTGGGACCACCGAGTTTAACGCCTCATTGTTGACACGTTCAGCGAATTCTTTTATTTCACGTTTTCTCTTTCCCTTCAGACTGTCGTGAGAAATTTGCCGCAGTCGCTCTGCCGTAAAAAGAGATGGCAAAGCTGTGGAATCAAAGTTTATCTGTTCTTCTCTGCGAAAATGTCAAGCGACCGAACAAATTCCATAATTCACTCGGTGTAATTCGTAACTCAAGGATAAAGAAGAAAATAAAAAAGAAGGACATCGATAGAGACGTTCGGATTCGATTTAAAATTAATATCGATAAAGAAAAGTACAAGGTTGCGTATAATTTGCGTAATCGAAGAAGAAGATACGTGTAATTCACAGTCCTGTACCATTTGGTCAGAAATTGTTCTCTTCTCTAAATAGCTTCGCCGTGCACCTGCTAGGAATCATTAGCGAACAATCACTGTATCGATCATCGAAATTGAAATTACTGTAATTCGATTTCGGCATAACTATGGACCCATATGCCTCCCTCCCTCCCTCCCACGTATTTAATTATATTATATAGACAACCATCGGGGAAAGAAACTCGATTTAACTATAATCCTATTTATCCGCGTAATTACAAAAAGTCTGAAATAAAAGATCTTAGGGTAAGCGAGCGATAGAAATCTTACAAAAAATCCCAGATACGCATCGAAGAAGGAAAGATTTGGCCGAAAAGATTGAAAGGGGGTGGTTTAATCGAACGGAAGTCCGTAGGATCGCGTCGAGCGACAGGTCGTGGCTCGTGGCAGGACGCGATCATAAGTCGAGAGTAGCGTAACCGCGTGTAGGTTCGCGTTGGGTTCGCGTGGCGTGCACAAAGCTGCACGATCGTGGCCATCGATAACAGGCCGTTATCCGCAACGGCAACAAATTGGGCCTCCATAATCGCGCTAATGCATCAACCGCGGCGGGCACGGGTGTGACGGTAAAATTGCGGCGAGTCCTCTCGTGAAAAGGGTCGATATTATCGCGCGAGGCTTAAGTACGCGAGAAGCATTGTACTCGCTAATCGGACACAGACGGCAGCGCAAAGTGCCTGGCATTTTTGCGCGGAAGCTGTAATCAACGCGCAATACGGTTCCACGTTGAATTAATGGCCGGACATGCCGCCACCACCACCCTCACCCTCTTAGTACACTACCCTCGATCGCTTTGAACGCTTCTTTAGAGCCACGGGGTAAAAACGACTTCGTGCATCCCCCTCGAAGGCTGGCTAGAGGTTTAATCGGTATTTTTTCGATTCGGTTTGGAGAGCGAGGGTGACTGCGTACTACTCCGTATGTCACTGAATACTTTCATGTTAATTTTTTAATACTCCTTTGCACGATGATAGAGCTTAAAGAACCGAGGTTAGTCCTTACAGGAAAGGATATTCTTTTGAGCTGTTGAAAGCAGTTTTCTTGTCGATTATACAGATTGGTTGGTAACTGGCGGTACAAGCGGAAAGGGGGTGATTCTACGCGAAAAAAGAAGTCGAAAATGTAGAATAACAATTTTTCGTTCGAGGCTTTGTTTTCGAGAAAATCGACTTTGAATTTTCGCTCGGTACGCGTGCACTTCGTCGCGTCTCGTTATAACGGATCTCACTGTAGATTTTTAAAAAAATTAAAAAAAAGAAATTTTTATTCTATATTTTCGACTTCTTTTTTCGCGTAGAATCACCTGTCGCTTACTACGATAGGTATATCACACGCAATAAATTTTGCTCGCACACGTTACAAATTTATAGTTGTAGCTCTTGTATCAGCGAACGAGACAATGAGGTTCGCGGCGAATCTGACGAAACTCGTTCCAAACTAATATACAACTCTTTCAAACGAAACCATAAAACACTAAAAAAAAAAAAATCGGCTACCAAAAGCCATCGAAATCTTCCGACTTTTCAAGGAAGCGACGTCCAAGAAGCCAAACAGCCTTCGACATTTACCCCGATCGACGTTAACGTAAAAAGGAACATCGAAACGCGTTGGAATCGAGCTCGGTTGGCGGCCCGGAAGAGAAGGGGGACTTCTGGCGCGATTCCGCGGCGAACGATGTTCAACCGACGCGCAATTGCATCCTCTCTTTCCTGTTCGGCAGTAAAACGATCCCCGCGTCTTGCGTCTCTCACGGTTCGCGGCGGCCGGTCAAAATTAGAAAAGTGCCGGTATAAAACCGAGGGAACGAGTTAGTTACAAGCTATGGGGCGAACAGCTGCCGCGTCCAGCGCGACTCGAACGTCGGGATATCACGCGAGAGAGATACGGGGACCGTGGGGCCGGAAGCGAGACGAGGAACACGAAGAACAGGACGACGCTGGATCTTCATGGTGGAAATGGAAGAATGTGAAGACGAAGAGGGAGAGAAGGCCGAAGACAACGACCCGCCACTCAGAGCCTCGTAAAAAGGACGGAATGTCACTGAATGACGGGCCGCGGGTCCATCGAGTCCGGTAAGTAATTCTTCGGCAATTACATAATTACTCGTGGTTAGCGGCTGCGCGTTAGACTGGTCGTGCTTGGTCGCGCGGACCAGAGAACGGTCGTTACGATATTTACTACTATATAATGGCTGCCCCTGCCGAGGAAGAAACGGGCCGCGCGAGCATCCAGGCTTCGAGGCGTCCTCGAGATGGTTGGCTTCTTCCCACTGCCACTGAGGGACAGCTGGATACTCGTCGTCATCTTCGGGGATCGACCGCTCTTTCCTTCCTTCGTCCAGTCGTTCGTTTGTACGTTGGTTCGTTCTGCGAACGTGAAACGCGTTTCCATCGGGCGCGATCACGACCGCGAGAGGCGGTAATTAGCATTCTACGCTGCTGATGGAACTGGAGACCGAGAGGCTGGAGGAAGTTTCTGGAAGAGGAGGTCGCAGGGGAAGGGCGGGGATCATTTCTTTTGTTTCGATTTGCAACGTTTCTGGTTGATGGGTTTAAAGTTGGTACTTTGCCATTCCTGCTACTCTCCGCTTTTGTTGGTGTGCTCGACGCGAGACACGCTTTCGTGAGAATCTTTTTTATTCTTCTTTGTTAATTTTTCGCTATCGTATTGTTTATAACGTAAAATTATCCTGTTGTTTCCTTCAAGTTCGTCGGATCCTCGTCTACTTCGAATACACTGGAATAAAAAATGATCCCGGCCGGAGTTTTCTTTGGGTCTCCTCCGACGATCGCTAAGTTGAACGACGACACCGTTGATCGCGTTCGCAGATTTATGCGCGCTATCGTTCGCGGTTGATAGGGAAAGCTTCTAGATTTCGCTCGGCCATACGGTGGACGTTCGTCGGTGAAGGACGTTGCAGGGAATTGATGTAGCGTTACCAACACCGCGACGGGTGTAATGAATGTAGTGTTGCTAGTGGCGTACGATAAGCCCGCAGAATGGATGCACTTTTCACGCGTGTAACTTCCGCTCACAGCGATCCTCCTTCTCGCAATGTTCCAGCTGGTTTCCTTGTAATCGTGGTCACTTTTCTTGTGACAGGGGCCGACTTTATACCACGTAAGCTTACCCTGAAGAAAGGGAAAGGTTATCCAGGGCCGAATGAACTGTCTTTCTTCGTCTTACTTTCTTTCGTATTATCGTTAAATTAGGACGATTGTTATTTAAGAAAACTAAAATTCTATCAGCATCGCAGACCGATCGAGCCACGCGAACAAGTAAAAAATCGACTCGTAACGAGACAAGGGACACACATGTATCGTCGGCTAGTATTATAGAAGGCAGTAGAAGCAGTCACCGAGAGGGAGGGCCCCACGTGTAATTTCAGTAATTCCGCGGTCTGGGGCCGTTCACGAGGCCGCCAGCTCGAATGCTACAATTCGCGGGGCCAGAAACAGACGTATCCCTGGTCTCGCGAGCACGCGAGAGCCGCGATTAGTAATTTGAATCGTTACGGCCGTCATTCCCACCGTTCCTTCTCGAGGCCGTCCACTCTCGAACTCTGTACCGAATTCCGAAACAGGGGAACGCGTTACGAGTCTCCCATACCACCTCTTTCTCTCTCTCTCCCTCTCTGCCTCTCTTTCTCTTTCACGTACAAAATGGTGGCCGGATCGACGTTGGAATTCTTCTAACGATGACTTTTGTACACGCGGACAGCAGGTAAATACGACGGAGCCGCGTTACAAGGAAAAGAAAACAAGGAGGACGTGGGGAACACGCTGGCCAAAACACGCGTGACCTGTATTTAAGGTGGTTTCTCCTCGGTCTCGTTCGAACGAACAGGGCTTCTACGTTTCTTTTCCATCTTATTTGCAAACTACCACCCCTTTTTTTGCGTTTCTTCCTCTCCTTTATCTTCGTATCGTTCGTTCTTCCTTTCGTTTCCTTTTCTCTTTCCGCTCGGTTTCGATAGTTGCCTCCGTTATTGGTCCTGCTCGATCGTTCTCCTTTGCACGCGAACGTGAGAACCCGGATCGCTTTTTAATTTTTACCATGCAAACGCGTGTTCTTCCTAGATCGATGGCTCGTCGGTGGGTCTCGATTCGCGGAATCTTGAGACAGTTGCAGGTCTCGAGCAGCGAAGTGTTGGTTTTTCGGAATATCGCTCGGTAGAAATTAGCCGATCGCCGCAGGCTATCACTTCCTGGTTACTTATCGCGCCATAAACGATTGCTCCTCGTCTCGTCCTCGGACTAATTTTATTCGCTATCCCACTTCGACACTCCGCTTGTTCGTCCGTTTCAATTCGTCCCCGTTCACGCCTGGATATTCCTATTTGAAATTACAAAAAGATTTGATCAAATTCTACGTTATACAGCCCGTAGCGGTGTTCGCTCGCGTCCACTTTTCGCACCGTCGAATCATCAAAATCCCTGCCAACGATCGAATGCTCGCTAACAGCGACAAACGATCCGCTCCACCTTCTTCCATTCGCCAAACCTCTGAAAAACAACTGCTCGATAGCGAAGCACGTGAAACGCATCGAGCGTTTCGATCAGCTTTCCCGACATATTTATTGCACCCGGCCCGAGACTCTGACCCCGCGTGCGGTCCCGCGTACCAACCCCTAGCCCGAGGAGTCGTCGTCGCCGACCGGTCGAGGTTCGATTCCAATTCGATACGAACGTCGCGGAGGAAGGCGCGGAGAGCGTTGGTATCGGTCATCGGTAATAAATTTCGTGTGAAATTGCCGGTCACCCCGGGTCTCGACCCCGCTTCGAGAACGCTACGGGGTGATGAGGAACGCCGACTCGGCCGCGAGGGTGGGAGAGGGCGCGCGACTTGGCCGTGCAAAAGCAAACAACAATAATAATTATTTCGATAGAAGAAGGGGCCTGGTAATATCTGTAATGGGCTGTTCTACTCGAGTGACCTGTCAGCCGGCGCTGAATTAATGGCAGCCGAGATTTCGCGCGGAAACGATCCGCGCCGGGGGAGGAAACGGCAGGATCCGTGGTTCCAGGGCTGAAAGCGGAGGAAGAGAGAGCCGATCGTGGCTCACGACCGTCCACCTGACTCGTTACGCTGTTTATGGCGGGCCGGGAACGTTCTACCGGCCCTCGTAATCGTATTTCTACGTGTACGCTCGTAGACTGCGTACTCGAGTCTGTTTCTATCCGCGACGTCGATATACCGACCCGATGCCAGCCGTGAGATGTTGCTCGTCCGTATCCTGGTGAGCCCGAGTCGCGATCGACAAAACGATCGTGCTAAAGTTCCTTCGGCTGCTTCTCTGTGTATATACGCTTGGTCGAGCAGCGTATTTTGTACGTGGAAGGATTCGAGCGAATTTAAAGTTGGGTTTTCAGATTTCAGGCAACTCTCGACTCTCGAGGGTCATCGATGTCTTCCTTAATGACTTTGTATGGTCGTGGTGATCTCGAAGGTAACTGGAATTATCTTCGACGACAAAATGAGATAATCTCTGTCTGCGATATCAGACTGGGCCTCTTGCATAGTATCTGCTTCTAATTGTTTCTTTTTAGAGCTTGTTTCTAGCTACGACTAGCGTATGATTGATCGACTAATCAAACATTGCCGAATTATAGCTGTATCATCGGTCCACATATGCAAATAAAAGATACTTCACCGAGTTTCTGTGCCACGCTTAACCCTCCACTCATCGATCAAGGGGCATAAATCGATCGAGCATCACGGTGAATACGAAGCAGGTTAAACTGATTTCCTTAGTATAAAAGGATTAACAAGAAGCATGGGAAAGAACGGCGTAAGAGGAAGAACGTGGATCAACGAAGAAACATTTTCGTGCAACCAACAGCACGCAGTTGCTCGTCGAGGGCATGGCTTCGGCCGCAACATTGAAAGAAGCTCGCAGCACGCTGGTGCTCTTGTGCACGCGTAATTTTCATTCGTGAGTCGCGTGCGGATCCTGTCGCACGCGATACCATGTATATATTTTCCATTTCAAGTATACTTCTCTTCACTGTATCCCGAAAACTTATTATCTCTACTATTAAGTAACTTGATATTTGATTCTGTTTCGTATGCTCCCATTGAAGGTTCTTCATTCTATTGTCACGTGTAACTCCATAATTGGAAAGGACGCGATAAAGTGAAAGCTTCCTACTCGTTAAATATCAGGAAAAATAGCATTTTTAACGCGTTACAAAACTAGCATAACCGCAACAGAGCACAAAGAATTCACGGTAAAGTAGAAACAGAAATTCTATGGGATATTCTAGCAAACTTCTCTCCACCACTTTCCAATTATATTTCCTGAAATAGGTGTCATCGATTGAAACGCGTGAGAACGGAGAATTGGTAGGAAAAGTAGGCTGAACAGAAGCCATCTGGTGGCAGGTTTTCCCATGGCAGAAAGCAACGTGAGTGATAGGTACAACGAAGATCGCTGGGAACGCCAGCAAGGCGGCAGAATCCGACGCTAATTAAAAATCTGCCCATGGAATATATTATCGCTGGTATCATGGTCGCAGGAAAACAACGCCCATTCCAGGCTCCGATTTGACACTTCATCATTCGTGGAGCATTCGGGACCCTGTCATTAAAACGAGATTAGACTCGAAATCGTAATGGAGCAGCCTCCCATACGTCCGTCTTCGCCAGGGCTCGAACGTTTCAAAGCGGTAAATCGCGCGTTAATTTTCGGTCATTACGTGTATCGGAGGTTGAAAGAGCGGCTTTGTATCTCGTTGCTTTTCTTTTCTTCGCGCGTTGATATGCGTCGAACGCGCGATGCGAAGTTGATAAATTTTCGTTATTAATCTCTAGTCGGGAATTAGAGAAATCCTTGGTATAATCTTCAAAAATTATCACGTGATCAATTTTTGGTAAATTGTTACAGAGTTCGTGCAATTTCCTCGTTTTCAGGTTCGTCCCTCTTGTTACCTCTTGCACAAAAAGAATTCAATTTTTTATCCTGACAGGTAGAGTTCGTCTACGTCGAATAACAAAATTGAATATCAAGTTCGCGATGCGAATCGATCACGTCACGAGACGTAATACGCAAAAATTTGTGTACCCGAGGAAACGAAACACGAACCGTTGAAACTGAAATGGAAAATTGATGCGCATAGGCCAAATAGTATTTGAGAAGAACAAAGGAACGAGACAAATTAGTATATTAAAATTCGTAAGATGGAACTTAAAAATACGAAGCGGGAATACGTTGAATCCATCGTAGTCTTCCTGAAATAATCTAATAAAACAAATAAAATATTTTTTCTTATATATACATATGTAGGAATGTTTATTATAAATTAACAGAAAAGACAGTATGATAAACGCAATATTGTAACACTCTCACAAAATTGAATATAATATCGCGCTTTACGAATTCGCTTATCACTATTTCTACGTCACAGCAACACGATGAACTTCTCTCGACCACGATTAATTCAACTCTGACAGCATTACCACGCTCATTTTTCCCTTAACAAACCTTGGTAACGCTCACAATACTCCTTGACAACATTAACATATCTTGACAACATTTATAAACAATCAGCCACGTCTTTCACTAACGTCACACCATCCCACACATAGTATGCACTGACCAAAAGTATATAAAACAAACAGATGCAATCTTGCGCATCCGTATTTACAGTACAGAGCAACAAATATGACACAAAAGAATTTGGTACAACGGTGCTCGCAATACAATGTTCCAACGTATTCAAAAATTTAAACGGACTAAAGGACATAAAACAAAAACAAAAAAATACAACAAAATCCTGTACATCGTTGCTCGTACCGCGAAGCAGAAAAAAAATTGGTGGAACGCGTAAAACGGGCGAAAAGCTCGCATAACAACCCCATAGTGAAAATTTAGCGGTGTAGTCTGGACTCGAGACAAACCGTGGTGGTCCTGACTCTGTTCAAAATAGCCGTTTCAAGGCGTGTTTCGAGGTTGGCTGGATACCACGACAGGACGATGTAACGTCGTGGCCATTCAGTCCAATCCAGCGAAAAGGAACGAGGGTGGCGTTTCGTGGCGTTCCATCCGACTCGTGGCATCGCGCATTGTGGATTCGCGCATACGTAAGTGCATCTCTGCGGAATATGCCGACACGCAGAAACACGTCCAAGCTTTACGAGGATTTATGTCACGCTTAGGCACCGGTCCACTATGCGAAGCATCGATAATGCAACCTCCAAACACACCCAAACACGTCTACGAAATGGAAGTTTCCGAGCTACTTAGCATGTCGCGTTTTGCTTGTTTAATATTATATATGTTCCATTCCCTTTCCCGATATCCTAATACAATCGCCATCATTCTCGAGTTTGTCGCTTAGATCTGTTAATGTAATTCGCACAAGCGCAGGTTTACAGTCATCGAACGTAAAGCGCGATTTCTCCTACGCGAGATCGTCGTCCTTTCTTATCGAACGACTCGATAAAACTTGAACTCCAACCACCGTAATCACCGTCAACGTTCGTTCCTCGCTATTCCCCAGAAAGTATTATTACCATGTTTCGAAACCCACCCCGTGATCTTCGTCTAAAGTGACTGACATTAGGCACGCGACGTGCAACGCTCGGACATCGCGTCGTTCTAGGTTTCCGCAAATGGTCCACGAAGTCACGGTACCGAGAATCGTCCATGGTTTCTACAAAATCGAAGTTATTCCGACGTTACCCCGAACGTGAAGGTACCATCGTCTCCGTGGTAAACCTCGACGTCCTTCTCGTCTTTCTTCTCCTTTCGAGCGAAACAACGTAGCCGCTCTTCGTCGCGAAAATGAGAGTTTACTGCGCGTTGCAACGGGTCAGGGGGGGAAAGAAGAACGCTCCTTTGTCTCTTTATGGTCTGAAAGTGGCCCATGGAGGAGCAGGCGCACGAACGGCCGTCGCCATCGACGACCAGCCCGTCTTCTTCGCGGACGCCACGAAGAAGTACGGTCGGATAATAACGAGTTTCGCTGTCGTCCCTTTCGCCCTTCGCGTAGCGCGAGTCGTAAACTCGACCTCGCTGCCAGGCTCTTACTCTCCTCCCTCTTCGAGTTCCCCCTGCGCCGAGCAACGTTTTTCTTCGCCGCTCGATGCCGGACGATCGCGTCAAATTTTTATTGCGCCAACCGGACTGTCTCGCGCGATCGTCCAACCTTATACGGAAGAGGGTGACCGAGCAACCGGTGAACTTCAGGATCGAAGCGAAGAAGGAGGAAGTTCGGTTAGATCTATCGGCGGTGATTGCAGGATTTTTCTAGCCGTCAAGAGTTGAAGGATTATCGATACGTTACGTACACTTGGACAAACGAACGCTGGAAATTCGATGCTACAGTGTTCAGTAGGTGACAGCGTTCAGAATCCAATTTTCCGAGGTTATTAAAAATTCTAGTGCAAAATATCAAATTTACTGATAGGTATCTTCGTTACAATGATACGATATCTTTTCGGCCGCCCCCTTGTTCGCGGTAAATAGACCTTTTAGAAGTAGACACCAAGATCCTTAATTCTACTTACTTCTAACCAATAATGCAAGAAGTATCAAGTTCACACGTAAAGTATTGCAACAATAAATATTTCATGTAGGTTTACGTCCGCCGGTATTGAGACACTACAACGTTAATAAAAAGGAGGATTTTAAACGACCTCGGACGGATGGATTGAAATATAAACATGAAAATGGTACGAATATATTTGGTGTAGGCGTAAACAATTTCTCAATCGCTTACTTAATTCGTGCTTCTTCGTAGCGTGTTACGAGCAAATGGAACCAAGGGATTCGATGAGAAAGTCTACTCAAGACGTGTCATACCCACGCGACGTAATACAGGCGGAACACAAGGTGTTCGAGCTGGTTGAGACAGTACGAGACTGTTAGAATTTAATCTCTCTTAAGACACAATGTTTGTGTTGAAATAATATAATGTGATATTTATTAAACAATTACTACAGGAATTATAAGTTTCTTGTGGAATGTAGACAGTTGGCTATTTATTCTCAGACTGACTGGCTTAGTGACCCATGGCCCTTGAAAAGGTTTTGAACTCCACTCTCTATGCAGTAATGAGTGTGATCTGTGTAGATGCTGTGTGGCGTCACATGTGCCACAGAACCTTCTAGTAGCTTCCCCACGTGCCCAATGTTCCATCCATATCCTTGCGCTTCTTCCGCCGAATTCTCGAAAGAGCATGCACGTGCATCTCTGGAACGCACGCTAGTGGGATATCGCTGGGCAAGGAAGAAAAGAATCCGTTCGATCAATCACCTCATCTGTATGCGATTAATATCGTTGTATTGCAACAGAGACAAAGACAACTAAAGACATCACCTGCTAAGATATACGAAATTACGCTATTATTTGACGTAATAAAACACAGATGAAATAAAATCTACGACGTGTTGCACGTGTCATTCAAACATGAATTCAAAGATTACGCATATCCGTCCGTGAAACTTCTCAGCAAAGGAAATCACTCATCGTGTAACATCAACTACCGTGATAAAAAATTAACAGCTTCTGCAACAACTACGTAACATCGAACGAGCATCAACCGGTAGCCAAGGAGCGCTCGAGGTGGAAAAAGAAGTGATATTTTTTTAAACGCGTGGAGCATCGGCAGCGGGCGTAACGCAATATTCCGACGGAGGTATTTTTCCCCGGTGATCGGTTAAAAGTCGGCCGCTGGGGGCGGCGGCGCACGGCGGGAGAAGACGCATTACCAGATTGGCTCGCGCCGCTCGCATTCACCCAGTCTTTTACATTCATGAAGCTTTTATTCGCTTGATTTGACTATACGCTTCGTATTCACGGCTCTCGATTTGATTTGCATTGATTGGAGTGCCAGGTTTCCCGATAACCGGCTGCGCCCCCCTTCCGTGCACGTCGCGCGACGCCACCGCCGGTAATATGGCGCGTATGTGCCATCGTACGCTGCCACCGTCCTCTTCGCAGCTAATTCCGACCGTGGAAATCGCTTGCTTCGAGCTCCCCAGGCATCAGAGTGCGTTCTATTAACTGAAATCTTTTGCTCGCAGACGAAAACTAATTATTCTCTATCTGCTTGTATTCTTAGCTTCTTCGCTCGCGTAAATTGCTTTTGGATTTAACGAAGCATACGTAGAAATTCTTTCATCGGTGGTCGATATGTTTCTTCTTCGCACGGATCATACGATTTGAAGTAATCTTCGGGGTGACGTTGGATCTTCTCTGTGTCTCCAGTGTCAATTTCAACTTTTTTTTTTTTTTTGTAGAACTCCATAATATAACTTTGTGTGTTAGAAGGGGGATAAGAAGTTGAATGGTTTTAAGCAAAAAGTATTTCCTCCGTGCAAATAACACAATAGGCCACTATTAGTAACAGCTTAACGTTAGAGTACGCAATAGTGCAGATAAGTAGATAGAAATATCTTTCGAGTTACGCGCCGTTATACGGGTTTAAATTTTATTTCGTGCTCTTTAATCTCGTTGCTACTACCGATCGAATGTTCCACTCGGCAAGCAACAGAAATTATCGTAAGTGGCATTATCGTAACGGCGACTTTACGTTTTTACGTAACGATGACAGTATTATGTCGATGTGAGCGGCGAAACGATGATTAATCGATCGCCGGTCACAGATACCTCGAATTCCTCAGCCCGTCACGGCTACCGCGGCAACAAAAAAAGAAAACCGATGAATAACCTTTCAACCGACATAATATTTGGGGGACAAAGCCACCCTGGGTGCCAGCGTGTTCATTAATAAAAATCATACGATCGTTAGGGCGAAGGTATTTACAATTCGAGATCGAAGACTCGCCCTCTCTATCATTTTTTATGGTCATTTTTTCGAAACGATGGAAATCGCGTAGTATATAAAAGGAAACACGAATCGAACGAAAAAAATAAATTTCCCCTTTTGATATTAGTATGCTATCTGATTTACCTGCTTAGATAACTTTATTAGGTTTTTCACACAAATTTACTGCATTAATTTTTCGAAAAGTCGTTCTTACAGATAATTTTTTCGATCTGAAAGTGTTTACTTTATACCTTCTTCCAAAAGAATTTATTTGAAACGCTAAGATCCATTATAAATGCACCCTGGTATGTCACCAACGAACTAATACATCGCCACCTCAAGATACCCACAGTCAAAGAGGAAATAGGAAAATATAGCGATAGATATAGCAAAAGAGTCGACAAACATCGAAACCCCCTAATTACTGGACTACTTGATACGTCGGACCAGATACGCAGGCTGAAGAGACACTATCCGTTAGACTTAAATACTAGATTTAATTAGATAATTATATTAAGTAATATTTACTTATTTACAACACTTACTTAAAAATTATACTTATCTATAATAAGCATTAACTTATTATAAATATTTAGCCATGTCACTGCGCCACGTTAGAAAAAATTACTGAAAATTCTCAATGCGAAAATTGATTGTAAATATTAATAAATAAAAAAAAAAGAATTTATTTCTCTTACAACCCGTCCTTAAACGTTTCTAAACTTTCTACCTGTAGGCACAGTAGCACCTGCTCAGACGAACACGGTTTCGTTAACTTGACGGCTGCAACCCTCGCGTTTCCCAACTACACAAAACACGAAACGTCATTCGTTATTCTCAAACACTGACAAAAGTATGCAGCTCCGTTGACATCCACCAATGTCCTCGATCTCAGCTTATAAAAAATGAATCGAGGCAGCTCGGTGACCAAAGTGGACGATCGACACACTGGAACAACCAGGAATCCCATTTTCTCTTGGGGAAAGAGGGCGCGAGAGATCGGGCTCGTTTAATCGTCGCACGATGAGTCTGAAGATTCTTTTTTCTTGATCCCAATAGAGTGTAGGGGGATAGACCGAAAAGCTAGTGCAGCTGGGAATATGTCGGACGAAATTGATTCGTACGCTTCGCGGTTCGCGGCGATCCAACGCGGTAGATCATTCATCTCGCGGCTCTACTATTAGTACAGTTATTTATGGTGAAAAAGAGTATAGATCGTGGCGACTATTATGCATCGCGGGTCCTCCGGGTGATTTATGTGCCGCTGCAAATTGCCGCTTGTCCTTTGTGAGACCGAGCAAAGCGAGCCTGATTAAATCCTTTCGAGCGGCCGTAACTCAGCCGCGTTTAGAAGGTGGTCTCCGTGATACAATATATGCCGTGGACACGGGAAAACGTCGGTAAACTTTATGATTATCCTGCGGTCGAGCAATTGGAGATCTTTAGACTTTCACGATGAGGGCAAATGCTATCGAAGCGAGGAGAATGAACGATATATTTTTATTCTTCTTCGATTAACCCTTAACTACGAACGTCCGTATTTTTGCCGTTGCTACAGATCCTACTTATGTATATTGAATTTAAATATGTACACTGCATATATTTATATTCGTTTAATTTTCCTTAATTATGTTTAATTAAAAAATCTCATATTATAAAGGTACAACGATGGATGAAATCCAATTAATCGGAAATAATTTGTCATTTTGTAATGGAGATAATACTGAATTTAAATGCAGTTTGGAACAGGAGCGCGTTTCGTTTAAACGAACGGTGCTCCTCCTGTCTATTTCTATTCATTCGATCCATCCCTTTGACGCTTTAAATAAATCCAACCTCGCAAACCTCTCAAAACTCTAAATCGCGCGCTTCAAAAGCTCTGCGCAATTATGGAAATTGTGCTCCTCGGTTTCCTTGTTAGTTTCGCCGATTTCGTTCCCTAATGATTTACTCGTGAATGTGGCGAACGTAGGAAACAAATACGAAAAGAACGCAACAAATGAAAAGAATTAACAAGGACACTTTGGAAGCTCGTCCTTCTTCTCCGCGTCGTTATCATCGAGCATCCTGAAATGGAAGGTCGGGTATCGCCTGAGTCTAAGCAGTTCGTGCTCGGTTTGCAGCTCGATCAGCTCGGCGTAATTATCCTGCAGCTTCTTGATCAGTTCGGATCGGTGCATCACCATCCGCAGCTTCCTCTCCGCGTGCTCCCGCTGCCTGGCCTCGGCGATAAGATCGCGCCGGTGCTCCATCTCGCACCTCGCCACGTTCATCTCCAAGATCTGCCGATCGAGCTGCTCGTTCTTGCTTCTGACGGCGGCGATCTCCTTTTCGATCGATTCCAGCCGAGCCTGGTGGTCCTCCAAGATCCTACCGAACTGTCCTTCCATTGTTGCGATGTCCTCGTCCAATTGCTGCGGCGTCTTCTCATCTGGAAGCCCTTTGGCCTTGCGCTTCAGGTACCGTTGCATCTCTTTCGTCACCGTTACCGATTCCGTGAACTTCAGGTCCTCCCGCAGGTCCTCCAGACTCTTCTTCTGACACTCGTGCTCCCATTGCTTCAACAGAGTACCTAGAAAATTGTCGCGTTCAAGATACACAATTCATACGTGACATGGTCCATCGTGTACAAAGTCACAAGTTCGGAAATGCCTCGTATAGAATGATACCTATATTTATAGGAGATGAAAAGACGGAAAAATGGAAACACGCGTATGCATATGTAAGTATACGTGCGATAAGTACGTATGTATATGAGTATACCAAAGTGTTAGGAAGACGGTACCTCTCTGAAAGCTCAACAGACGAGATAAAGCCTGCAGTTTACACTCCCCAGCAGCTCTAATCAGCTCGTTGACGTTTTCGACAGCCGTTTTCGAAACAAGAACCGCGTTCTGCGCGTCGTTTACGTCTCCTTCGAGGCAGACCTCCACTTGCCCCATCTTCAACACCAACTGTATCTCCGCGTCCAACTCCTCGATCCTCCGACATTTCCTAGTTTCGATCAAACTCTTCTTCATATCCTCCACGTCGGCTTTGCACTTCTCTATCTTCTGTTCGAATCCAAGGATCACGGCCTCAACGTCCGCGATCTCCGCCTGCTGTCCCTTGATCTTCAACTCGAGATCGATCTTGGTACGTCGCAGACGAATCAAGTCTTCCCAGTGGGAAGTTTCTATGGTCACTGGAAGAATAACTGGTCGAACGTCCAAATGATTCAAGATCCTCAGGTAATCTTTGCATTCCGATGGCAAGTAAACGCACGGCAATCGGGAGACTACGTGACTCGCTAAATCGTAGAGGTCGGAAGCCTCGAGATTTTTCGTATTTATTCTCGGTCTGCGATTGTACTGATGTTCGAGGAGCTCGACTTGCAATTTGTTCAGAGAAAAGAATTCGGATCTGAATTTTTTGGCTATAGATTTTTCTTTGTTCACGAGGGATCCATATTTAGCGACCATTTCGTCGTTAACACGGCGAAAACTGTTAAGATGATCGTTTAGTACTTCCTGATACTGTTCTTTTTCCACGATTTGCTTCTTCAATTTGTCCTCTTCTTGCACGGCCTGCATTCGACGATGGATTAGGATCAAACCGCGGATATATCGTAAATTCAACTGATTTATCGCTGCTTCGATATTCATCTTGAACTGTGAAATATCAGAATTATACCGATATCGATCGATTTACCTTTCTCTCTCTCTTATACATAATTGTTTCACTTTTTTCTACCGATAAGCAAACTCACGCGAAATAGTTCTATCAATTTCCCATTGAACTTGTCAATCCCATCATTCAAAAGCTCCATGACCCTTCCATACTCCGCCTCCAACATCCTGTTGTACCGCTCGCGTTCCTCCATTAGGAATTGCACGTCTTTCTCGTACTGTTTCACCGCCGATATATCTTCGGACGTATAGTTTTCCGGCTTCTTCTCGAGCATGCAAGCCGGCTTGGGGACGTCTATCTTGATAGTGTCCTCCCATCGCACCTCCAGCACGCCGTCCATCATCGCCATTAGGGCACGCTCGCGAAAATCATCAGCCAGCAACAATAATTTGATTCGTTGTTCCTCCGCCGCCTGCTTGTCCAACAATTCCTGCTGCGACGGGGAAACGTACGGTTTCGCCTTCACCTCGTGATCCAGCACCGTGATAATGCTCTCCGGCCTTTCCTACGCGCGAAAAAGGAAACTGAACTGCCCGCCAACTTGCAGATAAAGATGACGCCTCTGAGAGTTTACGAGCCTCTCGATCTATGCCGATTATTAAGCGATCCACGATGTGATCAAGAATGGTGAAGAATAGACGGTTCAATTTGTCGAAGAAAGCACGAGTTGCGAGAAGTTTATACAATTTTATCATTTCGTGTCACTGTGGTATACCATATAGTGAACGAAAGATTTTTTGAAAGTTCCTTAATTGTATAATGGCCTTAATTTACAAATCGACCGTTCTAACTTCGAACATGTGAGAGGATCGTTTGATCGATTGATTTACGAAAATTGAAGTAACTCAATTGATTGATAAATGTTCAATTTGTATCGAATTATCTTATAAAGTACGACACGTTTACCTGCCAGTGCCAAACAGGATCAGTAGGGATGTGTGGCACGTGTCGATTAAACATGGTCCTCAATTCCGTGTCGATACAACGTATCCTGTCGATCCTCTCGCGTATCACCTTCATCTCCCTCTCCTTTGTCGCATACACTTCATCGAATGTCCGGTTGAAGAAAGCGCGAAGTTTCTTGCTGTCGTGCAACAGCAAGTGATTGTTTATCATCACCTGGCCGAATCCGTAATATCCGATTTGAGGATAATAAGGTGACTGCTCGATGTATCGGTGTGTGGTCGTACCTTTGAAAGAAAATGAAGGCGTTAAAGTAACGGATGACAGAATTTTATGAAAAGACGAAACGCACACAAAGGAGAAAAACATTCTGCTGTGCGTTAATTTTCGATAATTTTCGATAAAATTTACAATTTTACTCGAAATTTATGTCATTTTATACAGATCGATACAATCGAGAATAAATTTCGTTTTCACTATAAAACACAATTGTAAAATCTGATATTTTAATTCTTTCGATACGAGGAATAACTATACTTGCGTAGCATTATACACTATACTTATTTACCATTTAGGTTTCTAAGGAATTCAGTTTCGTCACAACTGTCATTAGTTCAATTCGTATTATTCTCTTTATTAAAGAAAACATCTACTCTTGCCTTGCATCGCCCTCTGTTCCTCCAAGTCTGCCTTGACAATGGCTATCTTCTCTTCCTCCAGTTCCTCCTGATCGTCATCGTTCTCGAGCAATAAATCCAATCTTCTCTCGTGTTCATAGTACACCTTCTGCTTCTTATGTAGCTCGACTTGTAGCTTTTCCGCGGTATAAATCCTCCAAGGTTCAAACTTATCGTCCTCCAAAATATCATAGGCGGTTTTCTTGCAAAAATTCGCCCACTGGAAGTGGTATTTTTCGTCTGTCGTTTCGGAGAACTCGGGATAATTGGTAACCTGTATGGTACCCAAAATGGCGAACAGACATTTGCCCAGAACCTGTTGAGGGTCCCAGAAAACCTTGCGAATCCATTTTGACACTCTGCGCGTCTCAGAGATATTGTGCTCGAGCTCCAAGCGAAGATTTTCACAGATGTCGCGGCCTGCTTTCAATTTCTGATCACGGTTTGTGAGATCTAGATCGAAGGATGACACAGGAAGTTTCTCTATTTCCGGACTGGCGTCGTTCGCATCCAGTAACTTTTTCACCTTGCCTCGTAGGACTTCGAAGTCTGCCAAAATTGCCGCTCTTTCTTCCTTACATTTTTCTTCCTCTTCTTTCAGCTGTATCTCATCCCTCCAATCCGACCAGGTCTTGTCACCCTGTTTTGGATCGGGGAACTCGTACTTTGGACGCGTTAATAGCTCGTAAATCGTAGGATCGAGGCTGGCGTAGTCCGACTGGATCTTTTTCTTCAGCCTTTCGTAAATTTCGTATTCGGTTTTGTACAACGGTTCCTTGGAGGAGGTTACTCTTGATTGCGAGAGATCCTACGCTGGAGGAAAGAAGGGGAAATAATTGTAGAAAGAGACTGGAATTACATTTATTATCGTCTCTAAAAATACGGGGAATACGATGTTCAGGTAACGATGAGAAGACTGAAAAATTCGTACGGCACTTTACGTACACATTGGCTCACGAAAATTTAAATTGTTCCGATTGTAGCAAATTAAAATACTAGGTATAATTCCACTTTATCGTATTTCCCACTATTTGCTTAAAAAATAACAACGAAACCAAAAATAAAAACCTTTCTTTCTCCAACGATACCGACCAACGAGCCATCGTAGCCCAAACAAACGATCAAGTCGCCTTGTTTATTCGCCATAGCCTTGGTCGTACCCAAATCGGACCTATGGTGCGTCATGATATGCGCCACTACTCGTCGTACCGTTTTATCTCTGATCAAGACGCATCCATCGAGAGCAGTGGTAATGATCCATGATCGATCGACGTACAAATTGGCTAGCTTAACCTGATGTCCCGTTGCTAAACCGTCCTCCATAAAGATTTGCTTAAAATCATACACCCTCTGCACTCGTAATTGACGCGTCAGATAAGGAGATCCTATGAGCAACATCGGATTTCCAGGGACATGATAGAGAGTACGATACACGCCAGGAAGTTTCAACGACTGTAGGGGATCGGTGATCAAATTTTGTTCCAATGACGCTTCGTATAGGTCCACGACCTGTCCTATGTTGTAATGTTTCGCACCCACGTAAAGGACAAGGACTCGCAGCTGCCTGAATCCTTCGTAGATCAGAAGATCCGTGATCATGCGACGAACTTTGATCAACGTTACCGGGGTGTACATCTTGTCGCGCTGAAGACTTACGCAGTAACAGTTGCCGGTTCTTTTCTCGCCAGCGATCATGAATCTATAGTTTTCGTGATGGTATCGTGAACCCTCCAAGATTAAACATGCAAACTGCTCGTTTAAGGAAGAAACGATTTTCAAACAAATACGCTACCTTCCAGTGTTTGAAAACTTGATTAAATCTATCGGAGTTCTCTGCAGCCTCACTCGAGCTGCGATCCTAGGTTCGATCGGTTCGACAAAGGTAACGAACACCACTTCGCCGTTTTCCGTTCCCAACACGACTAACGGAAAATCTGGATGTGAAACTTGACAAGTAATTTCGCTTTCTATTTCTGGATCGATGGAAGATAACGGTTTCCCTTCGTAACACTCGACGACGATCAACTCTTTCTTCACATCGCAAGTCACAACGAGATGATGGCACCAGGGATAGATAAAATCCGCGAATCGATAGGCAGCGCCGTAATTGAGAACCATAAGAACTCTAGGAGCCGCATCGTCTTCGGTGAAATCGATCTGCATCAAATATCCTTCTAACGTGGTGTAGAAGAATCGATTTTCGTACGGATGAGTCACCAGAACGTACGGCCTTGTTTCCGACTTCACGTACCATTCCCTTCGCCACGAACTCGTTCTCGGGTTCCTCGTGAAGAAACGAATTTGACAGAACGTCGTTCGTAAGATAATACCATCTCGGAACCAGGCGACTATCGGCAATTCTACGTCCGTGCAGATGTCACATCGTTGGGAATACACGATACGATTGATGCTACTGCCATCAAAGTTGCTGAGAAAGACGTGGCCGTCGACGTCTGTGATGGCTAGCAGCGGTTCCGTAGATGTTGGACTCCAGTCTGCCCACAGGATCGACGTATCTCTCGGAAGCTTTATCTCGTGATCTAGAACACGAAATTTGGAATAATTTACTTGGAAACTGAAGAAACTTAAAGTAACGTTGAGTGAATTTTGGACAGTCCATTGGCAATGATTCGTCGGCTATAATTTTTCATAAAGTCACGTTACACTTTTACGTATGTCCAAGAGTGACTCCGTTCTCCTTAAAATTTGATAAGTTTCTCGGCTCGATTCCTTGGACAGGGTAGAATTTATCGATCGATCGTTTGATCCTAATAAAAGATCGAAGTCGATCGAATTTAACGATAAGAAGCAAAAAAACGCTCTTGCCTTTCACGATGGCGACTTTCCCAGCGATATCCACTTCCCACGTGTACAACTGTCCGCAAGTTCTGCCCAGTTGGCCGACAACGGTGGTTCCGATCTGAGTTATCTTCAAGATCTGTCCAACCTCGTCGCGTATAAAAGTATTCACGGAAATAATCTTCTCTCCGGTTCTCCAATTCCAAATGGTCATCATGAAGAGAGGATACGATCCAATGGAAATCAAGTGATCTCCCTGGGCAAACGCAGTGGTTAAGTATCCGGAAGCGCATCCACCGGTGCATTCGGCAATTTTCGACATGGACGGGTAAGAGAAGACGAGGATTCTCGGTTGAATGATCTTCTCCGCGAAGGCGAACACGGACAGTGTCTTGTGAGCGGAGAGACACCGGACGCCGTCTCCAGTGTCGTGATTCCAGCACCAGTAAAAACTCTGTTTCCTCTGATTGATGTTGAAGAACACGATGAGAATACCGGAACACCATGCTAGAACGTCCTTCGTTATCCAGACGATGTCTTCGAATTTGTTACCGCGTATCCAAGCGGGCCTCCAGTTGTTGTGATTCATCTTCTTAGGTAATCGACGTTACAAGAAGCGGATAACCTTAGAAATCTCTGTCTAGTTACGCAAGTTTGATAAAAGCTGATTCTTGGAAAACAGTCGAAGAAGCATACGACGATTTGACGTTTAAGGTCGGTTCACAATGAGCTGCGTTTGCGAGTCAGGGAAAAAGCGACTCGAATTCTGTCTTTAACAAACATTTACGATACAGCGATACAGTCTAATGGTCTTTGAGACTAAAATAGAATGTATAGTGAAATATTATGTGTCAAGAATCGGGAGTATTAGGAAAGAATAGCAAAAACGCGGAGAAATGGAAGACGAACGGTGACGAAAGAGCAAACGGTTGGCTCGAATGCTTTGCCAGAAGCCAACGGGGTCGGCCTCGCAAGAGGAGTTTGGCAGGCTTAAGACAAAAGGTGATTAGGATACGCGCAGTCGATGGTGGTTTATAAAGACCCCCATAGCGTGGCGTGATGAGGTCAAGCAGCGGGGAGTCATTCGTATACCAAGGGCCGATCAAAAACTTATCCTTGCCACGTGATATACTGCCCGTGGATACCTGCCAACCTCTTTCTCCCTCTTTTCCTCCCTCTGTTCGATGACCTGATCCTCTGGCTGCCTACCAAACCAAGTCGTTCCACCGTCAGTGATGGACTCAACACGTTTCGCATCGGTTTCCAACCTTCCATCCAATCAATTTTCAAAATTTCATCTTTCATGGTCCAGAACGTGTCAATTTTTCAAACTTTCGCAGATTTTACTAGCTTTGATTCATTGAAAGTTTCTATGAATTTTGGACGTTAGGGGCTGCTATTCTCCGAATAAATTCTGATATATTTAAAATAATATTCTATGCTTTTTAACGAGAAATTAACGGTTTTAGTATATTTAGAACTCTCGGTGCTCGCCGGACATTTCTTCTATTTTCTTCTATTCTTACGTAGAAGGTCAAAGACCTTACGAAACTAATTACTCGAAAATCTTAAGTAGAGAAAATCGAACATCCATCACTAGCAAAGTATCGGTCGAACGACGATATATGGCGTTTCTCTTGCTCTTCCACTTCGGAGGATCCATTGGCTCGGAGATGCGTGGTCCGCGCGGTTCGCGTTGCCCGAACCTGTGGCCTTACCATTAAATTGACGCCCGCTGAGACTCGTATTTGCATAACCCGACGCGATACGACCGATCCTATCGACGTCCCCGCGAGTGGCTGCCTCGTCCGCGGTTCGCGCGACTCGCGTGGGAACCATCCTTTATCCTCTTTCTCTGCACCATCGAGCAACCTTGCCTTTTCCCAAATTTCCTACCCACTTGATACTTCCAGTAGAATGTAGATCGCAGTTACGATTCAGCGTTATACGTAGATATCTTTATATCGAAGCTTTCCCGAAGATAAACTATAGCACCTGCAATTCATAGCGTTTAGCGATCGAATAGGATCGATAGCATTGAAAATAGACGCTTGGTGCTTTCCCACATCGTGTTCATCGTAGAATTCATATGCGTGCAACAAGAGAATCGGTATTATTATTAGTCGAAACCGTTTATTTCGCTATTCAGTCCGAAACGCGTTAAAAGACAAGCTCGTAAGGAAAGAGAGGGAAAAGGGTGAAAAAGGGAAGAGGCGAAGGATGTTCTCGTTGGAAGGTCCGACGATGCACGCAGCAGCACGCGTGCGTGCAATGGCCATCGGCGTTCCACGGAGCCAGGGATGCGATGGTCGCTGGTACGGTACGCGTCCGCATGCGGAGTGTGGGAACTTGGGGTCGAAACGGAGAGAAACGGCGCAAAGGAGAGTGCGACGAAAGGATGCGGAGAAGGAAAAGGAAGAAAAAGCGCGCGCACCGTGAACCCAAAAGAAAACGAGAGAAGGAAAGGAAGAAAGAACGAAGAATCGGACGAAGAAAAAGAAGAGGAAGACGTGGACGACGACAAAGAGGACGAAGAGAAGAAGAACAGGGAGGAAAAGAAAAAAGGAGCAAGCGACGGCGAGTAGCATTTAATCAGAGCCCACGAAGTGAAGTGCACGGTACAAGTGTATGTATATAGAAGCGGTGTATATGGTTCGGTTAGTTTTTGCTTGGGAGGTTGCTTGGAAATTGGCGCCAAATTAGTAAGGAGGACGAGGCGAGGCTCACGCTGCCTTGGGCTGCGTGACGCGAGACATTAAAAGTAACCTCTGCTCTCTCTGCTACACCCTCGTCCCTCCGCCAAATCCTCTCTGCCCTCGGCTTTCCCTCTTCTTCCTTCTTCTTTCCTTCGTCCCTTCTTTCTCTACTGCTTCATCCTTCGCCTTGCCGCGTCTATATCCTTTGAGTTTCGTGTGGCTCGTTTCTCGGCCGACATCGCACCACCTCCACGACTTAGAATCCGCTTCTTCTCCTCTCTCCGCGCTCATCCTCCTCCTCTTCTCCTGGTCCCGGTAATCACGGCCACTCGAGCAGAAGAACCGAGAAAAAAGAAAGGACAAAGAGGAAATCGCACTTGAGCCTTCTGCGTTTCTTTCTCTGTCCCTTTTTCTCGGCCGGTGTATTTCTTGGTTGTATACCGCTTGAGAGAGGGGAGCAGGTGATAGAGGCGGTCGTTGTCGAAAAGGGTATCACGCCAACGGTCCCCAGGAACGCTGTTCGAGCGATCGTTCTGCCACCATAGCGCACGAAAGCCGGCTTGGGACGGGACCAAATGCTGCTGGAGTCTCTCACGGGACTCCGAGCCTTTTTTCGCCGTGAGAACCTGCGTCGGAACTGGAGCACGGAACCGGGTCGCGCCTCTTCTCTTTCGCCTCAGTTTTCGGATACCGCACTGGCCAAGGGTGATCGATCAAAAATTTACAGGATTGCACGGTCAAAATAAGCATTAAGAAAATCGAGCACTGAAAGACCCATCGGTTTGCTCCGGTTCGGTTACATAGTTAATAATTGCTACGAAAAATTCATATTTTCCGATTACGTAAGTTTTGCTGTCAAATTTTTACTGGTATCCGGAGACTTTTTGTTTTCGAATTTTGTTTTCGTTGCAATAAATATATCGCGACGGGCATAAATAACCCTTGAAAAAGTAATCGTTCTAAATACAAACGCAACGCTTCCACAAATAATCGATCGCCAACTCTTACGCTAGAAAAAGCAAAAGGATCGAAGCTGCGCTAACTACTAGATTTAGATCTACGGCACCAGCCAGACTAACCTCAATTCCGCAGAAGTCAAAAGAGAAAAGAAAGAAAGACAGCAGAAAGACCATCGATCTCTTCCGTTAAAAGCAGCTGCGTTTTCGCAAGTTGCATGTCGGAGCGGCCGGCCGCAGATTATAGATGCGTCCCGTAGCGATCACAGACAAACGTTTAAATCGCTAAACATCGAATTAGACGCGATTCCTGAGCCGGTTCGTAAAAAATAATAGCCAGCCGCGGATAGACGCGGCTAGGCTGCCGACTTTCGGCACCGAGTAACCTTTCCCTTCCTCTTACTCTTCGACAGCTGCCATTTCTTCTGAAACACATACCGCCCCTGCTACGCCAGTTTACCAGGATCTTACGAATTAATTCTCAAAGATCCGTAATCTCTGTGATGATCCGATCAATCGAAACAGCGCGTGTCGGTGGTCGCGACGTTCGTTTTTTTCTGAACGTTCACGGTTTTTAGATAGTCGTTAGACCATGGAAATTTGGATCTGCCGGTTGACTACGTCGTTCACGGTGCCGTCACGCTGTGATCGCGAACACGCTATCCGTTTGATCGGCGCGTACGTTCTGGCTATGTGATTTCATATTTACGCATGGAATATCAGTCGTTTTTGCATTACTTTATTTGACGCTTCATTATCGAAAGCTTCCAGTGTTCTTATCCTCCCTCCGTCTCATCCAAGTATCGAAAAAAAGGAACTACCACACGCGTGAATCAAACGACTTTCACCACCGTAATTCCACTCGGCTCGATAGACATCAACCGACACCATGATGCTCTTCCTCCAACCACACCAACTCCTCTTCTTACACAACTCTGGTCCGTCAGATCAGTCCGTTCGAAAGACTCTCGTCTCTCGTGGGACAAACGTTCCAGTTCCCCGTTGCTTGACGCGGTTACCATCGAAGCGAGGTCGATTAAACGCGTTCTCGCACACCATCACCGGCACCGTGGTGGACCACACACCGAGGCCGGGTCACTCGAAGTCAGTAACATCAATTAGCATTCGCGAGCGGCCGGCCGGAGATGGCGGGTAACAGGCAGAAAAAGAGGACGCGGCGCGGCGCGGCGCAGCGTAAATGGCCGCGGATCTATCGTCGGGAGCCGCTGGACAAAAGACCAGCCGTGGACCATAGACTTGCCACGATGACATATGAGCCACCGGGCCTCTTTGTGTCCTCTTGAATACCGCTTAAATTGGGCAACCAGCCGTCCGACGCTACTGAATATCGCCGTTGATACCAGCTACGCCGGCTGAAACCGTTTCGCGATTTATCATTCCGAGGGGAATCACCCGGTCACGATCTAGAGGATCGCGCTTTGATTCGCATGAAAATTTTACTTAATACAGAGGTCTGTCGCCGTTGCGTTAACTGCCCCGTTTTTGCGATCGGCGTTAATCGTTATGGGCCAGGTGGTCGCGTCCTGTTGAAAAATTTCACGGTCTTCGGCAGAATTTCGGGAGCAGATTTTGATCTGTGCAAGACTTTTAGAAAGCGTGGTTCGGTTTATTGGTTATTATATACACCTTGTAAAGATTCGTTTGATTGGATTACAAACGTGGGTACTTTGCGGTATTTTGAAGAGGAATATGGTCTTTTCGAATCGGAGTTTGGCTTTGGATATTTTGTACCAATTGTATGCAATAAACGTTATAACATTGGTAATAGATACTCTGTTACTTATTCTGTAATAGGAACCAATAATCGAAATATTCAAAATGAAGTGTACTTACATATTTAACACCCATTAAGACAAAATACACGTCGAACAATATTACTGCCATGATTGTAACGCGTTGATATAAACGATAACTGGAGTGATAATGATAGTTCGACTCGTCAGTTTGCTAGACACGAGATATCTCGTGAGTAGATTCACGACGCATCAAACGCGATCGACGGAAAATATCGGTGATCCTAGCGTCGGTCGTCGAGCGATCCACGCCACTTTCACCGATTCGCGAGTGCCTCGGAGCGAGTCGACCAGTCACGCTCACATTCTCCAGACTCGCGAGCGATTCGCCCGGGGCGAGCCGCCAGGATATTACGGAGGACGCGCGATTTAGCAACGTTTCTCGTGTCCGTATTCCACGCACGACCGCCAGCAATCTGCTTTTTCTCTTTTTCTTCTCGACAGGTCAGAGGTCGATCACCGAATTCCTCGCAAGTTCGAGCGAACGTTTCGAAACCCGATCGACCGCTCGACAACTGCGTCACATCGTCGTTGCATACTTTATCGCGCCAAACTTTTAAAACATCTGCAACCGTGGCTTCGAAATGGACGATTAAAGATATCAAACTGTTCGTAACCTTTCCGATGATCGGAAGATGACTACGTGTCGAAAACTTCTGCGATGTAATGAAATATCCAGTCAGAATATTCATATTCTAATCCGAAACTCGACAACGACGCAACAAAAATCGATCAAACCAAAGTCAATGGTTCGGTGTCCTCGCATTAGCTTCCGAGCGATCGATTCTTCACTTGCCGAAGAAACGAAGTTGAAAACAGGATAAAAATGAGGCAAAATGTACGCTCAAAGAATTGTGGGATCCGACGAGTGTAAGAGATGCGAAGAACGTGGAAACGATTACTTAAGAATGTTGCGTGTCGAATGCCTCTGCTCTTAGCGGGGAAGGATCTGGAAAGGTCGATGCGGATGAAAGAAGCAACATGGACGAAACGACAGGTTGATTTTATTGGAATTTTTCAACATTAAGATATTATTGTTATTACCTGCACTTCGATACCTGCATTCAAATTTATACTTCCACGTACGAAACTATAACAATGAAACTTAAATAGTGATTCGTTTTACCAAACATCTGAACGAGTATCTTACTTAAACAATTTTGCTTCAAAAAGATGGATACTCGTACTAACATTTAAAAGACCGAACAAATCCCTGTTTATGTCCCATTTGCCGTGTACTTGAACACTTCTGGATATCAAGATAACGTTCGTAGTTAGTGGTTCGTGTATAATTAAATTTCCCATAAACGCGTAAATGTTCGCGTGCACTCGACGTTACAAAGAGTGAAAATACGAACCACTGGAAAAAAAAAATTAGTTCGACTCGGGGTTCCTCGCAGGAGCATCCCTCGAACTTGGAGCAACAAGAGCGACCGCTAAAAATTGTTGACCCGTGGTCGTGGCGGGGGCAGAACGGATAAGCCAGGTAGATATATAAGAAGCAGATGCGTCTGTCATTAATATGAGCCGGCTAAGCTATTAATAACCAGTTAATGAGGCCTCTCGTCCCTCCCCTCGTGTGTCGTATGTGCGTGCTGGACGAAGATCTCGCGTCTACGTCCCACGGACGTGTGTACCCTGTTTATACGTGCACGTGTTTTCTGTACGAGGTACTTGCGTGTGTGCGTAACGAGGCATATTGTATCGGTGGGGCACGGGGTGCGCGAACGTCGGGTCGTCAAAGGGTCTCGAGCGTACCTTGTGATTTATAATCGGGCGTGTCCTCCCCTGCCCTCGACAGACACCCTCGATTATGCTTTGCGATGACGGGAAATTTTCATTTCCTTTCTTCGAGGATTCATCGCGATTGGAAGCTCGAATGGAACGACCGGTGTCGTTCGACCTGAAGGAATCAGGGAAGGAAATTAAAAGGCGAAAAGCGTTTTCCATTCACTGCGTACTACACGGATTCCCGATGACACGAACCGTATCGCGGTATAGTTGACGCTATATTCACGAAGAGAAACGTAATTTTATTTTGCAGTTGCTACATATTTTACGCTGCTGACGATTTTTAAGAGAATTTGTTCAGAAAATTGTCATTCGTCCGTCGTTTCTTTTCCCCGGTATTGTTCGCGTTTAAAATTACTATTAAAATCGTACAATAAAATGTTCTTTTAATCGCGTCCTCGAAGTTAAGCGGAATTTAAAGTCAGCTTAATGTCAAGGGAACATTATAATGGGTATAGTTACATCGAAGAAGTACGATGCTTAACTTTCAATTATCGACTACGATGTTGCTGAAATTTCAAAACAACGTAACATGAGTGAATTGCGACGTAGGTGGCTGCAATTGCAACTTAGAACGGAGCGAATGACTCGAATATTTTTCGCTACCGTTGTAAGAAGATGAGGTTTCCTGTCGCGTTTCATCATCGGACGATCGTGCCGTGACAACGTTGACATTGACTTCAGTTTACCACATAGCGTCAATTATGGTAGCAGCAAGTAGTTGCATGCAACGTTGCAGCATTTACGTCACGCTGTGACGGCCAAAGGACAGCTGTTTGAGAATGCTGCCTCGTTGCAGATTCACCGTCACGATGGCACCGAGCTGCAGACAAACTACCGTCAAATTGCACGTTGTTGTATTCAGCAGTCAAAGGTTAGTTCAGAAATCAAATAAATAAGGAACGCGCGTGATTTACGATTAAAGTAAAAGAAACAATAAAGCGATTGGTACCGATGAAGGAAAGGATAATTCACCATTACGTAATACACATAATATTCCATTACCTGCGTCCCATTCAAAAGCAAACACGTGTTCCTCTTTTTAGCGAGTTGACAAGTCATTGGTCATAGTCTTTCGTCGCACCAAATGTAGCTTAGTATGATTGCAAAACTGGACACGAATCCACTGTAACCATAGTTTAATGCAGGAAGAAACAACAAGGATGTAAGAGAAAACAACGTTGGAAGCAGCATAGAAACGTGGTCGTGGCAGCATCCGTGGTCCCGAAAAAATGGCACGCGATCGACGATGACGTTTTGCCGGAAACCGTGGATCCCCTTCGACGAATCGGGGGAAAAGCTTCGAGCAGATCACGAAAGAAGATGATCGCGGAGGAGAGGAAGGGGCAAGCGAACGGTAATTAAATGAGAACCCCGGCGTACGAACGCAGGAACGCCCACGCCATGCATCAACCGTGACGTGGATAGGTAATGCTGCTGCAGATGGAGAAGATGGTCCTCGAAGATATAGCCCTCGGTTTCTACGTTAGTTAGGGTCAGCTATCTCGCGCGACCCATCTCCGCCTATCCAATCACACACCGCACACCGCAAGTATGGCACGCAAGCGATAATACACGGTGTCCCAATTATCCCGCGACACGGCAGGGCCCACGCTCTCGCCGTGAGAGAGGATTTTCAACACGCCCCTATCGTTTTCCCCCTCCTCCCTCCTGTCCCTCTACCGCCGTTTCTTTCCCTCTCTTTCTATCTGTGTAATTCGCTCTCTTGCTTTCTCCTTTTCAAACATTTTCTTCCTCTCCCTTCGTTCCTCTCTGAAAAATCTTACCTATTTATACGTCTCTTTTTGCTCGGTCCCTTTCTCGTGATTTTTGTTCGTTCGTTCGTTCGTCTTCGTCTGGAGTTGCAGGCAGTATCGGCGAGGGCGACAGAGACCGAGTTAATGAGCGGTTGCGCGTAATGAAAATGTCCGTACGAGGTGACGTTGAACGAGCAGCGTGGAAAGGGTGAAGAGATAATGACGACGTGCGCGGCCGGGCACAAGTGGAGTAAATTGTGGGACATATCGGAGGAAGGTTGAACGTTCCGCGGCAAGGAGGTGCGCTGTTTGCGAGTTTGAGAATCCGGTGACGGTGTGATGGGGGCCGATGTTTCGCGGACGTTGCTGGAAACAAAGAAGTTGAGGTCTCGTCCATTATAATTATAGTTATTAGATACATATTTCTATAATGTCGTGTCGGTGTTTCTGTATCGGAATTACACAGCTACGTTGGTAATGGGAATCGAGTATTTCTCAATTTGCTCTACGGTGCATGTAGTACGATACTTATCATCTATACATGTACCTGCCTATTTTCCGCGTGGAATGTCGTGTATATTGTACATGTGTATATTTATATTTCTTAATTTTTAAAATCTATCTATGTATTCTGAATGAATCTATATTCATTCGTTGGATCTTAATCGGACAGAAATTCGAATTTAACAAAGCATCGCCCGAAACTACCTTCCACGACTATTTTCGAAAAACTGCTTCTTGTCCCGAAACTGATCGAATATTCGATCGCTCCTGCTAGCTAAATCTCATGTACGTATCGTTAAGAAAACTAAAAAAAAGTTAACTTATCGAATTAAGATTTTTAGCGTCGAAGATATCGAAGCGATGAGCGAACACAGGTACGAAAAGGAGGTCGTGGCGATCGTAAAGGTCGCGACGTGCAGGTGAGAGCGTGTTGTAATTATCGAAAGACAGCGATGGAGGTTAACCACGCCCCTGTCCCCTCAGGCAGCCAATCACCGCTGTCGCTGGTGTCGCCCTGCCGTGGGGACACAGCTCGGCGACATTCCAACTCTACGAGAACGAATCCGTGGCCAGGGACACCGTTCGTTCCAGCACACGATGCTTTCCACTCGCGACACCGAACCACTTTCCCGGCCAATCAACGGAATCGCTCGTTTCCGTTCGGTCCTCTCGGTCGACGGACCATAGCGACGCTATCCTCTCGATTACTCGCGATCCCGACGTTCTTCCACGATCCTTTGATCATCGAAGACGTTCAACGTCGGCGAAAATATATTCTTTGGATCGTAGATATCCGTGTCCCTGCCTACAAGTTTGCGAAAAATTTAGGAATCGACAAGAATGAAGGATTTATCGACGTTGGAAGACGAGATAGAGGCTGCTCTATTTTGCCAATATCGAATGGTTCGTAACAAAAGAACTCCGACAAATCTCTATGTATCATTTTAATTCTGATCATTTAGACATCGTAGATCATCGATGTAGCCTTAGCGTTAAAAGCTTGTTCAAAGAATAAAATATAAACGATCGATAACGATTGCAACGGATAACTGCATAAAGATACTCGATCGGAACCCGATAAGCGCACCTAAGTCTCGAAAGTAAGAACCGAAAAGGAAACTAAGATCCGTTGCAAAATCCTAGTGTGCCCCACCCACGAAGGGCGGCGACCGAGCGCGGAATCTGTCGCGCGTTCGAAAACACGGTAGGTGGTGGTTGGTTGACAAGAGGGAGGCCGGTATGAAACGGGGTGGCAAGACGAGCGCGACAGAACACGCGAACACCCTGTTACAGAGGGAGAGTAGAGGAAAGTGGAGCAGTTGAGTGGGAGGCAGCCAGGAAGTGACAGGCGAGAGAGGACTGTCAACGAGTCGGACGAATCAGAAAGGTTGGCGACGT
Source organism: Bombus vosnesenskii (assembly GCF_011952255.1). Taxonomy (NCBI): domain Eukaryota; kingdom Metazoa; phylum Arthropoda; class Insecta; order Hymenoptera; family Apidae; genus Bombus; species Bombus vosnesenskii. The sequence continues at coordinate 569,773 of NW_022883050.1, forward strand.
CCTGGAGGACAGAGAGGACGTCAGGGCGCAAGCGCCTGTGACCGCTGGACACGCGGGCGACACATCGATCCACGCTTCTACAACCTCCATCTCATCCACCACCCACCGCCTTCTCTCCCCACGGCCGACTTCCTCCTTTCGCCGCTTCCCTTTCCGTAGCCTCTACCTATTCTTTCTACGTCTCTGCGGACCTCGTTCTCCGTCGTTGCTCGTTTTGGTCGCTGCCACCGCTGCTGGTGCTGCTGCTGCTGCTGCTGCTGCTGCTTTAGATACAGGGTGGTGCAAAGTCGAGGATCTAGGGGTGCGATCACAGTAAGGTAGGATCATTGGAATCTGTCAAGAGTCAAACTCGACAATTCCGTTTGTTACGAACCAGACGCGTAATTAATATTCGATATTTCAAAAGACAAGTGACTTCGACAGCGACGTCGATAATTTTCTGCTGGGATTATTTCGAAAAGAAAAAATGCCGAACGAATGAAAACTACCTACAGGGATGAATACACGACACGAAATTCATAGCGCGTGATAGCTACGAAACCATCGCATCGATGCATCTAAATCAGAAAAAGCATCAAGAGTATGAAGCACTTTACTCGGAGCGCATTCAAACGTCTGTTTGAAACACAGTCCATTCCATGCGTCCATTTTGAAACACTCGACTCGGTTAAAAACAGCGGAATCAAAAGTCCTGTTAAACAGAATGGCTTCCAATGATCGCCACGACTGTACGAGACCCTTCTCGTTGCATTTTCTTCTTCGATTTTTAAATCGTATCATCCATGTTTCGCGAACGTATTTAACATCGTCTACATTTCCACGTAGATTTATACATTTACAATCTTTTTAGAGTTCACGATTTTCTGCTTCGCATCAAACAGCTGAACTATGTCGATGATGAATCTAAATCGAATAACCGGCTCAGGATTACAGTTTCTGGTAGACTAACTTCATTTGAGCAAAGAACTAGTCGAGCGTTGTTCAATGCTGTCGCCTTCCAAATGTACAAATTCGCCCAGAAGCTGTCGTTACGTAAACTCCGAAACCTCTGCACGATACCTTTACTTGAAAACATCGAAATTTCTCGATCTCTCCTCGAAATTCCCGACACTCGCTCCTTGAAAATGGTTTGGCCCCTCGTTGAACGTTTACATCTACCGATATCCAAAGCAGCTCGCGTTGGAAAATCACTTAAATGGATCAGAAAGCGATCGATCGTTCGCCCGACTCGCCCGAGGGTCGTGAAAACCGCTCAAAGCGATCGAACTTTGGAACGGGCCGCGTCTGCACTCGACAACCGGATGTCAATGCAACCGTTACCAAAGGTCACGCTACGATACGCCCGAGAAATAGAAAAGCTATATCAATACGCTTATCGCGGTTGCAATCGGGCCGGGATCGCGGTATTTTCAACCCCTTGCGGCTGTTCGCTGTGCAACCCCTCCGGCCACGTCGCTGCCACGATCGCGTTCTTCGATAGGATCATGGGGATCAACTCCACCGTGGATAATATCGGGGCTACGAGAGAGCAAGTGGCATAGAACGAAGGTTCCAGGATTAAGCGTAATCGGGTTTGACGGATCCATTGATAAGTTTCGGATCTTTAGGTCTTTGTGCGAGTGATGCGGATTTAACGCTATACACGCGGATTTCGAAGTTTAAATTTCGCCCGATGCGAGATTACGTGTACGTTCTGCGAAGTTTCCAGGTATCCAACGGGTTAATTCGTATTCGATCGCGTGGGATTGAACTTCGATAAACAGGATCATTGGGTCATAGATGATCAGATCAGGTTGGGTTGGGTTACTTAATTTTGCCGTATTTCAAATGATAAAGCGATTAATGATTTTCATCGCGATAAATATAAAATACAAAATTATATCGAATAATGCGATTAATCACTAACGTTATCGATCCAGTATTGAAATTCTACACTACGCTTTGAAAACGTTTCCAAACGAATTCGATGGAATTTCAAGAGGTAATACGGTATTATCGTGTAAGTAAATATCGTCACGGTATTTCAGAAAGACGCAACCGGAAAATTAATTGCAAAGGTTCAATTTATGGACGACGGTCTGTCTCGGGTCATCGATTCGTCGTGGCGATAGAAGCTCAGCTACACACCGACTAACAACAATCGGAGATGCTACTCGTCCGGCGAGAGTTGCCCGCGAATGTACCTAGATATCGATTCCCTCTTGCACCTCCGTCGGAGGAGGAAGAGGTGGAGGTGAAAGGGGTGAGGAGGTGGGGGAGGTCGGAGGACGAAGCGAGGAGCAAGAGAAGGTGGGTACTGGCCGACAGGCTTACTCGCGTCTCACGGACGACAAGAGGGTGATATATTACCACCAACTACCCCGCCTCCACCCTGCCGGCTCTCCTTCTTCGTTTCGCGTTTTCCACTGCTAGTGATGGCCTCGAAGTTCCTCCAACCATCCACCGTACGTACACTTTCCGAATCGTTTCGTTCTTCGTTATTTTTAGAAAATATCGAGTTTGCGAATGTTTATGCATTTATGGACAACTTAAAGACGCGAAAACGTGCAGAATACTATTCTATCGAAATTCATAGAATTATGTTTCCCTAACGTAGGTAATCCATGATTATGTTCGTCCATTGAACGAAATTGGATTTAAAGGTAACGTAGAGTACGAGACGAATAATCGACATATTCTTAAGAAACGAAACTAGAACACATGTAGGTAGGTTTTTACATTTTTTTCATCTCGAAATTGCTCGAAAGTTCGCGAGAAAGAAAGACCGGAATGCCCATCGCTAGCCACCACCCCGTCACATACCCCTCCTCTTTCTCTACCTTCTTCACCTCCTCGGAGCGACTGCCGGTGCCGGCACTTCAAACTACCCCCTGCTCACCCCCAAGTTCCGAGCTTTATTCGAAGGAAGATCCATCTCCATAATGGCCCCCACACGTCCCTCCGCCTCCTCACACGCTTCGTTCGCATTGTGTGTACACCATGCTGAAAATTCACCAGCCTTGTTACGTATATAAGTAAGCGTGGCCCGTACACGAGTACAATAAGATCCGGGTAAATTTTTGACGACGAAAGAAGTAACGAAAAAGTGACGAAATAGGGTGCAAAGGTTTCGAGACGAAACTTAACGGAGGATAGTGATCGAATTAAGAGAGAGAAACAGATATGCTTATTTATAAGATGAAAGCAGCTTGAGAAATATTCGAAATTCGGACAGAAGATCGATACTCACCGATTATTCTCCCGAACTAAAGATCATTTGTTTCGATGAAGATAATTTTAGAATAAATTCCAGTGGGTATTGGATAAATTTCTTCGGAAAAAGGCGGAAACCGGATATACAGAACGGGTCAAACGTTCTTTCTGTGAAATACTACGTCGATTTACAGAGGATCTCGCGAGATGTTCCGTCAAAATACCCATTAAACTCCTCTTTTCTCTCTGAATCTCCTCCTCCGGCGTTTTCTGGTGGAAATGATTGAGATTCCACGGGGCCTAAGTTTTCGTCGAGGTGGAGCATACAGGCGGATTGGAAATTTTTGCCGAAGGATAAAAAATTATGAAAATCCAGGCGCGCAGCTGGTCGGAGCGCGCGAGTTGCGAGTTTTCCGTGGCTGACGTTCGCCACGGGAACAGATTAAGCTTTAGCGAGGAGATTTATGGGCGAGCGTGTAACGAGCAACTTTTTCATACGATGCGCGCCAGACTTTGGCCCGCGGGGGTGGGATTAGCATAAGATCCAGCAGCTGCGGGCTGCGTGGCCTATGAGACCATGGTGTCCATGATGAGTCTAGAGAAACGTAATGCGCCGCCTCTGTTGCGGAGGCGACAGACGATGGAAATCTCGTTACGAAGGAACTTGCCAGGATTTCGCTTATTTCTACTTTGCCATGCTACGCTTATTTAATCCCCCGATCATGAAAATAAATAAAAATACAATTTAAACGATTAGGGGACATGATTTGAGTGTACAAAAAAATATTCAGTACTTCAACGAAACTCTCCTCGAGACCACCCTTAGATCTTTCAATCTCTCCGGAAATCCGCACCAGGAAATCACCAAAGCGAACCGTCTACTTCTAACCAGCCAAGGAGCAAAATCACCTCCGATTACCCTTCTCGGTGAGATATTTAGTCTGCCCGGACCATCTTCTAACTCGATAGATCAGGATAACCCGGACTCGTGTTAGAAAGACCTGCCATGGCGCTGGATAAAAATCCATTGTACTCGAGAAGGAGAGTAGAGAGGAGAGAGAGAGAGAGAGGAGAAAGAAGAATAAACGGCAGAAAGAACACGCTATCCAGGTTGATGTTCTCGAGCAAGTTGGGAGGGGGAGGAGCGAGAAGGGGAGGAGGATACTTAATTGAATACTCGGAGGCAGAGGATTGATGCCCTGTGTCAGTAGCCGTGTACAGAGGCATCGGCGTAATAGACGCATTACCGAGGCCTTTACGGGCAATTATGCTAAGGCCGAAAGCCGCGATGGTGCTCGCTGGCAGCCGTCACGTCTAGATAAATGCACGCCGTGTTCGTGTTGCGTAAGCCTAGGCGCGACCGGATAGGCGGCGCGATGATGATGGCCCGCGATCGACCAAGCTCCGGCAATCGGCACGAAACTCTCGGTGCCGAGCTCCACTGGATGATTGCCAGCTCGAATCCGGTGTCCCGCCCTCGAGAGAGATACTCTCTTTCCTCCTCCTCGTGCAGGCTCTACGATCGCGGGTAAGGGTAATCATAAGGAGCCGCGGATCGGCCAGATCGACGCGTAACGCGCGCTCCATGATTCTCCTTGCGAATACGCGATCGATTTCGCTTTCGCGCAGGCTATGACTTTGATATAGGGTAGATCGAGGTTTAGAGTAACGGGCTGTATGTTTCAAGATATATCACAGTCGGCGCGAATGATGGTTCCAATGATACCGGTTTATAAAACTTATCGATTTTTCGCCTCATGGACGAAACGAATAGTAATCATCGAAGAGAACGAGTTTAATACAGAGCGAGACAGTCGAATCGAAGTGGATAGGAGCGGAATGGAATCGGATCTAACTTAAACACGATATTTAAATCTCTTAAATCTCTATTAAATTCGAACGAAGCACCGACGAACTTCACGAGGTTTCGTCAAATTAATCAAATTAATTTTGATCGAATATCAGCAGGAATTAAATATCGACTTAAAAGATTCCCTTCTATCGAATCAAAGCTGCCGCATGCTCCTCCAACCACGATACCTCTCTCCTATTCAGCCGATAAATTATCCCATCCCTCTGCTTCGCCATAAAACAATATCCCAACCTCCTCGAGCCACGCGCCGTTCTCCAGCCTCCAGTTCTCTCGAATCGCGACACCCTTCCCAGTCATTCTCACACGACCCTTCGAACAGTCTCGAAAAAAAAGAAAAAATCCAATTGCCACCCGTGCAGTCGCTTACCGACTCCGAAAACCCTTCCTCCTATTCGGTACACCTTCCGCGCAACTTGTTCTCTGTTGGAACCGGTGGAACCGACGGGGAAGGGTTGGGTAGCCATCGGAGAAACCGGGCAACGAGCAACGGCAGCAGGAATAAAGTGGAGTAGACCGGAATAGAGTACAAGGTGTATGCCTAGAAGGTATAGAGAGAAAATGGTAGCCAATGGCGTTGGCTCGGCGTCGTTGCTACAGTATTGAACGTCTCCTACGTGGGGTCCAGATCTCTCTCGCTCTCCCTTTCTCGACTTCTCTCTCTCTCTCTCTCTCCATTGCTCGCCGTTCCTCACTCCACCCCTTCCCAGCCTCTCAAGCTCCGTTTCCTCCTGGTCCTCCTCCTCCTCCGCCTCCCTCTTCCTCGCTCCTCGACATCCTCATCCTCCATCTCTTCCTCTTGCCGTCGCTGTAGCCAGCATCGTCACTCGCACGCGCGCGCGCGCGCGCTCATACACACACACACACAGAATCGCTATCTCTCTTTCTGGCGGTCGCGCCGCCGGCCTTCCGTCTCCGTCCTTCCCTCCGACGGTTTCTCGTGACCCGACGACGTCCTCTCCCTCCACGCCGTGGTCCCAGGGTGGAGACCCTCCCTCTCTGCGCCTCCTTGCTCCTCTACGTCTCCCCGCGGCGTCCGCCAAGCGCGCGGGGTGGAGGTGGCAGGCCTTCGCTCGCCTCTACGTTTATCCCTGTCTTTCTCGTCTCCTCTCTTCTCTTGCTCTCGCTCGTCCCTCTGTCCAGGAGAAGAGAGTCCGCCGCCGTGATCCGTGGCTCCGGCCGCCTCTCTATCCTCTCATTAATATCCGGAGACACGACCAGCCGGTCCACCGGCGGAGGGTACCTCTGATTGGCTGCGGCTACACCGCGACATCTCCACGCTACGCGGAACCAACGTCGAGCTTTCGAGGAATTGCAAAGTGGAATTGGACGGATCGGCCGTTCAAGGGGAGTTCTTCCGTCGTGATGGGATTGCGGAGGTTGTGCGAGGATGGTCTATGGCCAGGAGAAGGACGACGCTCCGGGTTCGAGGGCGGGATTATTGATTTTTGGGTGGACAGGTGTAATGGCTCGGTTTTTGGGAATATCGAATGGGGTGGGCGAGGGAGAGACGTCAGTTTCAGGAAGTTCGGTGTATTCGTCGAGAATGCCATTTGGCTAGCACTGGTCTACTTATCTCGAAGCACCGACATCCGCCAATTTCGTACAAGCTCGCGATTCCATCGATCTCGATTTCTTTCAAAATCGTTGTTCGCTTATTGAGATTCCTTAATCGCTAAAAACTGTTATGGGTGAGATATCAATTTCCATGTTGTTTCCCTCGATGACAATTTTCAGGGCTAAGAATGAAATCCTGGAGGACATTGAAACGACTACAGGAAATCTGAATGTCGCTCGCGATGAAGGGAGAACATTGGCGTTTCGTCCGAACTAGTCTACGTTCGCTGTGCCAGCACCGAGCAAGCGTAACCACCCCCGGGGGGTTGGAACTTAATTTCTGCGTTTTCGAGCCGCGTGGCGCCAGATCCCGTAACGTGATTCGATAATTGCCATAATCTGGAGGCACAGCCTTTCCTTATTTCGGCCATATGCCGTCCAGCCCGAAGCTACATCCCGAACTACCGGCCGTAAAACTTCCTACTGGACTCATTCTTGCTTTTTCTCTTCGCCGTGTACCCGGATGCTTGAACGCCGCGGGATCCGTCAGCGGATTTCGCTGCGTTCGTTAGTTTGTTTTTCAATTTCGATTCGTATTTCGCAGTGGTCTAACAATTTCATGGAATTGTTACAATTTTGAAACCACGGGCTATCAAAACTAATATCGACATTCTAAAAATAATTGTAGCGAACCTATATGGTGGTAAAAATAACAAAAAAAAAATATCCCTCGCTTTTTTCGCCCTATCCCCGGAATAATAGCTATTTTTTGCCCAAATTTTTCACATCAACAAAATACCAGAGGAATATATTGTCGCGACCTAAAATTACTCAGTTTCAGATGTCAAGATTTTGATTGATTGTTATCTCCAATTGAAAAATTTATTTTATTTATCGCGTTATCGCGATAACAATTATCGATTGTTTTCAATGGATTTTGCTATAAGAGTTTCATATTCTTATAAAATTGTTTAAAACTCGAAATTATGACAGAAGTTGCGAGAAACTAACTTGGATGAGAAGCCAATAATTTTAAAAAGCCAATAACTTTTATTACGTTCTAGTTGTGACAAAATATAAATTCGCTATTGTGGCAGCTTCCATTTTTATTGTATAAAAAGCGTTTAAAAAAGCGAGCTTCGTATTGATAATTAATAATAAAGTATAAAATTTGATATCAGTAATTAAATGAAGCATAGTACTTTGTTTGATATTTTCGAGTATTTTAATTATAACTATATTAAAAACTTTTAATAATTAAATTAATAAAAGCTTTCCATCCAGCTAAATACAAAAAGACTATAAAGGCTGGATAAGAGTAGAAGAATATATATAGTTCGCCACTGGACATCGGCATTAATCCGATCCTCAACTTCTGTTATAATCCGATGTACATATCTTTTCACAAAGATTTCAGGTTTTTGCAATCTTTTGAAAAATCTCTTAAAAAATCATATGCAATGGGTGCGATAAAATCATACGAAAGAAGAAGAAAAAAGAACAATCGTAATCGAGAACGGAGAATCCAAACATTTTCATTCCCATGGAATCTCATGGACAAATCGAAGAGAAAGGTTCTATCGTTCGCCGATTTCCGATATTGTATCATTTTCGTTCCAATAAGATACGTTCTTCCGGTCGACCGCCAATAATAGAATGCTGTGCAAAACTTTTCGTTGCAGCTATTTTATTTAACTCCGATGCACTGTTTGACGGAATGCAATTCCACGTTCCGCAAAGCCTGGTCTGATGCATTAACCCATTCGAACGTTACTGCCCGATGCAAAAGTTTTTAGCCGATGGAATCCTCTGGATAATTCACATTACTCGAACAGATTATCCCCATTCGCGCTTTCCTTTCTGACTTACCCTTTGAGAACGATGGATGAGGGTTTAAAAAAAAAAAAAAAGGAGAAAGGGGCAAAAAAAAAATGGACATCATGGTATTCTTCGATTAGTTCGACAGGAGGTGACAAGCTTTCCACTGATTTATTTATTAACTTCTTTTATTATAAAAGTATAACTGTATTAATAGAACAGTATAACGAGCTATAAATTTTATACGCTTCATTTTATCTTCCCGTCTTGCCCTTTTTTAACTAACGATACTGCATTCCGCCGTTCGTGATCTTTCTTTCAATTGTACAATTAGAAACATATATCACATGAAGTATATTGTGACTTCGATGTCGACCTTCTCTAGTTAATATCGATAATCACGTTGTTAAGTGTATACAAAAGAAGGAACTACCTAAATCGACGAGTAGCGTTAATCCAAGTACTATTTGAGCCATTTCATCAATCGTTGATCAATTATATGGTAAATAGTAACCCACAACGATTTGTGACGTTGAGTAAGAACTGAAGTTAAGTTTTTTATTTTCGAGTATTTCGTTCTAATTTTCGTGATTAATTTAAATTGGATGCTTGCGATCGAACGATACCAGTTAAATATTACAGCAAAATGCATATTGATCCATATTTAGAAAGCGATAGCACTATTCCAATTAATTTAAACTAACTTACAAGTCGATTTTAACAAGTCGCAGTTAAAAATGACCAGATTTTAAATCAAAGAGACAGTCCACCAAAATCGATATTTCGATTATTAAAAAGGCCTAAGATGCCAGCTTAAAACATTGCAAATGTCTTAAATAATGTACTTCTAAACACGATTCGAATCTATCCTTCTCCCAAGCTCTGAACACATCGCTTTGAATAACTGGAAGACGATCTTAAAATAATCTCATTTCGGAGAGAAGAATAATCTGATTTTCGTGATATCGCTCTTCTTCTTGGGTGTTAGGATATAGGACCAGCAATTTGGCAGAGGAAGCTCCTCGTTGATATGCTCTTTCCTGATGTTTTCGTCAACGTACCAACAAGCCTTTGAATGCATCGGCCCCTTCTCTGGACACGGCATCCATTTGCCAATCTCGCGAATCTTTTGTTGTATACTGGCTTTTGAAGGCTGACTTTTAGCTCCCTTGTTCTTTTTACTCCAGTAGGCCATGAATTCTTTTACAAGACAGCGTTTACTATATGTATTCCCGTGTATTAATCGAATAAGATCCGGTATAGCTGCTTCCGGAAATCGTGTCTTTTTTGAACTCGTCAGCGGTTGCTGTTGCGTGGGAGTACTGCACTCGTTCGTTGCCATGGCTTCGTTCATGGTTGGTAGTAGTATCGGTATTCGATATACCCAGGCGTCTCGAGCTGACAAGAAGTCTACGATCCTTGATGGCACTGCAAGCAGAAGATAATTGTCAGATATTTCTCATTATGATACAATTGTAGAAATAAAAATTCACGCTTATCTTCTGGTCCGACGTCTAGCAGCTATGTTAGGTATATTTTAAATGTCGAATACTCACCGTTTGGTTGAAATTCATTTTTAGACCCTTTCCAAATACAACCTATTATTTTTGGCTTTAACTTCGCGGTCTTTGCGTTCCTTTCGGACTCGAATTGTTCTCCGAGTAGTTTCAACTTGAATTTTTGTGTTTCAGGAGTCTACGGAAATGAACAGATTATTTACTTTACCCTCGATAGACATGATCGATTATTATTTATTTTAAAACTACTTACCATGTCTTGCTTGTCTTCCTCATCAGCACGAAGCTCTTCATCGGACAAATAGCTGAATTATTAAAAACACGGAGATTTACAAACGGATGAAAATGTATAAATGTTTAAATATCAAGAATGAACTGAACTGACTTACCCATGAGGAACCATGAAATCGTTATCTACATCATACTCGTTGTCCTCCGGATTCTCCTCGTCTTTTTCATCGTCAGAACCGCGCAAAGATTCGCCTGGTTCCTCTTCCTCCCATTCTTCGTCCGAATCAATCTCGTAATTGAACCATTGCTGAAAACAGAAGAATAAATTTCTCAAATAAAATCTGACAGCTGAATGTGACAAGTATAATCGAAATACGTGATTCTAATGTGAAGCGTCGTATGGTAGATAAGAGTCGAAATAAGTGCAAAACACGATGCGTTATGAATTCACAAATAATCTATCGAAATGCGATTAAAGGCTCGAACCATTTTTTTATCGAGAATTTTTTCTGCCACTGATAAAAACGGACGCTGAATACGAAGACAGTTGGACAACGCAGAATGAACGCTAGTAATAGTTACGTATCTTTCAATTTTTGCTTAAACTTTACTTGAAACTTCGTCAAAAGCGTTAGCGTGCACGCTAACGCGCAACTTTCGCGATTATTTTTAATCGACCTACGATATATATTCCGATAGAACGATAATCAAATCAATTGGTTGTATAGCTTTTGTCGAATAAATTTTTGGCAAAACCTGTTTTTTCTTTTCTTTCGCCGTTACAAAAGTAACTTGAAGTACTCTCGTATTTCCTTAGGAACTTCGATTTCGATCGTTATTCGGAATTTTTCATTGCGATTCGTGAAAACATTATCGGTTCGTTCTTCACAGACTTTATTTTAGTTACGAACATGGCCACGGGATTTCACTGAAGTGTAAAATATGATTAAGCAGGACGTCCGTATCAATGCGACTTCCTTGACGGGTGATATCGTCGGCACACGTGCTGCTCTTCTTTTCTCGGCGATTCTCTTAGTCGAGAGACGAGAGATACTCGTCAACGAGTCGGTGATTTCGAAATGTGGATGTGGATACGTTACCACGAAATCGTCGCCATGCGACAAGAACAATAAATTGAACGAGCAGTCGAAAACTTGGAAACGAATCTCCTCTGTTTACTGGAAACGCGAATTTTGCCAATCGATCGATCTTACGCAGTGCAAAATTATTCCTTGCGTAATAAATTTGTACCCAAGTGAGTGACGAGTGCCATTGGACACCGAAGAAACGAAGCGTTCGAGGATGGGATTTTAAAACCAGTTGCGGATTTTTCGCATAAATGAAGAATCGAAGTAACGATGGAATGATTTTTCGATCAAACGCAAGCAACTTGGTAGCTTGTATCAGTAGCTATTTTTATCGATTTATTTAAAACATTATCTAATTCTAAATTATAAATCTTCATAGTCTCTTATGTAGAGAATTAGAAACTCAAAGGTAAAGATCCAAAGGCGAAGATATTGAAACGTTGCAAAGTTCGAGCTCGAGGAAGAAACAGAGGCAAAGCAATCGCGTTTCTTTGCGTGAGAAGGTCTGGAAAGATAGAAATACGATTTTACGAGCTGTGACTCGTATCGATCGATCGAACTGGACGACGAAAAGAACCCATCTACCCAACCAAACATCCTGGCGATCGTGCATCCGACCGAAAAGTCAATAAATCGTTGGTTTTCTTGTTGTTTGCGGCGCGAGGCGCGGGCTCGATCGATAAATCAACGTCGATTTGATCCCCGCGCGAGCATCAATTACAGGACCTTCCCTTTGACATTAATTTATTAGCGGCGGGAAACGTAATATCGCGAATGATCGGCGACCTAACCATCGTTCGAGGCGTGACGCGGAAAACCGGCGAACAAGAGGAACAAAGAGGAAAAGGGCGACCACCAGTTGAGCAGCTTTCGGCAGCGTAGCAAAGGTGAGTGCCGATTTCTTCGACCGTTAGAAGCGTTTTTCGATGCCAAGGATCCAACAAATTATTGTATTAACTCTCCACTAACATCATAATTTCAATTTAATTTCAATTTATTTTAATATATTTAATATAATATCGATAAATCTAGTTCTATAATCTATCTATGGATTAACAATACTAATCGACATACTGAGGATCATAGCAGTGTAAATGAAAGCTTTCTACTTTCCTATTGTTCTTTCCTATTGTTTGCAACATAACGAAGAGGGTGTAACACACGAAAGGATGGTGAACGTGGTCGATGTTAGCGTTGACAGAACATTTGATACGGTTTCATGCATACCACCAGCACGGTACCTCGACTCTTTTCCAGCGATCGTATTCGGTATCGTCAAGTGCCATTTAAGCAGCGATAAAACGTATCTCGAAAAATTATGTCCGGTTACCTCTGCACTGTCGGTCTTCACACTTTCACGAGATCGTTCGACACCGAGCGACTAATGTTGAGAAATTTCACAAAGATTGTCCCTTATCGAACAACCATATACAGGAAACAATTCTCTTTCTATACTTTATTTCCTATAGAAGAAATCTGTTGGGAAAGTTAAATTTAATCATCGCTCTTCCTACGCAATTTTTTTGTATATATTAAAAAAAAAATAATGATAAAATCAGAAATAACGAAGAACATCTACACTCTGGCTAAGAATCTTAGGATAGACGTTTTTACTTTAAAGCTTCCGTGTATTTAATGTAAATTATGAACTCGAAATCATGTTCAGTTTATAATAGAAATCCTAATAGATTAGATACCTTTTTTTTAAATAATTACTTAACTATTCTCAGTTTTGCAATAAATGTAATAATCGTTGCAAAGCTTTCGAGCAACGACCTAAGTACCTCGCTTGTAAGTGGAAGTCGTGCATTTAGCGGAATTTTAATTCATCGATTCAACGAATGGAGGAAAGAATTTGAAGAAATGATAATGCGTTTAATCGGTTTCCGCCTGGAAAATCGTAGGCATCGTCTGGAAAGACGCGTCGGAGGAAATGCAGTTATCGGTGGAACGCGACCCGTAACTTTAGAGCGATGCCTGGCGAAAGCGGTGGTAGATTATTTACGGCGTGTTGTCACCCATCGGGCCATCTGTAATGGCTGTTTTATGCCCCATTAAGATTATAGCCGGTGCTTCTTGACGTTGCACACCGGAGATTAAATCCCTGCATGTCGAATTGATTTATTATCCGAATATTCGGCTGAGATACGCGGCCTTTGCTGGCTCCGCCCTTCTTCATTGCCGCAACATCGATCGCATCTCCACGATGTTTAAGTTTCTTTAATTGTTTGTTCGTATCTCATCTTATAAACGTTCATATTGTATCTCATCTTCGAAACTAGATCATGGACGCCTTAACAAATTAAACAAGCTACTTTTTCCCCACATAGGCAATACGTACATAGTAGTAACGTATGTGGCTCTTATCAACATAATTATCGCAATTAAACGGAGATACCCCTGAGTTTTATTCGCTTGAAAACAAAACAGTGAACTTTATCCCAATCGCGTTTTGAAGACGTGCCAAGTGACACCGTGATAGCGGAATCGACGAGATTAGCGAAATAAGCTCCTAGAAATACAATCGCTGTTAATTTAACCGAGATACCAAACGTTAATTAAAGATCGCGAAACTTTTAGACGAACTTGCGTGTAAAACTCGCGTGTAAAATTATGCGATATAGAAATAGAACTGGTTCGGAAAGCGATTCGTTGGTGTAACGAAAAGTTAGTTGAAACAAGACATTCAGCAACGATCTGCTGGCAAAATGTTGGCAGAAAAAAAAGAAGTGATCGAGCCTGAAGCGAGAACGATGAAGATATCGACAAGCGAAATGAATCTCGAAGCTTTTTATCGGTTGCAAACGGTGACGCAACCAGCAGCGCAATTAATAAATCTCTCTAGAGGGTAGATAGAGAGAGGGGATCGTCGTTGCGGCGCAAAGTTGTATAGAGTTTTTGATATTTCAATTAAACCGTCGACAATCAGTCGCAACGCGACGACGTTTCTCGAGAGTGCGTCAGTTAGATAAACGGCCGTACGATATCTCTCTTTTATTCGGAAAACTCATAGGCAACGTTAACAAAGCCACGTAATCGATTAATTCTCTACGGATTAAATTAGCGTAAAACGATAAAAAAAGTACAAGTATCGTTAAACCACATACCAATCGGTGTCTAACGGATAAAATAAAAATGTAATTACGATGCGTCAGGAGAATCAGTGCTTGGCGGATAAAATTACTGCACTGTGTTACGATCTTCGTTTCTTTCGATCTTCGATCGATTCGTTAGAATATTTTGTGGCAAGTACGACGTCGATATCTACGAAGCTAGGACGAACGAGAAAAATTTATTGTTCGTTTTGTGATATGTATTATCTAGGAAGAAGGACACGTTAATTTATAATTAATAGAGAAAAGATATGTCAACTGTAAAAATAGAGATGCGGGGTGGTATTGATGTTCTGCCGAGATACGCTAGCGGATGTCGTCTTAAGATACGGAGGAAAAAAAGAGATAATAGAAAAACAAACGGAGCGATCAAGGTCAGATTGTTAAGTAAAACAATGAATGTTTATGTTTAACGCGTGTAACTGCTAAATAAATTAGAATAGATACTTTCTCCACTGAATCGTTTTAGAAGATATGTGTAACCATTTCAAATACTGTCATTTCGCGTTGCTTTTTCGGGCAGTCGCAGATAAGAAATTTCTGACGTGGACGTAGGTTTCCCTGGACGTATTCCAAAAGCATAACGAGCATTTACGTAAAGATATAATCCCCTCTCGGTTCGAAAGAAATCGATACATCGATATCGACGAGCGATGGTCTGTTTTCTATAACGATATCTATAGAGTGAAACAAAAATAGAGTTCAAAGCTCTAGGGTAAACGGTACTTGCCAAATGACGAAAAAGATCCTAATAAACGTGGGTCAAAAAAATTGATAGCTTGAAAATAATAAACAGTTTTTCGCTCAAGATGAAAGGAAATAACTTTCTCGTCTCAGATCGAAACAGCGGATCATCTTATCGTTTCTCTTTTTCCTGCCTGCAAAAGGTCCCCTACGTGTCCTCCCTCTATTTCCACGCTTGACATCTGCATAGATTCTTTCAAAGATTGCCAGACTTAACTATTTCACTTGGCACTTTGTATTAAACGGATAATCCATTATTTCGTATACGGTACGATAGCTGCTAAAGCGAGAAAATTACTCGCTTTCAGTTATTAAACAAAACATTGTTTATAACTTTGAAACTATTAATATTTCGATGCATATTTATTAGGATACCTATTATCCACTCTAGAAATTATGAACTCACTTTTTGGTTCACCCTGTATAAGCGGCGTGCCATATTATGCTCGCAAAGAACATTATCCAACCGATATTCCTCCGATATTCCCCAACTTTTATGTAATTCTATACTCAGGTAAACAAGGAAAAAAATAATGATTTGCGCATTTGAAAAATGCTTTGTCGTTATAATTACCAAAGCAAATTCAAATCTATTCCAGTGACCTAATTATGCAAACTAAAGTGCATATAAAAAATACATTGTACAGAAATTTCAGTGATTACGACGATTCTTATTTATACCATCTAAAAAATAAAAAAAAGAGGAAGATAAAAAGGAAAACCAAGAAACAAAACAGTGAAGATTATTGCAAGAGTTTAAGCTCGAAAGCACAAGGTCGAGACGTTGCACTTCTTCTCTTCACTGCAACGTGTTCTTGACATTTTAATTGAATGCAAAATATATTCCTTGTATCTAAGGTCAACTTCCTCCGACACGGATAACCGTATTACGAACGCGATCTAACTGTTACTGCCACTGACTTCGAACCATATTATCGGTTGCTGCTCCTTTTTGTCACTCTAGGTCAAAGCCATTGCAATTATAATATCGTTGCCCCATTGATACATTCTTTGGAAATGTACTATGTTACATCCAATTATTTCGATTAAAATATCCCGATCTTGAATAAACTAGAAGCTAATAACGAACTTTTTGTCTACTTCATGGTACATGCAGGATTTAATGAAAAAAAAAAAGCTAAACTTTTTGTTCTTTCGCTTGGACGTTCTTCAAGGGATCATGGTAGTCCCAAGACAGTTATAAAACTGTTCCTAGATAACTGTTTTATTACTATGATCACAGACGAGCAAAAAATCTGCGCGACTAGTGAATATCTGCCAAAAATCAAGGTCTTCGATACATTTGCAAAAATCATCTGTGTAGAATCAGATTCGTCGAGAAAAATAGTAGTTCAAATCGAGTAGTTGTGATCTTACGACGCGAAATGGTAAATGAGAACTGCGTTTGATGAAAAATGTATTAATGTAACACAAAGTTACGGTAATTTTTAACAAATGATTCGGTGCCACGCCTCAGCAAGTGAACCCAACATTCAAACAATTACCGATTTTTCGGCTCGCCTCTTCGACTCGACTCGACTCGATTTTACGACTCTGCGACTTTATTCGCTCGATCTATCACTTGATTCTATTCTGACTGATATACCGGCACAATGGTTAAGCGTTTAAACTCTCTCGTCATAAGTTAACCGGCTTTTACCGATTCGCCACTTGTTACGTTTTTCTTTTTTCTTCGAGCTTCCTTTTGTCGTCAACTCAACGATTTTCGCCGTCGACGTGTCGTTATCCGAACTGACAGATGCACGCACACGCTCTACATCTGGCTAACTACTTCTCGATAATATAATCTATTCGATATCAATCAATTATTCAATTTTTCGAAATGCCCCGTACAACGTATTTATAAAAGGCTTCTATAATTGCTGGAATATTTTTGTCAACTACCGTATGTCAGTCGTGTGCCATTCAAACCGTCGACCACGTCGCAAAATTTCTCCTACGAACGGTACAATTAAAAAGAAATCGCCATCCGCCAACGTCATCGTCACTTGCAGACTTCTAGGGCCATCGACGGGCCACGTGCTCCTCGACGTGATTCGTTGAACAACGATTAGCGATTTCGCGAAGAGAACACCAACGGTCCTGCCGAATAGGCCCAGGGCCACACGGACACGTCGCTCATGGCCGATTATCGGGGGTGACTGGCGTCGTAAATAAGCGCGAGCCGTGACGAGCCAATTAGCCAGGAAGCCGTTTCGCTGGCGCGTCTGCCGGTGTTCTGGGACTGACTTCTCCCCTGGGAGAAGCACGGCGACGGGACCGGGTGGCACAGCCTCGATTATCTCGGCCCGTGTGGCGACAAGCCACACCACGAGCACCGCGTCTTCTCTCGGAATCGAGATCGGCTTGCTGTCGCAGTCTCCACGCGTTCTACGGCCGCGAAGCGTTCGAAAGGGTGGGTCGCGCGACCTCGACAGTTCCACGCGAACACCAAGTCTCCCAGGACGCGTTCCTTAAGTTCTCCAGAAGGGACAAATCGAGATAGAAGATTGTACGATCGTTTGATATTTCGTTGTTCTTTCGTTAATTTCTTCATTCGTTCTATAGTGCGATATAACAGCTAGAATTAGAAGATTCGGAAGGGTGGTTTAGTAGAAAATTCACGATACATTGATATTTCAGTTGAAATTATATCGCGTTAGAAAGGAAACGTTAAGTATTCTATTATTGCAGAAAATTTCGAGACTTAGTTTCGTTCACTGAGGATGACAGTGGTTTAACGCTTGCAAAATTCAGAGGGATATTTAGGAGCTTCGAAAGAAGGGTTTGGAAGGACGATCGAAAGCGTGCGCCGATTTGTTGGTGGCGCGCGGAATCGGCAACTTTGTAACAGTGGCAATCGGAAGTGATAATGCGCATAGGAAATTAAGACAGTGATTAATAGTGAGTAATTACATATGAAACGCAAATAAAGAAGACAAACAGAGAAGAGTAAAACGTCACGGACTGCGTAGTTTTATGAGACATTGGTTTTAACTAGACAGAGCATCGATTAGCCGACAAGATGATAGAAGAGGCTGCGATGTTCGACGTAAGTAGAAGCTGACAACCGACTAATCGCGTACCTTCGGATAATAAAAGATGTACAACAGAACTGTAAACGCAGATAGCTATCATTAACAATTCTAATCGTCAAGCCGATTAACATCTTATTAATTACTTAAATGGAGAATAAAGATGAAATAGTTCGGAAAGAGGCAAGAATCAACAACGATGGTGACCATCGCAGTTGTCGTGTTGTTTCCCTCTTTCTTTCGGTGCCTGATAACTCAAAATAGAATTGAATGTTAATCAACAGATATAGAGCGTTCGCGCCGCTTGACTTATTGCCGGTATCACCAAGAAACCAGCCCGATTAATCTGAAACAAGCAACTCTCGCAACAATAAACAGTCCCGTTACGTTACTCGTGAATCGATCATCTTTTTGTTTTTGTTTCTAGCTGTCATCGTTGCAACGATCCTCTTCGATCTTCCATATGACGAATTCTCTTGTTTTTCTTTCTTATTTTATCTTATTTCTTTGTTTTCGTCACAGATGACGGACGAGTTGTTGTTCTCCGCGTTGGGCCTGACCATGGACACAGGTGTCGAGAGGCAACTGTTCTCCACGAATTCCACGAGTTTCGCATGCGACTACGAGGCATCCTCTTGCAGAACGACGCCACGCAGCGATGACTCGGAGACCGTCGATCAATCGAATAATGTAGGGAACACGATCGAGTGTTACACGGATCTGACTTGTCCGGCGAAGACATCTTGGAACGAATGGTCTGATAACAATTCAACGCCACTGTCAGGTAGCCAGTGACAAGGAGATAGATGCTCTTTTAGCGTTCATAGGGTAGGTTGAACGATGATTGACAAACGCTGTTTCTGTCAGGTACAGGATGTCTAAGCGAACTAAGCGAACTGAGTGAGTTAGACTCGGAGTTGGAATGGTGTTTAGACAGAAGCTGGAACTCGGGTCTTCCAGACAGGACACCGTTGTGCACAGCAGGCTGCGAGGGTTTTCTACACCTTCCTCTGCCCAACCCACAGCAAACGTTTCAACGAGAGGAACCATTATGGGTGCTTGGGATCGATTTGAGAGCCCTCGATGATACCTTGGAAGCCAGCGGTATAGGTAAGTTTCGAACATCTTCCAGAATTATCGTACTAGAGAAAGCTGTTGGATTGAAATCGTGTCTATCTTCTGACCGAGTTGTCCTAAAATTTCGAGAGCTAATTTATGAAATAATTCATCGTAGCTTTTTTAATGTACCTTAAAAAATGAAGAAATTGTTTCAATTCGGAATCATTCAGCAAAAATCGTTTCTATTGATTTAAGATTATAACAATAATCAAGTAGAAGAAAATATTTCGTCAGCAGCTGCCGCGGCACTAGCAACCCACGACTACACTAATCGCAGTTTGGCGAACGCGGCTGAGGATCGATGCTTTCCTTGCACTTATCAAGGATGCGTCAAGGTACGCTATATCTGGTCAATGTCCCAATAAGATATTCGAAGACTATATTTACCAATTTTTAAATATTAGAATTGAGAAAATAAAAATCTAACAACTATTTTTCCAGGTCTATGCAAAGGCGTCCCACTTGAAAGCTCACCTACGTCGGCACACAGGCGAGAAACCATTTGCCTGCACATGGTCCGGTTGCGGATGGCGTTTCAGCCGATCCGATGAACTAGCCAGGCATAGACGATCGCACTCAGGCGTAAAGCCTTATCCATGCGAAATGTGCTCGAAGAGGTTCGCGCGCAGCGACCACTTAGCCAAACATCGTAAAGTGCACAGAAAGAACACTTACCCATTGTTTCACGGAGGAAGAGGGCTACGCGGAGAAAAGATGAATTCCATTCTACCAGCGGAGATTTAGTCAATTTATCTTATATAATATAACTGACGATGATTGTATTGAGCGTCGGAAGAATTTTCTTTCGGATTTCTCGAATTTGCAGCTTCGTTGCTTCCTTGCGATGATATTTAATCGGGAAATCGGGAAGAAAGTGTTTAGTTCTCGATGCGTGCAAATTGTGGAAAATGATTTCCGTGTTGAAGTTTTAGAGAGAAAATATAATTCAAACTGAATTAAGTGACAAAATTTATAATGCGACAATAAATTGTTGAAAACACGATAAATTGTTTGTTGATTATTTAATACGATTTAAGCGAGTAATTGTAAAATACAACATTAGTTAGAACCAAACTGTGAAAACCTCAAGTTCTTGATAAAGACTATTGCTAGATATACCAAAAATACGCCTAATCATCGTCGCAAATGTGCCTCAGTATCATATATATATCATCAAAAGTGAGAGCTTTTATGCAATAAATGGAATTTCAGACTTACCGTATCCTTGGAGAAGGGCCTTCGAGGATTGATAATTTTGCTGCGTTTCCTCCACGTACCCCAGTAAGGTGGACGTTGATTTTCAGAAAATTGTAGCAATTTAGGGCGTCGCATCTCTACAATAACATTTTGATTCACAATGTTCGAGCTGCCATCGTTTTCTTCGTCTACGAGGAAACGACATGTGATTAACTATGATGTACAATTATATGAATGATTGATAAGAAAGAATAATGTTTACCTAATAAAATTACATCATCTTTCGTTTCGAGCGGCCAAGTTTTCGACGATTTGCGTGGAATTGTTCTTTTACCCTTAATCTCACTAAGATACAAATCTGCCATTTGTGTGCTTCCTTCATTGCACATTTTGTCCAATAACAATTTCTCTTGTTCGGTTAAGAATCTTCTACAGACTTTAGCTATCTTCATATCTCCCTTTACCTCAAAAGGCATGAAATTCTTCACTTCATTCATGCTTTCGTCTTCGACGGATTTTTCTTGTTTCTTAGCAACGAAAAATCTGGTGAAAGTCGTGGCTGCTTTCTGTTTCTTGCGCTCTGCTTCCAACCTTTCTTCCTCTTTTCTTTTTTTTTCCTCCTCCTTAGCTTCTTCCCTTCTTCGACGTTCCTCCTCCTTTGCCTGTCTTCCTTTCTGTCTTTGTCTGTAAATACATATTACTGAAAACTAACAACTATATATTTTTACAAAGTTATGAATGTTACAATAGTAAATATCCGTACTCGATCACCATTTGTTTCCTTTGTTCTTTCCTTTTCTTTTCCATTAATTTTTGTTCTCTTTCAACTCTCCCCCTTTCCTCTTTTTGTTTTCGTTTCTCTTCCATTTCTTTTTTCCGATTTTGTCGTTCCTCCTCCAATTTCTTTTCCTTCTCCTAATAAATAAATGAAATGATAAAATTAACTGATAATTAAATTAACAAAATAAAATATCTGCGCTATAAGTGTCCCAATTTACCATTTTCAATCGTTTCTTCTCTTCTTTTCTTCTAGCATTTAATAATCTCTTTTCTTCTTGTTTAGGCGTTAATTTCTTCAGCTTTGTTTTGTCTATTTTGGGAGTTTTGATAGTTTGCGATGTACCAGGTGTATCTGTCATCGTACTTGCAGATGACTTGACTTCTTTGTCTTTCTTTTCGGAATCAGAGGATAAAACTACAAGATCGGAATCAGACTGACACAAAGAATTATTGGCAACTGAAAGTAAGCCTTCTACTTTATTGCTTAGATTATTGGTTGTCCCTGGTGTATTTATATTGGTTTTAGTTGCTTTGTTAGAACTCTCCTCAACTTCTTCTATCGAATCATTGTTCTCCTCTTGGAAAGAAATTTCAGATTCTTCTTTTGAGGCATCTTTTTGTTTATCAGTCTTTTGAAGGAACTTTGTTAAAGGACTTGACTTTAATTTCTCCTGTTTCTCTAATTTTTTCTGGCCAGTTACAATTTGTTTTGAAGTTCTGGTTTTACTGCTAGCTTTTTCTTTACTAAATGCATTTTCTTTTGCATTTTCAGTTTCTATGGGTGGATCCTCTATTATTTTTATAATATCGATATCTTTGTTTTCTGTATCGACACTCGTGCTATTCGGTTCACTATTTACACTATCCTTACTTAAATTATTCTTCAAAATTTTCATTGCTTTCGGACTTTTACATTCCATAGAAGGTGATGCTAATTTCCTCTTTCTACTGTGCACAACATTTGGTGACTGTACTGGACTTCGCATTTGGAATGGTAATTGTGCTACATTGAAATTTCAAATTACATATTTTACATGCATAAATTTCCCATTTTGTTACATTTTTATAATAACTATAATGACAATACTGTAATTATTAAAAATTAAATACCTTGTTTCATTTTCTTTCTTTTGACAGAAGTTACTTCCAAAGAGCAATCATCTTGTTCATTGCTATCCATTGTTTTCATCTCAGAAGTCCTTATGAGAAAGAAACACGAGATTAAAATAAATCTCAATTGAATACTTAATTGAAAATAAAAAATAAACGAATAAAAAAGTATATCGTGACATTATCTTACTTAAATATATCTAAATATCAAAGTCTTTTTTACAACATTACATCAACTGACAAGGTTGACGACGAAGCTGTCAATGATACATTGTTATAACCTAACAATAATTTATCAGATAAATGTAGGTAATACGAGAAATAGAAAAACATGAATTAAATATGTATGAATTCCAAAATAAAAATAATATATATATACACTAAAATTGAACTATTAAAAGAACTATTTTCACAAATACAGTATGTTGATAAAACATTACTGCCGAATTACAATTGTAACAAAATCGGCGGGAAAATAGAGCATAGAAAAGGACAAATTTCAGATGATGAGATTTTCCATGAACTTTAATTTTACTAGATGAGCGACTTTCAATGAATATTAGAAGCCGTTTAACAAAGAACTTGATCAATCAGTGGTTGGTTAGAATTTAACCAATAAAAACTTCATATTTCATTTATTATTAAATTTATAAATTGGAAATACAAATTGTGTATTTATACCATAAATTAATTATTTATAGATGAGTTTCTTGTTTTATTTATAAAAT
The DNA here is from genome assembly GCF_011952255.1 of Bombus vosnesenskii. Classification (NCBI taxonomy): domain Eukaryota; kingdom Metazoa; phylum Arthropoda; class Insecta; order Hymenoptera; family Apidae; genus Bombus; species Bombus vosnesenskii. The sequence goes on from NW_022883050.1 coordinate 592,872, forward strand.
TGTCCGACTTTCATGAGTGTTATATATATTTAGTGATTATTTAAGAATACATTTTGCTGATATTAATATTCATACAGCCGAACTATCATGCTCGATAGAAAGCGCGAAAGATTAATGATAACAATTGGAATGCAAATATAACTTTAATTGTACAGCAACTTGCTTGTTAATTATTTAAAATATAAAAAAAAAAGATTCGAGAAACTATCCTTTTTTTTAGGTTTTGTCCTAATCCTTCTCTCATATTCCAAAGTCATCCTCTTAAACATTTATGATTCAATTGTCAGTTAGATTCTATTTCATCGACCGCATATTCTTTCTGATTTCACTGCAGCTTCGAATCGTCGAACTTGCTTTATAGTAAAGCCAAATTTAGGCAGTAGAAATCACAAAGAATAATCGTATTTATTGTTAATTAACTACATGTACAGACGATTTCAAAATTCGTTCCTACTTTATATATCGATATCGGTAAACGTAAAGTCAAGTTCATGCGATACTGTAAAGAAAGAACAACCGCGTACGAAAGAACAATACACGTACGTATTTACTTCCTCCGCCAGATGACTCGCTGATAACTTTACCTGACTTTACATTCGTTCGATGAGTATCGGATACCGATCGGGCTGTTTGCGAAACCGTTTGGTCAATAAGAAGCTCCTCGTGAAATTTGAGATAGCAGAATGTACGTACATGTGACGCGAAAGGTGTATCGTGTATCGGTCCGGTACGCGGCCTGTGCTCAATAATTCCATCAAAAAAGGAAACGTTCACGGCGATGAAATTCTGTGACAAATAAGGAGAATAAGAACAGTGCTGACATACCTGAGTCGCAGGAGAAACAGCAAGTTATTGCAGAATATCCTTTCCACAGACGAAAGAAAAAAAGGTCAACACTTGTCTGGATTGTATGCGATGTGCCGGCGACCCACCCTCGCTCACTGTTTATCCTTTAAGTACAAATCTAACCCTTTACTACGTATTCGAGGGTAGCATGCCGCATACTATGCAAATCTACCATCACCGTTGTCATTACCTAGGAGGTAAGATATGATATCATCGTAATAGTAGTCACAGATGTATTTACAGATATAATCGGAAATCATCTCATCAATATTGTGAAATAATTTAATCTTATCATGGAGTTGCCTTTTATTAATTGTCTTGATGTTTAACGGTTATATTGCCCCCTCCTTGGGATAACTACAAGAATTATATTCTTTTGTAATTATATATGTATCAACAACTTCGGTAGAGAAGTAAGATTCTTCCATGTAATAACGTGATTCGAAAATTTCTCAATAATGGGAAAGAATCGTTCATTGTGACGTTTATCATTAGTCCCTGACGCGAATACCGAATCGATTGTCAATATGCTCGATGTACGCCATAATACACATCGTATTTACAACGCGGTATACACGGTGAATACAAACGATGAATTGATTACTGTAGGTTAAATTGAATAATATTAATCGTCAGACGAAGGACATTCGTATGTTATAACGTTAGCAACTTTTTACTTGATAATGTTTTATATTTTCGATCGATGTAGCTTATAAGGTCAAATAAGGGGAATCGTGAAGATTTTCATTTATAATATGGTCTATAGAAGTATTAATAATTTAATAAGATGTCATGTGACAAAGTACCAATAAAACTGATCGTAATATAAATTTATAAAAGTCATAAGTATTTATGTAAATATCTATTATTCTTATTTAAATATGTAAAGAACTTGTTATGCTAGGAAATTAAACATGTTTTAATATAAAAGTTATACGAAAATTTTTTCGAGTTTATTTATTAATAATAAATGACTATGATAATGGTACTTTGATATTTAAATAATAGGATAAAAATTATTAGAGAAATGAATAATGTTTAGAAAAATTTTAGAAGATAAAATTTAATAGAGCAATATATTGTTACTGTTTCAGTTACATTTTACAAGATAAATCAATTTTAAAAATTTATTTTTGGACACAGACCTTTCTTGTATCTATAGCCTGATTTCCAAGTTAATATTAATAAATTCAACATGTATGCATTAAAAATACAAACTGCCTGTCAAAGCGAGGGTAGTGGGGAACCTGATGATCCAAGTAGTCACCATCAAGAACCTGTTAGACCTCCGGCACAGGATTGTAGTTCATTTGACATTGTTAGAGCAACTCAGGTAATTAAATTTCAAATACTATTATTTGGCTAATTATTTGCTTAGGCATTGAAAAATATTTATTATTTGGGAAATTAATTTTTTACAGTATGGAGCTTTGGATCGTGTGACTGAATTAGTAGAAGCTGGTGCTGATGTAAATCAGCCAGATTCAGAAACCGTAACATTATTGCATTGGGCAGCAATAAATAATCGAAAAGACATAGTAAAATATCTAATTGCAAAGGGAGCTGTTGTTGATGCAATCGGTGGTGAACTTGCTTCCACACCACTACATTGGGCTACAAGGTTAATTTTAAATTATGATTCAAATCGATTTTATGATGGAATCTAATGAATCTTTTAGCAAATAAAATAAGTTGTTGTTTCCAGACAAGGTCATTTATCTACAGTTGTGATATTAATGAGAGCAGGAGCAGATCCAACTCTTAGAGATTCTGAAGGATTTTCATGTATTCATTTGGCAGCTCAATTTGGTCATACCTCTATTGTAGCTTATCTAGTTGCAAAAGGAGTAAATCCAAATATGCCAGACAGAAGTGCAATGACACCCCTCATGTGGAGTGCCTATAAAGTTAATAGGTAAGTGTGAAAGAAAAATGAAAATATCTATTTGTGAAAATTTTAGAATTACATTATATTGTTTACTTTGAAGTTCTTCCTTTTACAGTTTAGATCCAACACGCTTGTTACTGACTCTAGGAGCATCTCATTTGCTCGCAGATAATTTACATGGTAATACTGCTTTGCATTGGGCTATTATAGCTGAGAATAGTACAGCTATATCAACGCTAGTCCATCATGGTGCATCTTTGGATCGACCTAATGTTCTATATGAAACACCAATGACATTATTGGATCGTCATATTGGTGCTGCTTGGTTAGGACATAAAATCAGTCAAGAAATCAGAGAAAAACAGGGCAGAACACGAATATGGTGTAGGGATAAGGTGTGCACTCTAATTATTTTTATCTAATTTCGCTCTTTAAAGTTATATTTCTTGCAGAGAATACGCTGGTATTGCATGGTCAGTACACCATTTATAGTTTTTTATCTTATTGGAATGATTTTTCAAAGTGGATTGGATTATCTAATAAAAATAGGTGCCTTTATCACTCTTTATATAGCACTGTATTTAGCTAATCATTTTATCTTTGACGAACGATTATTTCATATTATACCAATGTCAATCTATTTGGCTACAAAGGTGAGTATTCAAAAGGACGTATCATATTTATTATTACTAGACCCTTTATATTAAAGTCTTAGAATTAAATAATGTTACAAATCTGTGTAGAGAGAAGTGACTGAATTATATCAGATATCAACTTTTACATAACTGATACAAGTGACTTATCACAATACGTGTTAGATACAAGTGCCTTATCACAAGACATAAGAAAGCTAAATTAATATTATTAAAAATAGCATACAGATTTAGTGTTCTTTCAATAACTTTTTACTTTATATGTAACTTGTATAACATTAGCATTTTCATAATCAACATCTTTTACGATCATTTGTTACAGATGTGGATATATATAACATGGATATTTTGGTTAGGCATACATGCTGCATGGTATCTATGGTTACTATTAGTAGGTGGATCTGTACCACTCTGGATATGTTTCTTACAATCCTGGAGGGGTGATCCAGGTGTAATTACAGCTACACATGAGGATAAGTTAAATGTAACAGTCTGTATATTACGATTACATTATTTGTAGATGAAGTGTATTTTTCAATTTTTCATTGTTTTCAGACAATTATAGAATTAGCAGAGTCTGGTGGTTTTGAACCACAATCATTTTGCAGCAGTTGCTTGATTAGAAGACCAATGAGATCTAAACATTGTTCTACGTGTGACCGATGCGTTGCACGCTTTGATCATCATTGCCCTTGGATTAATAATTGCATTGGTATGTCAAAAAACTTATGTGGAAGATGGTTTTATTATGTTAATAACATATATAACTAGCACAGTTTCAAATTGCATTAGCTTTAGACAATCTAATTTCAAATAACGCAGTTGTACTTACAATTTTTAACATCCGTTTTTTCTTTTTAAAAACTTAGGTGCGCATAATCACAAGTATTTTCTGGGATTTTTAGCATCATTATTAGGCCTCTGTATTGTTATTTTATCCGCTAGTGCACAGTATTGGCAATTTGAGTGTTGGACAAATTTAACAAAAGGGCACACTGCTGATAATTATCTAGTTACTACGGCTACATGCGATGCTTGGGTAATGTGGGTTGCAGCAAATACGGCCCTTCATTTCTTTTGGGTCGGCACGCTACTCGCGTGTCAATGTTATCAGGTTTGTTCATTTTATCTTCTTTAGGTCTATATAATCAACCGAGTTACGACAATTTATTTTCTCACCATAATATATATTTTTTATTTACTAGATTATGGTTCTTGGAATGACAACAAACGAACGTATGAACGCGGGACGCTATGCTCACTTCAAACAAGGGAATCCTTTCCATCGTGGCGCTCTTCAAAATGCGGCTGATTTTTGTAATTTAAGTTTCTGTGGAGTAAAAGCAAAGCCCAGCTCAGACTGGTTACATAGTTTCGATCATAAACAAAGCATCGAAAAGTTGCCTCTACTTGCTACGAAAGACAACTTCCAATATATTTAGAATTTTTCTTAAGGGTCGCAGAACTGTCATGGAAGATAATGTAATTTTGCCATCAGAAGCTAACATAGTGTGTCATATCATTTGCGCCTGGAGTATACTTCTGAATTACCAAAGAGTTACTACAAAATTGGAAGTGACTTTTAAGGAAGGTAGTGATTTTGCATATACAGATTTAAATTGCATAATATAAGTAATTTCTTACATTTAATGAAATACAAATTTTAACATTCGTCTACCGTAAAAGACTGTTCTACGACGTAAGTATGCATATCCCACATTTGTGTACTCTTCGTTTCAAATATGAAACAGAAGAACACGTTGCACAAGTACTTTGACTCTATTTTTACAACAAATTATGAACCAAGATTCCTTTTTGTCTTCGTATATTATCTCTACAGTTTACTTCTTACTTTCGATAAACGAAATGCTAACATAATTGATTAAAATGTAGTTTAGTTTACGTCGCATTGTAAATATCTATACTTTTCATGGAATTGTAATGTCACAAAACATAAATATGTTAATATTCTCTTTTTTTCAATTACAAGTTTTTAAGTTTACTTTAAATGTTATAAATTCCAACGAGTATCAGATTTAATCCATAAATAATTTATTTGTATAAGTACAATTCTGATCATGTTGGTAAAACAGTAATATCTTTATACAAAAAGAGCCATGACAGTCAGTTGTATAAGATCATTATATAATCGACGTTATTTATTACAATTATTTGTACTTTGTAGTTTTTATTGTTCATGATAGAAACATGAGTATTCATATTAAATTTGAATAAAATTCAGAATATGTAAAAAAGTTATTAAAAGGTATTACTAACGAAAAGTATGGCATATTTATATTTAGTAATTACTGGATCAATTTCAATCCGAAAAATAAATCAAACGTTGTGCAACATTATTGTAAGTAAAATTACATTGCATATTATTGTTGGCAATTTAATCCGTTTTTTCGTACTTATGAATAAGTTTACCTGACTTAAGTGCCATGCTTGTACTCTTCAAAAGACATGCGTATACTATACGTATTTAAACTCGTATATATATACATATATATATATATATATATATATGTATAAGTATTTATTTATGCTCTTTGTAAGATTTGATTAATGTTGTCTGTTGTATCTAATCTATTACTACATTATGTAAAAACCATTTTAAACGATAGCAATATAGGATAGTCTATAACAATTGTTTATAATGTCTGTTTTAATAGATGTCATACTTTGATAATGTCATCAATTTCAAAAAATTATATTATTATGCGTAGAAATACCAAATATAAAATAAGAGAGGAGCCTGATACATTTTTGTACAATTACAATGTGTGACGACAGTTACTAATAGAAAATAATTGTGAAATGTTACTTTACATTCCAGAAACGTACTTCGGTGTATAACTGTGAGTTTCTTTTTCCTCTTTAACTTTAGCGTGTGATTAAAAATGTATGCTCATGCTTTTAATTCGTTTGTCAGCATCATTGACATGCGTAAACGATTGGAGTGCATTGTTAAGGTTGCAAGTTGCTATGTCAATTCCACTTTCTAACATTCTTAGTCGTAATTATCAAATACTAATACTATGAAAGTTGTGTTGCGCGCACAATTAAAGAAGGAAACCAGACATTCTACAATTGATTGCATCCTTAACAGGATAGGACTCAATTTAATTTTATTAAGATATAATTTAAAATAAAAGCCCATGTTACGAATATTTTCGTCAATGATCCCGTTTAACCAGTTATTAAGTATAAGTATTAAATACTCAAGCTAAAGAGAGTGCATGTGTTTTTTACATTGCATTCCCAATAGGTGCCTAAATATCCAATTATGTATATTACCTTGTATGAATTTATAAAAAAGACACTCTGTGGATCGATCAAAAGTGGTTTAAAGATACTTTAAATTTAAGTTTTTATTCGTTAAGTAATCTTCAATATGTTCCGAATAATTGAGCATAGACAAGCGTCGTGCCATAGTTTATTAATTTTATCTGTATAACAACCGAAGATAACGATTAGGTCGTTTCATCAACTGTATTATTAGATTCTTCGAGTTTACGTTATAGTAACAGTTTATATGCAAGTCATTTAATTTCATTATGCATATAATTGAACTTAATTTTAGTTTGATAATTTGGTAATTTTCTTCGAAAGTCTTTGATATAAGAATACGCATGTACAGGACGAAATTAATATTTGGTACATTTATCCGACTCTTCTTTGTTAAAAATAAGTTTTCAATTTTGATTACTTGTACAGAATGTTACGAGGTGTTTGTACA